>NC_057849.1:94690933-95343016 GCF_015237465.2 Chelonia mydas | reverse complement strand
TTCCTGGGGCACATCCTGCTCTTCTAAAATGCATGTATCAGCAACTTCAACACAATTCTTATCAGGAAGGACAGGGGTCAAGCTGCCCTCTCTGTGGCAGCCAACCCCACCCCCCGCCCCCGTGGTTAAACTGAGACTGCTGAATGGCCAATTTACAGCCTGCTGACTTGGCTGCTTTTAGCAATAAGCCATAGTGGTTTCAGGCACTTTACTGATTTGCCAAAGTCTCCCCGTACAGGTTTAGGGAAATTCCTGTGCAGCTGAGCCCCCATCAATGGAAAGGGGATCATGCTTTCAAAAGCCTGGTATCCTATTGTGAGGCTCTTTAGAAAAGCACTGCCAAAAAAAAAAAAAGTGCCACATCTGTTGCCAGGAACACATCACCATGCAGTGTCAAGTCTTCATTATTTTATCCTAAAATCTTGGTTTTAATTGATATCACCTTAAGTCCCATCTATACTCCTCTTCACATCTTGTGGGAGAGAAGTGTAATTTCTCCTCTGAATGTTTAGAGGTATTCACATCAATCCAGTGTAATGAGAGATTTTGCATTTAGCTGTTTTGAAAAACCTTGCAGCATTTTGATAGAGGAAAATTGCAAAGGGAGTTTAATTATCGTAAAAATTTCACACCTCCCCATTGATACAATTAAGGTGGTGACAGTATCAGGACACTTTGACTTGCATAAAACAGCAGTTAGTTTTAAGAATAAGACGTTAGATAAATAGTAATTAGTGATAGTTTAAAGGTAGAAATCCAAAATGACAGATGCAATAATCCTCTATGAAAGACACAGGATTAGTGTATGGAAAGTTCCAGCAACTATTGGGGAATGACTCAGCATTTCTCCCAAGAGGGCATCGGGGAAGGAGCTCTGACCAATATGGTGTCGGGGGAGGAGCATAGCTATCTAAAAATAAGTATGACATAACGGGGAGGAACTAGACAAAAATAGCAATCATGCTAATATCTGGAAACTGATTGGTGAAGCCAGGCTAATAAATTACGTTAAACAACCAGTGGGTCCACTGGACGATTGAGGTGCTAAAGGAGCACTCAAGGACGATAAGGCCATTGCAGAGAAACTAAATGAATTCTTTGCATCGGTCTTCACGGCTGACGATGTGAGGGAGATTCCCAAACCTGAGCCATTATTTTTAGGTGACAGATCTGAGGAACTGTCCTAGATTGAGCTATCATTAGAGGAGGTTTTGGAACAAATTGATAAATTAAACAGCAATAAATCACCACGCCCAGATGGTATTCACCCAAGAATTCTGAAGGAACTCAGATGTGAAATTGCAGAACTACTAATGGTAGTTTGTAACTATCATTTAAATCAGCTTCTGAACCAGATGACTGGAGGATAGCTAATGTGATGCCAATTTTTAAACAGGGCTCCAGAGGTGATCCCGGCAATTAAAGGCCTGTAAGCCTGACTTCAGTACCGGGCAAACTGGTTGAAACTATAATAAAGAACAATATTGTAAGACATATATGAACATAATTTGTTGAGGAAGAGTCAACATGGTTTTAGTAAAGGGAAATCATGCCTCACCAGTCTACTAGAATTCTTTGAGGGGGTCAACAAGCATGTGGACCAAGGGGATCCAGTGGATATAGTGTACTTAGATTTTCAGAAAGCCTTTGACAAGGTGCCTCACGAAAGGCTCTTACGCAAAGTAAGCTGCCACGGGATAAGAGGGAAGGTGCTCTCATGGATTGATAACTGGTTAAAATATAGGAAACAAAGGGTAGGTATAAACAGTCAGTTTTCAGAATGGAGAGAGGTAAATAGTGGTATCCCTCGGGTCTGTTCTGGGAATAGTCCTATTCAACATATTAATAAATGATCTGGAAAAAAGGGTAAACAGTGAGGTGGCAAAATTTGCAGATGATACAAAATTACTAAAGATAGTTAAGACCCTGGCAGACTGTGAAAAGCTACAAAAGGCTCTCTCAAAACTGGGTGACTGGGCAACAAAGTGGCAGATGAAATATAATGTTGATGCATGCAAAGTAATGCACACTAGAAAGCATAATCTCAACTATACATATAAAATGGAGTCTAAATTAGCTGTTACCACTCAAGAAAAAGATCTTGGAGTCATTGTGGATAATTCTCTGAAAACATCCACTCAGTGTGCCATGGCAGACAAAAAAGTGAACAGAATGTTGGGAGTCAATAGAAAAGGGATAAATAATAGACAGAAAATATCATATTGTCTCTATATAAATCCATGGTACTCCCACATCTTGAATACTGCGTGCAGATGTGGTTGCCCCATCTCAAAAAAGATATATTGGAATTGGAAAAGGTTCAGAAAAGGGCAACAAAAATTATTAGGGGTATGGAACGGCTTCTGTATGAGAAGAGATTAATAAGACTGGGACTTTTCAGCTTGGAAAAGAGACGGCTAAGGGGAGATATGATTGACGTCTATAAAATTATGACTGGTGTACAGAAAGTAGATAAGGAAGTCTTGTTTCCTACTTCTCATAACTCAAGAACTAGGGGTCACCAGATGAAATTAATAGGCAGCAGGTTTAAAACAAAAGGAAATATTTATTCACACAACACAGTCAACCTGCGGAACTTCTTGCCAGACAATGTTGTGAAGGCCAAGAGCATAACAGGGTTCAAAAAAGAACTAGATAAATTCATGGAGGATAGGTTCATCAATGACTATTAGCCAGGATGGGCAGGAATGGTGTCCCAAATGTTCTGTTTGCCAGAGGCTGGGAATGAGCGACAGGAGATGGATCACTTGATGATTACCTGTTCTGTTCATTGCCTCTGGGGCACCTGGTACTGGCCACTGTCGGATACTGGGCTAGATGGACCTTTGGTCTGACCCAGTGGGGCCATTCTTATGTAATGAACAGACCTTGAGAGAGCTACCAGCGTATAAGGTCAACAGCTACCAGGCTGAGTGCACTGGGTTTGAGGCTTTGTGGAAGAACCAAAGCTACCTGAGAAGAACAGAAAATTCCAAAAAGCAGCTACCTGGAAAAGCAGCAGTAGCAGCAGAACTCTAAAGGTCACCACAACAACAGCTTTCATAGCAGCGCAATCAGCAGTCCCTGCCAGCAGCAACAGCCAGCAGCAAATGACACTACGCCCGCAGCCTGAAGCAGCAGCAGCAGCAGTTAGGAAAATCGTGGCCTTGACAATCACTATCCTTAACATCATTACTGACAGATCAGAAGGACCATTAAGATGAAACAGAGGGAACTTGGGTACGAGTGTAAGTCTGATTTTTCCATCTATTGTTAAGGAGTGTGTGGGTCTGTCTGTAAATAAAGCTGGATGCCTGTGTTCTGAGTGAAATCTCCCGTACCCATCCTGTGACCAGTCTGGCTCACAGGATGTTAAGTTTAAATGTTAGATGTTAAATATTAATATATTAAACCACCTGGCTGGGTTGGCTGTGAGGCCAGCCCTTCTTAGCATGTCCAGAACTGCTTCCACCTTTCTTAAGTGGGTTTCCCAGTCAGGGGTCTGAATAATCACATCATTCAGGTATGCCGCTGCATAACTGGTATGGGGCCGTAGGAGCTTGTCCATAAGACGCTGGAAGGTGGCAGGTGCCCCATGCAGTCCAAAAGGAAGAACAGTATATTGAAACAGGCCTTCAGGTGTAGAGAATGCCGTCTTTTCTTTTGCATCTTTGGCAAGGGGAATCTGCCAGTATCCCTTTGTTAAATCAAGGGTGGTCAAAAATCAGGCATTTCCCAGGCGATCAACTAACTCATCGATACGGGGTATGCATCAAATTTGGATCTCTCACTCAGCCAGCGAAAGTCATTACAAAACCTAGTGGTGCCATCGGGTTTGGGCACCAACACAGTCGGGCTTGACGACTGACTGTGGGACTCTTCGATGACTCCCAGCTCCAACATCCTTTTTACCTCTGCCTTGATCTCCTCCCTTTTTGCTGCTGGGACCCGATAGCGCCTTAAAGTTACCTTTGCCCCAGGGTCTGTGATAATGTGGTGATATGCTTCGGTGGTCCGACATGGTTTGGTTGAAAACACGTCCTGGTATCGGTTGATCATCTCAGTTACCTCCTTCTTCTGGTTTGGTGTCAGATCAGTGGATATCCTGATCTGCTCCTGCATGTTATTTTCCTGGAGCAGAGTCTCTTGGGCCACTACACATGCCTCTCGTTGGTGCCGAGGCTTTAAGAGGGTAATGTGATAAATTTGTTCTTGTTTCCGGTGTCCTGACTGCTGCATCTTGTAGGTTACTTCCCCCATGGGTTCAACAACCTCATAGGGCCCCTGCCATTGGGCCAAAAGCTTGCTTTCTGCCGTGGGTACCAACACCATCACCCAATCCCCTGGTTGGAACTGTCGGACTTTTGCCTGGCAATTGTAATGGGTTCGCTGGGCCTCCTGCGCCTTTTCCAAATGTTCCTGTACAATAGGGGTGACCTGGGCTATCCGTTCTCGCATCTGCAACACATGGTCAATTATATTTCTCCCCTCATTAGGCTCCTCTTCCCAGATTTCTTTTGCGACATCTAGTATGCCACGGGGGTAGCGTCCGTATAATAATTCAAAGGGGGAAAAAGGGTGCCCTCAAGTCGGGACGGGGACTGTGCAGCTGACTCTCCGGGCAGGACGCACAGTACCTCCGCACTTCTTCATGTACTCCGGGCCAGAAGAATCGTCGCATAACCCATGCCAGAGTCTTCTCTACCCCCAAATGACCCCCAAAAAGATGACTATGGGCCAGACTTAATACAGCATTCTGGTGTTTTTGAGGTACTAGGAGCTGCTGTACCTTCTGCCCCTGTACTGGTGCAACCTGGTATAAGAGATTCTTCTTCATTATGAAGTAGGGTCCTGGTCCCTAGGTTTTTCCTTCCATGGGGACCCCATTTATTTTGGTCACCTCCTTCCTAATGTTGTTCTACCTTGGGTCTTCTGCCTGGTCCCATCCAAAATTTCCTCTCCCGGGGCTAATCTGCCCATCTAGGGGGCCAGTCTCTGTTGCCTCTACTGGGTCAGAGGCGTTAGGGTGTGGGTTAGACTCGGGTTCTTCTCCCTCATGGGTGGCCTCTTTTTCAGCTGCTCGGGTCCCCCTACCTACGAGAGTGACCCTCTGGCTTTGGGCCAGTATTCGGGTTCCCTTAGGTGCCCTTCTTTCCCTTTTCGTCTTTCTACGCTGTCTGGGAGTGGAGAACAAATCTGGGGATATTTCTGAGAAGGTTGGGGGCTGACAGTCTACTGTGGACGCCTCACTACTTTCAGGGCTTCCCCCTTTCTCCAATTCCCCTACTGGGAGTAAGTCTTCAAACCCTGGGAAGTCCCTCCCTATGAGCACCGGGTATGGGAGTTTAGGGACTACACCTGCTGCTACCTCAGTAGTGTTCCCCTGAATCTCAATTTTTACTGGGATGTTGGGGTAATAACCAACTGTCCCATGGACGCATGTTATCCCCGTACGCTTAGCCCAAAGCAGCTGACTATGCTTCACGAGCTTCCCCGAGACAAGAGTGATAGCACTCCCTGAATCAACCCGTGCTGTGGTCTCTACCCCAGTTAGCTTCACTGGTCTGATGTACATATGTGGGGTTATTGAGACCCCCACAAGGTGGATTAGGGAGCATGGGTCTGCCCAGTTCCCCAGGTTCACTACATAGGCTCCTCGGCATTGGGACACTGCAGCTATGTGTCCCCACTCCCTGCAGGCGTAACATCTGTATGGAACCCTAGGCGTTCCCCGGTCTCTTGGTTTGGGCAGTTTATCACAATCCTCTTTCCCCTCAGTGCTCCGACTCTTTGTGGCTTCTGGTGGGCCTTCAGCCCCTCTCTTTTTCCACCTGGGCTCTCCTGGTGGCCCAGTCACCTGAGCTCTAGGGCTTGGTGCTGCTAGTTTAACCCGGGGTGCTTCTTCCTTAACTGGTCGGGTCAGCTCCCTTGCCGTCCTTCGCCTTTCTACCAGCACGACAACCTCGTCGTAGGTGGAGGGTTCGTTCTGGTTTACCCAGGTGCGAAGGTCTGGCGGTAGTCCTTTCATGTACCGGTCGATGACAAGAACCTGTAGCATCTCCTCCGGACTCCAGGACTCAGTTTGTAACCACTTTCGTGCGAGATGGATGAGGTCATATAATTGGGACCACGGGGTTTTGTTTTCCTGGTACCTCCACTCATGATATCGCTGGGCCCGCACTGCAGTTGTTACCCCAGATCTGGCCAGGATCTCTGTTTTCAGCTGGGGGTAGTCTGCCGCAGCCTCTTCAGGCAAATCATAGTAGGCCTTCTGGGCCTCCCCACACAGGAATGGAGCGAGGATGCCAGACCACTGTTCTTGGGGCCAAGCTTCCCGCAGGGGCTGTCCTCTCAAAGGCCAGGAGGTATGCCTCTATATCATCCTCCCGCGTCATTTTCTGCAGCCAGTTGCTTGCCTGCATGATCTGCGTCCCATCATGGCCGCGGTTAAGCTCTGTAAGGGCCTTTACCTGGTTTACCAGTTCCCACAACATAGCCCAGTCTTGAGCAGCCTGGTCTATCAGCAGGTGATTAGTCTCTTGCTGCAGGCGCACTGCCTCCTGTTGGGCGGCTGCCTGGACATGGGTAGCCTCCTGCTGGGCAGCCGTGGCTTGTATCTGTGCCCGCACTATGTCCTCCATTGTGGTGAAAAAAATAAAAAATAAACCCTCTCCTTTTTTCCCCCCTTTCCCCCAAACACCCTCCTCCTTCCGCCGTGCTGTGCACACCAGATCCCACTTCTGACACCAGTTGTAACAAAGTCCGTCCTCTACCTTGGTGGGTCTTGCGCTTATTGGCGGATTTGCTTGCCTTGGAGCTTCACGGCAGCCCTCAGTTTGGCCGTTTTCGTGAACCCACGGTCCAGGTCAACTCCTCCTGTGTCTGACCAGGAGTTGGGAGGTTTGGGGGGGAACCCGGGTCCGCCCTCTACTCTGGGTTACAGCCCAGGGCCCTGTGAATTGTAGCTGTCTAGGGTGCCTCCTGGAACAGCTGTGTGACAGCTACAACTCCCTGGGCTACTTCCCCATGGCCTCCTCCCAACATCTTCTTTATCTTCACCATAGGACTTTCTTCCTGATGTCTGAAAATGCTTATACTCCTCAGTTCTCCAACAGTACGCATTCTCATTCTCAGCTCCTAGTGCCTCTTGCTCCCAGCTCTTCACATGCGCACCACAAACTGAAGTGAGCTCCTTTTTAAACCCAGGTGCCCTGATTAGCCTGCCTTAATTGATTCTAGTAGCTTCTTGATTGGCTGCAGGTGTTCTAATCAGCCTGTCTGTCTTAATTGTCTCCAGAAGGTTCCTGATTGTTCTGGAACCTTCCCTGTTACCTTACCCAGGGAAAAGGGACCTACTTAACCTGGGGCTAATATATCTGCCTTCTGTTACTCTCCTGTAGCCATCTGGCCCGACCCTGTCACAATATATACACATCTATTACATTGTAACTGTTACATGATCTACATATTCCATGTCTTTTATTTTGCTGCCCCACCTCATTCCCAGATATAATTCTATTGTATTTTATTATGTTTTATGTATTCTTTCTTGCTTTTATTAAAAATACTGTGATTATTTATTTTTTTAAAATAAATAATGCTTATGTTTTCAAAGACTTTCTGCTTGTGTGTGTGTCAGTCCTTGAGCAGAAGGCTGTGTCCCAATGTTCCCTCTAATTTTTTCCATCCTTGCACAGAATAAATTTTATGTGCACTGAAATATGAGTGGATGTGTGCCACCAGTAGAAACAAAAAGCCTAGATATAATTTTTTTTAAGTTACCATAGGTATAATTAATCCAGCCAAGACAGGTTAGGCATTTTAGAACTCACTATTCAAAGAATTAAATTTAAGTGTAAGAGAAATAAAAATTATGAAATGCATAGATCAGTCAAACTAAAATAACACACTTTGAAAGAAGAAAATTACAGAGAATATATGTGCATTGCAGGAAGTACCAAGTAGTACCAACAACCATAATACAAGTATGTGCTGGAAAGTGAGTGTGAAAGATTGTGTATGACACACAGATTGTGTGTGTGCTGGCTGCTGGGGAATTTTCTGAGACAGGCCGAGCACTGTCTCTTTAAGGCACTCACTGAAAGCTCTCCTGCTCCTGAGCCCGGTCTCCCCGCCCCCACTCTGCAGAGCTGGGGTACAAAGGCAGGGTGGAGGGGGAGACAGTGTGTGTGTGTGAGAGAGAGAGAGAGAGAGAGCGCGCGCGAGATGGCTTCTGGGGAAGTCTCAGAGACTATGCGCTGTCTCTAAGGCACTCACTCACTGCCTGGAAGGCTCATTCAGACCTCAGACGGCAGCGGCTCTCTTCTGCTCTGAGTCCTGAGTCCTGTCTCCTCTCCCCTGCTCTGTGGAGATAGGGTACAGGGGTGGGGGGAGTGGGACACTCTGACATGAGCACCCCTTTCCCCCCACACACTCTGCACAGCCAGCAGGAGGGTCCCGGGAACAACTGCCGGGGCAACGTGGCTGCAAAGCAGCGAGGGAAGGGGAAACTGAACACACGCTGCTGGATGTGCGCGGCTCTGCTAATCAAGTGCACAGCACTTGAATTGCTACTGGGTGACCAGGCAGGTTAGAGGGAACACAGCTGTATCCGTGTCCTTTCAGGGGTTAGCAAGACTAGCTTGCTCTGGGGAGCCCTCTGCAGGGTGGAGACAAGCCCCCTGGTAACACCCTGGCAGTTCCTTTAGGGCGGGCCATAACCTTGTTACCCTTTTGTTAAATTAGAAGCGCTACTGTAGGCTAATTAATTGGTGTCTATAATTTAGGGTAATACCAGGACCAAAGAGTGAAATTGAACTCAAAGCATTTGAATATTTACAGTAGATATGTAGTTTGGCATAAATACAATACAGAGTTTAAGGACTGTGAGTAAGACATGAACTCCACTTTTACTTATTCCCTTGATGATGTAATAGCTAAACAAAATCTACTAAATCGGTTGAGACTCCCTGCTTTGCTTCCTTGAGAATACAGCAGCTTCTATAGCTTAAGTTAATTTAATATGACAGCTCAGACAAAAATCTCTGTGTGTGCCTTCCTTTGGGTCAAAATAAATTCAAAGGTGTGTTGAACTCAAGTGATGTAGAAGACCAATCACCAAACTATTGAGAGAGGTGCTTAGTTATGCATCTAATAAACATCTTTTGGAGCTGGTAGGCCCAGTTCCTTAAATAAAATCCTTGTTGATTTCAGTGGGAGTTAAGCACCTAAATATCCTTGAGAGTCTGGGCTCTTTAGTGCCTTTCCTCAAATTTTGTGTTAGAAACAGCTACTGATTAACTACTCATTTTACCACCAGCAAGGAAAATCTTTACTATTCAGGTAACAAAGCATCTTTTAAGAATAAGGACTGTGGAATTATAGCAGAGATACAAATATCCATTCATTATTAAAGGAGCTAAAAGTCATCTACTATTGACTCCCATCTCAACTGAATGATCTAATTTGCTTTGGTCTGTCCTGAATCTTATAATGCAAAAGACCAGCATGAGTATGTGCGGTAGTGGGACATTGCTCAAAGAGGGTAGAGGCGTGGGCAACTTTTTTTCTCCCTCCCCTTTTTGTCCTTTAATAGTGTTAGAAGGAATCCTATGGGTCAGAGTGAACAAGTTGTAAAAGGACATAAAGGACTTGTAAATTTCAGCTACTATAGGCTTGGCAGTTAACAGGGCAATTGGGGCACTGCTGAACAAGGGCCAATTTAAGGTTGCACAGGCACACCTCCAAAATGGAGGCTTAGCCTCCCCTAGTCTCTTATACCCACCACCCATGCAGATCATTCTGGATTCCAAAGCAGCTGCAACCCTTCCCAGCTTGAAATCATCCACAAACTCTGTAAGTGTACTCTCCATGCCATTAAGCATTTGTAGTCATTTGCTGAGTGTCAAGAAAAATATCTTAAACTACAACTTTTTTTAACAGTGTCTCCTAATTCATAAAACCTTGATCTGCCCCCTTCCCCCCCGAGTTTGAGGAAAATCAGCAGTCAGCTTTGGGCTAAGTACCAGAAACCAAACACAACTCTGGGAGACCGCGAAGGCGCGCTGAAAATTAGCGGTTTGGCGAGGAATCTCTTCTGTAACCTTAACGGGGGTGCCACAACCCTCACCCTAAGAAGCGAGCTGGGGCACTGAGGGCGCTGGAGACTGAAAGGTGGTGGAGTTGTGCGGAAGATCGCGGCTGGCTGAGCCACAACGTCTTCGCTCCTTGATATTCCCGCCCCACCGCCGGGCGGGGGCTGCCTGTGTTCCCGCTGCCCCCCTCCCGGGGCGGGCTCGCTCCCGCTGCCGCCTCCTCTGCCCTCCCTGACCCATCTCCGCATTCTCCCGGCATCTGAGAGCGGAGGCGGGTCTGCGCCTGAGAGCCTGGGGATAGGCGGGAAGGAAGACGGGAGCGGGGGGGAGGGGGAGCTGCCAGCCCCTCTATGACATGGAGCAGGAGCCGCCGCGGAGGCGGCGGGCAGGCGGTGCTCTGGGGCCGCTAGAGGCGGGCGGGGAGCAGCAGCAGCAGCGCTGTCACCCTCGCGGCCCGCTCCCCTCTCCTGGCGCAGCCGGAGTCGCGCTGCCGGGCTGCAGCTACAGCGGAGCCGGCGGGCGGAGGAGGCGCTGCCCGGGGACCCTGCTGTGTGGCGGCCGCCGCCTGAGGTGAGAGCAGCGAGGCAGGGGCTGGGGTGCCGCCCTCCGTCTTCTCTCTCCTGTTGCGCGCGAGTACGGGTCTGCCCCCAGCTGTAACCAGCCTTCGGGCCGGGCCCGCAAGTGGCGCCCCCGCTGGGCTGCTTTGGGAGCTCTCGGTCCCGCCAGGCGTCCATCGCCGCCAGCGGGGCTTCTCCAGCCTCGGCTCTGCTGGGGCCCCACGTTGGGGAGGGCGAGATCGGGCTTCGCAGAGCCCCTGGCTTCGCTGATGGAGGGAGCCCGGTGCAGGAACCTCTCCAGCCAGGCCCAGCTAGACTCGTCTCTCCTCCTCCTCTCCCGAGTCACCCTGCCGCCTGCCTCACGTTGGCTTGGCTCGGCTCCGACTAGCGGGTTGTGAATAACTCTCAGGGTTTTATTGGTCATTTAGCCTAAAGCAAGTATTTTGGAATGAGCAGCAGCGCACTACCATGGGGCTCCGATCCGGATTGGGCCTTGGGGTACCACTGCAATGTAAACAAATTATTGGAGGCACCAGTCAGTGCTACAGTTCAGTTTAAATTTTGCACTTAAAGCAGGTTCCCAACCTCTTTATTGTGGATTAAAAAATACATTATATTCTTCCAAAACTACTTTTTGAGTGCAAGTATCAATGTTCAGAGCACTTATAAGGAAATCTGTTAATTTGTTTAGGAACTAAAATTTAAAATGAGTCCTTTTAGAAATGTAATGCCCAGTGTCACGTTGTTGTTGCTTCCACTGATCTCAGTGACAGAATAGCACAGACTTTTCCCCCAGTTCTGATTGAGTTCCCCACAGTTTCCTTTCAGCAGCTAACTCCCCCCACTTTCTGAACATGTGTAAGAAAGCACCCTGGAAAGGTCCCATAGCTACTTCTAATGTCTCCTTTAGTGCCTGTGTTCAAAGTTGCACTGCTTTAAATTTAAAACAGAGTTAGGCCATGTCTACACTACAAACATTGACCGTTGCACGTTATGTCAGTATACAGGCACCAAAGTTTGTATATCACTCGTGCATGTGCAGGCACGGGCAGTGTGTAATGGAGGCTGGGGGAGGCTAAGCCTCCTCAGACCTCATGCCTCGGGGGTGCGGGAGAGTGGCTAACGTGACCAGATGTCCTGATTTTATAGTGACAGTCCCGGTATTTGGGGCTTTTTCTTATATAGGTGCCAATTACCCCCCACACCCTGTCCCAATTTTTCACACTTGCTATCTGGCCACTCTAAGAGTGGCGCATTATCTCAGCCAATTAGGGGCCCCCAGAAAAGGTCCCTCCCCCCACCACAGCCACGGGGTTGCAGGACCTTTTGCAGGGTTGTGGCGGGGCACAGAGCTTTTCTGGTCTTGGGGCTGCAGTGAGGGTGTGTGGAAAGGAGTGGGCGTGGAGCCTTGGGGGAAAGAGGTGGAGTGGGGGCCAGGGCCATGGGCAGAAGGGGTGGAACGTGGGAGCCCAGAGCCCCACCGCTGCAGCCCCTGGCTGGGGAGGAGGGGCTCCAGGCTCGGAGCTCCGGCCAGGGCCAAGAGCTCCGCTGGCATGCCAGCTGGGTCCCCAGTCGAACTCTCAGCCCCAGCCAGGGCGGTGGGGGGGTGGTTGAGAGCAGCAAGCAGGGGCAGGGCCTCGGGGCTAGCCTCCCCAAAGGGAAGCTTCACCTGCTGCTTATCTATGCATACATGCTGCTTGCATCGGCAATGAGCATATTCACCAGGAGCGCTTATGTAGATGTAAAGTGCACTGCATCACTGTTAGGTGTCCCAGTATGCCAACTGCTGCCATCCTACACAGTGCCTTCTGGGACATTTTTGCAGTGTTTTGTGGGATAGTACTGCTTTGTCCAGGGATCTCTGGGAGCTAGGGGTCAAGTTCCAGCATGCAACTTTCTCCATCCCATAATGTCATCCATATCCATAATTTTTCATAGAATCATAGACTATCAGGGTTGGAAGGGACCTCAGGAGGTCATCTAGTCCAACCCCCTGCTCAAAGCAGGAACAATCCCCAACTAAATCATCCCAGTCAGGGCTTTGTCAAGCCTGACCTTAAAAACTTCTAAGGAAGGAGATTCCACCACCTCCCTCGGTTTTTCCGGTTGGGGCGGCAGGTAGATGACTCAGTCCCCCTGAGGAGAGAGTCCCCAACCACCACCACCCGCCTCCTTCTCTTGGGACAGTGGTCGTGGAACCCCCAACCCTAGGAGAGTGCATCTCATGCCTTCCAGTCGGCGGAGTCTCCTTCTGTTCCCTTCCCTCAGATGTATCATCTAGTCCACTCTCCGCATTAATACCTGTGGAGAGAACATGAAAACGGTTACTTACCTGTATCTGCGTTGCTGGTACATGGATGCTCCCCTTTCTTCTTCTGGAGGTCACATGCTGCCAAATTTCTTCACCATCCTCCTGTCCCCGCAGTGCAGCCTGCTCTGAATCTGCAGACCTTGAACCTTCTCTTCCAATATGGAGACCAGCTTGCACTTTGTACAGACAAAGTCGCTTCTGTCCTGTGGAAGAAAGACAAACATGACACATCCAGTGCAGGTCACAACAGCTGAACACTCCCCATCCATATTACCTTCCTTCTACAAGCTTCCTCAGTAGTTGTAGTAAATACTGTTTAAAATAATCCCACAAACCTGCATGGCACTCCTTGGTCTCTGCCATCTCTGACAGAAGTATGGAGTCCGCAGAGCTGTGCGCTTGTAACCTTTGGGTGGACTAGAGTTCACTTCATTGCCCTTCTCCAGTGCCTAAAAAAACCCCAATTCCCATAGAAAAGTAGCTGGAGACCCAGAATTCAATTTCTAAGGATTTTCAGCAAGGATCGCACAGGGCTAACCTCCCCATATTCATATCCTGAAAGAAACTAAAGAAATGAATTTAATTAACTAACAACTTTATAAAAACTTACGATAAAGAAACAAATAACAATAATTTAATTTTTACAACATAACATGGCTATTTTATAATCCACATAGATTATTTTCACAGTTATACATAAATAAAGAAAACAAATTAAAATCAACAGTTCAGTCCCCACAGAAACACAGTGAGAAGAAGAAGAAGAAGAAGAGCTCCGAAAAGCTTAGGTTGAGTTCACCTGAGTCTCAGAGTCTTTGATCACCAATCTATACCGTTTGCTGAGTCTAAAACATCATCTTCCCTCCATTTGCTTATAGGAATCTTCGTGGGATCCATGCGGACTCTTCCTCTGTTAAAATCACTGTTAGCCAGTCAGCTATCTGATTAACCAACCACTCAGTTAAGTGTACAGATTTTAAAAAAACAAACCAACCTGTTACAAGAAAATACAAAACTGAGAATAGCAAAATATAAATGACTCGTTCTCGATTACTACATTTAAAGAAAAGTTGGTGAGTCATACTAGTTGAGACAATTTAACTAAAACAGTTTGGCTAAAATAAAAAAAACATTCAAAGTATACAGTTAAAATAGAAGAAATTATTTTTCCCTCCAAATTTCTCCTTTCTGTAATTAACATTAACCATGCTTACATGTTAGAGGGTTAACAATATCACTAACCTGCTGCAAAATGCTTCAGGGTTAGAGGAAACAGCTTGCTTTCTTCTCCTGGGCTCAGCTTCTCCCAACTCACACAGGGCACATGGCCTTTTGTAAAGCAGCTGCCCTGACTTCTTGTCCTCATGGAGTCTGACCTCAGCAACAGGGAACCTATTGGAGCATACCCCAAACTACCACAACCACACGCAAAATCCAGATGCTTCTGGATATGGAGGGCTAGAAACAATGAAGTCCCCAGACACAATTCTCTTCTACCTCCACATGGGCCTCTTAAAGAGGTATCTCCCTATTAGGCACATGGGTTACACGGTATTCTCATGAACATTGAAAATACAGGATGCAAGGTTCTCCTGGATTTCCTGTACCCTCAGGACCCGCAACAACTGGGGACATGAGGATTTCTTTGAGGACAGTTTGCTGAGGGACATAGCGAAAATAATTCAAGGTTGTTGGTGGCCTTCATGGAACACTGGTTGTGGATCTGAGAAACAAAAGCTGACTGCTGATATTGCATCGTAATGCTGGTGGGGCAATCAGCAGTGGCTGCAGAACTTTTGGATGCAGAAGGCCACATTCCTAGATCAGTGTGCCAAGCTTGCAGCAACCCTCCAGCACATGGACACCAGAATGAGAGCTACATTGCCAGTGGAGAAGCAAGTGGTGATTGCACTCTGGAAGATTGCAATATAAGATTGCAACTGGTGGGTGGGAAATAATTTTGGATTTGGAAAATCCACAATGAGGACTGATGTTGTACAAGTGTGTAGGTCCGTTAATTGTATCCTGCTACAAAGGACAGTGACACTCAACAATGTGCAACAGTGGGGTTCCTGAACTGGTAGGATGATAGAGACATACATATCCCTATTTTGACACCAACCCACCTTGCCACAGAGTACATCAACAGAAAGGGTTATTTTTCCATGGTTATACAACTGTTGGCGGATCTCTGGGGATGCTTCACTAATATGAAAATCTCAGTCTTTAAGAACTCATATCTTTAAGAACACGGGACTGTTCAGAAACCTGCTGGCTTTCCTGACCAAAGAATTACCATTGGCTATACTGAAATGCCGATACTGTTTCTAGGGGGGACAGCCTGCACTTTGCTCCCTTGGCTCATGAAGCTATTCATTGGCCACCTCAACAGCACCACGGCAAGGAGCAGCTAACAGCTCAGCAGGTGCAGAATGACTGTTGAACGTGCTATTGGCAGATTGAAGAGATGCTGGCAGTGCTTGCTTTAGTCACTAGATTGATTCTCAGTAAGAAAAAATCCCAATGGTTATAGCTTCCTGTTTTGTCCTGCATATCTGTGAGGCAAAGGGAAAAAGCTGATGCCAGATATAGGCTGAAGGTGGAATGGCTGTCTGCTGACTCTGAATAGCCAAACACAAGAACTCTTACAAGAGCTCAACATAGAGCTACGCAGTTGAGGGAGGCTTTGACAGAGCATTTGAATGGCCAGCCACAGTAGTGTTCTCTGGTGGACAGTGTTCTCTGTGCCTGGAGCTCTGGATGTTGCTAAGAACTGTATAATGTTTACTGTACATTTATAAATATGACTGGGTGTTTTCCTGAAGCTATGAATTATGTGGTGTTTGGTGCGTATTTATAAGTAGTTTGCTTTGAGTATCGCTATGCATTCTACAATATTTGTTGTGATGCAAGAAAGATGATTTGATAATCCAAAATTAGAACTTTATTGAATGGGGGGTGGGGGAACAGCATAGAAAATCAGTGTGCAAAAAACCCCACAGGTGATGTTATCCACATTTTTAACATAACTTATTGGGCTGAAAATTTACTATTATAAAGGAAGTAAACATGTATGTCCACTTCAGTGCACAAATGTAGACAGTTGTGGCTACACATACATGAACCGTAGTCCTCACAGATCAGTGTATGTGAAGCTGTGGTTTTCCTTGCTGTCCCCAGCTTGGAGTAGCAAGGGTAACAATGTGCCACATGGTATTTTGGAGCATGGGGGCAGCGACCAAGGAGTTCTTCAAGGACTGAAAAAGGTGGAGAGTCCAAGATTTTTAAACCTGCGGGTCCATCACAGTCTGCAGCATTTGGGTTTGCAGCCTGAGAAGACTCATTATGTCCTGCTGGGACTTCTGGTCTGTCTTCTCTGTCTTTTTTCCATGGTATCAGTCATATTGGCCCTCCAAGCCCTTTGTTCACAGTCTGTTGCAGCACTGGCTTGCAGGATCTTGCAGAACATGTCCTCTTTCATCTTTCTCCTCCTCATCAGGGTCAGGAATTCTGCAGATGGGGAGAGGGCTCCCCTTAAGGCCGCCCTGCCAGAAGCTGCTGATAAAAACAGACACATGTACTCCAGGATTTACAATCACAAGGGAAAGATAAATTTCAAAACTCCCTTCCGTTACTCCCAAAAACACTTTTAATAAGAAATGCTTATTAACACTTCAGCTTTAGAACACCTCTGCATAGCACTGCTCTCCAGCTCCAGCCACGATGAATACAGCCCACCAAGGGCGAGGTGGGAAGGATTTTCTGTTCCACGAAGCTATAAAATTTCAGTCCCTATTCCATGGGTATGAGTATAGAGCAATGGCACTGAATATTGGCACTATTTTCTACAGGTTCTGGTGATCTTAGCTGATATCTCACTCCTCAGGGTAACAAAGGCACAGAGAGCACAGTTGCTGACGTTCTGAATCCGCCCAGGCCTGTGTGCCATTAGCCTGTTTACTGCAATGGTGCTAGCCAAACTCATCACAGAGTGGCATAAGAAAGTGCCCTATCGTGGAAGAAGAAATAAGGCAGCCATCTCTAGAAATCTTCCAGAGAAGATTGTGGAGTATCTCCATGAAAGTTTTATCAAAATCTCTCTGGTGGATAAAAGGAACATCCCTATGCACATGAAGTGCTCTCCATCCCTCCCTCCCCAGCCTAACCAACAGGGGAATGAAAATCAGATGCAACTCTGCTCTGTTTGTTGTACCCCTACCTCTTCTCCTACAAATAAAACAATGAAAAGTCGATATCTTTCTCTTGTTAACTTGGGGATAGACTGAGTGTCATCTTTAAATTTAAACATTGTGTATGCATTTTGCCTTACACACTTACGCAAGTTCCCTTCCCCTTGATCAGGCTCATCTGCATTTTACCTGGTGGGACTGGTTAGATTGTGGCACGCTCTCAAACAGGTCCCAGCTCGTGGCATGGCTGGAGTCACCCACTGCATCTTCCCTCCTACTCCTCCTTGGTGTTCACTGCAGAGGTCTCTGTCTCAGGTTCCTCCAAGATATCCACAGTGGTCTGCTGGGTGCTAGTGGGATCTCCACACAGTATGGCATGCAGTTCCTTGTAGAAGTGTCAGGACTGCAGCGCAGTACTGGATCTATTGTGCTCCCCTTGATCCCAGCCCAGAGCACCCTCCTGTATCTCAAACCCCTTCATCCCCAGCCCCACCCCAGAGCCCACACCCCCAACGAGAGCCCTCACCCCCCCCCACACACACTCCAATCCCAATTTTGTGAGCATTCATGGCCTGCCATACAATTTCTATTCGCAGATGTGGCCCTCGGGCCAAAAAGTTTGCCCACCCCTGCTCTATACCATTTGGGGAGGTGGTTTTACTGCATTACTGTAACAAGGTGCTTACGTTGGCTGGAGACAAATTTGAGTGTAGATACATGCAGGAATAGGTCGACGCAGGGCAACTTACGTCAATCTAAGTTTGTAGCATAGACCAGGCCTTATTTAAACCAGTTCAAAACCCTGTGTGAACACTCCTAAACTTGTTTTAATATTGATTGAACAAATGAAGCACTTACATAAACTATCTGGTTTACCCGAATTGGTTTAAAAAAAAATCACACCTTTAATTAAACCTGTGCAACTTTGAATAAAAACAAGACCCTAATCTCGTGTGTGCACGCATGTGCTCTCTCTGTCCTTCTGTATGGCAGTAGATGTGCATTTTATGTGTATGGGAGTAGATTTTGGTTGTATATGTCATATATGGGGATGAATTATACAGGGGTGTATATTGGGAATGGGAGATGTGAAACGTATGACTAGTGGGTGAGGTGTACTGGAAGGGGTCGTGTGATGTTCATAAGAAATGGCTGGAGGGGAAGAAATGTAGGATGTGTTTGTGGGGTGAATGCTATGTGGAATGTGTATAGGATACAGGGGTGATTGTGAGGATGAGGAGGGTGTACAGTGGGGTGTGTATATAATATGAGTTGTGTAGGGGTGCCTGGGGAGGGGGTGATTTGGGATGTGTTTGGAAATGACTGGAAGAATGAGAAGCTGAGGTGTATATGGGAGGGGTTGTGTATGCAGGGGTGCATGGTGTTGGGGGGTGAGGAAGGATGGTGTGGGGGGACAAGGTGTTTGGGGATAGAGTGGTGAGGATGGGGTGAGGTGTTTGGGGATGGAAGAGTGAGGCAGTGAGGGGTATGGGGGTGAGGAGGTATTTGAAGATGGGAGGATAAGGAGTATGGGCGTGAGGTGGTTACGGATGGGTGAGTGAGGTGGTGAGGTGTTTGGGGACGAGGGGAGTGAGGCGGTGCAGTGTGTATGGATGAGGGAGTGAGGCGGTGTGAACAAGGGTAGGGGGTCAGGTGGGTGGGGATGGGAAGGTGTTTGGGAAGGGGTATGAGGAAGGGAAGGGGGGTGAAGCTGTGGAGGTGGAAAGGTGTTTGGGATGGGGGAATGAGGAAGTGAAGAGGGGGTGAGGCCGCGGGGGTGGGAAGGTGTTTGGGATGGGGGATGAGGAAGTGAAGGGGGGGGTCAGGGGGGTGGGGGTGGGAAGGTGTTTGGGAAGGGGGATGAGGAAGTGAAGGGGGGTCAGGTGGGTGGGGGTGGGAAGGTGTTTGGGAAAGGGGATGAGGAAGTGAAGGGGGGGTCGGGTGGGTGGGGGGATGAGGAAGTGAAGGGGGGGTCGGGGGGGTGGGAAGATGTTTGGGAAGGGGGAATGAGGAAGTGAAGGGGCGGTGGGAAGGTGTTTGGGAAGGGGGATGACGAAGTGAAGGGGGGGGGTGAGGCCGCGGGGGTGGGAAGGTGTTTGGGATGGGGGATGAGGAAGTGAAGGGGGGGTCAGGGGGTGGGGGTGGGAAGGTGTTTGGGATGGGGGATGAGGAAGTGAAGGGGGGTCAGGAGGGTGGGGGTGGGAAGGTGTTTGGGAAAGGGGATGAGGAAGTGAAGGGGGGTGGGAAGATGTTTGGGAAGGGGGAATGAGGAAGTGAAGGGGGGGGAAGGTGTTTGGGAAGGGGGATGACGAAGTGAAGGGGGGGTCAGGTGGGTGGGGGTGGGATGGGGGAATGAGGAAGGGAAGGGGGGTGAGGAAGTGAAGGGTGGGGTGAGGCCGCGGGGGTGGGAAGGTGTTTGGGAAGGGGGATGAGGAAGTGAAGGGGGGTCAGGTGGGTGGGGGTGGGAAGGTGTTTGGGAAAGGGGATGAGGAAGTGAAGGGGGGTGGGAAGATGTTTGGGAAGGGGGAATGAGGAAGTGAAGGGGGGGTGGGAAGGTGTTTGGGAAGGGGGATGACGAAGTGAAGGGGGGGGTGAGGCCGCGGGGGTGGGAAGGTGTTTGGGAAGGGGGATGAGGAAGTGAAGGGGGGGTCAGGTGGGTGGGGGTGGGATGGGGGAATGAGGAAGGGAAGGGGGGTGAGGAAGGGAAGTGTGTGTGGTTGGGGGGCGGGGGAGGTACCAGGCGTCTCACTCTCGCTCTCTCCCCGCAGCTGCCATAGCAACGCGGCAGACGCCGAGCGGCCAGGGCGGGGGCTCCGGGCTCCGCGGCCCGGCGCACGGTCAGAGCCTGAGGCCGGGGCCGGGCGCCTGGTGGCAGGACTCGGGGCCCCGCGCCCAGCGGTGCCTCCCGCTCCCCCTGCAGCGCGGCCGGGATGGGCAGCGCCGCCGCGCCGGGCCCCCTGCCCGCCTTCCAGTTCCGGCCGCGGCGCGGGAGCCCGGACTGGCGCCGGCTGAGCGCCGTGGACGTGGAGCGGGTGGCGGGCGAGCTGGACGTGGCGGCCCTGCAGGAGCACCTGGGCCACGTCACTTTCTGCAGCGCCGAGCGGCTGCGCTGCCCGCACTGCCGGGGCCCCGCCGACCCGCTGCTGCTCAAGCTGGTGCGCCTGGCGCAGCTCTCCATCGAGTACCTGCTGCACTGCCAGCAGCACCTGGGCGCCCAGCTGCGGGGCCGCGAGCAGGCGCTGCGGGCGGCCGACGCCCAGCTCGGTGAGGTGGGCAAGGAGGCGGCCCGGCGCGCCCAGGAGATGAAGCTGCTGAAGGAGGAGTGCAGGCGGCGGAAGAAGATGATCAGCACCCAGCAGATGATGCTGGAGGCTAGAGCCAGCTATCACCAGGTGAGACCCGCTTCTAGCCGCGGCTCGTGCTCACCCCCTCCCGCGGTGCAACCGCAGGGCGGGCAGGGACCTTCCTTACCTTGCGGGTATGCTCCCCCCCCCGTCCTTTCCCCATCAAGTTTCAGAGCGGTAGCCCGTGTTCGTCTGTATCAGCAAAAAGAAGGAGGAGTACTTGTGGCACCCCAGAGACTAACAAATTTATTTTGAGCAAATAAATTTGTTAGTCTCTAAGGTGCCACAAGTACTCCTTGTTCTTTGTCCGCATCAGAATACCCCAGAGGCTGCGGTTTCATTCCCAGCACTGTGGGGCCAGAATCTCATACAGCTTTAGAGAGGAGGCGTTTGATTTCCAGCTTATCCTATTTACCGATGAGCTTTTTTCAGGCTTGTGTTCATTTCACCATCCTGTGTGACATCCCTAAAGGGACTCTGAAGCAAATGATTAGGCAAGGTGGAAGGCAGACAAGGGAGAATAGGGCACATTAAGTCTTAGAAAGATTAACAGTTTAAGGGTGTATCAACTTTCTCATTTTTTTTCCCAGCAACTATTTTGGGAATTTATAACTGCCTTAAAAGGTGTTCTGAAATTTAAAGACTATACTGGGCTTAAACTTGGCAAACATGACCTTGGGCCAACTTTGTGTGTTTGCGTGTGTGTATTTAAAGTTGATTTAACTCTACTGAAAGATGCTCTAGGCTGACACTCCTGAAAGTTAAAGTTCTGTTTATCCAAATAATAGGTACAGCATAGGTAGGAGCAATGCAAGCTTTCCCACGCTGTACCACCAACGTGTTTCAACCCTGATTAGAGGGAACATTAGCATGTCAGTGGGCTAGGAAAAGTTTTGTTTCTAAGATGTCTTGACTAAGGAAAAATTCCATCTACATTCAATGGTCCAGTAGGAAGATATATATTTTTTGTCCACAATTCTGTATTTTTAAAAGCAAATTATGCTATTTGTTGTATGTTTCCCTCACTTCGGCCCCGGTCTTGTAATGGTATCCATGTGGGCAGAATTCATTAGGACACAGTGCAAATGCAGGGTCCTTGTGGATTCAGCTGCAGGATCGGGGCCTTAAGGAGAAGCTGCTGATGTGATTTGCATTTCAAAAGCTCTAGATGTCTTGTTTGACCAGAGTATCTGACCTGGGTTGAAAATGGAAACAGAGTGAGCCCCTGCATCAGTTGAATTGAAAAATCAACTGAATGTCAAGTAATCCCCTTATTGTATTTGAGAGCACAAATATGTGCATTCTCTTCAAAATACGCTTAGGCCCTATCTGGCTGAGTGGAGCCAGAAGAAGAATCAAGCAAAATATTGGGCTTGGAGTATAGTTCACCTTCCTTCTTCTGTTCAGTGGCATTTGTCTCATTTTCCATTTAAGGTCATATAAAATAAAAAGTTCTTTCTCCCCCTTTTATGCTTTGGAGTAAATTATTATCTCTAAGAATTAGACAGATTTAGTGAGGGGTGAGTTCAGAAAATGATAGTGAATAATATCTGTAAAATGGTATGAGCATTTTGGGTCTGAACTTGGAGGACTCCATGTTATCCATTTCTAGTATTTGTAAGTGCAGGCTGTCTCATAGCCAACAATTACATATCACTTGTCTGTATTAAGCATTTGGCTGTCCTGGAGTGCCAGACAATAGGGTTTTTGTTAGTCTTGCGCAGTGGGTAGTTCAGGTTCCATGCCCGTTAAAGCTTTGGCCCCTTTATGAGCAAGGCTGTAAACAGTTACTTGCCTTTCTTAATGCATGTTCACTTTATTTTCAATGTGATGCACAGTAATTGAGTTTTGAGTTTTAAGTTTAATGTCTTTAATCCACCTTCAGAAGAAGTGAAAACTGTAAAAATAGGAACTGTCAAATGGAATTGCTGTTGAGGTGTGATCATTTTAAGGCTCAAAAACTCAAACAATGTCTTTCTTAATGATGGAATGTCAGCTTTCTACTATGTTTGAATTTCTCATATTGTGATGATTTGCACAAGGTCTTAATGTTACATAAAAGCTTTTTTGTATTTAATACTATGAAAAATAGTTCGAGGAATATTGTCACCAGTAATAGGCACATAGTATAAACATTCCATGTGTTAATTGTTGAATAAGAGTTTGCTTCTACTACGTGAGTTTAGTGCTTGAATGGATAATAGCATTTCACAGCCAATTTAATACCATAAATCATACGCAATCTGTTACAGTGTAAGATCCCCGATGGTTCTTTGCTTTGCTGCCATACTATACCTTCTCTATCTAGGTTTTATGTCAGTACTTCCTTGCATGTATCCAACAAAATGTAACTTAATTATTAATGGTTTTAGTGGTGGTTGCAAGACATGTATATTTAATATCACACTAGCCATCAGTAGTAGAATTTTAAATTCTAGATGAGACCTGGGAATTTGGCTATAATGAACAGATGTTAAATCTGCTGCGCAAGTTTGAAATTGTCTTTTACATTCATATCACATCAGTGTGACTGACTGACTTAAATGTGCAGTTGTGGCTCCCTCAAGCAGATTTGTATGTTTTGAAACATATACAATAGCCAAGGATAGTTAGCCATCAGACCTTATGAAAGAAATGAGGGGTTTTGATTCACAACCTGGTCAATCACTTTCAACAGCTGTACATTTTGTTCATGTACTCTTAAAATGAGCAAAATGTACTTTAAGGATGAATTAAAAAGCTTTAAAATATACCAACAGGATCCAAATTTGATAAAATACATATCTACATTTATAAAAGATGAGTGTAAACGAGTGTGTTAAATACACATCATTAGAGGCAGGACAAATCATAAAGAATGTGTAACTGTTCTGTAGTATATTTTGTATAAAAAAACGAAGTATGTAATTCGGCACCTTACTACCTCCTCTGCTGTTATATTTGTCCTGAAAGGTTGGGTGGGAGGCAGATTCTTTAAGGTTTGTGCTGTATGAATCAGTGAGGTTTTTGCTGTATTTTGTTATTACTTTGGATCCTAATAAACATTGCTTTTATTTATCTGCAACTGTCCCCCTTTCTTGCTCCAGCTCCTCCTCCCTATTATTCTCTCCAGCATGATTCCTCCCACAACTCTACTTTTCCTTATCTCATTCCCTTGCTATGTGTGCTGAAAAGCAGTAATGCTAAAAATGTCTAAGGATAGTAGGTTTCTTCAAATTTCATCAGAGTTTTCAGTATAATATGGGAAGGAAACAAAAAGTCAATGCAATTTTGGGCTGCAAACATTGTATCCTGGGATGGGAGCTAATAAATATTTACATAGCTCTGGCACCATCACACCTGGATTTGCTTTTAATTTCTGGGAATTTCATTAATTCAGAGGAGTGTGGATGAGCTACAGAAGACTTCTGAGGGCTGGGGAGATTGATTTATGAGAAAAGGCTAGGGCCCTGATCCTGCATTAGAATCTGCTAAAGTCAATGGAACTCCGCATTAGTGGAACCTGATGCAGGATCAGAGCCATAATAGAGATATGCCTTGACTGTCTTGTGATTAGGGTAGGGTTGCCAGGTGTCCGGTTTTCGACTGGAAAGTCCGGTTACTGCAGGCCGGGGAGGCAGGGAGGCGCTGGATGATTACCCATGCCAGCCCCTATTCAGTCGGGGCCGCCTCCTATCTGCATTGGGCGACTGCAACTCCCAGCCTGGCTCCACAGGTGTGTCCCTCCCGACCTGGGCAGAGGGGAAAAGCAGTGAGTGACGGGGGGAGAGAGGAAGAGAAGTGAATGGGGTGCAGTGTCGTGGGGACGGGGGTGAAGAGGTGGGGCAGGAGTAGGGTCTGGGGCGGGGGAAGAGGGCAGAGTGGGGGATGTTCTGGCACTCTTGCTGGAGTGTCCAGTTTTAAAACATTATAAAGTTGGCAACCATAGATTAAGGGGTGGGATGTGTCCTGATAACAATATGCAGAATGGAAGAATTTTAGCATAGTAAAAGAAGGTATTCATATATAATAATTTATCAAAAGTAGGGATGGAATCCCCATTTCTTGGCACATTTAAAACTAGACTCTACAAAGCACAAGTAATCTTACACTACCACATTGCCTGGATGACCTATGGTATTTTATGATTCAACCTCCCCCTTCCCCCCATCCCAACATGGATATATAGTTCAAAGTGTGCACTGTTAAATGCCAAATTTCTCCGTTCAGCTATTGTTGAGTTATACATATTGGAAGGAGAGAAAGTGTGGCAATACAATTTCACAATGGGAAAGTACATGTATTTTTCTTTTCAGTTTTTGTAATCCAAAATAGTGGCATGGATATTCCTCATATTTCACGTTTTTTAAAACCAAACTTGGAGCATTTCAGCCCAAATGGAGATTTTATTTTAAAGTTAAGAGTGAGTGATAATAAAGGTAATAATTTAAACTTGTTTTCCACTCTAATTATAGCATTAATTAGAAAGTGTGTTTGTGTCTTTTCTCACAATATTGTAAATCATTGCCTTCTCTTGAATAGCATGCCAGACATTCTCAAGTGTCTATGACCTAATCACTTTCTAGTGGCTTAATCTTACAGAGGATATGATTCCTAACATTACTACTCAAGCTTGAATATTTCATCAGTTATCACCAGCATGCTATGTCATTTAAATTGAATAACGTTGGAATTCAAATCAGTATCACAGTGTTGCCATGTACAAGAATGGGCTACTGTACAGAGAAATGTAATAGACTAATTCAAAAAATGTTAACTGTTATAATTAAAAAGACCGGCACTTAATGTTGTTACCTAAGACAAATATCTATCTGTATTTTGTAGTGTCAGTTTTGTGATAAGGCTTTTATGAACTATTCCTTTCTACAAAGTCATATGCAACGACGCCATAAGGAAGAATCTCACACTGGTGAGTACTTTCACACTATCAGGAAAGTTAAGGTGATATAGAAATATGTAAAATATATTCAGGATATGCAGTTTGGATTTTGTGTGACCCAGAAGGAAGCCATTTGACTTACAAGCCCCAGAGTGAGTTTGTACATTTGACAGACAGATCACGTAAACTGACCAAATGTGATATGGCAGTTATTTCACTGAAAGATTATAAACATGGAATAGCATGCTGCCATGTTTAGAATCATTTTTCAAACTGAGTTCCTGCTGAATACCTTTGCCAGTGGCAGAATTCAGAGCAATGACTTCCTTTGAGTATATGAAAACTGTGAAAATGTGGGTATTATTGCCACTGAACAGGATGTACCATGGAAAAGTACATTTTATAAAAAAAAGCTTTATTATCATTATAGGATCCACTCCACCTCCAGTGAAGTTAGAAAGAGTTGGATCAGGCCCACAATAAATTAATAGTGATAGTACAATGTGATAGTTATAGGGAAACTTATGAATTTGTTTAGAATTAGATAGGTGAAACTTCTGTTCCCAGAATTTCATTTTAAGGGTCACTGTCAAAAAATTGTTTAAAATGTACACTCAGAAATGTATCCATCTTTAATCTTGACATGCCACTTTATCAATCTATCTAGGTTTTTATAAGTTTGCCCATCACTGCAGTATCTGAGTACATAGCAGAACAATGGGAGTAACTGTGGATGTGTCTACACAGCAATTAAAAACCCACAGCTGGCTAAGGAGCTCAGTCTAAGGGGATGTTTAATTGCAGTGTAGATGTTCAGGCTTGGGCTGGAGATCGGGCTCTAGGACCCTATGCGGGGGAAGGATCCTAGAGCCCAGATTCCAACCTGAGCCTGAACATTTATACTACAATTAAACAGCCCCTTAGCCCGAGCCCCACAAGCCCAAGCCAGCTGGCACAGCCGTGGGTGTCTTATTGCAGTGTAGACATACCCTAAGTGTTCAAAGAGTTGGAGCACTCCCCTCACACAGTAATTCTTCTTGCTAATACAGAATGAATCCAGCTCAATTGGCTGCCATTCCTCCCATTACCCTCCCTTTCCAAGCACATCATAGCTGCTTTCCTCTACCAATTTACCAACATATTCTTTCAGTTCCTTCAACTACTGCTATTTTATTGGCCTCTCAGGCTAGTGTTCAAACCCTGTCTCCATCCTATATCATTCCCCCTAGCCCATTTCTCTTGCTCCCTGCTGCTCTTCCTTCCTGACCACCGCTATCCAGCTGCTCCTGCTCCATTGCCAACCTCTCTGGCTCACCATCCCCCACTTTCCTCCCCTAACACCTTTCCCATTGCTAAAGAACACCAGCTCCCAGCAACAATGAATCACACACATGGTGAGAAAAATATATTGGGGTAAAACAAGCAAAAATATGAAGAATGTCTTTCACACTATAAATATTTTTCAGTTTACGCAAAGAAGAAAATCCCTAAATTCATCATTCATGCTGACAAGAATAAAAATGTAGCAGTACTCTGAACATGCAAATTCCTCTGAAGCAACCTGACAAAGTCTCTTTACCATACACCTCTAACTATGTATACTGAATTGCTAACTCATGCATATTTAATGTTGTGAGTCACAAGGCCAAAGGCCAAGTGCCTTGAACAATTTGAAGTGCAGGTATCCTAATATAATTCCACTTCCTGATCTGCAGCATTGTTTTTAAGAAAATTATTTTACAATAATCTACCAAATAAAGTAGTGTAACAACGATTATTATACTGGATTGCTGAGTTTAGCACCCTGGTTGAATAATCAAAGTTGTATCTCTATATGGACTGATAAAGAAATTGACTAATTAACATCCTTTAATGAATCTTGCAGAATTATATATTTGGGAGTCATGCCTTTCATTCCTTCTTTGACCTTCTGCCCCTTATATTCTTATAAAACATGTTGAAATTAGATTATCTATGTCAAATTAGTTCATTTTTAATATTAAATATTTCATAAGCTTATTTCACATGCTATATTTTCAATAAGACAATGGCTGTCAACCTATGGCCCGTGGATCTTATTCTAGTAGTCCAGAGAATGTATTATTTTGAGAAGCAATCTATGAGGAATTGTGATATTGGGAGGAAAGATGATCTGTGAGAGTAGTGGTTCACAGAATGAAAAGGTTGGAGAAGCATCGAAGAAAGACATCTGTAGGAAAAATCTCATTTCCCAAAAATATAATGAACATTTTGCAAATGTATATTTCTTTCAAGCAGAACAAAAGAAGAAAGCAAAGACAGATAAATTACAGGATGAGATCGATAAGTTGAAGGAGCAGTTACAGCTCACCAAGTCCCTCCTAGAAGCTGAACAACAAGCTCACATGGCCAGATTTTCTAAGGTAGTATATATTAAGTATTAGCAACATCCTACAAGAATCAGTATTCTGGACTGTGTTCACTGATCATGTAGCTTGCAAATGAGGTTAATAGAACTAAATGAAAACTTAAATAAGATTTTTCTGTTTAGCAGCATTGTTCCTGTGCCACATCAGCATCACCTCCTGCAATTTTAAAAGCCCTATTTGTTACCTTCCACTGTCCCTTCTTGTATGTATTTTGGAACCAATATGAAAGGCACTGCTACTGTTAGCACCTGTCAGTCATCAGAATGGCAAATAGCTCTTATTGGAGCAGATAGAATGCAGAATATTATAATACTATTTATTATTTAAAATATCATATAGTGCCTAGACACTATGGTGATTGGGCACTTGCTAGATACAGCTCTGTAAGTTTAATTGATGGTTTATAAACAGTAAGATGTCCTTTGCCATGAGAACTTCAATCTAACATAGGCAAGACATGAGTTAACAGTTTAAAGAAGGGAGAGTAAGAAGAGGGTAATGGTGAGAAAATGCAAGGAATATCACTTCAACTTGTATGTTAGCCTTTGAACTCTAGGTAAGCAGCCAGCCAAAGGCTTTCAGTAACCTTGAAGCAGTAGGTAGCCTCAGCCATTGTGGAGGGTTGACAAGAGATGAAGCAAAAGTGGAAAGTGAAAAAATTTAAAAGCAGTAATATTGCTTTAGTGGGTAGTTACATGCAAGGGCTTTATTTTATTACTGTTGTTATTAATGTGAATTGCAATAGGATCTACAAGCGGGGAAGAGAGAATAGGTGTAACAAAGAAATAAAGAAATAATGTGGTTATATAGTTAAGCTACTGCACAAGTTGATAATTTCTGATTGTTCCAAATCATCTTGCAATTTTTGTTTCTTTTCAAATAAAATCAGCTATCCTGTCAATATCACAAGAGGGGTGAGATTTTAGGATGGATTTTAAGGAGGAAAGGATAGAGGCCTAACAGATAACTTCAAGGAGTTCATTCTATGAATAAGGGGCAGTGTGGAGTTGGTTTTTAAATAAGACAGACTTAGTTAAAGACCAATCTTGATCTAAATTTTATAAATGTAATTTAGTTTTAATATTGCATTGTAAATTGTCCCACTTTTCCTAATATTTTGGTAACTTTCTTCTGCATAGCATGGTTATAAAGTTCCCTTTACTTCTGCTGCTGACCTCACAGTAGAAACCATTGTTTCGTACAAGAGGCTAAGCAAAGGAAACAAGGGGAGAGCAGCCCTTGATGCTGAAAAAAGTTTAATGCAAATAGAAGAATCAACCAATGATACTGCCAAGAATGACCTTGAGCAGATCGCTGCAGACTACGCGGCTCTGGGAAGAAGGATAAAGGAGTTCGAGGCGCAAGTGGTGTTCTCGTCCATCCTCCCCATGGAAGGAAAAGGCCTGGGTAGAGACCGTCGAATCGTGGAAGTCAATGAATGGCTACGCAGGTGGTGTCGGAGAGAAGGCTTTGGATTCTTTGACCATGGAATGGTGTTCCAAGAAGGAGGACTGCTAGGTAGAGACGGGCTCCACCTAACAAAGAGAGGGAAAAGCATCTTTGCAAGCAGGCTGGCTAACCTAGTGAGGAGGGCTTTAAACTAGGTTCACCGGGGGAAGGAGACCAAAGCCCTGAGGTAAGTGGGGAAGTGGGATACCGGGAGGAAGCAGGAGCGCGCGAGAGGGCAGGACTCCTGCCTCATACTGAGAAAGAGGGACGATCAACGAGTTATCTCAAGTGCCTATACACAAATGCAAGAAGCCTGGGAAACAAGCAGGGAGACCTGGAAGTCCTGGCACAGTCAAGGAATTATGATGTTATTGGAATAACAGAGACTTGGTGGGATAACTCACATGACTGGAGTACTGTCATGGATGGATATAAACTGTTCAGGAAGGACAGGCAGGGCAGAAAAGGTGGGGAAGTTGCACTGTATGTAAGGGAGCAGTGTGACTGCTCAGAACTCAAGTATGAAACTGCAGAAAAACCTGAGTGTTAAGTTTAGAAGTGTGAGCAACAAAGGTGATGTCGTGGTGGGAGTCTGCTATAGACCACCGGACCAGGGGGATGAGGTGGACGAGGCTTTCTTCCGGCAGCTCACAGAAGTTACTAGATCGCAGGCCCTGGTTCTCATGGGAGACTTCAGTCACCCTGATATCTGCTGGGAGAGCAATACAGCAGTGCACAGAAAATCCAGGAAATTTTTGGAAAGTGTAGGGGACAATTTCGTGGTGCAAGTGCTGGAGGAACCAACGAGGGGCAGAGCTCTTCTTGACCTGCTGCTCACAAACCGGGAAGAATTAGTAGGGGAAACTAAAGTGGATGGGAACCTGGGAGGCAGTGACCATGAGATGGTCGAGTTCAGGATCCTGACACAGGGAAGAAAGGAGAGCAGCAGAATACGGACGCTGGACTTCAGAAAAGCAGACTTTGACTCCCTCAGGGAACTGATGGGCAGGATCCCCTGGGAGAATAACATGAGGGGGAAAGGAGTCCAGGAGGGCTGGCTGTATTTTAAAGAATCCTTATTGAGGTTAGAGGGACAAACCATCCCGATGTGTAGAAAGAATAGTAAATATGGCAGGCGACCAGCTTGACTTAACAGCAAAATCCTTGCTGATCTTAAACACAAAAAAGAAGCTTACAAGAAGTGGAAGATTGGACAAATGACCAGGGAGGAGAATAAAAATATTGCTTGGGCATGCAGGAGTGAAATCAGGAAGGCCAAATCACACCTGGAGGTGCAGCTAGCAAGTGATGTTAAGAGTAACAAGAAGGGTTTCTTCAGGTATGTAAGCAACAAGAAGAAAGTCAAGGAAAGTGTGGGCCCCTTACTGAATGAGGGAGGCAACAGAGGATGTGGAAAAAGCTAATGTACTCAATGCTTTTTTTGCCTCTGTCTTCACGAACAAGGTCAGCTCCCAGACTACTGCACTGGGCAGCACAGCCTGGGGAGGAGGTGACCAGCCCTCTGTGGAGAAAGAAGTGGTTCGGGACTATTTAGAAAACCTGGACGAGCACAAGTCCATGGGGCCGGATGCGCTGCATCCGAGAGTGCTAAAGGAGTTGGTGGATGTGATTGCAGAGCCATTGGCCATTATCTTTGAAAATCGGGGGAAGTCCCAGATGACTGGAAAAAGGCTAATTAGTGCCCATCTTTAAAAAAGGGAAGGAGGAGTATCTTGGGAACTACAGGCCAGTCAGCCTCACCTCAGTCCCCGGAAAAATCATGGAGCAGGTCCTCAAGGAGTCAATTCTGAAGCACTTAGAGGAGAGGAAAGTGATCAGGAACAGTCAGCATGGATTCACCAAGGGCAAGTCATGCCTGACTAATCTAATTGCCTTCTGTGATGAGATAACTGGCTCTGTGCATGAGGGGAAAGCGGTGGACGTGTTGTTCCTTGACTTTAGCGAAGCTTTTGACACGGTCTCCCACAGAATTCTTGCCAGCAACTTAAAGACGTATGGGCTGGATGAATGGACTATAAGGTGGATAGAAAGTTGGCTAGATTGTTGGGCTCAACGGGTAGTGATCAATGGCTCCATGTTTAGTTGGCAGCCGGTACCAAGTGGAGTGCCCCAAGGGTCGGTCCTGGGGCCGGTTTTGTTCAATATCTTCATAAATGATCTGGCGGATGGTGTGGATTGCATCCTCAGCAAGTTTGCAGATGACACTAAACTGGGAGGAGAGGTAGATACACTGGAGGGTAGGGATAGGATACAGAGGGCCCTAGACAAATTAGAGGATTGGGCCAAAAGAAATCTGATGAGGTTCAACAAGGACAAGTGCAGAGTCCTGCACTTAGGACGAAAGAATCCCATGCACTGCTACAGACTAGGGACCGAATGGCTCGGCAGCAGTTCTGCAGAAAAGGACCTAGGGGTTACAGTGGACGAGAAGCTGGATATGAGTCAACAGTGTGCCCTTGTTGCCAAGAAGGCCAATGGCATTTTGGGATGTATATGTAGGGGCATTGCCAGCAGATCGAGGGACGTGATCATTCCCCTCTATTTGACATTGGTGAGGCCTCATCTGGAGTACTGTGTCCAGTTTTGGGCCCTACACTACAAGAAGGATGTGGAAAAATTGGAAAGAGTCCAGTGGAGGGCAACAAAAATGATTAGGGGACTGGAACAAATGACTTATGAGGAGAGGCTGAGGGAACTGGGATTGTTTAGTCTGCGGAAGAGAAGAATGAGGGGGGATTTGATAGCTGCTTTCAACTACTTGAAAGGGGGTTCCAAAGAGGATGGCTCTGGACTGTTCTCAATGGTAGCTGATGACAGAACAAGGAGTAATGGTCTCAAGTTGCAGTGGGGGAGATTTAGGTTGGATATTAGGAAAAACTTTTTCACTAGGAGGGTGGTGAAACACTGGAATGGGTTACCTAGGGAGGTGGTGGAATCTCCTTCCTTAGATATTTTTAAAGTCAGGCTTGACAGAGCCCTGGCTAGGATGATTTAGTTGGGGATTGGTCCTGCTTTGAGTAGGAGGTTGGACTAGATGACCTCCTGAGGTTCCTTCCAACCCTGATATTCTATGATTATGTGATTCTAACAGGAGACTCTCTCATGGAGTCAAAAAGACCAGCAGCCAGCAGTTTCTAAGAGACCCAGAGCTGGCTTTGGGAGTGAGTAGCTGTGGAAAGACACAGCTAATTGGTTGTCTCCTGCATTGTTCCCAGCGTCTGAGCCTTTTGTCCCTGCAAATTGCTATATACCTGTGAGTTACCTGTTCTGTCCTCTCTGCAATATCATAAAGGAACCAGTGGAGCAGGTGCTTGGAAGTTTATGCAGTGTAGGTGGATTTCTTAATACTGGTTTTCATTCCTAATTTGCCATACGAGCTGCAAGTCTCTGTTGCCCTGGGTGTTTTGCCCCCCAACTCCTTATGCAAGTTGAGGGTCTATGCATAGTTATAGGTTATTTGAAATCTTTTTTCTCTAACTTCAAGGGCTCCCTTCCCCTTCACTGTACTGTAGCAATAGGTATGTATATCTACACAACAGCTGTGAGATGTAATTCTCAGCTTGTACAACAACTAATTGAGCTAGTGCCTAAAGTTAGCATTGTGTCTGCAGTGGCTCGGGCTAGCTGCCGAATATGTACCCAGGCTTTCAGGCAGGATTGTGTTCAGGCTGCTATCCCAAGGTGCTGCCAGTTGCACTCCTGCCATCCTGCTATTTTTAGGTGCGAGCTTGAGCAGAGCTAACATGTACATCTAATTGAGCTGGGAATTAAACCTCTCAGCTGCTGAGTAGACATACCCTTTGGCATGTCTACACTACCACTTTTGTCGGTATAGCTTATGTCGCTCAAGGGTGTGAAAAACACACCAGAGCAACATAAGTTACTCCAATAGAAATGCTGGTGTGAACAGTGCTATGTCAGCGGGAGAGCTCTCTCCCATCAGCATAGAGCAGCTACACGAGCGATCTTACAGCAGCTCAGCTGTATCTGTATAGATGAGCTGCTGTAAGCTCTCTAGCGTAGACATGGCCTTAGTCAGATTCCCTTATAGGAAATTGCAAGATTGTGATCAGAAGGGGAAAGAGAATGGTTCGTTTACTGGCAATGAGTAAAAAAGTCAAGGAGAACCAAATATAGGTAACATTAAATTGTAAATAAGGCTTTTTAAATGTAGCTTTAAAAATCAGACTAAATTTGGTCTTTATCTTATTATTAGAATGAAGTTTTAAAATATTCAGCTATAAAGCAGCCTTGATGTGAAGCCCTTTTCCCGAGAGAAGTTGGTGCCCAGCTTTTGATATGAATAACCTCCACACAACTTCTTATCTGTACTGGACTGGGTTTGTAAGGTCAGATACTCTTGGAAGTGAGAGGCTATTTCTCAGTCTTGCAGTCATCAGCATGACTGTGAGGAGCTATAGTACAGTAACTCAAAGCCTGTTATCTTTAAATAAATAAATAAAGCATTATGAAAAGCTTGCTTTGGAACATGGTTATGATTCCCATCAATGTGAATCTTTGATCCTAGATTGCTGAAGAACATTTCTCATGTCAGCATAATGGACCTGAACTAACATGGGCATATGCTAGATATGCTAGCCAGTCTGTCCATATTTGATAGTTCAAGTGCTTGAACAGATGGCTCATGCAGCTAAAGCATTGTCTTCCTTATGGCACAGAACACACAGCAATTCCGGTAGTCCATCACAGACATCTTGATGCACCCAAAACACATCCTTTGAAACTATATGAGTCTTAGCTAGGGAGCTGCCTGAGAAGTTCTGAAATTCATGCTTACACTGGCATGAGCCTCTCTCTAGCTCTTTCCCCTGACAATGTTCAGGCTGTCATGGGATGACTCGGGCAGGGGGAGAGTATAGAGACAGGGATGTGGAGGGGCTGGCTGAATACATCCTGCCACTGTGACTGATCCCCATTGTCACCCCAGATATCCCTCTCTTCAGAAGGGGTAACTCTTTCCTATCCTACCAGATGAACCATCATTTTCTTACAGAACTAAATAACCTTACAATAAAAAGGGGAGACCTTTGAAGCCTGCTGCTGGCCTACTTGCCCTCTGTCCCTATTGTAGTAGGAAGAGAACCTGAGACATAACCCCTTGTCATAAGCCCAGAGGCTTGATATGAGGCCTGAGGGGAAACAGGAGGAATTTGGGGCATTGGGGTGGAAAAAATAGAATGAAGGGGGGGGGAAATTTACATTTTTTCTTAGGCCCTTTAAATCCTTATTATTGCCTGTTTTTTTTCCCCGTGAAGGGGACTGTGCTCATATTTCTAAAAATTTAAGCCTACAATTTATCCACAAACTGACAACAGTGTGGAAGGAAAATGGAGGCCAAATAAATTTATGTTGCTAGACTACTAGCAATTATACTAACTCTGATTATGTCTTTGCCTTCGTTGTCCACTTGCAATTGGAGTCCTTCATCAGAGGTTGCCAAATGTCCACCAAAGACTAACAACTTTTAGTCATGACTATTGTTTGCAGAGTCAAGCAAGTGGCTTCAGACTCAGTACTAATTTCTTGAATCACCCATTTTCCAGTTGTTAATTTGTATATTTATATTTTGCAATTGCATAATTCCTGACATTGTTGGTACTAAATTTATTAATTTATTACTTTTTAAATATAGTACACACATACATCATGAATTTGCAGATGTAAATTTACCACATAATTTCCTCATGAATTTAAGCTTTCATTTTTTTAAATTAAATTTCTAGCCCTATGGTTGCAGTGAGAATTTTTAAATGAGACTGTGTAAGCACGTTAGGGATACCTGCCTGAGTCTGCAGACAGCCTGAAACAAAAGCTCTGGAGACATGAGAATTGCCCCATTTAGCTCTGAAATCCAATGACAATCGTTTAAAATGTCATTGTTGTTAACCATTTCTTCCTATAATGTGCTTATCTTGCAACCCCAAACTATCTGCTATGCCTTCCCAAGTGCCAAAAGCCCCGTCTGTCTTTTACTTAAACATTCAGGTTCCCCTGAGAACTTCTAGAATGTAGTTTTCTATGTTTGGTATAAACTTCTGCAGTGTACAAAAAACCCGAAAATGTAAGGGGCAGCAACAAAATACCAATTTTTAATACCAAATTAAATAGCACGAGTGATACTGATTGGATAGTCTGATTTGTTTTTATTTTAAATTAATAGTAATCCATTAAAAAAATTACTTGAAGCTGCAGTAAAGTTTCCAGTCTGTCATATCAGAATACTTCAGAAACAACAGTTGTGGGTTTTCCTGTATAATTAGGTCAATCCTATTACAAGGTACGTGGGACCTTAATTTAATGATGCTCCCAATATGCATTTAATAACATGTCATTTCTATAGATAAATATTTTAACTTAACCATTAGAAAATCCACTATTCAGCTATTCAGTTCCCTGTTTGTTTATACCTTTGAAACAAGGACAGTTAGAGTAATACTGAGAAAGCAAAGTTGCATTTGATATGTAAGGCACAAGGATAGTGAGTAGAATAACGGAACATATCTGATTTGTTGAATTATTTTACCCACCTCAGTAAAATTCACCCAACTATACTAACAGAGTAACTAGAAACTTTCTGGTGGAAGGAAGCTACTTCATAAAAAGCAATAAAAATGGCCTAAAATAAGCTTTATCCCCTGAAGGTGGCAGTATAGTTTCCATGGTGCTGGGTGTGTGTCCTCTCTTTCGTCACTCTGCCAGGTGACAACCAATCCAGAATGAAAATTTTTGTCTCCATCCCTGATTCCATCTGTAGGCTCACAAGAATTTGCCCAGGTATCATGCCCCTGCTGGGTAGCTGCAGCTGGCATCTTTTCTGTGAAGTGATATCTTAATTTCTGGGCCTTAGATGGCACCAGAGTTCCCATGGAGCAGAAGAAGCAATATGAAAGCCTAAAAATACCACGGAGGAAAGGGAAGAAATCCCCTTCCTGCTCAGCTCCAGTACGGCCCTAATAGTGAGGCTGTTCTGCTCAGAGTGTGCTGCCCCTCCCCCCACTTCCATGTGGAGTTCTGACAAGCCATACTGAGTGGGAACAGAAGTAACTCTGAACTAGGGGCCTGCATCCCACTCCAGTAGCTGCCCTACAGACACCAGTGGAGTGAGAGTGTCTGCCCAGGACAATCCAGATCTTATGAAAGAAGAGAACCTTATTTCTGAGGAGGAGTTCCAGGATATCAGCAGCATGGAGGTAGGGGACTTCCAGTCCTTCTCAGGGCTTTCCCCTCATTAATGATATCTAACAACTGCCTCAAGATGAATGCACCAGCCTTGAAACTGTCCTTGTTAGTATAAAAGAACAGAGAACATCATGGTATGTACCGTACCAGAAGAACACACCTTTCTCCTTATGATCTATTTCTGCCATTTCTACTATCCTTGCCGTCATTGCCTTGATATCCCCTAGAAGCATGTGTTGGAGGGCATTTGGCCACTAACAACACTCAGCCCAGCAGTTTGTTTTATATTCAGTAAGCACTGAATAGCTACCAGACCGTGATTGCTTTTTTGGTCACTATTCTCCTAGTACTGTGTTAAAAGTAGTGACTTTAAGTTGAAAATCTGTATAAGCCATCATCAAGCCCGAGATTTCAAATTCCCCCTTCCTTACAATCTGTATATATGAGTCACAACTATATTTACTGATAGCGAGAATTACCCTGTTTAGCCCAATTCTTTTGTATATTTATTTCAGATTTTTTATTTTTCTCACTTAAAGTTGTGAGGGCACCTTGTGCGAGCTTTTGCTGTAAAAATGTGGATTTCATAGGACTCCACATCAAGGGAATGATGATTACTCACTGCCATTATTTTTGCTTTTATTTTGCTGGTTCTGATGGATTGATTACACGTTTTTCTCTGGTAGTGTGATTCATTAATATTGGGTTATAGTTTGCTTGATAACATAGTAACAGTTGAACCCACAGAGTCATAGAATCATAGAATTCTGGAAGGGACCTCAAGAGGTCATCTAGTCCAGTCCCCTGCATTTATGGCAGGACTAAGTATTAAATAGATCATCCGTGGCATGTGTTTGTCTAACCTGCTCTTAAAAATCTCCGGTGATGGAGATTCCACAGCCTCCATACGCAATTTATTCCAGAGCTTAACCACCCTGACAGTTAGGAAGTTTTTCCTAATGTCCAATCCAAACCTCCTTTGCTGCAAGTTAAGCCCACTGCTTCTTGTCCTATCCTCAGAGGTTAAGGAGAACAATTTTTTCCCTCTTCCTTGTAACAACCTTTTATGTACTTGAAAACTGTTATCATGTCCCCTCTGTCTTCTCTTCTCCAGACTAAACAAACCCATTTTTTTCAATCTTCCCTCATAGATCATGTTTTCTAGACCTTTAATCATTTTTGTTGCTCTTCTCTGGACTTTCTCCAATTTGTCCACATCTTTCCTGGAATGTGGTGCCCAGAACTGGACACAGTACTCTACTCTGGGCTGATTAGGCCTCAACTAGAGTGGAAGAATTCCTTCTCGTATGTGGATACAACACTCCTATTAATACATCCCAGAATGATGTTTGCTTTTTTTGCAACCATGTTACTTTGTTGACTCATATTTACCTTACTTTAAGGTCAGAAGGGACCACCAAATTATCTAGCCTGACCTCCTGTATAACACAGGCTACCAGTATCAGCCAGTACCCATATAATAACCCCACCAGCTGAAATTAGACCAACTCAGTAGAGACCATGGGAGACTAAACTATTATGTGCCATGGGCAGAGAATAGGAGGGGCCAAGGTGCACCAGTGCAAGAGGCCCATCTAGTGGCAGGGAATTGACCAAGTGAGATATACTCAGATAACACCCGCAAGTAACTCGCACTCCATGCTGCAGGGGAATGTGAAAACCCCACAAGGTTCCTGCCAGTTGGAGCTGGGGGAAAATTCCTTCCCAACCCCACATATCATGATCAGTTAGACTCTGAGCGTGTAAGCAAGAACCAGCCAGGTAATATGAATATGTTTTTACAAGTCTGTGAAATAAGCAGATTGGTAAGGCTTTGTAGCCTTAAACTTTTGCGGTTGTTTTTGTTTTTTTAACTTGTATTAATTTCAATATATTAGAAGGAAATGGGCCTTAGTTTTTAGGCAGAACTTCCCATTGACTTATTCAGACAAGAGTTAAGGACAGCATGAGTGATAAATGCAAAACAAAAGCTTACAGGTTGAGACTTAAGAGAGGAATGTGCTGGAAATGGCCCAACTTGATGATCACTTTAGATAAGCTATTACCAGCAGGAGAGTGGGGTGGGAGGAGGTATTGTTTCATGGTGTCTGTGTATATAATGTCTTCTGCGATTTCCACAGTATGCATCCGATGAAGTGAGCTGTAGCTCACGAAAGCTCATGCTCAAATAAATTGGTTAGTCTCTAAGGTGCCACAAGTCCTCCTAGTCTTTAGGCAAAATTCTTTACGCAAGTGCCTGTAGGAGCTGCAGTTGTTTATTTAGAGAAGGGAAAAAATACTGGTTCAAATAATTGGTTTCACTCAGAAGTTCTGCTTAAAAATTGATGTCACAATATTGTAACTATTTGACTCATATAACTTAGCTATTACCTTTGCCAGTTTTAATGTTGCGTTCTTTTGTATGTGAGAAAGAGTGAGAGCATTCTTAGGGTAACATTTTAAAATAATTTCAGGAATATGAACATCAAAGATCAAAAGAAGAAGAAATTCTGCAATCTTTTCATAAATGGAAAGAGGAAGAAAAAGAGAAATTGGCTGATGAAATAGAGAAAATAAAAGAGATGTTTATGAAGGAGTTTAAAGAATTAGCTGCAAAGAATACTACATTAGAAAATGTAAGTGATTTAAATATGGAATTTCTGTTAATATTGTCTGTAATGAACTGATCTTGGTTTATTATTTGAAACATATCATAATAATACCTAGCTCTTATATAATGCTTTCCATTAGCAAATCTCAAAGCTATTTACAAAGGGGGGCAGTATCATGATGTTAACATTATAAGAGCTGTATAAAACTTAAAAAATATTTAGTTAATTAATTAATGGTTATATTCTGGTATTAGCTCCTTAATTCCAAAATGTTTTCAGTTATTTTCTGAATTGCACTCATTTGTATGAAGGAATCCTGCCTACAAGTTACATGTTTACTCTTTTCTTAGTCCTGAACCACTGAGTTCTTGTTTTGCAATTGGTTAGTATTTTATCATTACTGTCTGGCGGCACGGTGATTATGGGTGACATAGATGAGGAGGAATAGCCTCCGTAGCAAGGTCCTGAGAGAGTAGAACTGCCTGGGGTGTTGTCACAAAGATAGAAAGTTGCATTTCCAAGTTTTTTGACTATGGATACAGCTGTGAGTGTCCAGGCACATCAGAAAAGCAATGTGCATGAATTTAGTAGAACTGCTTTTATTTTGTTCATGCTAGTTCCTAACCTGCATCCTTGTAATCACAGTAAAACTGATAAATGTTTTACTGCTTAGAAACATTTGTGGGGAGAGTCTGATGCATACACCAACTCTAAAACCAGTTATAATTTAAACCAAATTGCATATTAAACTGCAGTCCTATAATATTTTCTTGAATATATGCTGGTTTTTAACAGATATTTTTCCTCTTAGCAATTGTTAGAATTACAGAAGTCCAATACGCAGCTGAAATCCAACTTAGGCACTTTAAAAGACAGCCATGAATTTACAGAAGAGAGACCTCAGAATGATCAGGATTATCAGAATATGATGCAACTTCTTGAAAAACAGGTAGTACTCTGATGTAAAGATGAACATACAATATAGTGATCACTACTGCTAGTCTTTGTGTTTGTACTTCTGTAAATAAGAATGTAAAATTCAGAGTAAATTTCCTGTAATTTTCATTTGCTAAAGTATTTTTTTCTTTTCTGGTTCACTGCTATCTACTAAATATCATTAGTAATTTCTGTAATGGAAATTATTCCCAGTGTGACTTGCTGACGAGGGATTTAGACACATTGACCTGGAATTCTCACCTATGCCGTATATGTTCTGGGTGGAGTTCATTGGCAGAAGGAATCATTTGCGCCGCCTTCATCCTGGTGTTGCTTTGGAAAAATACATTTAAAAATTGAACAAATGATAAGAAACTCTGAGATGTTAGAAACTTTTAGTAATGGGTTGTTCTCTCCCCTCCCCGCTTTCTTTTAATTGAAGAAAATTCATGGTGGAATTTGTTCAGTTCTTCCCACAAAGGGAAGTTTACTCCATCTTTAACAAGTTAAGGTGTTTTATTTCATTGGCACTATAAACAACGCTCCATTAACCAGTGTTTGAACTTATGTTATTTAGAAAAAAGACTACTCATATGTTTGTTATTAGCGAAATGAAATATATCATGGTAACTTTATATTTTGTCAACTGAGAGACAGGACTTACATGTCCAGGATCCTATGAATACCTAATTTCCAGTATGATTAATAACATATAACAATTACACTCAAACATATGAGACACTTCAATTACTGTTTAAGTCATAAGGAAGGGGTTACTGAAATGCTCCAGTATTAATAATCTTTTATGCTGTTATAATGTAATTCAGCTTCATGATTAACCAATTTTTAATACAAACAAAATCTTTTCAATGAACATTTACTTTCATTGTAGGAGGGTAAGTGGACTTCTAGAATACAAGCCCTTCATCAAGAACATGAAAAAGAAAGGTGCCAGGTAAGATTGCATAGCAATGTATTTATACCAACAACCTATTTTTAAGCCAGTGAAATAAAAGCAAGCACCATACTCTGACAATGCTACTAATACAGTTTTCAACAACTGGCAGATTAGAAATCATAGATAATCAGAATTTATGTTCAGAGTACATTCTTTTAGTATATAGAATTATTTATTATTTCTCTATTTCTTTTACGGTAGTGCCCAGAGATAGCAGTCAGGATCAGGGTCCTGTTGTTAAAGAACCTGTAGAAACACAGAGAGACTGAGTCCATGGCCTGAAGAGTTTAACGTTTTTTCAGCTATGTGCAGAATGTACTATATAGTATTTTTGCATACTAGGTAGTTAATATAATGTACAAAATAAAATGGCAATGTACAGCTCTCATTTATCCTGATGGGCCAACGGGGGCGGATTTCCAACCTTTTCCAGCCGTGAATCTCAAATTCCTCCCCTTTTTTCCCCCATTGGGTCTCTCTAGTCCTGAATCCTTTGAGCTTTTCTTGTTCCAGGAAAAACATTATAATGGAATTTGATTTCTGCATTAATTCTCATATTTTACTTTTTCTTTCTCTTCTTCAGTCTTTATCTTTTTTTCTTCTAGTTATTTTTTCCTCTCCTTCCTGCTCTAAGTTTCTGTCTTTTCTTCCTCCTCCTCCCTTCATGTCTCATTCGGCAACATAGCCATGATCCGGAACTGTCCAGATCAAAAATGGGAAGATCAGGGGCTGCATGGCTATTACTACTTCACCCCCAGCAAGCAAGCAGCAGGGAAGAGTCATGCAAAACCCTGAAAAGGGATATAGTAAATTACTTACACACACACACTGGGTACAAGAGTAGGAGACAGGTGAAATTGTGTGTATTCCTTATGGGGTTTGTCACTGCATTCTGCCCCATACTCATTGCTGATCCTGAATCAAGCCCATTTTTGTGTTCATTGCCCAGATTCCCGTCTATTCTTTCTAAAATAGCATTATTTGCTACCATGGGTAACTGTAAATAATTTTCTTTATCTAGTCCTATACATTTCCCTGTAGGTCTTACTTTCAGACCATGTCCATAATGTATACGCACATCCCTTACTGTGTTCTGTGCTTTTTGTAAATGTGTAAACGAAAATGAAAAATTCTGTGTAAATGAAAAATGTTATAGGCCCTGATTTAGAAAAAAAGTCTCGTATTCAGGAAAGCACCGCAACACATGCATGAGCCCCGTTGAAATCACACATGCTTAAATACTTCCTTGAATTAGGGAGTGACAGAGTGCTCAAACCCTTCACTGGGGCTAGGGAGGCTGAGTGTTCTAAAGTAGCCCTGACCCTCCTCCCCTGCCAATCATGCATGATAGGAATGGGGAGCTGTAAAAAGAGGGTGCTGTAGTCAAGCGGGGGGAAGTCCAGAGAAGGGAGTGGCTAGAGTAGAGTAGAAGGGGGCACCCTAGAGAAACTCATTTACACAGGGCCACGAAGAGAAGGATTTGAATCAAAACCTTGCTTGTGTAAACAATATAATAAAATATTTTATGTAGGACTGTCAAGAGATTAAAAAAATTAATCGCGATTAATTGCATGATTAATCGCACTGTTAAACAATAATAGAATACCGTTTCTTTAAATATTTTGGATGTTTTCTACATTTTCAAATATATTGATTTCAATTACAACACAGAATACAAAGTGTACAATGCTCACTTTATTTTTGATCACAAGTATTTGCACTGTAAAACAATAAAAGAAACAGTATTTTTCAGTTCACCTAATACAAGTACTGTAGTGCAATCTCTTTATCATGAAAGTTGAACTTACAAATGTAAAATTATGTACAAAAAACTGGCATTCAAAAACAAAACAGTGTAAAATTTTAGAGCCTGCAAGTCCACTCAGTCCCACTTCTTGTTCAGCCAATCACTCAGAGAAAAAAGTTTGTTTACATTTGCAGGAGATAATGCTGCCCGCTTCTTGTTTACAGTGTCACCTGAAAGTGAGAACAGGCATTCACATGGCACTGTTGTAGCCAGTGTCGCAAGATATTTATGTGCCAGATGCACTAAAAATTCATATGTCCCTTCATGCTTCAACCACCATTCCAGGGGACATGTGTCCCTGTCGATGATGGGTTCTGCTCGATAACTATCCAAAGCAGTGCAGACCAATGCCTATTCATTTTCATTATCTGACTCAGATGCCACCAGCGGAAGGTTGATGTTCTTTTTTGGTGGTTTGGGTTCTGTAGTTTCTGCATCTGAATGTTGCTCTTTTAAGACTTCTGAAAGCATGCCCCTCACCTTGTCTCTCTCAGATTTTGAAAGGCACTTCAGATTCTTAAACCTTGGGTCAAGTGCTGTAGCTATCTTTAGAAATCTCATATTAGTACCTTCTTTGTGTTTTGTGAAATCTGCCGAGAAAGTGTTCTTAAAATGAAGAACATGTGCTGGGGCATCATCCGAGACTGCTATAACATGAAATATATGGCAGAATGCGGTAAAACAGAGCAGGAGACATACAGTTCTCCCCAAGGAGTTCAGTCACAAACTTAATTAATGCATTATTTTTTTAACAAGCGTCATCAGCGTGGAAGCATGTCCTCTGGAATGGTGGCCGAAACATGAAGAGGCATAGGAATGTTTAGCATATCTGGCATGTAAATACCTTGCAATGCCAGCTACAAAAGTGCCATACAAATGCCTATTCTCACTTTCTGGTGACATTGTAAATAAGAAGAGGGCAGCATTATCTCTCATAAATGTAAACAAACTTGTTTGTCTTAGCGATTAGCTGAATGGACTTGTAGGCTCTGAAGTTTTACATTGTTTAGTTTTTGAGTGCAGTTATGTAACAAAAAAAAATCCACGTTTGTAAATTGCACTTTCACGGTAAAGAGATTACACTACAGTACTTGTATAAGGTGAATTGAAAAATACTATTTCTTTTGTTTATCATTTTTACAGTGCAAATATTTGTAATCAAAAATATACACTTTGATTTCAATTACAACACAGAATACAATATGTATGAAAATGTAGAAGAACATCCAAAATATTTAATATGTTTCAATTGGTACTCTATTATTTAATAGTGCGATTAAAACTGTAATGAATTGAAATTAATTATTTTAATCACAATTAATTTTTTTTAGTTAATTGCGGCAGTTAACTGTGATTAATCAACAACCCTAATTTATGTAATATTAACAATTAGTTACTTTTCACTGGTTTATTTTGTAGCTACTGTCACAGATTGAGAAGCTTAAATCATCAATGACAGAGGACCTAAATGCAAGTAACATCTTCTATAAGAAAAGGATAGAGGAGCTAGGGCAGAGGCTTCAGGAACAGAACGAGCTGATTATTTCTCAAAAACAGCAGGTCTGTTTTATAACGTATTCTTGGGTATCTAAAACCTTGGGGGCATGTGAGAAGAGATTTTTTTTTTTAAATACTGTAATCTGTGGATGAATTTCCAATTTTCATAAATCAGTATTCTCCTAAAACTCAAATTGGTGGTTTTACCTCTGTAAGTGGCATTGGTGAGATCATTACTGGAATACTGTATCCAGTTTTGATGGCCGTACTTCTAAAAGGGTCCGCCTGGGCCATCAAATTCAATCTTCTATTGTTGCAGTCAACCCGATCAGATAATCCCATTCATAGATTTATCAAATTGGAAAGGGCTCAGGAAAGATCAGCAGTAGTGATTTGAGGTCTGGAAAACATACTTCACTGTGAGAAACTTAACAAGCTCAGTCTATTTAGTTTATCCAAGACAAGGTTAAGAGTTGACTTGGTTATGGCCTACAAGTATCTACCTGGGAAGAGATTTCTGAGTGTAGACACTGTTCTAATTTATGAGAACAGGGCATAACAAGATCTAATGGCTAGAACTGAAGCTAGATAAATTCAGACTAGAAATACGGCACAATTTTTTGACCATGAGGATAATTAATCATTGAAACAGCTAACCTAGGAATGTGATGGATTCTCCATCACGTCAAGTCTTTAAATCAAGACTGGATAGATTTCTAAAAGAGATACTATAGTTCAAACAGTTTATGGGCTTGATGCAGAAATTACTGGGTGAGGTTGTATGGCCTGTGTTATACAGGAGATCTGTCTAGATCAGGGGTGAGCATACTTTTTGGCCTGAGGGCCGCATCAGGTTTCGGAAATTGTATGGAGGGCTGATTAGGGGAGGTTGTGCCTCCCCAAACAGCCAGGCATGGCCTAGCCGTCGCCCCCTAACGGCCCCCCGACTCCTGCCCCATCAAGGCCCCTGTCCTCTGACCGCCCCCGGAACTCCCACCCCTGACTGCCCCCCACCGCCCCATCCAACCCCTCCTCTCATTCCTGACTGCCCCCATCCAACTAGCCCTTCTCCCTGTCCTCTGACTGCCCCCCGGGACCCCTGCCCCCATTCAACCCTCCCATTCCCCGCCCTCTGACTGTCCCGACCCCATCCACCCCCTGACCACCCCCCCCCCAAACTTACCTGCCCTCTATCCAAACCCCGTTCCCTGCCCGCTTACCGTGCTGCCTGGAGCACCGATGGCTGGCGGCACTATAGCCGTGCCGCCCAGCTGGAGCCAGCCACGCCACTGCGCAGCACAGAGCACTGGGTCAGGCCGGGCTCTGCAGCTGTGCTGCCCCAGGAGCTCGCAGCCCCACTGCCCAGAGCATTGCGCTGGCAGTGCAGTGAGCTGAGGCTGCAGGGAAAGGGGAACACGGGGGGGAGGGGCTGGGGCTAGCCTCCCGGGCCAGGAGTTCAGGGGCCAGGCAGGAGGGTCCCACGGCCCACCAGTTTGCCCACCTCTGGTTTAGATCATCATAATGGTCCCTTCTGGCTTTAAAAATCTATTAATGTATCTATGTGTTAAATTGCGTGTGCTTATCAACAAGAGTCTGATTTTGCAGACTTCAGAAAGTGTTTAATTTTAAGCGCATGCATAAGTCTTTGCCCAATGGGGGGGCCAAGATTTGTGTGGCTGGTTAGCAAGTAGCAACTCTTAAGTCATTTTCCATAACAAAAAATTACAGCTGAGAGTCAGAAACCTACTGAGCAATAAATAATATACAATTAAATAGTATATTCAGAGAAGCAGACGTAGAAGAGTACTTAGTCTTAGACAAACTCCGTACAAGAAAAGTGACATCTCCAAAGGAAATCAGCATTACCTGGGTTATAAAATGTCTCATAAAGGATCTCCTTTTCTGAAAGGCAACTATGAAGGTCAAAGTTCCTCAAAGTGGAAGGGCTTGAACAGCAGATGAGATTGCTGAGAGAAACTGAAAGCTAGACTGGATAGATCATGAAAGGAGGTACCATTCAGGTGACACACTATGAGTTGAGACCTTTGATGGGTTGGATGTGCCAAGGATGGAAGAATGTGTCAATAGGGAAATGAATACGGTAGCATATTTTACAGGAAGATATCAAGCAAATTAAAAAGTAGCATTAAGAATTTGGAAATCATCACTGGAAATAGGGTGAGGGACTAAAGAGAACTGAACATGATCTCAGTATTTTCCTTGATCCTTTAAAAATATTGGTAAGTTAAAAAGTTCAAGTCTGACCTTTCTACCAGGAAGTTTACTAAGGACAAAATAAGAACACTTTTATAAATACAGATTGATCAAAGTCAGAATGGGTTTATAAAGGAATGTGATGATGAATTTAAATGAATATAACTAACCTTCATGACGACATTAAATGAGATTTGACTAGAAAGAAATAGACATAAGACATACTTCAGAAACATTCACTTATAGCCTTGGTTTGATGAGTAAAAAAATTATGCAGGACACTGTGTTCTACTGTTGTTTAGCAAATAGCTATAAATGATAGAAATTTGTTTCTAAATGCAAAAAAATTAAAAATCTAAGAAGTTCCTTGCAAAGAACTGTGATACAAGAACTTCAGGGTTTCATAATGAAGGCCTCAAAAGTCTATAAATACTAAAGTTATGATTCTTCAAGCAATCTCTGCACATTCCCATGCATGGGGTGCACTAAGCACCATCAGCACATCCCAAGAGTGGGAATTTGCAGAGACCATCTTGAAGAACTCTTGCTATATGTGATCAACCTTTATATACCTGAGCAAATTTTGATGTGTCTCCAGTTGCTTATACATTAAATATGACACAGGCTTAAGTGCTTTGCTCAATTGGGCCCCAGGACACCTTTTAAATTATATGATTATTAAAGGTATGGTTCTGTCATGGAGGTCACAGATTCCGTGACTTTCCAGGACCTCAACAATTGCTTGTGCAGGGGCAGGGCTGGAGCAACTGTCAGCCCCAGGGATGCCAGAGCAGGGGCCTCTGGAGCAGCAGCCGGCAGTCAGCCATTGGGCCGCCTGATCAGAAGCCATGATGCTGGAGCAGCTCCGAGGCTCAGCCCCCGGCAGTGCTCAACTGTTAGTCCCCCCAACACCAGGATTTTTTTAGTAAAAGTCAGGGACGGGTCTCAGGCTTCTGTGAAATGTTGTTTATTGCCTGCGACCTTCCCTTGACTTTTACTAAAAGTAAAGTAGTATTTTTACTAAAAATACCCATGACAGAATCTTAACCTTAATGATTATCTAAATGTTTTTCTGCAGAACCCCATCTTTGTTCATTGCACAGGCTGAGTGGCAACTGAGGCTGAACTGTGTAGTGAATATGGTTGGGGACCAGAGGAAATCAATGGGACTTTTCACACACTTAAAATTAAGCATGTGCTTAAGTGCTTTGTTGGACTGGGGCTGGACTTCAGTCCCCACTGTAGAAGTTGGAAATACAGCATGTAGTAAACGATACAGGCACCCATAGGACCCCTGCCTATTTCACTGCATTGTCGAATGGCATATGAGGTATGTTTACAGAGCAGAGAGAAACCCCCGGCTGGCCCATGCCAGCTGAATTGGGCTCATGGGGTTAGGGTTATGGGGCAGTTTCATTGCTGTGTAGATTTCTGGGCTCGGGCTGGAGGCCGAGCTCTGAGACCCTCCTGCATTGCAGGGTCCTCCTTCACTGAGCACCATGCAGCTTCAGTGTTGAATGAAGTGGAGTCCAATGAAAACAAAATTTCTTCATCTATGTAGCATTTTAAATAATCATTCCTGTCATCCTGTCTTTTGGCAATAGTGGAAATTTTGTCAGGCTTTATATACTTCAATAATTATTTTCATTTGAGGCTTTGTATTTGAGGACAATTATTTTATTCAGTCTTATGGCATCCATTTCTAACTGTGTCCTCACCTTATTGTAAATTTTTCTGTTTCAGATAAAACAGTTGTCCACAAAACCACTAATAAGCGTCAAACCACATGATGGTAAGTGCAGGCTATAAGAAAAGGCTATAAATTAGGTTTATTCTACTTCTGAGTCTAACATTTTGGTTCAGTTATCCTAATACAAAATGCTAAAATACAGTTATCCTAGTGCAAATGGTACAGTACATTACAAATTGATACTTGAACTTCACAAATTTAATTTTAAAAATCAAATCAGCGCTTGCAATGTAACTGTACTTCATATTGTGTCAGTGCTGCTGGTTCCTTGCCTCTTTTCTGTTGTGTGTCAAACCTGCACAGATTTGCAACCTTAAGGTTTTACAAGGCACAAAGCTGAACACTTGAAGGGAGGCGAAATGAAAGCATGGTATTTAATAATTTTTAAAATGTAAATTATTTTACAACTTTTGGTTTGGGTTTTAAAAATACTTTAGCTTGAATAGTTTTATTATTGGGTGCCTATTGGCATCTTGGGCAGGTGGAGATTTACTTCACGTGCATACAAAGGACAGATATTGAGAGGGCAGATGAAATTCAATAATTTACAAACAGTTTTAACAACTATAATAATGCTTTGCACTGATAGCACCTTGTATCTGAGGATCTCAAATAACTTTACAGTTAGTTAAACCTTACAAGCCCTAAAATATAGGCAGATGTTGCAGGGTGGAGTCCCAGAGCATACCTCTGTAGAGTTGGCGCTGCAGTCGCCTCATCTCAGTTCCCCTCTTGGTTCTCCTGTGGCTAAGAGTTTTAACATTGTAGGGCTAACTTGTCTTAAGTTGAGTCTGCTCATGTCCGCTAAGACAGCCCTGAACAAGTAACTGCTAAATAAACCTGAACAAGTAATTGCTGAAGCAACTAACTATTGTGAATATGTTTATAGAACATAAGGGAGGCAGGAACTAACAAAACTAATGATGGTTGGTATGTTTATAGTGAACAAAGTAGGCAGGAGCAGTCTGAACTTGCCTTAAGCTATCTGCATAGTGATTGGATCTCACATGTAAGAAGCGTAGATGTTAGTAGCTAGAATGTATATACACAGTGTGATGCGTGACATGAATTGAAATTATGATATCACCCTGTACCCAAACCCCCTGCGTCTAGGCCTGACCAGTGTGGGCAAAGAGCTGTTACATGCCTAATAAAGTAACCTGAGTGATGAGCTGGAGCTGAACTGAGATTTTTGAATCCCAGAGAGCTGGACGAAGTGTTCTTCCAGAACTGGACGAGGTGTTGTGGATAAGCTGAGTAGTAAGGTCTCCAAGGGAATCCCAAGAAACGTAACATTCCTCCCTCTTAGGGCCTGATTTATTAAGTCCTCACAAAATAAACACATGATTCCTTTGGCTCGTTCAGGCTTCTACCCTTGCTTAGTCAGGGTTTCCAATTTACCCCTGTTTCAGGGCTTCTGACTCTGGCTCTTGAGACTCTCTGCGAGTCCCACTCTGACTCCTGAGCCTCTCTGGTGAAACCTCTTTTCCCCCCCCCATCTTCCCTCCCAGGTCTTTTCCTAGCCCTGGTCCCTGGACTCAAGTTCTTCCTTCCCTTGGGGCAGAGTCTTCACAGTCCAGCCTTTTTGAATCCTGGTAGGGTTTCATAGCCCATCATCATCGTGGTTCACCACAGGAGATTCTCCCTGCAATCTTCTCCTGACTCCAGGCTTGCTTTTGACTGAGCTAAGAGCTTTAATAACGTTCAGCGGCATGACTTCTGGACACCATTTCCATCTTGGTCTGGGGAGCTTTCCCGGAACTACCTGTTCCTAAAGGAGCCATGCATTGGAATCAGCTAGTCCTGGGCCCTCACTGCTGTCACAAGGGACAAACTAGGCTATTACAGGAAGCATTTCACACATTAGAAAACAGAGACAAAAACAGGTTAAGTGACTTGGCCAGGTTTACACCTACAACTCAGTGGCAGAGCAGGATTTCAGGTTTACCTCTCCCATCTCCAGCAACTTGATAATACTGTCACTTCAATTCCTTAGTAAAGCAACCTTTTACTATTTTGGAAACTCTGTTGGTATAAAATGTTGTCTTTCCCTTGAAATATGTTCTGTAATTAATTTATAAATGTGCTACAGTAGAACCTCAGAGTTACAAACACCTTGGGCATGTAGGTTGTTCATAACGCTGAAATGTTCGTAACTCTGAACAAAACATTATGGTGATTCTTTCAAAAGTTTACAACTGAACATTGACTTAATACAGCTTCGAAACTTTACTATGCAGAAGAAAAATGCTGCTTTCCCTCTATTTTTTTAGTAGTTTATGTTTAACACAGTACTGTACTGTATTTGCTTCCCCTCTCCCCTGCCCCTTTGGTCTCTGCTGCTGCCTGAATGCATACTTCTGGTTCCAAATGAGGTATGTGGTTGACTGGTCAGTTCATAATTCTGGTGTTTGTAACTCTGAGGTTCTACTGTATAAGTAAATATCTGCTATATTTGAATGTATACATCTGTTATTGTGTACTGTAAGACATTTGTTGTTACCTTCTTTCTTTTGTACTGTTTTAGTGAATGCTCCAGCACAGCATGTTGTAGAACGTAAATCAAGTCTACCCGATGCACATGGTAAGTTCTGTAATAGAGTCAGTTTCAGTACATGTAAATCTAATACTCAGTCTTCACAATTTATCATCCGTGGGATCATTTCTATGACAATACTTAAATTCAATGGAGAATACAATTTAATTAACTGTGCTTTAATTCTCACATTAAACATTGTTCTAAAATACATGTAAAGGGACACTATTGAGGTGGGTAGGTATATGACTGCTTTGAGAGTGATTCCCACAAGATAGATGATTCTTACCTTCCTGGTGTATTCTATGTAATTTGTTTTTCCAACTGATCATTGGAACTAATAGTGGAGGGGAACCAAAATTGTGACTTTCTTTTTCACTAACAGTGAACAAACTGGTGTTTGCCTAAAGAGTGTGTGTGAAGTGATTTGTTTGCTGTGAGTCTTGGAAAAAAATGTTTTTTTCATGTGGTTTCAATCATTAGTTGGATGGAAACTACGACAGAAATAATCAGGAAGCTACAACTCTCCTGTTGGGATTATTGTCTTTGCTACTGTAGGTCAATATTTTGGTTCACTAGTCCACAATATTCTGATGTCTAATACTGGAAAAAATCTACATTGACACTGTATTCAATCATCCTACTTTGAGTGCAGTGATATGTCTAAGAATGTATCATCATACTGTATCATGTCTTATTGCTTTAATTTTTTTCTTTTTAAACAAAAGCAATATTTTGTTGTTGAGAATATCAAAATAGCTTCCAGTGGGTCTCAACTTTCAAAACAATGACTAATACTGTTACCATGGTAGCTCGAAATCTTCAGTGATCAATAAGATTCTTTTCTGAATAACATTTCAAATAGTAAAGTGATAGAGTTGTGGGTGTTGTGTTAGGTTTTTATGTATTATGAATATTACTATGCATGCTGTGTGAATTAATTTTGAAAAAAAAAATCTAAAATTGTTAAATTAAATTTTATTTCTAAACAAACCATTGTAAGACACACCACAGAGAGAGGAAATTTTATACTTCTCAGAGAAGCTTCTATAATTTTTCTAGTTTGACAATAAAAGTTTAAGTTCAGAGGTATCCAAAAATAGAGAGTGGAAAAAAGGTTCCACATGTTATGAAAGTTTTAGACAACTTAATCAGGAGTGAGCAACTGAAACTAAAATATTGATTTGAAAAGATATGCTGTGATTGGAAATAATACATTAATTAAGTGTCAAGGGCTTTTTATGTATTACAAAGTAGTAGTATTCAAATAATATTAAAGTAACATTTATTACTAACCTATAGTCAGCAATAGTTTAGTGAAATACATTTTTTTAAATGGAGTGGAAAAGTAGTAATAAAAACTTATTTATAAGTTTTCTATGTTTTTACACTCAAGCAACTTCTTATACACCAAGATGGGAAGGGGAAGGAAAGTCTTAAGTAATTTAGATATGGAATCAGAGTTCAAGGATCTGGTGTTGTTAAGAGGGTGTGCTTCTTCAGGTATAACTCCACAGTGTTCATAATTGTAAAATAACATAAAGCATTATTTTAACCAGTCCATTTTTTTCCTTTTTCATCTGCAGTAGGAGAAATTTTTTTTTAATATTAATCACTTTTAGTTCTCTGACTTGCTCATTTACATCAGCAGTTTCAATGATCATGTTCTCCTCATTTCTCTGCTCTTGTGGATTCTTTTGCATTTTATAACACTTCTCAACATAGAAAAAGATTGCTCTTTGTCAGTATGCAGAAGTTTCAATGTTGTTTACTAATGAAACCCCAATGAGCGTGTTGACTTTGCATGATTTTGTTGATGATCGTTTTATTTATCTCTGCAGGTCTCTCTCTGTCTCTCTGTCTCCCCCTCTACTTTCCTCCCTTCTGCATTTTGTTTTTTTTTTTGTCATTAAGATTCCAAATTTCTGCTTATAAAGGTTAGTGGAAACTAGAGCCTTCCCCTATCTTTTCAAAGATTTTCATGGGAACTAGCTGTATAACCAAAGGATGTAACGTAGCTACCTCTAATGCCATTCTGAAAATATCTGCATTTCCTAGCAATTTGAATAAATACTACTGCTTTTTTTTTATTAGGCCATTTTGAAATCAGAAGATCTATCATATTCCGATCAAAGCAGTTGCCCATATCTGTAATACCCAGACTATTACCTTTTTTTGATAGAATTACTTCTGGAAAGTATAATCTTGGATACAATTTTCAAAAGTGCCTAAACCTCATTTAGAAGTCTGAACCTCATTTTCAAAAGTGACTTAGGCAGTTAGGGCTAAATCCACAGAGGAGCTTCACTCAGTGTTGCAACACCTAAGCCCTAGGTGCCCTGTCACCTACTGGAATCCTTAACCCCAAGTACGGCACTCAGACTCCCCATACAATGCATGGAGACAGTTAGGTGCCTATGGAAGGGATTATCAGAAGCCAGCAAGCTGCGTGGGGAGCCATCTAAATTAGACATGAGTGAAATGCAGAGGAAAGGGGTGAGGCTTAGGTCCAGATCCTCAAAGGTGTTTAGGCACCTTACTGCCATTGATCTAGGCCTTAAGTGTCTGACAGGCTGGAGGGAGGTGCTACCCTCCACTTGAGCCATGAACCATTTCTTGGAGTTAGGCAATAAGCCAGGCCAGCCTATCCCCTAGCATGCAAAACCCAGACCGTTCTTGTGGAAAAACAAGAGAGAGGGAGAGATCCTATCATAGCTAGGGGTCTACCAAATTCGCAGCCATGAAAACTGCATCACAGACCGTGAAATCTGGTCTCCCCTGTGAAATCTGCTTATACTATAGGGTAAAAGTGTACAAAAGTGCACAGTGTTTCTCAGACTGGGGACCCCAACCCACAAGGGGTCACAAGCCTATAGTAGGGGGGTCATGGTATTGACACCCTTACTTCTGCACTGCCTTCAGAGCTGGGCGGTCAGAGAGTGGCAGCTTCTGGCCGGGCACCCAGCTCTGAAGGCAGCGCTGCCATCAGCAGCAGCACAGCAGTAAGGGTGGCAATACCATACCGTGCCACCCTGACTTCTCCGCTGCTGCGGACAGCAGCTCTGCCTTCAGAGCTGGGCACCCAGTTAGCAGCTGCTGCTTTTCGGCCGCCAAAGTCTGAAGGCAGCGCAGAAGTGAGGGTGTCAATACGGCGGTCCCTGTACAATAGGCTTGCCACCCACTTTTGGGTCGGGACCCCCAGTTCGAGAAATGCTGTGGAGAAATCACACATTTTTCACGGGTTGGTCGTGGCATAAATAGCAAATTTCATGCATGTGTAACACATCTGCAGAATTTGCTGTTTATGCCGTGACCAGCCCACCAAAAATGTGTGATTTCTCTGCAATTTAAGTAGACCCCTAATTATAGTCAATACCTTGGTGGTTAGGGCATGCTCCTGGATTGTAATGAGCAGAGCAGGGACCTGAGCCCATATTCCAGGTGAGTGCCCTAACCACCAGGTTATTGGGTATTCTTGGGTGGACCTTTCTCAGTCTCTCTTGCTGGAGCTGTTTCACTATGTATAAGTAATTAAATATTCATTTTGAGCAGGGTCTTGAATTTGGTTCTCCCAAATCCTAGGTGAGTTCCCTAACCACTAGGCTATAGAGTCTCTCTCTTTCTCTATCAGTGCATTCATTAGTTGGTACACTAAAAACTTAAAATGAAGTAAATCTGATTTGGACTTAGTCATAATTGAAAACATGTACATTTGACATATTTAGGTTTAAAATTAATAAAATTTTAAGCATATAATCAGACTGCTCGTGTGCAATATGTGATTTCTTATAAGTGAACTGATATACAATATATCTATTTAAAATATGCATGTATCACAGTCTGCATCTGACACCCCTTTGTGAAATTTGATTTGTATGTGTGAAATAATGGAGAAATAATTAAATGTGTTTATTTTACTGTGCATAAATGGTGAGGTGTTATGACTATCCTGAATTGTTAAGGAGCTAAACTAATTTACCTAATCGGTAGTTTATGATTCTCTAACTTGGGCAGATTGCTTATTGACATCAGATGTGATACTGGGATCCCTAAAAGAGTGATGTTTCAGAGTATAGGTACACATGAGAAGAAGGGTAAAGGAATGAGTTTTGAATATATTACATTCACCAACAGTGTCAGTTTACAGCAAAAGAGTTTTCACGTTTTATACTTTCTTTTCATTTTGAATTTGGCTGGAACGTATGGCAAGGACTGTCTTTTAATTACATTGCCACTACATGTGCCACTATAGTTAAGGGTGTGTTACAACTCTGGTTAAAGGTTGACCTGTTTAAGCTCTCTAATTTCAACATGCTTAATCAGATTCCTTTGAAATTTGGTGTGTTTTAGGATGGTGGAGGGGAAGATTAGACACCCAAATTTGGATTCTTTGAACTAGGAGTTGTGGAGATATAAGACTCCCCCACCTCCTTCCAAAAATTAGACATTTTTCAAAAAATTTTGTTTTTGTTTTTTTGCACAGAGCTGGAGATCACTCTATAGCTATGATATGAGTCGAAATGGTCTCAATCTGTCAGTTTTTCCCAAAGTAGTGCCTGGCACCCACTAAGCCTTTGGGGCACCCAAATTGTGAATTGTATTTAAGAATGTGTTCACTTCTTCACTTGTATAGATGTGTAGTCTGGAAGGATTACCCTGCGCATGCCTCAACAAAGAAAAAAAAAAGTGAGATGGCTTCTGGGCAGCCACCTTATGCTTGTCTGGGTATTCAAGTGTGTTGCTAATGCCGTTTCCCCGGGTGAACACCCCTTCATTGATGTTTCTTGTCCAAACCTTTGTACAGCTCTGCAGTAAAGATTTAATAATTAATGTTTCTTGCTACAAGTAGTTTCTGTTAAAATATGTTTTTATTGTATGAGGAGGTTTACTGAGAACTCGGCAAAATAGTCAGCAGCTGGTCTACCCAAAATATTTGTTATATCAGGTGGGAAGGAACCAAAGGCAGAAGACTTTGTGTGGGGGGGTGGGGCAGGATAGGAGACAGGGGGTTGTGGCTGCAGAAGGGGCAGGAAATAAGGATGGACGGTAGGTAAACCTTGGACTGGTTGTTTGAGAAAATCTGTATTTTACTAGCCCCTGGTGGGGCAGGCTACAAGTGGCTACATCCTGATCTCAGGACAGATTAATGTGGTGTTCGCAGATACATAGTGCACAGTTTTGGAACTGATAGTGCAGGTACCTTGACTGCTCAGGGAAATATGCTGCCAGGGTTTTCAGTGTGTGGTTTCTGGGTGATTCTTGGGTCACAAAGTTACAGAAATTTGCAGGAGAGCAAGGAATACATCATGACATAGGGATTACTGTCCACAGGCTGATTGGGTGGAGAGAGGTGGCCTGCACTGGCATCATGTTTTGTCCACTCTGCAATATCTTAACTGGTCATGATCTACAAGAGATTGCAATAATTCACTTGGGCAGAAATGGGCTGGGCCTTATTCCTGGTGTATATTTTATACAGGATACCATCTGAACCTACAATTTCATTTAACCATCATTAAAGCTTTAGAATCTTCTTATATTCCACCTCACTGCTGACAATATCCTTTTGTCATAAAAGCACCAAGGCCTGCTACTGATATAACTTACACAATTCATCATAGAAATGATGCATACTGCACCTTAAAGGTACTCAGGCACCTGTTCCCTTTCCTCTCCTTACACACGAGAGGGTGAAAAACAGATCTCCTCCTATCACAATCACAACTCGTCACACACCTCAGAGTAATCTACAGATCTCACAAACACACCTCTACCAAGCAGAACTCACTACTTCCTCCACCATTCAGTACAGCTACACCAGACACTGATCACACGCTCTTTACCTGAAGTGCATGAAGATAATAAATGCTTTGATTGCTCTCATTTCCCAGCTTCCTACCGATAGTACCCTTTCTAGTATAACCTCTGTGCCCTGCTAATTACATAACATCCTGAAGGTACACATGCAGCTCTTTCTTTTGCTTGCTCATATGGAAGGATGTTAAACAGATCTTCTCATTTTATAATCACAGCTCTGTCACACACCTCAAAATAATCCACATATGTCCTCATAACACAAACACACCTTTACCAACTACTGCCTCCAACATTTAGTGTAGGTCAGTGGTTCTTAACCTGTGTCCCAATCAGCACCCATGGCCCATGTGACATCTTCAGGACCATACAGGTAGTGTGTGTATGTATATATGTGTGTGTGTGTGTGTGTGTATATAAATAGATTGAGAACAACTGGTGTAGGTACACCTGACACCCTTAGTGCACCTGGAGTGTATTCAGATAATTCCCATTGGCTATTGCCTGTTGTGGGGGAAACAGAGGGAAGGTAATGTGGGCAACCTTTTTTTCCATTTTTTATCATTTAATAGTGTTAGATGGAGTCTTGTAGGTGAGCGTGAATGGACTGTAAAAGGATGTGAAGAGCTTGTTCATATCCACAGCTGTAGGATTGGCATAGTAAAGGTATGTGTGCTAACGGGACATATTGGGGCATTGCTGAAAGAGGCAGAATTAGGGTTGCATGGGCCCATGCCCCTGCAATCTTAACTATGCTTTCCCTGGTACTTCAAGTAGTGTTCCTATGGTTGCTCCACTCTAGGTGTCTTCATGTCCCTGCGCCTCAGATTGGAAATTTTTGGTAGCAGTGTCCATTTGGCCCACACATGCCTTCTCCCTGTCTCGTGCTCTGTTTTGCTGCTATATAGCACTGTGAGGGCAAACTGCCCTCAGTTCCTTCTCCACTGCCCTGGCCTGAGGCGTAACCTTAGCAGAAGCCATTGACAGAGATTCTTCTTAGTGTTTTTTCTTACTCATTTTCCATAGTAGTAATAAAACTTTTATTAGTTAATGTTAATAATTCCTTCTTCTCTTTTCATTTCGTAACTATTCTACATGCAAACTATTTTTTTTTTATCTCCTGAGTGTAAATTAGCTTTCCCCTAGTTCTTTCCATTTGGGAAGTGAACCCTAAAAAAGGGAAAGCCTGGCTCTCCTGGGTTTAAACGCTGACTTTCCTGTCGGGAAGCCATTCCTGTCACTGATGGCCGTTCCTGCTGCATTCACCGCCTCGGAGAGGCACACATGTCTCAGAAGTGCATGTTTTGTCTCAAATTAAAATCCAGAACCAGAAAGAGCCATGTGCTAAAATTAAGACTGCTTATGATGGAAAACTCACTCCCACTAGCCTCCAACCCTAGGCCTGGGACCTCCCATGGACAGCAGTCCCCGTTGAGACCGATCCAATGATGTTGATGGGATCAGTCTGAATACTATCCAATGACTTCAAAGAGGAAATCCTTGGATTCATTTTAGGAAATCTTGAAAAAGCAGGCCACAAGTTCGCCAAGTAGGGAATCAGCCAAGAGAAAGAGGTCCCCGGCACGGTCCATAACCTTACTAGGCATCAACATAAGCGTGGTATGAATATGTCTACATCCCTGGACTTACATTCAGTACTGAGACATTCTACTCCACCATCCATGACTGTGCCACCCCATCAGGCAACTACAAGGAAGATGATGGGGATGACCTATACTCGGTCTCTGTCCCAAGTTCTCCATTACAACACCAGGGAGCTAGCCATGTAGAAACTTAGGTACCTTCAATCTACCACCAGAGTAGAAGAGACCCACCTAGTTGATATGGATACCCTTCGATGCCCTTTCCATCACCTCAATGGCCATACTGGGACCCTGGGGTGGCATATAGACAATAAATTTCGAGGACCTCCAGCATCACCCATAAGGATAAAGGAAGGCGATCTCCTTCAACTTCAATAGCCAGATCTCCTGATCCTCAAGAGGAGTCCTTTGAGGAACAGGAGGAGATACTCCGGTGACCAACATTTCTTCATCATCTCCTGATTACACAGCCATGCCTCCCGCACCAGCTACAGCAGACAACTTCAAGCAATTTCAAGACCTCTTTAAGAAGGTAGTGGATTCCCTGCAAATCCCGCTTGAAGAAGTCAGAGTCACAGCATAAATTGCTAGACATCCTGTAGATGTCATCATCAACAAAGATTGCACTCCCCATCGACGAAGTGCTGCTTGATCCGGTGAAAACTATATGGCAGACACCAACCACAATACCCCCGATGTGCAAAAAGGTGGACAAAAATATTATGTGCCCTCTAAAGACGGGGACTTACTATTTTCTCACCCTTCCCCAAATTTATTGGTTGTTGACACTGTTAATGAACATGGCAGGCAACACCATGTTAAAATGACACCTGTACGATAAGGACTGGAAGTGACTGGATTTATTTGGAAATAAATTCTATTCTTCAGCAGACCTACAATTTAGGATCGTTAACTATCAAGCCCTCAGGGCAAAATATGACCCTACGAATTATTCTAAATTAAATGCCTTTATTGAACACCTCCTGTGGCATCAGAAAAAGCAATTCCAGGCAATCGTTGCTGAGGGTCAGCTCCTTGCAAGGACAGCATTGCAGGCATCTCTGGATACTGCACATATTGCTGCTGATTCCATCTCCCTGGCAGTTGTCACAAGGAGAGCATCTTGGCTTCATTTCTCTGGCTTTCCCTTTTGAGGGATATAAATTGTTTGCACAAAGAACGGATGAATCCCTCCACACATTAAAAGATTCTAGGGCCACATTACATTCTCTGGGTATTTACACTCCTGCCCAAAGAAGACAACCTAGTAAGTACCAGACAGCACAGAGATCCCAGCCTACTTACTTTCCTCCTCCCCAAAGACATTATGATCCTCAAAGGAAGAAGCAGAGATTACAAAAATGGAACTGACTGCCCCACAATAATCGACATCACAAACTTCTACATCCAAACAACAATTCTGATGTGCTGGTCAAGGCCCTGAGTTACCTCAGTCTCATTTGCTACAACAACACAAATATCTCCACCAATTTGGCGACCGCCATACTCCTTTTTATCAAAACTGGGAGTGTATAACCTCAGACAAGTGGGTACTAGAGATCATTACCCAGGGATATTCAATCTACTTTACCTCCCTCCTCACCCTCAATCTACTTTACCCCCCCCCAACCCCTCCTTCCCCCATCCCTCGTCAGGGACCTGTCTCATGAGCACCTTTTATGCGAGGAAACAAACTACCTCCTAAAATTAAGTGCTGTAGAACCAGTTTGCACCCAACACAGAGGCAAGGCTTTTTATTCCAATTACTTCCTGATACAGAAAAAGAATGGTGGTTGGAGACCCATTCTGGATCTAAGGGCACTCAACAAATTTGTAAAAATACAACGTTTCAAGATGGTTACCATGGCAGCAGTAAACCCATCTCTTTACCAGGGGGACAGGTTCTCGGCCCTTGATCCACAAGACAATTACTTTCATATCTCAATCCACCCATCCCTCAGGAGCTTCCTGAGGTTCACTCTGGGTCAAGATAATTTGCAATACAAAGTGTTTCCATTTGGTCTATCTTTGGTACCGAGGGTATTCTTGAAGGTTCTTTTTGTGCTAGTGAGGCACCTTCGCAAACAAGGCATTTTGTTATTTCATAGAATCATAGAATATCAGGGTTGGAAGGGACCTCAGGAGGACATCTAGTCCACCCCCCTGCTCAAAGCAGGACCAATTCCCAATTTTGTGCCCCACATCCCTAAATGGCCCCCTCAAGGATTGAACTCACAACACTGGGTTTAGCAGGCCAATGCTCAAGCCACTGAGCTATCCCTCCCCCCCAATTTCAGTATCTAGACGATTGTTTGCTCAAAGCACATACCTTCACCGATGCCTTTAGAGACACATGAAAGAGTATAGATCAGGGGTCAGCAACTGTTCAGAAATGGTGTGCTGAGTCTTCATTTATTCACTCTAATTTAAGGTTTCACATGCCAGTTTTTAGAAGGTCTCTTTCTATAAGTCTATAATACGTACAATAATAGTTTAGTTATAATAGTTTAGTTATATAAAGTAAATAAGGTTTTTAAATGTTTAAGTAGCTTCATTTAAAATTAAATTTAAATGCAGAGCCCCCACACCGGATCAGTGGCCAGGACCCGGGCAGTGTGAGTGCCACTGAAAATCAGCTCGCGTGCCGCCTTTGGCACATGTGCCATAGGTTGCCTACCCCTGCTATAGATCTATTCCTATAACTAGGTTTACAACTAAATACCCATAAGTCCACTTTGACCGCATGCAACAGCTGGAATTCATAGGAGTCTTGAAGCAAGTCAGGTTCCCCCCCCCACCCCCCCCACTGCTCCCCTTGCAAGGCTGTTCCAGAACTTCACTCCTCTGATGGTTAGAAACCTTTGCCTAATTTCAAGCCTAAACTTGTTGATGGCCAGTTTATATCCATTTGTTCGTGTCTGCATTGGTGCTTAACTTAAATAACCCCTCTCTCTCCCTGGTATTTATCCCTCTGAAACATGATTCTATTTTTTTTTTCTTTTAGTGGTAACTGTCCAGTGAAGAAACTTAGGCATCCTTTATATCTGGTAACTCCCACAAAAAATAAAATAAAATTAAATTAAAAAAAAAAAGTTGCAAAGGAGAACAGTTGGGAGGACACAAAAGAATACAGTTACATGGTTCTAGAAGTTATCAAGAGCAGGTATACTCTTGCATTTTGATATAATCACAGAACACCATCTACTACTGATCACACTGCTCACTTATTATGGAGGTTAGTTTGTACAAATTGCAATTAGTTACAATTATAGTTAGCTTACAGTTAGTTTGTGCAAGTTGTTATGAGCTACAGTTAGTTTGTGCAAAACTGCAATGTCCTTCATATGATGAATCCTTTGAGTCTAAAAATAGACCTTTCAGGTTTTTTTCTAATAGTCCCTGATAATCTGTAAGAAGTTTCAAAAAATTTTCAAAGCCAATATGTGCTAAAGGCAGGAGTCTTTAGTTCTGCATTCAGCTGGAGAGAGAGACATTTTCAGAAGTTAGCATTTGAATTGTGACTGCTAACTTTTCATTCCCACATTTGATTTTCTTCTGGAAATGATCAGTTTTCAATAACTGGCTATTCAGCAGACTACTCAGAATTTCCATCTGAATTTTTGTTCTAAGTTTTTCTTTAGTAGAATAATGGGCTTTATTTTTTCTTTTTTGTTCAACTGGCAGAATTTTCCGGAGGTTCAGTTCACCTCTTTCTAAGCTAATTGTATCCCTAAAGCTTGATTTTATTTTATTTTGGTCTGTCTTGAGGTGTTATTTAGAAAAAGTCCATTGTGGGATTTACCTGCATTTTTGGATGCTGAATCAGAAAGCTCATTCTAATCTGTGAAGTGTAGATCTTTCAAAGAATCATATTGGAACCTTTTTTTTTATGCTGCTTATATTTTTCAGCTTTGATTTTCTTCTCCCTCAGTGGAGGAAGTTATGTTAACACAGTTTGCAGTGTAGAAGCCCTGTTGGATCCCAGCTGGTTTCTGGATTTCCAAGAAGAAACAGCCAAGTGTCCTTGTTCTTTACTTGGGAGAAATTATAATCTTATTTTTAGATGCGAACCTCACTGCAGTTATCCACACATTTGTGATCAACACCCACACATTTGGATTACTGAAATATATCTCAATTGTGAGACCAATCAGAAACCTCAGCTAGTGCAGAATATGGCTGAATGAAGAGATGCTTCTCTCCGGGAGCGTATTATGTCAACTGAACTGACTTCCAGTTTTGTTTTCTGGTGCAATTCAAGGTGATCTGCAAAGCTCAGCATGGTGTAAGTTCTTGTTCTCTGAGACTGCCTCTCTATGTTCCATCTTGCGCACTGAAATTATCTTGGAATGCACTTCCTGATAGGCTACAGATTTAAAATCAGGGGTAGGGTTTTAGCGACAGGATGTTTTCAGTGGTGGAGAGGGTCTTTGACTCTATAACTTGATTTACCCATGATTCCAAAAGAGGCTGAGTTTTTTTCACTTCAGGGAACATTGCAAAATCCTCCTCCTTTTTGCCTAGGTGATATGGTGGTGTTAGACTTTTTTATTTTTGTGCAGGAAAGGGTTTTTTTAGTTTTTTAACTAAACTTATAACAATCAAAACTGCATTTAGTTAAGGGGCATATTTATTGTGATGGGGTGGAGATGGGGACGCTGAATTAATTCAAATGCTTCTCCAATAAATATTTATAATTTTTGAGGGAAAAAGTTTGTGCCAGGGTCTGAGACTTGGTTTAGAGACACTACATTATTCCCAGCAAACATACAGTTAGCCCTTCCTTCAGATTTCACACAGATGTACTGGGTCTCGGTGAGTAAATATGTGGAGCTGAGGGGGCCAATCAGGCACTCAAAAGGGACCCAGGTAACTTTGTTTCTCTTTGGTAATCAGAGAGGAAACATTTGTGAGCAGGCTGATCTCACACCCATTTGTTAGAAGGCTGAGTTGCAGATCAACTCAGATAAATCTGTTAGTCTTTAAGGTGCCTCCAGACTCCTTGTTGTTTTTGTGGATACAGACTAACACGGCAACCCCCAATACAGATCAGCTCGTGTTTTCTTATATTGGATTCTATGTTTATGTAATAGAGTTTGCTTTTTTTTTCTTAAAACTTGTGCACACCAGTGTCCAAAGGAGAGCTTATCTCAAAGAGAAAAACTTTCTGGTTTGGTTTGTTTTTTTGTTGTGTTTTTGTTTCTTCCTCCCCTCCCCACCCCAGCTCCCCCTCTCCACCACCATGCAGGGTTTGATCTCTGGTGTCAGCAATGAATGACCAAAGATGCTATGGATAGCACAGTTAGGTTTATGGCTTTCAACACTGTTACTATTGCATATATTGTTGATTTTAACTTCAAAGCTATTCTAGTATACTGAGAGGGAGAAACAGGTAGCCATAAAGTAGAGTGGCAGATTATTTTAAACCCTGGATGCTGGGAATTGGGATTTCCTGTTACAGTCTAACTACCTGACAAGGCATTGTGTCATGATGACATGAAACACTTAAGCAGATTGCATTTAGGAAAGTATAGACATTATGAGGACATTTTAATCCAATTATATAGTAACTAGCTCAGTAGCAGATTCCAACAAGTGCTAGCCAGCAAAGTAGGCTTCTGGCCAAGCAATCTCTCAGCAGAGTTTTGCTTTTAAGTGGTCTTGTGAAGTATACTGTCTGTGGAATCACATTCTCATCCTGTGGCAGTACAGTAGGTAAGAAGCTTTCTCAGTGATTGTGATTTGTTGCAGATTATATGGGAACCAAATTAAGGGGTAAATCTTAAATCTAGTTTTCTGTATGAGTAACCAGGTCAGGGGCTGGACACATCCTTAGAGTTAGGGAGCATGGGAAAATGCTTATTGAAGCATCTTCAGAAGCCTGTACAGCACCTCACCCAACCCCTCCACAGGGAGATGTTTGGAGGGTTTTTGTAATAGATGTGTCTTTTATGACCCCAGTCACACCCTTCCCCTTGCCCACCTGTGGCCTAGCATATCTCCATCTGCCCTCTGCTCCCTGATATGCAGGAACCATGAGGGAACGGGGATATTTGCCTTAAAGAGAAGCTCTCCTCCTCCACTCCCCCTACTTATGCAGTGGAACAACCAGTTCTGGTGCTAGGGGACCTTTTGTGGAGGCAGGGGCAGATTTGCCCCTAAATTAATACCTATTAAAAAAATCCATGCACTGATACCAAAATATAAGCAAATACAGCAAAACCTGTTAAGATAAATACCTAATTACTTTATCTTTTGACTATTAAGAATGGGAGAACAGAGGTTCCCATTTTTGTTTAAGTAAGAACTTAGTTAATGCAGTGTGAATACTCATATTTTACAGAATATATGTCCATGCCCTCCTACTTCTCTTATTAAATTAGATAATGTAATATTTTTAAATCTATAATATTAAAAAAAAAATACTGTGACCTGGCCTAATTTGTGTAAAACTTTTCATGGGCAGGAGAATGCAAGTGAAATCTGTCCATCTTTGGAAGAATCACTTCAGTTTGTTGTGGGAGCACCATGTTCATCAGACGAAATGAGGACACTTTATAAACTCCTGGAGGCAGGGACCCTGGGTGAGATCCTGGCTACGCTGAAGTCAATGTGAATTTTGTCACTGATTCCAATGGGGCCATGATTTCAACCCTTGTCTTTTTGCATTTGTCTATAAAACTTCTTCCCCCGTTTGGATGTACACATTGGGAAATTAATATTTCTCCAATTTAATTAACTATACTCATTTATACATTTTTTTTGCATTATGTTTTTGAGGACTTCTGTGTTTGGACAAATGCATCTTGCTATTTACATTTTCTTTTTGTAAACCCTTACTACCATATCGACTGCAAATAAACTTTGTTACATTGTTGCAGTGCATTTTATACTTGGCAATTGTAACATCTAAATTAAGAAGCAGCTCAATCAGAAATTAAGTAATTATTGTATTAGGTCCCTATCCTACCAAATGTAATGTTTGCTACTATGAACGGTCACATTGAATAGGGCCCTCAGTTTTTGGATCTGTGAGGTAGGTTGTCAGCAGTCGGGGGGAAAAAAGCAAAAATGACATCTCCATGTATTCTTTTGCATAACTTCCGCTTTTGGACCTCGATCTTGACCATTTTCTATCCTGTTTGTCTGCTATTCCTATTTTTCCTCATTATTAGAAAAGGTACTCTTGGTGCATATGCTGGAGCCCATAGAGGAGCTTTCAGAAGAGGAAAAAGGTAATGATGGGATCAGTCAAAAATGTAGTGGGCATTACTTGTAAACATTTTATTTGAAAATAAAAATGGATAACATTGTTTGATACCTACAATATTTGTCCGTAGTTTCGAACATGCTTTATGTAATTTGAGCAAGATTTATGACTATCCCATTTGTTGTGGATGCTTGTAAAATATAATTTCTCTATCCGGATTCAGTATAGTCTGATGGGGATCGAAAAAATTATGCAATAAGCATATTCCATACATCTCTCTAGGTATCTGGATGTTTTAGTTTTACACAAATGAATACATTCTTATGAAGCTCTTTGTATATTTGTAAAACAGCAATATTAACTAACCAAAATAACCTAGTATCAGATTAATTAATAAAAGATCATAAGGCAATGTTCTCTGGTTTGCTAAGACCACTTTGCATAAGCTTAAAGTGGCCAGTGATGGTTCATGGAGGGGAACTCTCCAGAGGTTTAAATCTGGTGAGGGCACTGCTGCTGCCTTCTATATTAATAACTTTTCTACCCTCCACGTAAGGTAATGGGGGGTGAGGAGTGAGCAGGATGGGAAGTGGGAAATTGGTGGTGGAGTTGAGCTCTGAGGTGCCCCATCCTCTACTGTCCTAAGACCCCAGAGACTTTTTGCAATTAGTGAAGTGAGGGCTGCTCCTGTGGAGCACTAACTTGAGCCAGGCCTAGGCAACTCTGAATTATCGTACCAAACCCCACTGTCTGTGGCAGCTCCTCCACTCCATCTGAGTGCAGCTTGGATAAGTGGAGAATCAGGGCCCTAGGATTTACCATGCTAGAACAAACACATAGTATGGTATCCTGCCCCGGCACTGGCCAGTACCTGATATTTCAGAGGAAGGCAACACCTTCTCTCTCATGTCATATTGCCTATTTAATATGCAGACAGTTTTGCAGAACTGTACATTAAAGGAAAAATCCTTCTTGACCCTCACAAGCAATCAGTTTAAATCCTGAAGGAAAAGATATGATGTGAAAAATGTTAATACTTCTGTACAGTGCTTTAGTGAGAGATTTTCCAAGGAAACCAGCTGCCCTCACCCATTTTTAGTAGAGCTCGCTTGCATTTTCTCCTTCCTTTCTCTGAGTCCATCTGCTGCTCCTGTCTGCTATCTTCTATCTTATGTGCTGTGTTGTTGTAGTCATGTCAATCCCAGGATATTAGAGAGACAAGGTGGGTGAAGTAATATCTTTTATTGGACTAACTTCTGCTGGTCAGAGAGACAAGCTTTCGAGCTTACACAGAGCTCTTCTTCAGGTCTGGACTTCTGTGAAAGCTTGAAAGTTTTTCTCTCTCACGAATAGAAGTTGGTCCAATAAAAGATCTTCTATCTTGACCAGTTATTCTTGATTCCTTTGATCTGCCCAAAAGCACATCTTGCAATACTAAAAACGAAGAAAGAGGACAGTCTGAAAAGACAGAAAGGTCAGTATGTTCTTGTTTTCAGTCACAGACATCTGTGTGGGAGAGTATGAAAATTGCTGGGCATAAAGATTACTTTTTGAGAGGAACATAGAAATTGCCTGACAGTATCAGACTCAAGGTTCATCTAGTCCAGTATCCTGTCTGACAGTTGTCAACACCAGATATTTCAGAGGAAAGTGTGAGAACCCCACAGTGGGAAGATATGGGGAAATCTGCCATCCACAATAAATATAATCCTCGTCTCAGTTAGAGATTGGTTTAATTGTTGAACCGTGATGTTTAGTATCCCTTCAAATTTTTTAAATTAATTACAACAATTCTGGATACTCTAACTCCCCTATAAACGTCCAGTCCCTTTTTGAATCTTTCTGAGTTCTTGGCTTCAGCAAGTTCCTGTGACAATGAGTCCACAGAGAGTACCAGAAGAGCTGAAAATTGAAGCAAACAACAAGTTTAAACAAGGATTTGAAATAATTTACAATTTGCAGACTTTTTGTGGTTTTCCATTTCCTGATTATGCAGTGTACCTAAAAGATTTTTGTTTTTTATGGCTTACAAAGTTTCCATTCAGGCATAAGAAAGGAACAAATAGCTCTAAGCCACAGTAACAGCAAGTTAATGAATACTTTTAAGAAACAATATTAATACAGAAACAAAGGGATTCAGAATAAATTATTGAGGACAAGATCAGATATAAAATTATTAAATAAGATATAAGATTGAATAACAAGCAAGGTGAATATAAAATACTGTTCTCTAAATTATCAAAAGTAGCGTTTTGTAAATTAATTTTTCCACTAGCTGCAGTTTCACATGCATTTAGGGCAAGATTTTCAGAAGTAACTAATGATTTTAAGTGCCTCAACTTTTGATTGCCAAGCCTGAGCCACCTTAAAGGAACCTGAGTTGCAGAAAGTGCTCAGCAACCGCCACTGAAAATCAGGCCCCTTAAGATGTCTCATGTTGGGCAGCCAAAGTCACCGCTCACCTTTGAAAATCTTGCATTTAGTTTATAATCCAAATTGATTCCGTTGCACATTTAACCCAAATTAAGTATTTTGTATTTTACCAGTACTGTCATCTATGGGGAAACGCCTGACCCACAAATTATAACGCTAACACCAAGCATCACTGTATTGTTACATCGTAATTTTAAAGGTTTGCTGATAGTTGTATGGCTCTTTTAAAAATCAGTATTTTCAGTGGAGAAAATGTGAAAGCTAAATTGAATCAAACGTTTTTAATAAATAAGGTTCATAAATGACTATAATGACAAGTCTATTTTAAAATAAAACATATGAAAAATCAGAAAGGGCTGAATTGCTCCTTGAGGCATGGTCCTTTGTATGGGGTAGTACATAGCTATGCTATTATATCCCTTCCTGGGGTGTTATATGCCCCACTCGAATGCCCTATCAGCATTGTTGGCCAGTGCAGGATGGAGGTAGGTGCCAAGGTCCCCTCCCACTTGGTCACAGGGAAGGTCAGAGGTATCCAGTAATGTTCCTGTTGTGCCAAAGCCACAATCCAGGCAGGTTTTACATTTCTGGCAGGTGGGGGAGCTTTGCTTCCCTTAACTCCTTTGTGTGGCCATGTAGGACCTGGGAAAATCTAGCCCTTAATCTTTTACTTGTCTGCCAGGGTCTGATTTGAGGATGTTAGTATTTCTCCTGCAAGAGTCTCAATGACATCTAGTGCAAGAATGAAAAATATAGCTTACCTTTCCTACTTTAAGTGTGTGTGATGCCATCAGCCCTCAAAAGAAAAAAAAAAAATCCTGTATTCAGGTCTGGGGGATTTTAAGACATGCAATATTTATCTTGTGTGTTCTGTTAATTTGATAATTCAGACCATATTTTTGTACTTACTAACATATTTAAATTCACCTTTTCACTTCCAAAGGTTAAGAAAGAGCTATTATCTGATGCCTTATTGGAGAATGTTTTAATGTTTGGGGAGCTCCGAAGGAGATGAGAAAAATTTCTGATTGGAAATATGACAAGCTAGTAGACATGACACAGAGTTTGGCTTTGTTCTCAAATATTGGTTTTAGAGAACTTAATTATCACAAAATAATTTTCCTTTCCCAGAAGTGCATACACTACTCTCCATAGTTCCATATTCATGCTTCTATCTTTACAACATAGATATAATATGAAAAAGCATTGTCAATCAAGAGAGAGTGATTGCTTAAAGTTTATATAAGTGGTGGATTCTAAGTAGATCTATGTTTCTGTAAATTAGTTCCAGATTTTGTTAAAAGAAAAAGGCAGCATTGAGCAGACAAAATACCACTACACAATGAAAATATCATACACATATGTATATTGTTATAAAAAATGCATGGTTCAGTTTTGTCTTTTTGTCTCATCCTGTGTTTTGATACTTTGCATTTTAAAAATATACCTTTTGAATGTAATTTTCCTATCATATTACAGAAACAGCAAAAAATGAACGCAAAATAGGCAGAAGTAAGCAACATTTAATAAATGCGTTGAAGACTAATCCTTCATTAACTAAAGAATTACGAACAGTTTTGGAGCAGACCCTGGTGGAGAAGTTGGAATCCTTGGGAATTAAAGCAGTAAGGTTATTTTAAATGATTATTTTTCATTAAGTGGTGGAGAAGGTCCTTTGTCCCACCTTTTTTCACTTCCCCTTCACTTCCCTACTACAACCCTCAATGACCATTATGTCCAAATATCACCCCTGAGAGGAAGGACACTCTCCCTGTCAGCCAGAGGTGGTTGCTAGAAACCAGTGTGAAATATCCCCTCATCTTCAAGATCATGTATTTTATCTTTAGTGCCCACTAATTGAAGGTTGGATGTTTCCGTAGTTCCTATAGGGAAGTTATAGTGGGTGTTTTGATGATGTTCTGATGTGTACTCCCCACAGTAATGCTTATGACAGGGTGTACTCACCACTCGTAAGTTCATCCTGTTGGCTGGATGTGATCCTGCACTCTTTCCTCTCCTTGGTCAGGCTCTGGGATGGGGTTTGGGTTCAGGAGGCAAACTGTCGGCTGTGCTCTGATTAGCTGCTTCCTTGCAGCCTTTGTAGGTGGGCCTGGAGGACCCACCTTCATTGCTCCTTTCTTGGGGCAGGGTGTGGTAGGACTGCAAGGCCTCCAGCAGGGGGCCTCAAAGCGCCTGATACACCCTGTCACAATGCTTTTAATCTTTTTTCCCTGCGATAAAGAAAAATCAGAACCATTATGTATGTATTGGTAGTTTAAAATGTATATTCCAGGGCTAACTTCTCTCCAGTTGTCTAAACTTCACTAATACTACTATAATACTCATAAATAACTTATTTTTTATCATAAGGTTAAGTGATATGGGGTTCTCAAATAAAACCTTAGATCTACTACTTGCCACAATGCAAGTGCTCCTTGACTACAATTCAGGCAGCCACATCCAAGGCAGTGTGTCTGCTTGGATTCAAGATTCCTTCAAGGATCAATCTGGAGCTGCCTTGGTGCAGTTGTGCCTCGGGTGACAAGATGCCTTCATATTCTTGGGACTGTCCTGATACTATGGGGTTTGTCTTATATAGGATCCTATTACCCCTCTCTCATAGGACCCTGTTACACACACACACACGTCCCGATTTTTCACACTTGCTGTCTGATCACCCTAGTTGTGCCTCACAATTGAGGGTCTCCCCTTTCTTCAAGTTAGATCTTATAAATTGAAGATTTCACATATGGCTTAGTCTTCCTCCTCTTTGTCCCTGGGGCTGCTTTGAGAATTGGTCCTTACTTTACATCCACTTTGTTCTCCTTGTGCTCCTCTGTCACTGAATGCTTTAGCAGAAAGTCTAAGGACCACGCATCCGTCCTCAAGTACAAAATCTTTCTCTTGTCTTGGGACCTCAGTTTCACTTTTGCCTCTGAATGAGAAAGGGGATTGGATTTAAATTTGTGTAGGTGGAAGGAGTTTCAAAAATTTTAGGCAGGATATTTTGTTTTTGACTTTCTTTTGGCTGCCAGCATTGTTTAATTGATTGAGGATTACAGTGGCTGCCAGTGCAATCTGAATTGCAGACAGTTAACTTCTCTCTCTTCCCCTGCATGCCTCTGCCATCCTGGGATTTTTCAGGGTCCCCAGCATTTTGATGTATCTCCTCACCTCATATTTTTTTAACCTGCCATTGTTGGTCCCCACCTAGAATGAGTTCATCTGATTCCTGGAGTAGGTTCCCCTTTGTTGCTCCCCTGCTTATCTCAATCAGCTCACACTTCATTACTAGATAGTAACTTATGTCTAGCACCCCTGAGGAAGAACAGGTTCTCAGTTTTCCACAATCTTCTAGCACTTCGGCCTTGCCTACACACACAAATTGTACCACTTTAACTATACCAGTATAGTTATAAATGTGCTTATACCAGTATAGCTTGCTCTTGTACAGAAAAGGGAATAAGCTATACTAGTATAAGACATCTTTATTCCAGTATAACTGTTTGCACTAGTAACTATCAGTGTTAAAAAAAAGTCATACCCCTATCATAGTTATATCAGTACTAAAACTGTGTAACCCAGGCCTCATCCTCACTGGCCGAAGAACTAAGCTGGTTAGAGCCCTTCCTTGTCCTGCTACAGGCAGTCACAAAGAGGCATAGTCTGAGCTCTGAAGGCATTTTCCCCGCTCTCCTCCCAAAGTGTAGAGGCTATTGTAGTACAGTGAAGAAGAAACTGAATCTTCTGCCTCCTTCCAGTGCCAATGATTAGCCAAGCACTGATTGGGGCCAAGCTAAAGCTCTCAGTGAGCACTGGATTCTTCATCTTGGGAGATGTGACACTTGTGGTGGCCTTTTAAGAGAAACTAAACTGAATGATCCTTGAAATCCTACAACAAACTTAAAGCCAGCCCAGTTTTATTCCCTACTCATTTCTCTCCCAAGTCAGCTCCTCTCCCTTCCTTCTCCATTACTCTGTCCTTTCCATAACCTCAGCAGTATATTCAGTTTCTCTCTCCACCCCTGTCACCTTCCCTTGCATCCGGGTTGGTGCCAAACCATGCTGCTTCTTCCTGTGCAGTATCTCAGAAATCTGTCCTTTGTACTCTACCCATTCCACTGAACCCTTGCAAGCATGGGCGGCGAGTTCTATGGGCCCATGTTGCTCAGGCACCAGGAATATTCCTGTCCCAGGGGCCCAGCTCCAGCAAAGTTTCCCACCCTCCCCCCCACACACACACACGCTGCCCCCGGCCCCACCTGCCGCCCCTGGGCGATTTAAAATAGCCCGGGGACTCCCGCCGCCACCCAGCAGTGGAGCAGGGCTGAGCGGCTTCCTGCGCGCTCGTTCCACATGGCTCCCGGCAGGTCCTTGCAGCCCGTGTGAGAGGGTTGTACTGCTGCGCACTGCCCCCGCCCCAAACACCCCTGTGGCCAATGGGAAGCTGCAGGGGCGGTGCCTGGAGACAGCAGGGTGAGGAGACCCCCCTGGCCTGCCCCGCCTAGGAGCCGCTGCAGGTGCCCCAGGTAAGCATCGAACCCCCCCAATCCACTTCCAGAGCCTGCACCCACACCCCCTCTGCAAACACACCCTTTGGCCCCCAAATTTCCTCCTGTACCCCCGTACCCCCTCTCACCCCCAAACTCCCTCCCAGAGCCTGCACCCCTCACCCCCTCCCCCAACTCCCTCTTGCACTCCCACCCCTCCCCTGCACCTACTTTTGTCTCCAAACTCCCTCCCAGAGCCTGCACACTCACCCCCTCCTACACCCCTGCCCAGAGCCTTCACCCAGCACCCAAACTCGTTCCCAAAGCCTGCACTCCAGACCCCCTCCTCCACTCAAACTCCCTCCCAGAGCCCGACCTCTCACCCCTTCTGCACCCAAATTCCCTTCCAGAGCCTGCACCCCTTCTGCACCCCAATCCCCTGCCCCAGCCCAGAGCCTGCACCCAAACTCCATCCCAGAGCCTGCACACCAGACCCCGTCCACCACCAAACTCCCTCCCAGAGCCTGACCTCTCACACCTCCTGCACCCAAACTCCCTCTCAGAACCTGCATCCCCACCCCCTTTGTACCCCAATCGCCTGACACCCAGACCCACTCCCCCACCCAAACTCCCTCCCAGAGCCTTAGGCAGGTGTGTAGGGGGAGTTTGCCCAGGGCGGGCGGTGTTCTGGGCACCACCAAAATTTCTACAAACCTGCTTGCAAGCACCTTGGTAATCAGTAAACTAAACAAACACAGCCTCCTCCTGCAAGTCCCACATCTCATCTCATCCCTCCTCCAACCAGTCTTATCAAAATTCTGCTGCTGAAATAATGAATCTCTCCCTTTACAGAGGGTCCCCTTCTTTCTTTGAATCCCTTTGCTGACTTCCTTGCTCATTCAGAATCAATTTAGTGATTCCAGGGATGGATCCCCAGCTGGTGTAAGTCATCATAGCTCCATTGACTTCAGTGGAACTACACCAGTTTACTCGGCAAAGGATCTGGCCCTCTTGGCAAGTTGAACTCTTGTGATTTCATTGCAAGTCTCATGATATTTGGAGTGTCTGTCAATGCTGCAGCTGCTGGAATCAAGACATTGTGTGATAATCTCATTTAAAAAAAGAGTTTCTAGCCCTAATGTTTCTGAAGAGTGCTTGAAAAAGTGAAATGAGTGCACCCAGAAACTACAGTAACTCCTCACTTAACGTCCTCCCGCTTAACATTGTTTCAAAGTTACGTCGCTGCTCAATTAGGGAACATGCTCGTTTATAGTTGTGCAATGCTCCCTTATAATGTCGTTTGGCTGCCTGGTCTGTACACTGCTTGTAAAATTTCTGTGGAAGAGCAGCGACTTTACAAGGGAGCATTGCACAAGTTCTTCTTCTCCGCCTCCTCCCCCTCCCTCCCAGCGCTTCCCCCACCACTAAACAGCTGTTTGGTGGCACTTAGGACTTTCTGGGAGGGAGGGGGAGGAGTGGGGAAGTGCCACATCTCCACTCCTCCCCCTCCCTCCCAGAAAGTCCTAAGCCCGCCAAACAGCTGTTTGGCAGCGCTTAGGACTTTCTGGGGGTGGGGAAGGAGCGGGGATGCGGCGTGCTCCGGGGAGGAGGTGGAGTGGGGGTGGGAAAAGGTGGGCCTGGAGTGGAGCGGGGACGGGAAGAGGCGGGCCTGGAGCATCCCCCAGCAAAGTCAGCGCCTGTTCTTTTCCGGGTAAGCTGCCACTGCTGCTGTGAAGGTGCTTCCGAGCGTCCTGTACCTGTGTGGGGTAAGCCAGGGGCACTTCCCAACCACAGTACAGTACTGTACGGTATATAATGCCTTTTATCTGCCCCAAAAAAATTTCCTTGGAACCTAACCCCCCACATTTACATTAAATCTTTCGGGAAAATTGGATTAGTTTAACATTGTTTCACTTAAAGTTGCATTTTTCAGGAACATAACTACAACATTAAGTGAGAAATCACTGTAGAAGGCAAAGAAAAAGAATCCAAAATTTATTATTTTGAAAAAACTCATGATATTGGGGGTCCAACTCATGGTTTTTAATTCTTTGAGTTGTCAGTACTATATAAAAGGCCCTGTGTCGCTTTGCCTCCACCTGTGTTCTTTATTCTCATTACCTCCCTTCTTCCTAGCACCCCTTTTGTATCCTCTTCTCACTTTTGTCTTTCATTTTCTTCTGTGGGGGAACTTATCTTTGGCACTCCCTCACTCTTCTCACCTGCTAAATGGTCTTCCTCTTTTCTTTCAAATCCTCCTTAAATTGCACTTCTACAAAACCATTCAACAGTGTTTTCTAAACGGGATCTGATTCTCTTACAGTTTGAGCAGTCACCGAGTGCATTTTATGTGTGTAAATTCCCCTGTCTGTGTATGAATTGGATTGTGGTTAATCCTTGGATCATGGCCTGTATCATGTTATATGTTCATACAGTGCCAAGTATACTGTTGGTATTCAGGAAATAAGTAGTTGTAGCAATATACATATGTAGGGACCGTCCTTTCTATAAGGTTCATTACGTTTTGGACTGTGGAATGAAGAACTGTTTTTTGACTTCCATTTCCGTACAATATATGAGACCTGTTGTGTCTCAGCAATTGTCAAATGTCTTTTTCTGAAAGGTTTCTGTGTCTTCCACTTGGGAGATATGAGATATCCCAGAGTTCACATATGCATTAGCATTCTGTTCTGAATGACAACAGAATATGCCCTAGTAATGCATTGTTTATAAAACAGCTGTGAAGCCTTTACAAAAAGTATTTTACAATATATATATTTAGAAAAATATTGTTTTCTGTTTGTTACATAAAAGGTAATCAGAAGCTGACAAATAGGCATTGAGGATGGCATCGTTGGTGGAGTAAGAGTGTAGAAGGCGATATGGTAAAAGCTGAAGGAGAAAAGGAGATAGATTCATAGAAATTAAGGTCAGAAGGGACCATTATGATCATCTCGTCTGACCTCCTGCACAACGCAGGCCTCAGAATCTCACCCACCCACTCCTGCGATAAACCTCTCACCTATGTCTGAGCTATTGAAGTCCTCAAATCATGGCTTAAAGACTTCAAGGTGCAGAGAATCCTGCAGGGATTATACAGGGCCTTGAAGATGTGAAGACAAAAGGTTTAAACTAGATGCAGTCAAAAAGGCTAAGCCAATGGTTTATAAAATGTAAGTGTTTTTATGTTAGTTATGCTGTCCATCAAACAGTAACTTGAAGTATTTCTTCAGGGTGTTCGTGGTATCCCAAGTGACCACTTTAACAAAGTCTTAGTTTCTGTCGAATCTGCCAGAGAAGAGAAAGAGAAACAAGTGCCTGACATTCAACTAATTCGAGAGCATCTTGAATGCCAAGTCAGCTTCAGGATTGAGGAGAGATCATCATCGTCTTGTAATAGGCTTGTTTCCAGCTCTTGTCTTGCTTCAGAAGGTTGGATAAATTTCAGAATTATTTTATTTTTTACTGGTACCAAGTTTTTTGAAATAATTCTGTTTGTGTACATTAGTCCCTAAAGTAAAAGTTTTGTGTGTACATTTATTTATGGTTGTGTTTGTAATCTTTTACATAATAGCTGTTTTAGCTGCCAGCTACACTACACCACTTAAAAAGCACTCTACTTTTTATTTGATTACAGAAGCAGTGTCTCTGTCTAATAATGGAGAAAATCAATGGCTGCTTTGGGCAGCATTCAGAGGTTGTTGTTTTTTTTATAGCCACAAGTTCACTTAAGATTTCTGATGAGCAACAACATCTACATTTCTTTTTAATATTCAGATTGATAACATAACTTCTTTTCTAGATAAACAGAAGATGGTTCACATGGCAACTTCCTCATCAACAGTGCAGCCAAAACCAGCAAAGCAGACTTCTATAGCTAAATGCCCAGCTGGACAAAGAATGACTTCTGCTGAGAATACATCTACACCAAAGTAAGAGACAGCACTTTCCTAGCACTTATGCCATAAATAACTCATTAGTGTTCTGCTAATAGAGTTATAGGTTTATTCCTCCTTTCATGTACAAGAGAGTTGATGTGAACATTTCTGGCTAGTATTTAGTGGGAATTAGCCACAGAATTACAATTTTTATATATGAAGGAATAGATTTTTCACTGTATATGTAGTTGGCAGTCAGATTCTAGAAAAAACTTGTTTTGTTTGTTATAGACCCAGGAAGCATGTTTTTCGAGAGGGGGTTTCCAGAAAAACATCTAGTATTGGGTAAGTTTTTTGCTCATTTCTGGTCTTGAAGAAATTGTTTTCTAGTGACTGGACATTGAAATTGCTTATACACAAAAAACATTAAGCTGAAATCAGAAGCTCTATATTAATCATATGTTTTTTTCTTAAAATATAATACCTATTGAGTCCATTGTTATAATCCCTAACAGAGGCCATGCTCTGACTTGAGCATGTGTATTCTTAATAGTTGAGCAGGCAGAGCATAGAGTACCATGAGGTGATGTCACTTTTTTTGTCTGTCTCATATTATGTCTTCGCCTGTTGAGACATTAATTTTTAAAGACTTTGTTGCTAATATTTTTGTTCCATTTTGTCAATATGTACATAGTTGAACACAGTATTCTGGGTGCTTTTCATGTCATGCATATTGCACCCGTACTCTGTAAATTGCTCGAGCTGCCAATTTGTCTCTAAATACCATTCAAGATATTAAGCTTGATTTGTAATTTCCTAAATAGATTGGAGACCCATTATCTCAGAATTCACTTTTTCTGTGGGTGCCCGCTGACCAATTGAGATAAACTAGGAAGCCTCTGCTAACAGTCCCTAAATTTTTTAACTGGGAGGAACCAGGAGCAGAATTTTCTTAGTGGAAAATCTTTGACCCTGAACTTTGTTTTCTCTGTTGATCCATGAAAGCATACATTTGTTGATCTTGCAAGATTGACTATATACTCTGGCTTTTGTTTTTGGGAGGATGTTTGCATTTGAGATTATAAGTACATTCATTTTGGGATGATTTTGGGTTGTCAGTTTGTTATTTAATAACTTCACATTTTTTTTAAATAATTGTATATGCACTCCAGGTTACCGTAGGTGATTTTTTTCAAATAGAAAAATGCATAAATTTATTGGAAAAAATACAGGAAGCTCAAAGTTGTGCACATCTGTTTAATGCTGAAACCCATTAAATCCTCATCTGATGCTCTTTTTTGTTTTAGCACTCCACCATTCAGCTCAGAGGAGGAAGTGGATGATGATGATATTATGCACTCTTACATATCACCAGAATTATTGCAGCTAAAAACATCCAGCAACAGTATGAGTAATTGTGGTATGGTTACAGGCAAAAGTGATATGGACTGGACTGAAGAAAGTGAAATGGAGGAGATTGTAACACCTTCCAAGCCTTCAAAAGGTTTATCATTATTTTTGTGTACATGAGTAATAATTTAAGATAACATGTATAAATGATTTTAAAATAGCTAATAGGTGCTAAAATCAATGTGTTACAAAACACTTTAAAGCTAGAATATACATTATTGTGTATATTCCTCTCTATGCAAGTTCATAATATATTGTTATTTTACTCTTATTAATATTACTAAAGTACTCAGAGGCCCCAATTGAGATCAGACCCCAATTGTGCTGTGCACTATCTGAACGCAGATGTAACGCTTCTGCCAGGTTGTACTGGCAGCAACAAGGGCCAGATTCAGTATCTAGGGGTTCCACTTAACATTACAAAACAGAATGGGCTTTTGAGCCCACACCCAGAAATCTTGGAAAACTAAACACCACTCCTGGGTGCGTGTAAGAGGCAATACTTATTTATAGATTCATAGATATTTAGGTCAGAAGGGACCATTATGATCATCTAGTCTGACCTCCTGCACAATGCAGGCCACAGAATTTCACCCACCACTCCTTCAAAAAACCTCACACCTATATCTGTGCTATTGAAGTCCTCAATCGTAGTTTAAAGACTTCAAGGAGCAGAGAATCCTCCAGCATGTGACCCATGCCCCATGCTACAGAGGAAGGCGAAAAACCTCCAGGGCCTCTTCCAATCTGCCCTGGAGGAAAATTCCTTCCCGACCCCAAATAGGGGCGATCAGCTAAACCCTGAGCATATGGGCAAGATTCATCAGCCAGATACTACAGAAAATTCTTTCCTGGGTAGCTCGGATCCCACCCCATCTAATATCCCATCACAGGCCATTGGGCCTATTTACCATGAATATTTAATTACTTCCACACTCACAAACTCTGAGTCTGTGACTAACAAAAGAAAACTTTTATGAAAACACCACAACAGTGATTCAAAAGGATGCAAACCATAAGTAAACACCCACCTCATGGTATCTTGGGCAGTAGCACTTTGCCTCAGTTCCCCACCTTGTGGTGTGACAGTCCAGTGGATGAATGTCCCTTGAACACACCGCTCCCCTTCCCTCTGCTGCACCCAACTTGCAGCTGATTGTCCAAAGTCAAGCAAAGTCCCAGAATACAGGGGTCCATTCAGGTGGGTTCACCTCCCACCCCTTTAGAGGGAAATGCGGGGTCAAACAATGCCGCTGCTGCAGCTGTCCACCACTGTCATTTGTGCCACTGCTTGCCACTGGCACCTTCGCTACTGCTCATTACTGTCTCTGTCACCACTTGCTGCTCTGCTCACTGCCACAACTCTGTCTCTCACTGCAATGCGAGGTTGTGAGGTTCTATCACTTAGCCCAGTTCTTAGTGATTTCACTGGGTAGTGGGAGTACGCTCTGCCGCATCCTCTGCATTGACTTTCATCACACCATTGTCTCCATACCAAGTCTAAGATTCATCCGCTCGATGTGTTCATCAGTGATTACTGCTCTAGCGATTACTGAGCAGAAACAAGGACTCTCAACTGAGTGTGAACATCTGTCTTAAACACTGGAGGGGAAGGGTCAAATGGTATATAGGACTCTTTAAACAGAGGCCACATCAATAGGTTGGAACCCCTGTCTCCATCTCCTCAGACTTCCATGTGGTGTTGGCATTGCTACCCCACACTCAGCAAGTTAGGTTAAAGTTAGGGTGACTTTAAGGACAGTTCTGCTGCCTTTTAGTCATACAATAAGAACATTACTCCTGTGTCCAAGACTAAAGTGAATTTTAACCCAAAATAGCTAAACTTGATTATTTGGGCAAAGCAGGTCTGTCTGCTGATCACCTCGGCAAAATAGGTGTGTCTATGCAAATACAATCTGCTTCTGTGGTCTTTTTGCCCATTTCGTCAATAGAGAGCAGGGGAGGGCTCACTCAGACCCTACTTACACCGACAGAGAGACAGTCCCAGCCTCAAACGGCCTACAGTTGAAAAGACACAAACAAACAAAAAGTTGGGGATGAGGTCGTAACTAGAGCCCTGTAAAATTCTTTTTTGTAATTGTTCTGTTTTTCGAGAATTCCGTTTTACTGTGGGAGGCTCTGGGGAGAGGGATTGGCCCTGGTGGTTGGGGTGAGTTGGGCAACCTGGGGCACAGGGTCACAGCACCACTCACCCAAATTTGGTCATCCTCCCCTCCATCATAATTAGGGCCTAGCTCAGCTAAACCTGAGCGGGCGCTGCAACCTCATGTACCAGGTTGCAACTCCCAGAGTGGGGAGCCAGGCCAGACCCTCAGGACAGGAGCTGCAGAAGGTGTTGTCATGGTGCAATTTTTTCATTTTTATAGGTTGCTTTTTGTTTTATTTTATATTATTTTGCATTTGCAAAAAACACACTGCTGTAGTCATAATATACAACCAAACCAAGATGGGGATTAATTGACAGAGTTTACTTTGTTACATGTATTGTTGTTTGGGGTTTTTTGCTTTGGTTTTTAGTTTGTAGTGTTTAAAATTACATTCTTATACCTATGTTTAGGCACCTACATACATAACCTTATTCTCAAGAGCCATGAAAGAGCTCAGTCTATTTAGCATAACAAAGAAAAGGTTAAGGCATGACTTGATTATGGTTTATAGGTATTTACATGAGGAACAAATATAATAATGGGCTCTTCAATCTAGCAGAAAAAAGTACAACACAATCCAATGGCTGGAAGTTGAAGTGACAAAAATGAATTTTTACTGCTTTATTCCTGTTAGCTTTTCAGAGTTAATACGGCTATAGGTGAGGGGGCTGGTGTATGTTACTACTTTTGTGTCATCAACACAATTGTTTACTAAATTACAATTAAAGAAGCAATCATTTAATTACAGGACCAATCATTTACACCTATGCAATCCCATAAAAAGCAATAAGATTACAGCAATATCACTGAGCATAATTTGGCTTCCAGAATTTTTGTTACTGCTTCCATTAAGGAAGGAACCCAACTTGATTTAGATGTCCTGGATTGAATTTGCATGCCAGCAGGTAGAAAACAACATTTTTATTTGTAAAGTGAGCGTATTATATGTCCTAATGATTGAGAAACAATAAACATGGAACCTCACTACCATCTTTTGTCGCCTTTCTGAACAGAACTGCTGGTTTTGTTGTTGTTTTTTTAAAATCTGCAGTACTGTAGAAATTTAAAAAAATAATAATAAATGATGAAAAGTAAATTCATGCTTTTAATATCTTTCGTTCATTAATCTAAGACTTGCTCAGTGACACAGAAGGGGGATATTTTTAAAATACCCTACTTTTAAACTGACAGTATCCCTGTAATTTTTTTAATGATTGTTTAGGTGCACTTATCCAAAAACTGACTGAACAAGTTGAAAAGACTCTTTCTAGCCATGGAAATAAGAATAAGCCAGCTGGAGGAATTAATGTCACACAGGCATTTATTAAAAAAGAAGATGCACAAGAACTGAAGGTATTACATTATTTGTTAATTAAATTTATCTATACCAAGACACGCTTCAGTTATTATTATTGTTATTTTTGCTACTGTTTGTATTCCATGTTAGGAAAAGTAAGATTAATCTGATGCAGTAAAAATTTCATCCCCGATGCGCTTGCAGAGTTTTACCTAAGTTGGGTCTCTTTCTTTACTTGTTTTTCCACAAAGTCACATTTGGTTTTAGAAATGAGAGTTTGGAAAGACCTGTTTGATTACGTCATAGGCTAAAGTATTTTTGTTTCTAGAACTTTGTCAGGTACAGAGGTGTCAAACCCATTCTCTGAAGAGGACTGAATTCCTTTTCTAATTATTATCTATATGTTGGTATAGATATTTAGAACTACATGCCATGCTCAAACTCCAGTAGATCTCTCACTGATATCAGTGTGCTGTCTCTGCAGTTTGTCCAAGCTCCAGATCATTATCAGTGCTGCTCTTTGCCCTTCAGGCTTTCATCAATTCCAAGTCTTCACAGTCATGCTTTGTAGTGGAATGAAAGCTCTGATACACAATGGTCTTTATCCGAAAAATTGGTTAGTGAGATCCCAAGTTACTCTAAGGAAAAAATCAGCAGTAGATATTGGAACGTCACTTATTTCAAGCTTGGGATTTGTGATCAACTTGGAGAAGACACCAAGACAATAGTTTTGGCAGCTCAAATCACAGTGTTTTCTAAGCTTTGGCAAGGGAGATTTACCCTCTCTGCTCCCCTAGTGGCTGCACTTGCAGGGAGTTCTCTGGGGCAGTTGCTCCCTGGCAGAGGGCTGGTTCTTCTTCCTCCCTTCCCCTTCAAGAGAGGAGAGTCTGGCTGGAACAGGGGTCAGCCTCTCAGACAGCCCTTGATAGTGCTTTACGGACTCAGTTTTTGAAGTCTGTTGCCGCTTTGCAGGGTTTACCTCCTACCCCTCTTCCTTGGGTGTGCTGCTTGGCTGTCAGCTGAGGCAGCTCTGGAAGTGGCGTGTTCTGTGGCTGTCTCCTCCTTGACTGGCCTGCCTCTGTTACTACCAGTCTCTGCGTGGAGCAGCCTATTTTGTGGTCACTGCCCTTTCCTATTGTAAGCTTCCCCTTTTAAGCCCCTTCTCCTCCTTCAGGAGGAACAAGCTGTGCAGCTGGGTTTCATTAGTGTAGCACAGGCCCAGGGGAGCTCATGAGCCTCCTCCTGGTTAGTGGGTGGGCATGTCCCTTCACAGAGATACATATGCAGGGGATCATGTTATTCATCATTAAACTAGTGCCATGGAGCTTAGTAACACTTCCTTCCTAGCTCAGTGGAGTCTGAAAGGAGGAAGTTTGATCCAACATTTTCTTTGGACACTGTATCACTCCTCCCTGAAATGAATGGGAATTCCATTTCCTGAAGTGGTTACTGTTAATGAACTCTTGTTCCACATGTTTTCCTTCTGGCTTTAATTGCAGTTATTATGTAACAACAGTACAATCAGAATCAGCTTAAGAGACCTTGACCAAGTGGGAGGGATCATATATGAGGGATCATGTATGCACTCTTTCTGTCTTGATGCGAGCAGACAGCATGGCATATCAATAAACTCTGGGGAGCTGAGGGGTCATCAGAATTCAGGCTATGGGCAGGATCCCATATCCAAGCTTTGTGGGTATCTCACTTAGTGGGGAAGCAAGTAGGAGAGTGGTCATTAAAAATTATTGTTTTATCAGATATGTCAAGTTGAAGAGCAATGCTCAGTAGCATGAGTTTTGCAACAGATTCAGAGATGGCAGCTTGGGCATTGAAAGCATTTTTCATCCAGAGTCTGTGGACTTCGTTCCCATTCACTGACCTTGCTAAGCCAAAGACCACATCAATCCAGGCCTTCTTGTCACAGTTCCTGAGGTAATTGCACCTCTGACTCCTTTGTGACCTTTTAAGGATACCCACACTTCCCCCTGAGTCATGAATTGCTTCTGTTTCCTGAAAGAACATAACTCTTTCACGCCCAGTTGCTAACAATACAAAGGGAAAGGGAAAACTGAGTAACACCTTTTCATAAAAATAAATCAGAAGTTTCCCAGTCCTCCAAACTTCTGTCCTGCCTAGAGCTTCTTTATAGTGCCCCACAAAAACTCATCCTGAAAATCTGGTTCTTGAAAAGGTCTCTGTAGCTCACCTAAACTTAACAGCTGGGGTAATCCAAATTCTTTTCGCTTACTGAAAGTCAGTAATGTGAAGGTAAGTTCTTCTTTGAGTGCTTGCACATATCAATTCCAGTGTAGGTGTGTGTGCATCCCAAGCACAGTTGCCAGAATTTTTTCTCTTTGTGGTATCTGTTGGGTCAACTGTAGCACCCTCTGATGTCGTGCATTCATAGCGTTGGTATAAAGGGCCCTGCTGACCCCACTCCCCTTCAGTTCCTTCTTGCCGCCCATGATGGTTGTTGGAACCCTCATTGCCGAGGCAATCCTCCTCTTAGTGGTTTTCATCTCAGTTTTTAGTGTAAATAGTTGTTGTTGTTTTTAGCAATTAGTGTAGTGTTAGTAGTTTCTAGATAGTTTGGGCTTCTCTGCTCTTAGATAGCAGGGTTGTCCACTATCCCAGTGCTGAGTCTTGCCTTGATCACAGAGTTCAAGCCTTGCGCTTTGTGCAGTAAGTCTGTGCCTTTGAGTGACCCACACTCGAGCTGTCTCAAGTGCTAAGGGGAAGCTCATAGGAAAGACCGCTGCCAAATTTGCAAGGAGTTTAAGCCCCAGATTCAGAACAACCAAGCTGTTCGACTGAAGGTCCTCCTCATGGAGGCGGCCCTAAAACCAGGCTTGGAGCTGCGCTGGGACTCAGCACCGAGTACTTCGGCCTCAGTGCAGAGTATTCTCCATCAATCCTGGTCTCCTGGCACCAATCATCTTCCTTGGTGCGCAAGAAGAAACACTACAAGCACCAGAAGATGAGCAGATTTAGGATGCTGAAGGACTAGGGAGAAAGCGAGACCCCATGGCGGGCCACTCTTCATCCTCGGAGCCTCACCATCAGGTACCCACACCCAAACCACTGCAGCACTCTGTGACACTTACTCTGGGTCAGCGCACCAGCCAGTTTATGGTGCCATTGACTCCCGAAGCCTTCACTGCGACAAGGGACCTTCTAACCCTGCCAGTACCAGACTCACCAGAGAGTCAGGACCCAACACCACTGGTGCCCCCAGTTGTAAAGGAATCACCACCAGCTCCTCACCTGGTACCGTGACAGCTTTCCAAGGGAAAACCCTCACTGCATGATCTCCTGCGGCAACCCTCTCCAGCACTGAGTGGCACGGAACCGCCCTGGTCTCTGCAGTGCAGCTCATAATCACTGGACTTCGAAGAGGGATCGTATTCCCCCCATAGACGCAGCCAACCTAGCTGCTCCCCAGGCCATTCTTACCCCACTTTAGCACTGAGTTCTTCAGTACCACTGGGCGCCCGGCCATCATATCCATGGGGTCTGCCTACCATGCAGTGGCTCTTCTGGAACCCGTGAGGAGGAACATGCCAATTCCTTCCCATTGTTCCTCGACATGCCCAATGCAGTTGGCCCCCAAACACTTCAGGTCATCCAACCACTTGTTTTGATGAGACACTTGAGATTGAAATCACAATCCCCTACGTTTTGGATGCGGCTTACCTCCTTGTTCTCCAACTGCCTTTCCTATTTCCTGGGTGCCTCGAACAGGGGGTTAAACTGGATCCAAAACATAGGGGATTGCAATGTCACCAGTTGAGACCACACCTGTCATTCATTCCAAAAGTGGCCTCACAATTCCATTGCAATCAAGCTATTTTTCTACCCATGTTCTACCCTAAGCCACGTGTGAATCGAGAAGAACAGCGTCTCCATTCATTGGATGTTCAGCATGCTCTGTCTTTTTACATACAAAGAACCAAACTGTTCTGCAGATCCACTCAGCTATTCATAGCAATCGCAGAAAGAATGAAAGATCTCCCCATTTCTGCACAGAAACTCTGGTCGTGAATTACCTCATGTATCAGAGCATGTTATGAGCTCCTGCATATTATGCCCCCAGCTAACCTAATGGCACATTCTACAAGGTCTAAAGCCTCCTCTGTCGCTTTTTTGGCACAAGTTCCAATTCAGGAGATCTTCAGGATGGCAACTTGGTTGTCAGTTCACGTGTTCAAGACATACTACCCCATTATGCAACAGGCCAGAGACGATGCTGGCTTCAGCCAAGCTGTGTTACAGTCAGCATGTCTTTAATCTCCGAACCCACCTCCAGCGCAGCTGCTTGTGAGTTACCTACATTGCAATGGACATGGGCAAGTACTCAAAGAAGAAAAAACTGCTACTAACCTTTCTGTAACTGTTGTTCTTTGAGATGTGTTGCACATGACCATTCCAAAACCCTCCCTCCATCCCCTCTCTCAGAGATGGTCGGCAAGAAGAAATTGAAGAGGAGCAGGGTCGGCATTGCTCTTTATACCAACGCGATGATCACACGATGCCGGGGGCACTAAAGCTGACCCAACAGATACCACGAAGGGAAAAAATGCCAGCAACTGTGCTCGGCGCATGCACACACCTATATTGGAGTGGACGTGTGCAACACATCTCAAAGAACAACAGTTACAGAAAGGTTAGTAACCGTTTTTTCTACCATTCCTGGAGGATGTTCTCCAAATGGTACTTCTCAAAAGTGTATGAGGCTAGGTCTTTCTGACATCTCAGATCCTAAAATTAATTGGGTAGATTGGGCGGAAAATGAATTGGCTTAGAGTATCCCTAAAGGGCAGACTTCAGCATTCTGAGCCATTCAGGAGAAAATTGAGTCTCAGTCTATAGGTTCCCATTCCTTTATTGTGTAGATTCTTCATGGTGATATGGAAATGGATGGTCTAGACCAAGAATAGACTTCCCTCCTAATATTTAAAATTGATACTGTGGCAACTTTACCTCTTCATTCCAAACCCTTATGCTTAGTTCCCTTATTATGAGTGACCATCAAGATGGTCTTTTATTCAATTGTCTCTGCCTGTAGGTTGGAGAATTTGCAGTCTGTCATCTATTCCCCTTCACTACCATCTGTCTGGATGAGGTAATGTTGAAGAAAGTGCCCAATGTTATTTCCAAAGTGTGTTTCCAGTTTAATAGGGCTAGTCCTGCAAGGGCCCAATATATTAGAGCATAAAATTGTCACAGCTGGGGTACTGAAAAGCTAAATTAGGGTATATTTAAAGATTTTTAAGTCCTTGTACAGAGCCCTGTACCATTAGACGTAGTCCTAGGGGAGTTTGGCTTTAGAAGCAAAGGGATGTAGAAAAATAATTCCTGTAACAAATATTTAAAACACTCTAGAGCTTTTAGAAATTAGTTTTTCTGTAACATATTTGGCATATACTGAACACCTGTTGGTGAAATGTGGCGTAAAGGTTTTAGTGGCACAAGTTTACAATGAGCTGCCTGACTTACACAGGGCTTTGTCACTTTTGTAGTTGTTCCAGACTCTTTATATATTCCATACTCCTGTGTGGTTATGTGTGTTCATGCATGTGTGTCTTTCTCTGTCTAGCTGTATATGTATGAATACACATGATGTATTGCATGATTTAAATTTTGGCTGCGGTTTTCAAAGGAGGCTGTGAGAGTTAGGCACCCAGGGGCTTACTGAAATGGGAGAGGAGGGATAGCTCAGTGGTTTGAGCATTGGCCAGCTAAACCCAGGGTTGTGAGTTCAATCCTTGAGGGGGCCATTTAGGGATCTGGGGCAAAAATTGGGGATTGGTCCTGCTTTGAGCAGGGGGTTGGACTAAATGACCTCCTGAGGTCCCTTCCAACCCTGAGATTCTATGATTCTGAAAATCCTACCTTTATCAACATAAGTTTGGGGTGGCTGCACTAATGAATGGTGTAGTTCATCCCAAATGAGTACTGGTAGGCCTTTATACTACACCACACTATTATGTATTCTGTACGTATCATTTTGCAGAAACTGTTTTAGAAATGTTTTACAGTTAAAATGATCCTATTTTACATCTCCTTTTGCCTGTAGCCAGACTTCCTGAATACCATGAATGTAACTGTATGGGGTTTAAAGGAACGAATATTTGAGGAAAATCTACTCAGCCAGTTTTGAATTTGTCTGAATACACCTTTCCCATTATTACCACACCATTTTCACACACACTGAAATTTGGTATGTTAATACAGCACAGTGAGCAGATCTGTCACACTGAAAACTATTGGCTTGAAAGTAACGAAGTTATGAATGTTAAAAGTTGCTTGGCTGACATGTTACAAAAAATGGCACTACATCAGACTTTGCATTTCGAGAGAGGTGCACTGCATGTGGGTTTTTTCTTACTGTACGCATCTTTTATTGTTGGCTAATAGCTTCTAACTCTTGCTTCTTAACAAAATGGGCACTGGCCTAACTATGCCACTGAATTCATTTTCTGGGGGGGGACATTCAGAGTCCCTCATGGGATTGGTGCTATGTGAGAAATCACCTCTCTCCCCCACAGCTGTGCCCTCCAATGACAGCTACATTTCACTAGAACCACAAGACTGTTGATAAATAGGGGAATATCTGTGAGCACAAGAGACAGAATTTTTTTTAGGAGCTAGTCTTAGACTGTGTAACTCCCTAGCCAAAGAGATAAGAATGATCACGAACCTTACTGCATCCAGAATGAAGTACAGTCTCATCTTTTTGACTTGGCTTTTTCTCAGTAAGTTCCTCTTATAGAAATATAGGACTGGAAAAGATCTTGAGAAGTCATGAACCCCAGCCCACTGCACTGAAGCAGGACCAAGTAAACCTGCACCATAACTTACAGGTGTTTGTCCAACCTGTTCGTAAAAACCTCCAATGATGGGGACTCCACAACCTCCATTGGAAACCTATTCCAGAGCTTAACTACCCTTGTAGTTTGAAATTTTTGCTACTCTCTAACCTAAATTTCCCTTGCTGCAGATAAAGCCCATTACTTCTTTTCTTACCTTCAGTGGTCACAGAGAAGAATTGATCACAGTCCTCTTTATAACAGATCTTAACATATTTGAAAACTGTTATCAAGTCTCCCTCTCAGTCTTCTTTTCTCAAGACTAAACATTTCCAATTTTTTAAACTTTTCCTCATAGGTCAGAGTTGCTAAACCTTTTATCATTTTTTTTGCTCTCATCCGGACTCTCTCCAGTTTGTCCACATCTTTCCTAAAGTACGGTGCCCAGAATTGGACACATCAGTGCCGAGTAGAGAGGGACTTTTATCTCCCATGTCTTACATACAGCACTCCTGTTAATACACCCCAGAATGATATTAGCAAGCGCATCATATTGAGGACTCATTCAGTTTGTGGTGCACTGTAACCCCCGATCCTTTCCAGCTATACTGCCACCTAGCAAGTTATTCCCCATTTTCTAGTTATGCATTTGATTTTTCCTTCCCAAGTGAAGTACTTTGCACTTGTCTTTATTGAATTTCACCTTGCTGAATTCAGACCAGTTGTCCAATTTGTCAAGGTTATTTTGAATTCTAGTTCTGTTCTCCAAAATGCTTGCAGCCCCTCCCAGCTTGGTGTCGTCTGCATTATTGATTCCATTATTCAAGTAATTAATGAAAATATTGAATAGTTCCGGACCCAGGACTGACCTCTGCGGGACCCCACTAGATACAACCTCCCAATTTCACAGCAAACTATTGATAACTAGTCTTTGAATACGGTCTTTCAGCCAGTTGTGCACCCACCATATAGTAATTTCATCTAAACCACATTTCCCTTGTTTGCTTATGAGAATGTCATGTGGGACTGCAATGAAAGCCTTACGAAAATTAAGATATATCACATCTACTGCTTCCCAACTATCCACTAGACAAGTAACCCTGTCAAAGAAGGAAATTAGATTGGTTTGGCATAATTTGTTCTTGACAAATCCATGCTAGCTATTCCTTATTATCCTATTGTGCTCGAGGTGCTTAGAAATCGATAGTTTAATAATTTGTTCCAGTAGCTTTCCAGGTATCAAAGTTAGGCTGATGGGTGAGTAATTCCCCAGGTCCTCTGTGTTCCCCTTTTTAAAGATAGATACTATGTTTGCCCTTCTCCAGTCAAGTGGGACCTTACCCATCTTCCAGGAGTTCTCAAAGATAATCACTAATGGTTCCGAGATTGCTTCAGCTACTTCCTTAATTTCTTAAATTCCTTACAGTTCATCCTAGGGTATGAATTTATCAGGCTCTGCTGACTTAATACAGCTATTTACTCCTCCTCATAACACAAGAACTAGGGGTCACCAAAGGAATTTAATAGGCAGCAGGTTTAAAACAAAAGGAAGTATTTCTTCACACAATTCACAGTCAACCTTTGGAACTCTTTGCCAGAGGATGTTGTGAAGGTCAAGACAATAACAGGGTTCAAAAAAGAACCAGATAAATTCATGGTGGATAGGTCCATCAATGGCTGTTAGCCAGGATGGGCAGGGATGGTGTCTCTACCCTCTGTTTGCCAGAAGCTGGGAATGGGTGACAGGGAATGGATCACTTGATGATTACCTGTTCCATTCATTACCTCTGGGTCACCTGTCATTGGACATTAGACAGGATACTGGGCTAGCTGGACATTTGGTGTGACCCAGTATGTCCGTTCTTATGTTCTTAAGTTAACTTATCTCAATACTCTTTAACGTGTTCTTTCCCTATTTTGACTTATTGTTAATATTAATTATGTTGAGTATCTGATCACCATTAACCTTTTTAGTGAAGCAAAATAGGCATTAAACATCTCATCCTTCTTGATTTCATTAGTTATTAGCTCTTCTTCCCTGATAAATAGCGGACGTACATTTTCCTTAGACTTTCTGTTGCTCCAAATGTATTATAGAACCTCTTCTTATTGCCTTTTATGTCTCTTGCTAGGTTAACTCATTTGGTCCCTTAACCTTTCTGATTTTGTCCGTATTTCCACTTTTCATAGGATTTCTTTTTGATTTTCAAGTCACTAAAGAGCTCCTCATGGAGCCATATTGCCCCCTTACTATTCTTCCTATATTTCCTTCGCAATGGGATAGTTTGCAGTTGTGCCTTTAATATTATCTCCTTGAGAAACTGCCAGCTCTCCTCAACTCCTTTTTCCCTTCGATTTTCTTCCTGTGGGATCTTACCTACCAGTTTTCTGGGTTTGTTAGTCTGCTTTTTTTAAATCATTCTCCTTATTCTGCTGCTCTCACTTTTTTTTTCCTTTTCTTACAGTCATTAAATCTATCATATCATGATCACTTTCACCCACATTGCTTTCCACCTTCAGATTTACAACCAATTCCTCCCTATTTGTCAAGCCCAGCATTCTAATAAATAACCCCGAACTGTTACCTGCTAGGAAGGAAGGGAGAAATTGATATTGTGTGTGTTTTTAATTCTTAGGGAGGGAAGATACTACAAAGATAGGCATCGTGCCAAAATTTAGATATAGAGAAGTCCTGTGACTATTTAACCCAGTTATCTTTAATTCTTCCCTCCCTTTTTTTTCTCAACACTCTTTTCCACCCTACTTCCCTTTAAATAAAGGAATTTAAATGTTAAAAAGCCCTTAACACATTGTTAAGGTTGCATAATTGAAAAACAAGAAGTCAAGAAGAGCAAATAAGTTTCTGCAGGAATCTAAACTCTGCCAAGTTGCATGTATAGCATATAATATGTTCATTTGTTTTTCTTAAGTAATATAATCTAATATTGAAATTAATATGCTATTTATTAATAATGAAGTATTTATATTATGGTAGTGCCTAGGAATCCCAGTCAAGGATCAGGGTCCCATTATGTTAGGTCTGGTATACCATAAAACACACTTGATGTGCATTGTTGTCAAGCTAACATTGTAGTGTGATCTTTGCATTAGGTCCTCAGCTGGTGTAAATCAATGTAGCTTCATATAATGGAACTGTGCTGATTTCCACTAGTTTAGCATTTGGCCCTTTAACTTTTGCAGTTCTTTTCACTTTTTATTATTTTTAATTGTGCAGCTCTAACAGTGAAGTAACATAACTTTCTGCATTCAGAATATTCATAGGTTAAAAGTGTGTGTGTGTGTGTGTGTAGGCTTAAAAAGAAAGGAAACATAAAAGTAAGGTGCTATGACACAGACTATACAGCACTTGATGCATGTGCACTAGGGGACCTTTTAGAAGGGTTTCACTTCCACACAGTGGTTACCCTTCCCTTTGTATTTATGACAGTCCCCCTTCCTAATCTGCTCCTAAATCTGCATAAGTAGATTTATGAACAATTCTACCTTTAGAAGAACTCCAGAGAATAAAAAATAAAAATAAAAAACCCTTCCTTCACAAAAAAAAACCCTCATGTTTTTTCTTTTCCTGTTAGTTCACAGAAGTTGATGATGATGACTGGGATATATCATCTGTAGAAGAAGAAAATTGCTTATTAGCAAAAGATGAGAGAGGGCAGAAGGGAACTGCAGTTCAAAAGAATAATGAATCAAATACTGCATCAATGGTACATGCCTGGGGTGTTCCTAAGGCAAATATTCCTAAAGAGGAAGGTAACATACTCAAACATTTACAGTATTTGAGGGGAAAATTGGATTTAAGTACCTGATATAGTTAAAGAAAAACTTGTGTAGTATGAAAATGTTTTAGTCACAATATCTAATTACAATGGAATGTAAATAACTTTTAAAAAAACTATTTTGTCATAAGTATATATAAAATATACAAAATTGACTCTTAAGATTCCAAGACTCTGAGCACCTTCAGGCTGCTGTCATCTTCTTTTAAAATAACCTGTCTGGAAAAAAAAAGTCTCCTTCCCCTCCCAAATGTGGAATTTCCCCCCTAAAGTACCTGGTTTGAGAATAATATTAAATCTTTGACCTCTGGCAGTTTAAGATTTATATCTTGTGACTCAGGCTGAAAAGGGAGCTTTATACCACTGGAAAGGAGAGATTCTTATATTTCCTGTGGGGGATACAAACAATTGCTTCTCGCCCTGTAAAGTTCCAAGATGTTGGACTTCAAAATAGTCATTTTAATGTGTAGAAAAGATATTTTAGTCATTTTCAGAAAGGCCTGCAATATTAGCACTGACAGCTAGTATCATGGTCCCTACTGTAATGAGGGAAGCAGTCTTCATATATAGCTGTTCATAATTTTCCTCCTGTGGGTGAAGTCCTGGCCCCGTTGAAGTCAATAGAAGTTTTGTCATTGATTTCAGTGGGGCCGTATTTCACCCTGTGTGTCAGTTGGAAGGAAAATAATGCTGAATTATGATTGATTGTAGTTTAGTTTTATCATCTAATTCATTTTTTTCATTTATTTTGTTAACAGGATTTCATGATGCTGATACGACAAGCACATTAAAAAGCAGCTTAGTCACTGTAACTGATTGGAGTGACTCTTCAGATATATAACTATTCAATTCAAAATGCAGACATTTCTGTTAGATCGTAATACAGATTTAAAGACCTTGTCTAAAAGATTCTGACTCCTATTCATTTTTTTTCAATTGTACATTAATAATAAGGAAGATTGTTTACAAAATGTTTGTGTCTTTTAACCTTGAACAGTTTACAAGGGGATTTACATACATGTAACCAGCCCTTCAGTATTTAGAAACTTGGAGTGAAATCCTGGCTGAATTGAAGTCAATGGCAGAACTCCCACGAACTTCACTAGGGCCAGGATTTCACCCTATTGTTTCTTTGTAAGACTGAAACCAGTTTCTAGAAAAGCCCAGAAGCATTAACTAATAAACCGTTTTCTGCAGAATGTTACTTATCAGTATTTTTAAAGCCTTTTAAAAAAAAGTGTAATTTTTTAATATTTTATCCTGAACTTTATATAAAAATGTGAACATTTTAAATAAACTTTTTCTTTGTATTAAAATATTAACATTTCCCAGCATGATTTAAAGCACTGGTTCCCAAACTGGTTCCACCGCTTGTGCAGGGAAAGCCCCTGGCGGGCCGGGCCGGTTTGTTTACCTGCCGCGTCCGCAGGTTCGGCCGATCGCAGCTCCCAATGGCCGCGGTTCGCTGCTCCAGGCCAATGGGAGCTGCTGGATGCGGCGCAGGCCGAGGGACATACTGGCCGCCGCTTCCAGCGGCTCCCATTGGCCTGGAGTGGCGAACCGCGGCCACTGGGAGCCACAATCGGCCGAACTTGCAGACGCGGCAGGTAAACAAACTGGCCCGGCCTGCCAGGGGCTTTCCCTGCACAAGTGGCGGAACAAGTTTGGGAACCACTGATTTAAAGTAAGTGTCAAAGGCTGAAAAATGGTATAGTTTACAGATTTGTTGGTGTATGCCTTGAAACTTAATACTGGGAAAGTGTTTCTGCTTTACTTATTAGAATAGGTTTTAATGTGTATTCATATAAAACTACAAATTATAAAAATATAGCTAGACAACTTGAACGGGAACAAGAAAGGTACAGATGTGGTATTGAACACTTAATTGTATTTTTTTGTTTTTATATTCAATAAACTTTTGCTCTTGCAGTTGCATTAATTTCCCAAGGTAGCTGCCTTCGTAAAAAAAGACTTAGCTGCTTTTGAATTTAAGTAGTAATAAACCACTAAATTTTAAAAAAGCTTGAATGATTAGTACTGTATTTTTAGATGTGTCCTATTTTTTATTTAATTACAATGTAATACAAGCTATTCCTTTTCTATTATGTTGAGTTTTTAAAAACTAGGATTGTTGAGGATATATTTTATATATTTATCTTCTTGCCTCCCAAAATCGGTTCACCGAAACTCTGAAGGTCTTCATTTTTTGTTATTGTTGGTGACTTAATCTTTGAGAATCAGTACAACTCAATAAGTCAGTGGTCCCCAAACTGTGGGACGCGCCCCCTAAGGAGGTGCGGGGGAACGTTCAAGGGAGCAGAGCAGGGCCCGGGCCAGCTCCCACGGAGGGCAGGGAAGGAGCACCACCCCAGCCCCGCTCTGCTCCCAGCCCCGCCCTCCTCTGTCCCCAACCCCGCCCTTAGCTGCGGTTCCACTCCTGCCCCAGACCCGTCCCCAGCCTCAGTCACCTTTCCCACATCTCCCCCTTCCCCCAGGTCACAGACCGGCTCCCAGGAGGTGGCACAGACAGGGGCAAGGGGGCACAATATGAAAAGTTGGACCACTGCAATAAGTAATGACTGATTTATCCTACACCCAGTCCTGCTCCTATTTAATTCAATGGGAACTTTGCTATTGACTTCAGTGGCAGTAGGTTGGGGCTCCATCTTTCTTGGGGTTGAACGGGGAGCAAATCAGGACAGACTTTGGCCCCATTGCTGGCATAATCATTTAAAGGCACTTCTAAAAGTGCACCTAACACTGCAGACACTTACTTATGAGTCACCCATACTCTGTAGTCATGTCAGTTCCATTTGCTTCAGTAGAGCTGTTAATGAGAATAAGCCTTAACCTGAATAAAGGATTGCAGGAGTGGCCCCGGTGTCAGGAAGAACATCTTATAGGTAAGCTTAACATGAAACGAGATCAGTGTGGATTGAATGTGAACCACATAGCTGAAACTAATGCCTACCTACTTTGATATGAAAAAAACCTTGGAGAAAAAAGGAAAATACAGATGGCTGCAACTGATTTAGATCAAAATTAGCCATTCTGCCTGTCCAAACCTCAAGAAGGGTATGGGTTTGATTTTTTAAGAAGAAACTATAATTCATTATAGGTAAGGCTACGTTTTAGTCACGGGTATTTTTAGTAAAAGTCATGCACAGGTCACAGGCAATAAACAAAAATTCATGGCCCATGACCTGTCCATGACTTTTACTATATACCCCTGACTAAAACTTGGGAGGAAGTTGTGGCCCGGGGGGCATCACAGGTGCTGGAGGGAGGTGCGGGTGCTCGGGGCAGGAGGAGTGACAGTCGGCAGGGGGGCCTGGGGCAGGCTCCCTACCAGCCTCCTGGGAAGCAGCGACCCCAGCTCCTACCTCCACATGCTGCCTCTGCTCTGCCCAAAGCCCCGGTTCTGCAAGCTCCCTTGGCTGGTAACCGTAGCCAGTGGGAGCTGCAGGGGCGGTGCCTGCAGACGGAGGCAGCATGTGGAGCTAGGAGCTGAGGGATGGGGAGTTCCTGTTGCCCTTCCGGGGAGCCCCCCCACATAAGCACGGCCTCACACACCAACCCTGAGCCCCCCCACACCCAAACTCCTGCTGCTGGGGGGTGGGGGCGGCCCAAGACTGCCCCGGCAGCGGCCGGTGCACCTGGCCAGGGGCTGCCCGAGCTGCTCAGGCGGCCTTCTGGCCAGGCGCACTGGCCGCTGCAGAAGTCAGGGAATCCATAACTTCCGTGACCTCCGTGACAGACACGGAGCCTTAATTATAGGGCATATGTCCAAAAGGTGTGCTGTGGTCATTCATAATCTCTTAAATAAATCTGACTCATTGAATCATCATACAAATAACTGTTTTTGAAAATTGTCACAGTTCCAAGTGGAAAGAAAAACAGTGCTGCTCACTCTCCCCCTCTTAACTGAGATCTTAGAAATGTTTGCCTAACTAATTCAAGATCATCCAGCAGGGCTGCCACGCGTCACATAATTACATGTGACATTCATGCATTTGGCGGCCCTCTCATGCATTCCCACAGCCATCCTGGAATCTGCAAAGTCGTCTGCAGGCACTGGCAAAGATTTTTCCTGTAATCACTTCTTGTGGCTGCTGGGGGCCATTCTGGTGCCTGGAACCTAGCCAGTCTGCAGGAGGAGTAAGCAAATGGCAGAACAAATGGCTTGCTAGCAGCTGCAGTAAGGAACAAAAGGGGAACAGAGGGAGGGACAGGTGGGGTAGTGGTAGACTGGAGGAGGGATGGCAGCAGGCTCAGAGGATACAAGCTGAAGTGGGGAGGAGCAGAATGGAGGAGCTTGCCCCAGCCCTCCACACAAATCCCCAAGACTTCAGGTGCTGTTACTCTGTCCCCCAAAATTTCCTTTCAAGTTGCCTTAGACTCAACACACCACTCTCCCACAATCTGCCCCGACTCCCTCCAATATCCTGGTCACAACTCTCTTCTCTAGGCTCCCTCGTCAGCCCTGGTTCCCCCAGCCCCTAAACTCTTGCTAACTGTCTCTCTCTTGGTTCTGTGGGATGTGAATGATTGGCTCTTGCCTCCCTCCACACCTGTTCCTCTGTCCACTGGCACCCTAAGGAGAAATAAGGACATGATTTTCAGAGCTGCTGAACACCTCAGCCCCTGTTGACTTCAGCTGGACTTGCAAGGTGCTTAGCACTTCTGAAAATCAGGCTCTATGTGACTGTTTCTCACTGGTGAAAAATTTCACATAGGGAGCTGCACAAAACTTGACTTCTGTCTCCAAATACTAAACCTATTTTGGAACCTGCTCCTATGCTGCTGCTGTGATGTACTGCATTAGATACTGTGCATTTGATACCATACAAATAAAGTAGGTGACATACTGTTATCTGTAAATATCCTATTTATTTTTTTGTAGAAAGCAAAAACAGCAAGTGATTTACAGATATATAATTTATGTATAACACCAACATAAATTTCAAAATATTGTATAAGAAAATTTACATCAATATGTAAAATGCTGCAAGTTAATATTTTAAAAATTCATTGACCTGGTGGTGATTATGCTGGTACTCTTCTGGAAATCACTCTGTGACTGAACTGTACAAACTGATTTGAAAACTGGCTTTGTATCATAGAACAGTACAATTAAACATAAGCATTCTTGTCAAAGTGCTTTGGAGGGCCTTTTGGTGATTTAAAATCTGCTGCACTATTGTGGACCTTTGTCTTAGAAGACATCACAGATGTGGCTCCATTGTATGTGTACCCCATTCTGAAAGACAAAAAGCTATCCATTTACGGCTCATTCTATGAACAGGTAACAATTATATGTGAGTGTGTAAAAAAATATTCAAACTAGGAAAATAATGCGTGCTTTCTCCCAGCAAAAAACAGACCTATTATCAATTTCACTTTGCCACCTCTCACCAGTAGAGGAGGAGCAAACAAGACCAACACCTCAGTGGCTATGCATTAAAACATTCTGTTTAGGGCAGCAGAGATTCCTGCTCTCTAACGTAAACCTCATCTGTTTCAATCTAATCTACTACCTTTCATAGTTTCCCCTCCAACATCTTCCTCTTCTTCAGTCCACCTCCTTATTAATGTGTACATCAGGGGTTGGCAACCTTCAGCGCACAGCCCATCAGGGTAATCTGATTGCGGGCTGCAAAACATTTCGCTGATGTTGACCGTCCACAGGCACGGCCCCCCACAGCTCCCAGTGGCACGGTTCACCGTTCCTGGCCAATGGGAGCTGCGGGAAGCAGCAGCCAGCACGTCCCTGCAGCCCGCGCTACTTCCCGCAGCTCCCATTGGCCGGGAATGGTGAACTGAGGCCAGTGGGAACTGCAGGGGGCTGTGCCTGCAGACGGTCAACGTACACAAAATGTCTCGCAGCCCGCCAGTGGATTACACTGATAGGCCATGTGCCAAAGGTTGCAGAATCCTGGTGTACATCTAACAGTCAAGCAACTTAGGGTTACTTCTGTTATGAAGGGGCAACGTGTATCTGTTCAGAATGCACATATGGTATGTTGGCTGTACTATGCAACTGATTGCTTTTCCATTAGTTTCTGACACATGGCAGCAACTTTATAAGTACATGTAATCTGAAACAATGGTTTTCCTGAATGTTGGTAGTGACTTCTTAAAAGAAAAACATTAACTTTAAATTCTATTATTTTCTTTTCTTTTTTTTTTTGCACAATCTTTTTCAAAAGCTGGTTGTCGAATTGTTTTGAAAGCATAATCAAACTCCAGCTGTATAGCTTACCTTTCTATACATTTAATAATCACAAATTTGCTAATATATTGATTTATTTCAATAAAATAAGTGCAACCACTTGGGTTCTGTACCTTGGGGATTTATTGTTTTCAGCTATTGAGAAGCAGAATATACTTCCACCAATTATGCAAAGTGATGCTCCAGCCCATCCAATGAATAAAGCTGCTCCTAATTCATACCTGCAAGAAAGTCATAAATATGTTAATAAATTGTTTTCTCAGGATATAGACTAAATTTAACTGTGTGTGAGACATACAAACAAGCTAAATAAATTAACATACTTTGCTAAATAACTTTCAATACGTGACACAGATATAATTGCAAAATGAACAACAAACTAACCACAAATACCGAGTCTCTTGTCATGTATTTTCCTTTTATTCAGTGAGCGAGTGCTCAGCCTAAGGCTCTGATGTGTGTCTCTGCAACACTTTTCAGCCTGCACAGCCAGCCCGAGAATGCCTCGCCCAGGTAGGTCTTTCTAGACCAGCATTGCTCAATGACCAGTCCATGGACTGGTGCCAGTCCCTAAGACGTTCCTGACACAGTTTAGGAAAGCAGCAAGCCAGTTCCTGGTATCAAAAAGGTTGAGAAACACTGCTTTAGACTACATGGGTCTGAGTGACAAGAGTTCTGCTCCATACCATAGTCGCCAATGTAAGCCCCAAGCCCAGGCTTCTCTCTGATTTCAGATGCTCTGTGCTTCCCTAGATTTGGCCCATATATCTAGTGTAGCTTCTGTCCCTCCCCTACTAATGTGGATTTGTCCCCTGCTGTGAGGAAGACTGCTGCCCCATAGCGGGATGTGGCTTTCAGTGAGGTCAGGAAGAAAGGGATTGCCAAATAGACCATCCCGGTGTGGGTTAATGGAGTGTCCATGACAACGCTAATTGACTCGAGGTGCAGCTGGACCATGGTTGGAGACAGCCGGTAGACAAGGGAAATGTTGTGGATATGATTTACCCCACATCCAGGGTGATGTGCACCTGTATCCCGTGAGGGCCGTAGAACTTGAGATAAGGGGGCATGTTCAGATAGTACGGGTTTGGGGCAGGGTGGATAAAAATCAATGATTTATTTTAAAAAATCAAAAAAATCAGTTTTATTTCAATTGGATTTTTTTGATAAGATGATACATTATAGCTCAAAGATATCTCATCATGGAATAGGGATTATAAATTCTAATTCTATAGTGTGAGACAATATATTTATGTAATGTTGAAGAAAAGTTTTGTAAATGAGTTCCAATAGTTCGTGGATTAGGGACCCAATCTTATGGGATTCCATGGGCTTCTGTATAGATTTCAAAAAGTTCAGTGAATAGAAGATTGTTGGGGGCGGAATAGATCTGGACAAGGAGAAGAAGTCTGGAGATAAATGTGAGAAGGGAGGGACAGGCAGTAGAAACAAAAGTGAAACTGTTTGAGCAGCATATTCCAGCATATTTCAGCATATTCCAGAAGTCTTGAGGTCTTTCTGAGTGTAGCCTTCATTGATTTGAGATCTACCATACCATTCTCTCACTAGAAGGGAAAACCTATAATGGCAGCAGGCCGTAAAAGAGACCCAGTTAGGGAATAAGAACCATTCAAGAAATATATGTTTGCTGATGATGTTTTAAAGAAAGTCACACCAGTGAACTGGTGGAAGTCACTTAAGCACTTGGATTCAGAGACTGTTGAAGTGATAATCTCACTTTTAACAGCAGTAGCTTCTTCTGCCAGTGTAACAAGAATATTGTCTTCCTTTGGACTAATTCATTCCAAGTTGAGAAATGGTTTGGGACCTGAAAAAGCAGGAAAGCTTGTTTTTCTTTTCCAGATTATGAACAAACAGGAAAATGAAGGTGAAGACGACTGAGTTAGCTGCAGAAGCCAATATTTTAAGTTTCTCATGTTGACCTGGCTGACCTAGTTGATTTAATTTTTTTTAGTATTTCATTTAACTATTTTAGTTAAAAACAATTTTAACAAAAAGAAACCTGAAGTTAAAAAACTTGAATGTTTAACTAAATTCAAAAATTCATATGCTTGTTTTGTTAAAATATTATGTTTGCTGTTGAAGAAAAAAATCCAGAATACATAACGTTGTTGTTTTAGTTAAATAAAACAATTTAAATGTCTGTCTGGTGATGTTCTCCTCCTAATACAGCATGGCAAGAAAATCCTCCAAATATTAATGATTAACCTGTTGAATTGGAGATATTTATGAAATCATTGGGAGGTGAACTATCTGCTTCAATTACCTTTGGTAAATAAAATAACCAAACAATCATTCATTTTCTGATATTGCTGTAAAACTAATCTGAAAAGTTTTCAAAATCAATCACTTTAAAAATGTATAGTGTGTACCTTCTAAAAATGAAACCTACGTCTATCTGAGTTGTTAAGACTATGTATTAAGGTTATAACAAGCAACAAGAATGCACTTTATGTAGAAATCCATGATTTAATCGAGTCTTCCTGACTAGTGACTTAAATCAAATCCACCCTGGTTGGGGGTCTCACAGACCCGCATGTACCCAGCTATCCTGGGGCAGGATCTGGAGGAATTCAGGAAGATTGAAAAATTCAGAGAAGAAGAAGGTCAACAGGGAAAGGACCCAGACCCTCCAGAGGCAGGGAACCTGGATCAAGGAAGGGATGATGATGACCCTGGAGAAGGCCGCTCGGCCCTAGAGCTACCAAAAGGAAGGCAGAGGCTCACAAACCCCAAAACTGGGAGGAACTGACTACGGAGATGGACTTTATCAGCGCCCAGAAGGAGGATCCAACGCTGAGCCAGGCCTATGAACAGCACACCAAAGTATATGGGGAGGTAGTTAATTCCCAGTAGGCGAGGTGGTTATGGTCCTATTTTGAATTGCAGGAGGAACGGTTATATCAGATGACCCAACATGCACAAACAGGCAAGACCCAAGCTCAACTACTGGCCCCCAAGAGGTTCTGGGGGCAGGTGCTGCATGTGGCCAATACGATACCCTCTGGGGTGGCACCTTGGGCATGAGAAGACCCTGGACTGAGTGGGGCTCAGGTTTTACTGGTTGGGGGGGTGCATGTGGAGGTCAAAGGTTATTGCACCTCCTGCCCTGAGTGTCAACTGGTCAGGGTTCATGTAGTACAGCACCACATAGCCTCTGAGCTGGGGAGGAAGGTTCAGGAGAACCCACACTCAGTACTGCAGAAGATGTGGGAAATGGTCTGCCAGGAGCTGCAGGCTATGTTGGAAATCAGGGTAGCTGAAGAATCCAAGAGCGAATGGTGGAGTCCCATCATGTTGGTGCCAAAACCTGACAGGTTACCCCGTTTTTGTATTGACTTTCGGAAGGTGGATGCCATTTCAAAATTTGATGCCTATCTGATGCCCTGGGTAGACGAGCTGCTGAACAGACTGGGGCTGCCAAGTATCTTTTGACCCTTGATCTCCCAAGGGCTACTAGCTGATCCTACTGATGGCTGAATCTAGGGAGAAAACCGCCTTCTCTACCCCTCTGGGGCTTTACCAGTTTAAAACCATATTGAACTGTGAGGATGAGCAGTAGATTAGAGTTGCTACCCCTGGTTGCTCATCCTCCCCTTCCCTAATTCTCAGTCCAAGGCTGGTCTCTTCATTAAGATGATCTGGCTCAGAAAGGCTGCAGGCTCAGTGGTCTCCTCATCCCTTCCCAGTTGATACTTCTGCTTCCCCACCAGGCTCAGGGCGAACGTTATAACTTCCAAATCTTCCATGGAGAGCCCTAAAACCTACATCCCAACCTCAGGGCTCAGCACAGGGAATAGGGACCCTCCTCATCCACAACCTACCTTCCCCCCTCCCCTCTTGACAATAGTGCTGTGGTATCCGGATTGTATGTTCGAGAAGTCCGTGTGAGCCACTTATAGTAAATCTGCATTGATGAATAGGGCAGTTCAATAGAAACCCCTGTTTGATGTGAAGCAGAGGAAAGTTTAGAAACAGCACACTTTTGCTTTAATTCTGAACACTATTTCCATGTCAACAATGCCTACTTTAATATGAAGTGAAACATACTGCTGAGAACACCCTTAAACAGTTCTGTGAAGCTCTTGAATGTTTTTATAGATGCGTTATTATTACAATAGTGTAACCCACCTACCTCCTGGGTGTGGTGTTCTGGCCCCTCTCCTGGCACTGAGACCACTTAGAGATTAATGAGTCTGCTATAGCTTTAGCTAAGGGCCATGCGGCTTTCCGCTCATGCAGTAGAGGCTTATGCATTTAGCTCCAGAGGACCCGGTTCAATCCTGCCTGCTGACAACTAGGGTCTGTCAGTCTTACACTGGCACTTAAGAATGCTAATCAAAACCCAGATTATATAAGGTATAGCACAGATATTTAACACAGAAGAATGTCAGCATTAATGTTCTTACCAGATATATTGAAATGTGTAAGTTGTTACGAAAGAAAACTACAGCAGTAGTAGTTCCAAATGGAAAATGGCCAGGTGGCATATCTAAATTCACCCACCTTTTTGTTTGGTTTTTGTACCACATGGAATTGTTCCTCTTTAAGTTATTGTCTACTGCTTTGCTGGTTTCATATTTGTGGGTTTTAGTGCTGCATTTGGTAATCCCTTCCCTTGTTTGTGAAGATGTTTTTCTTAAGACTCCCTTGTGTGGGAATGGAAATGTGTAAATAGCACTGTGCACTCAAGGGCATCTGAGCCTCTGCATGCTTTAAAGTTAAAGGGACCATAGCAGGACCCAGAGGAACATTTCTGAGTTTCAGTGCTGAAAACTGAGAACTGGGAAAGAAAAGTTATCCAGATCCTAAAATACCACCTAGGGCACGGTGGTACTTCCTTGTCTTTCCCCCTGCAAAAATGGTGGAGGAAGAGCCAACGTTCCCTTGAAGAGCTGGGAAGCAAGAGCAGGCCATCAACAGGTAAGACTGAGGATGAAGGAATGGTTAGACCTTTGACATCTCCCTTTCATACTTTCTGTCATATCAATATCATTAACCATCCACTAAAAAGAGAAAACTAATTTATGCAAGACATTAAGTTTATTTTGTTTCAAGATAGTTAAATACATTTCTTGATATCTTGCGCTTAAATATTTCTAAACAATGAAAAAATCTTAATAAAAATCTAAAATGGGGTTTAAAACTAAATCAGTACTTTAAAATTCAGACGCATATTGCTTCAGTTGTTTTGTGCAATTAACATGCTGACTACAGACCCCCACAATCCAACAACGTATCAGGTCTAGAATTGGAAATGTGTGCTTTAATAAATCTGACACCACCACTTTGGGGGTTTAATGTCTTTGGTCTGTCTCATCACCATTAAAAGAGCTGATAGACGCTAAACATTTTATGGGTGATGTCCTAAGTTTTGAACCCAGGCCTGGTAGTCGCCAGACAGCTGTCCCATCCTGGCCTCTACCCAGTGGCTACTGAAAGCATTTGGGCTAAGAAGCTACCGGGATAATAGGCCCTGCAAAGGCACCTCCCACAGGAGCTCTGACTGGAGGATTGCCCAGCTCCACTAGTCCAACTACACTATTTAACGAGAAGGAGGCACAGGAAGTCTGTCTGAGGCTGCAACAAGGTGGTTTCTGATTGTGGCTATATTGGACCGTGCTTCCTACATCCAACCCTGTTCCTGATTCCTGCTCTGTTCCTTCCTTTGCTCTGGTTTCCACAGTGCTTCTGCTCTGTGCTTGATCCTTGCCTGTCCTCCTACCTCAGTTGACCCTTCGCGCTGGTATTTGACATCTGACCTCTGCTATGATCCTCCACTTCAATTCCCGGTTCTGTCTCTGGCTTGAGCCCTGGCTCTGGTAACTAGCAGTTGATTATGGTGCTGACCCTTAGCTTCATTCCTCAACCTGGATGCCTGCTGCGCCCACTAGACCTGACTCCTGTCCTGACTACTTGGCAAAACTGCCTACATTCCAGTCAATAACATTATGATTGTGCATCACTTTAAATTCAGGGATACAGCAGTTGCTTTTCCGGCTTTCCTCTAAGATTTCAATCCATATATTTTGTCTGTATGTGATAATTTCTTTTACTGATATCTTCCTCCACTTTTGCCCAAAAGAGGAATAGAACTTTTTCTCCCCTGCATTGAACTAATAGATAGTTTCTTTTCTGTCCAAAGGGTGGCACAATAGTGCAATGTGGCATTATACAAATGATTTTAGTCTCCTCACTAATGTTCTCTGATATTTCCATTTAATCCCTCATCTCTAGTTACAAAATGCATTTTCCCAAAATTCTTTCGCTACTTCTCTACAAAAGTAGAATTCTTTTGACTTACACCAGTATTTGGTATTAAGTCATTCCTACCTAATTTTCAATGCCATTTACCTTCCTCCTATTTGAAATTAGTTGGAAAAGAAAAATCTATCCTCTCAACCTCTATACAGTACAATGAATTTTATCTAATCCAATTTTTTCAGTGCTTAAGTAACCAACCTCCAAGCTTGCCATCCAAACTCCATTCTGTACCATATTAAAACCCATTACGTACCTTGTTGCCTCTTCAACATTTTTGAAAACACTTTCTTTACAAACAGCTCTCAATATTTTGGGTTTTCCTTCCTTTTGTTTTGTTGTTAAGAATATTTAAATGAAGAAGGATCTTTGTTCTTTAGAAATTAAACTAGCTGGCTTCGTAAGGGCCCAATCCAACTTCCACTGAAATCAATGGCCGTCTTTCAAGTGACTTCAATGAGAGCTCGATCAGGCCCTAATACCATATAACCTTGATACAGTTTGCTGAGAAATTGGTGAAGAACAATTCAGAGAAGAGCAATAAAGTGTTTAAGGGGCTGGAAGAACTGACTTTTTGCAGAAAAATTAAAAGAATGACTAAAAAACTACAGTAAATAGTGTCATGAACTGAAAACCATCCACAACTGTTCAAAACGAGAGATTTAATGTAATCAAGAAGGTAGGACTAGGTAATATAGGATTAAATTAAGCAAAGGAAAAGGTACCCAGATGAGGCATGCTCTGCAGTGAGCAAGCCAGAATCTTTAGCCAGTTTCTTTGAATGATAATCTGGTCTTGAATAAGTAATAAATGTTCGGCGTAGTAGGTTAATGTTTTATTATCTTTGCCTTAAGCAACTTCAAAGAAAAACGGGGAGGGGAAGAAACGTAATACTCTCACCTTTTTAATAAAATCATTTTAATTAAAAAAGAAATTGAGAAATAGATTCAAATCAGTAAACTAAGGTTCAGTTAAAGGCAAATGCAAATATGGCTGGTACAGAAAGAAATGATTAAATTCAGAACTATATAATGGGGAATGATTCTTGGAACAGTAGGACTTCAAAGAAAGATCTGAATTATGTAAACTGAGAGAATCAACAACGCAGTGCTGTTGGGGAAAAAGGCAAAAGCTGTGCTGGGCTGTAATAGGGACGTGCAAACAAGCAGGCTAATTAGTCTGCTCACTCATTACTGACTATTACTCTTGGAATATTCCATTGAAGCTGAGCACCACATTTTAAAAAAAACAGGTAAATTGGAGCAAGCTCAGAGGAGAGCATCAAACATGACAGAAGGTTTGAAAAAGAAGACCTGTGAGGAAAGTTAAGAGTATGCATAATCAGTATAGAGAAAAGAAGGCTAAGGGGAGACAACTCTATAAATATGAAAAGTGAAGTTGTACTGAGGATTCAGATGAGCTATTCTCCTCAGTCAATAAGAACAGCTAAAGATATAGAACTTAAACTGCAGCAAGGAATATTTGGTGTAAACATTAGAAAAATCAGCTGTGGAAACATCGTTATTACAGATATAGAGGGAGATCCATCTATTGGAGATGGCTTAGAAAAAGTTCAATCAACCTTGCCCGTGTGCAGGTTGCTGTCCCATTCTGCTCCAAACAGTCTACATGTGCCCTAGAAGGTCAGACTTTTACCCTCTTCTAGAGTTTGACTTCACTGGTAATGCAAATAATCACATGATCAGAACATAACTCAGCATGAGGTTTCTCCCTAAGCAAGGCTGTTCCTGGGGCTTCCTGCAGGACCTTGGTGTCTCTGCCGCTAATTCTCTCTGACCAGAGATTTGTGCCCACCTCTCTATGCTGCTGGAAGTAACAAGCTGTATCTACCACAGTAAGTCAGCAGAAGGTACCCAGCAGCTTTACGCAGGTTTCTGTTTCCTACTATCAAGATGGGACAACACAGTCCCTGCATCTCTGTATGCGATTGTTATGAACCCTGCTACCCTATTACACTGCTGAAGTGCAGAAGAATAGAGTGAGGCTCTTCCAGTTCAAATGATGTTGCTTATTCCTCACCCGGTGTCGTAATTTTTAGTTAATGGTATCACAGTCCTCCCCCCAGCACCAACTGTGTTGTCACAAACAGAACTGTACAATTTCAGGGGAGGAATATGTAGCAGGAGTTGAGTGAATTCCTAAGCAACAGAGTTCTTCTTCGAGTGCTTGCCCATGTCAATTCCAATCTGGTGTGCGCGCGCTGCATGTTTGTTCTCTTGCTTCGGCAAGCTTCCCCCTTTAGCAGTGAACTTTTTCTTGCTCTGCATATAGTTAGCAGTTAGTATTAGTTTTTTGTCTATAGATTTAGTTCGGGGTATCCCCCCTTCCCCTTTCTCTCCCGGCACCAGGGCATGTCTTGGTCCCCCCCAGGTTTTAAAGCCTGTGAGGACTGTGGCAAGTCTATGCCCAAGAGCGACCCACACACTTCGTGTTTGAAGTGGCTGGGAGAGAGTCATCTCAAGGACTGTTAGGCTGCAACCTCTGCCGTGGTTTTACACGCCCCAAAACAGGCAAGATGGCTCCCGATGGAGGAACAGGAACTCCAGAAAGAGACCTCATCCTTCTTCAGGCCAGGGTTCTGGCCAGCTGAAGCCATCTTCAGACCAAAACCAGGCCTTTTGAAGGCACGTTCAAGGATGGCGCACCAGTACGAACACTGGATCCTCCCCATGTTACCTTCGTGTGTCGAATATCCCCTTTCTACCCTGCATGGGCCCATATTACATTGGACCATTGGTGCTTGGCACAGTAGAAAGGGGATACTCCCTCCAATTCTCGCCCCTCCCAACCCCCTTCCCCGTCTCTCTTCAGGGACCCTTCTCACGAGCAACTCCGCATACAGACGGTGCACTCACTCCTATCGCTGGGGGCAGTGGAAGAGGTTCCTCAGGAGCTAAGGGCCCAGTATTTCCTAATACTGAAAGCTAAGGGCAGGCTCAGGCCCATCCTAGACCTGAGAGATCTCAACAAGTTCATGAAGAAACTGAAGTTTCACGTGATCTCCTTAGCCTCCATCAGCCCTTCCATGGAGGGGACTGGTATGCCGCCCTCGACCTAAAAGACACTTATTTTCAACCGCAATCACTCTGTCCCACAGGAGGTACCTCAGGTTTGTGGTAAACCACATTCATTACCAGTTCACAGTCATCCCGTTCAGCCTCTCAGTGGTGCCTCAAGTGTTTACCAAATGCATGGCGGTCGTGGCCGCTTTCCTGCGTAGGCGACAGGTTCAGGAGTTTCCATACCTCGATGACTGGCTGATCAAGGGCTGCTCCAGAGAGCAAGTGGAGGTGTAAGTACAGTTCTGCTGCCCTTTACTCATACAATAAGGATAACAAATTTCATTACCCACCCACTCCCCCCCACAATACTTAAGTGATTTGAAACCCAACACCAGCCAAAAGTGATCATTTTGGCAAAGCAGCTCTGTTATGCTGAGCACCCAGGCAGAGTAGGTGTGTCTATCTAAACATGGTCTGCTCCTGAAGTCTTTTCCCGCAGTTCATCAGTAGACGTCAGGAGAAAGCAAACTCAGGCCCGGCTTACATCAGCAAGGCACCTGACACAACGAGGACATGGGCAGTCAGACCTAATGGTCAGAGCAGGCAGCAGGAGGCAGGCAGGGTCAGTTAACCAGGAGCTGGGGGTCAGGCACTAGGTTACAGAAAGCAATCAAAGAGCAAAGTCAAGGACAAGCCAGCGCCTAGGGTCTAATCACAAACAGGGTCTGGAGCAAAGACAGATAGGCAATCTGTGCTATTGCTCAGACAGCTCCCCTTCCTGACTTCCTGGTTTAAGTATTGACACAGGCTAATCAGTGGCTCTGTGAGGCCACCACTCAGCTCGTGCTGGGAAGTACATCCTGCTGAGCCCAGCCTCATAGGGTCCTCCTGTGGAAGCCAAGCCTAAGCCTCCACTAGTGCTGCAGAGGTGTTAGCAGCCCAGAGTCTTTATGGTCCTAGGTTCCACCCCTGCAGGTTCTTACAGCCTTGAAGTATGGTCCAACATCACTAAACTTTTCTAGCCCGGTAACCAATACACAGCTTAAAGAGAAATGGGAAAAGCTTGTATGCCAAGTAAATTCAGATAAATATATTTTAAATGGTTTAGGGTGTGCATCATGCTAAGAAGGTGAATAAAAAACAAAACCACTTTAAAGGCAGAAAAATAGTAGGACAGCATTAAATACACAAAAATAAAAACTTGATAGTTTGAATGCTGTCCATTAGGAGACAGATAAGCATGATATGACAGACATTGATGGGATAGACTTTAGGCACTGGAATAAAGAGTAGGAAGTCACACAGCCATCCTGTAACAGCAGAATAATAATTACTGAGGCCCAGGTATGCAAGTATATACAGAGGAAAGAATGTTTAAGGAAAGAATACCAAAACCTGTTGCAAAGGGAGAGAGGGCAGTCAACTGACATACTAGTCATACTCTAAAACAAGTTCATCCCTTGAACTACCCCTACTGGCTTTATCCTGGTATCCCTCAGCCTTCCCCTTTGCATGTGATGATTGTGTGCTGACTCTTCACTTAACACCACCTTTTCATCTTTCGGGCAATTGCTGCCAGTGGTCATGGAGCAAAATGTGCTTCAAGCTTTTTCAGAGTTTTAGCCTCAGCTGTCTTTGATCACATGGGCTAGTTGATACCAACAACGAACAGTCTACAGAAGGCGCAGTAGAATTTTTGGAAAGGTTGGTGGTAGGTCTTTCAAGAAGAACTAGAGATCTCTGTTAGTTATCTTGACAGGCGTGTCCAGCTAACATAAATGACTCCTACCAAACTTTCCATGAATTAGGATATCAATCCTTAGAGGCTATTGCCAACAGGATTTTCCTGGGTGGTCACAAGAGGAAACAGGAATTCACATCTGCTGGTTATGAACAGGAGGCCATTAATAAGAGAGAGGAACTCATTCAATGGCTGGATCAAATCAGGTGTGCTCAATGAAGAGAGTCCGTCACACAGATGGTCTTTACTCATTCTAGTCAGAAAGCCTGGCAGTCTATCTGGAGATTCCAGCCTTGTCAAAAAGGAGTTTCTAGTCACTGAAAATGCTGTGGCATCCTAGCTAGTGGCTGTACATAGAACTTGGATAAGTCATTCAGTTGTGTAGTCAAAACTGAGGTCACAGAGAGGTGGTAGGCTTCGAGTGCATATTCAAACCTGAAAGCTCCCTTTTCAGATAAAGAGCTGTACCTGACCATGAAGCTTATGAGAACATAAGCTTATGAGAATGGCTCGGCAGCAGTTCAGCAGAAAAGGACGTAGGGGTTACAGTGGACGAGAAGCTGGATATGAGTCAACAGTGTGCCCTTGTTGCCAAGAAGGCTAATGGCATTTTGGGATGTATATGTAGGAGCATTGCCAGCAGATCGAGGGACGTGATCGTTCCCCTCTATTCGACATTGGTGAGGCCTCATCTGGAGTACTGTGTCCAGTTTTGGGCCCCACACTACAAGAAGGATGTGGAAAAATTGGAAAGAGTCCAGCAGAGGGCAACGAAAATGATTAGGGGACTGGAACACATGACTTATGAGGAGAGGCTGAGGGAACTGGGATTGTTTAGTCTGCGGAAGAGAAGAATGAGGGGGGATTTGATAGCTGCTTTCAACTACCTGAAAGGGGGTTCCAAAGAGGATGGCTCTAGACTGTTCTCAGTGGTAGCTGATGACAGAACAAGGAGTAATGGTCTCAAGATGCAGTGGGGGAGGTTTAGGTTGGATATTAGGAAAAACTTTTTCACTAGGAGGGTGGTGAAACATTGGAATGCGTTACCTAGGGAGGTGGTGGAATCTCCTTCCTTAGAAGTTTTTAAGGTCAGGCTTGACAAAGCCCTGGCTGGGATGATTTAGTTGGGGATTGGTCCTGCTTTGAGCAGGGGGTTGGACTAGATGACCTCCTGAGGTCCCTTCCAACCCTAATATTCTATGAACAGGAGCCAGGCCTGGATCACATTCACTTAGGCCCAAAAGAGAAAAGCTGTCTGCTTCAGTTACTCAGATCGATGTTTTCAGGACAACTGAATCCCAAAAATCTGGTGCAGGCAAAGGTTGTAGCCATTGTGAAACCAGAAAAACTGCTGGAAGATCCTAAGGGCTGTCAACCCAGCTCTCTCCTTTGTGTTACATATAAGTTTATGGATAGATTGAGTCTGATGTGCATCAACAAAATTATCAAACCACAACTGCCCTTTGTTCAGGTTGGCCCAAGATCAAGTCATTTGCCTAACACAAGACATTGATGATACCTTTGAGAAGAGCAAGAAGGTTGGTGCTGTTCTGGTGTACTTATCAGCTGCATATGACACTGTCTGGCATGTGGCTGACTGCCACATTGCTGCAGACTATTCCTTGGAGGCCCCTGGTTTGGTTCATCATGAAAGTCATCATGAATCATAACTTCATCTTGCAAACTGGAGACAAAGTCAGCTAGCTCAGGTGTCTTTGTAATGGATTCCTGCAAGGATCCATTCTAGCTCCTCCCCTTTTTAACATATATCATTATGACCTACCAACAACTAAGGCCAGTAAGTATGTATATGCAGATGAGATCGGTCTTGCTCATGTGTGTAATGACCTACATGATATCAAAGGCTCACTCAGCCAGGACATGGCTACTTACCTTTGTCAGTGGAGATTTATACTAAGAAAGTCTAAGATGATGGCCACAACTTTCCATCTGAACAATCACCTGGTAATCAACTCCTTACAGCCTATGCTGAGGATCATCCACTCCCTTGCCAGGCAGTTGTCACTTACTAAGAAGTCAAACTGGACCACAGCCTAACATACTGGCCTTATCTAGAAAATATAAAGAAAAAAATTGCTTCCTGCACTGCCTTGATCCAGAAGCTAGCAGGAACCTCCTGGGAAGGAGAGGCAAATGTGCTATGAACCTCAGTACTGGAGCTGGCATTTGCTCCACTGAAATATTGTGCAGCACTTTGGGGGCAGAAGTTGGCACCCACATCTCGTTGATGTGGAGCTGAAATACAGTCTCCATGTCATTAGTGGCTGTCTTACCCACACATTAGCATCTAATTTATGTGTGTTGGCTCTTATAGCTCATCCAAAACTTTGACAGGATGCCATCACCCTTAAAACTTCATGGAAAGCTATGAATGATGAAAACAACCTGCTGTACACAAGGGTGACAATGGTTTTGACAGGTGCAAATATGCAGTGTCTACTTCCCACAAGAAAATCTGCCTGCCTCTAGAAGAAAACACCTCCACAGGCAGTTCCTGTTGACTTGCCAGGATTGCCTTTGCAACATCCTTTTATGGGAATTCTGGCAATAAGGAAGATGTTTTTCCTTAGTATGTGTGAGCCTGACGGGTAATTATCACAGGGCTATCCAGCCAGCACTCCATCGCACCGCCAGTGGCATAGGCTCCCATTGATTTCAGCAGTTTTTGGATGAGGCTCTCAATGAGTGAGACGGGCAGAGCTTGTGGCAGAAATTTGAAAATACCAATATTAACTCATCAAGAAAAAAGGAACAATGAGTGGAAATCCTAGCACTGACAGAGATCTCATTAAAGATTTTAAGTAAGTTAGCTAAAATAAGGAAGAGGTAATTACCTAGACGACAGAGAATGTTCAGCATTCCTTTTGCAAAATGGAATTTAGGCTGGGAAGTAGGAAGATTTCTGGTGAGTTGCTTGAAAAATCAGTGACTGCTCATGGAACTAAACTGGAAACACTGCAGAGGGTTTTTGAAATTCTTGTTTTTAAGTATAAAGTTACATTACAAAGGAAAATGAAAATTATGAAAAATCTATAAGACATAATTTAAGGTCAACATTTTCAAATCTGAGTGTCTAAAATTTGGCTGCTTAATCCATACTTAGATATCTAACTATAAACTGACTGATTTTCAAAGGTGCTGAGCACATGCAGTGCCCATTGTCTTAAATGGGAATTTTTAGATCACTTCTGATAATCAGGTCACTTATATTTAGGTGCCTTATGTCCCACTCCTACAAAAACAAACTTGTGTAACTTTAAGACCACAAAGAGTCCCACTGATTTAAAATTAAATATTACGGCTGTCAAGCGATTAAAAAAATTAATCACAATTGTGTTATTAAGAAATTAATGGTGATTAATCATGCAATTAATCGCACTGTTAAACAATAATAGAATACCATTTATTTAAATATTTTTGGATGTTTTCTACATTTTCAAATATATTGATTTCAATTACAACACAGAATACAAACTGTACAGTGCTCACTTTATACTTATTTTTATTACAAGTATTTGCACTGTAAAAAAACAGAAATAGTATTTTTCAATTCATTTAATACAAGTACTGTAGTTCAATCTCTTTATCATGAAAGTTGATCTTACAAACATAGAATTATGTACAAAAACAACTGCATTCAAAAATAAAACAATGTAAAATTTTAGAACCTGCAAGTCCACTCAGTCCCACTTCTTGTTCAGCCAATTGCTCAGACAAACAACTTTGTTTATATTTGCAGGAGATAATGCTGCCTGCTTCTTATTTACAATGTCACCTGAAAGTGAGAACAGGCATTCTCATGGCACTGTTGTAGCCGGCATTCCAAGATATTTTTGTGCCAAATGCACTAAAGATTCATATGTCCTTTCATGCTTCAACCACCATTCCAGGGGTCATGCTGATGACAGAGTCTGCTTGATAACAATCCAAAACAGTGCAGACCGATGCATGTTCATTTTCATTTTCATTTTCATAGTCAGATGCCACCAGCAGAAGGTTGATTTTCTTTTTTGGTGGTTTGGATTCTGTAATTTCCTCATTGTAGTGTTGCTCTTTTAAGACTTCTGAAAGCATGCCTCGTCCCTCAGATTTTGGAAGGCACTTCAGATTCTTAAACGTTGGATTGACTTTAAACCTTCTTTGTGTTTTGTCACATCTGCAGTGAAAGTGTTCTTAAAACGAACAACATGTGCTGGGTCATCATCCGAGACCGCTATAACATGAAATATATGGCAGAATGCGTGTAAAACAGAGCAGGAGACGTACAGTTCTCCCCAAGGAGTTCAGTCACAAATTTAATTAACACATTATTTTTGAACGAGCATCACCAGCATGGAAGCATATCCTCTGGAATGTTGGCCAAAGCATGATAGGGCATACAATTGTTTAGCATATCTAGCATGTAAATACCTTACAATGCCAGCTATAAAAGTGCCATGCAAATGTCTGTTCTCACTTTCTGGTGACATTATAAATAAGAAGAGGGCAGCATTATCTCCTGTAAATGTAAACAAACTTGTTTGTCTTAGCAATTGGCTGAATAAGTAATAGGACTGACTGGACTTGTAGGCTCTGAAGTTTTACATTGTTTTGTTTTTGAATGCAATTATGTAACAAAAAAAATCTACATTTGTAAGTTGCACTTTCATGACAAAGAGATTGCACTACAGTACTTGTATGAGGTGAGTTGAAAAATACTACTTCTTTTATCATTTTTACAGTGCAAATATTTGTAATCAAAAATACAATAAACTTTGATTTCAATTACAACACAGAATAAAATATATATGAAAATGTAGAAGAACACCCAAAGTAGTTAATACATTTCAATTGGAATTCTATTTTTAACAGTGCGATTAAAACCGCAATTAATTGCGATTAATTTTTTTAATCGCAATTAATTTTTTTGAGTTAATCGCATGAGTTAATTGTGATTAATCAACAGCCCTATTAAATATATAAGTTAATGATTATAGGATCATGGCCTAAATAAGGATTTATAAGCCAAATTTTAGGCACTCAGGATTGAAAAAATTTGCCCTGGAGAATACTTTTAGAAAATATTTGCAAGATGATTTAGAATTTATGGTAAGGTTTTATCCCTTTGTGAAAATCATACTTTCTATGAAATGTTCATGAAAGAGCATTTCTGTTCCATCTGTTGATGAATATTGAATTATCTGCTCAATGGGCATCTCTGTCTTCTGATAAATCTTCTGAAATTTTTCTTCTGAATTAGTGACAAATATAAACCTATGAATCAGCTCGGCTAAATTGAATCAGTCCTCTGCACCTGCTGTAGAACACAGTTATGCCTTTAGGCAGAGAAATATGGTTGCTTCACTAGTGATATGGGAAGGCTTGACATAAGTAATTGTTTTTGTTAGTTCATTAAATTCACCAATAAGTTTACTATGTACAATTTCGTATTTTTGATTTGAGTAATAAGAGGAAAGAAAGTTACAGACCCAACATTTCTCTTGTGTCTGGGACTGGGAACATCTGCTTTCTTTACAGACATACTTTGATATGTGTTTTAAACAATCTAAGGCCTAATTTGTTTGAAAAATTCACAGGCATAAAAAAGTACTTACTTTTGTGCAATAAAAGTAGGATCAAAGAATTCAGATGTAATTCTGTTCGCATACAGGGAGCAACCAGTCATAGAGCACAACCCTAAAATGCATCAGATGAATAAATAATTCAGTGGAATCAGTATAATAATTATGGGCCTGACTGTAGTGCCCAGGGGTGGTGAGTTATATGGTGAGTTATATGCTCAAGCAATATTCAGGGCCCGGGAGCCCAGCTCCACCAATGGTCGGGGCTGGGTTTCTCCCCCGGCCCCGCCGCCCGCCCCTGCGTGCCTGCGCCCTGGGCAGCTGCCTCCTGCAGCTGGCGCTGTGCTGCACTCTGCCAGCTCCCGGGATCAACTGCCGCCGCAGGGTCCTAGTGCCCCCTAACCACTAGTGCCAGGGCAGGCTGACCCAGGCTGACCCTGCCCCTGCCCTTCCGCCTTGGATGGACGGATCCTTCCCTTTTCCGGCGGGACCCTTCACCAGCACAGGTCCGTGTCCCCCCACCCACAGTCACTGCTCCTGCCTCACACTGGGCAAGGGCAGCCCCATCCCCCACCCCCAGTGAGGCTACAGTGAGGGGCAGCAGCAGGGGAGGAGGTGCACACATGATGGCAGACCCCCCCCCCCCCCCGGCACCCACCACAGGGAAGGCGAGGGGGCTTCCTGGACCTGAGAGGGGCCCTAGGGACACATACAGTGACAACGGTGTGAGGTGAGTGTGCTGCCGTGGGGGGAGAGGGCTGCAGGGGAGTCCTCCTCTCTGGCCCCTTCCCCGGGGTAGCCTGCCTGCACCCCAAACTCCTCATCCCTGGCCCCACCCCACCCCAGAGTCCGCGCCCCCCACAGCCCAACCATCTGTCCCAGCCCTGAGCCGCCTCCTGCACCATGATCCCCTCATCCCCGGCCTCAGCCCTCACCCCCACACCCCAACCCTCTGCCCGAGCCCCTCCCACACCCCAAGTGCCTCACCCCCAGCCCCACCCCAGGGCCCTCACATTTTTACATTATTTTAAAAAATATATATCAGCTTACAAGGCAGGTGTGTGGGGGCAGGACTTGGACCCGTTCTGGGCACCACCAAAAATTATACAAACCTGCCGCCCCTGCTGCTGCCAGTGAAGCCACGGGAGCTGTGCCACTGATTTCTGTGGGAGTAGGATGAGGTCTTATGTGACTTCAAATATATATTTAAAGGTAGAATTGCATATTTACCAGAAAGTATGAAAATCATCCCAGCTAAACAAGCGACTTTAGCTTTAGTCTGATCTGAGCCTCCAACTTTCGTACACTTCATCCCAACCATTGCAAATATGGAGCCAAAGAATCCAAGACTGACAGCAGCAATCATGAGTCCTCTGCAGGCTTGGATATAACCTGTAATCACAATGTGTAATCCTGATATTAGAATAGCATTAACTAATGATTTTCATTGTAGTCCCTTTGGTTGACTCTGCCCATGGTTGCGCAGGAATAACTGCAAGCAGAATTAGGGCCTGGCTTTTCTTGTGATTTAATCTCATTTTTGAGCACAGCCATACAGGGTACTGTATACCACTTACAAGATGATCAGTCCCTTCATCTTCATTAAAGTTTGATCCAAATCCCAATGAAATCAATGGAAATACTCCCATTGAGTGCAATGGGCTTTGGATCAAGCACTAAGGCCCAGATCCACAAAGGTATTTAGGTTCCTAACTTCCACTGATTTCAGTGGAAATTAGGAGTCTACCTACCTGTGAGAAGCAGGGCTGAAGACCCTGATTTAGCAAAATATTGAAGTATGTGCCTATCTTTAAGCACATGAGTATTGATTTCAGTTGAACTACTAGTATGCTTTAAGTTAGGCATATGCTAAGTACCTTGCTGAATGAGGGCCTTTCTTCAGTGGCAGTTGAGGACGCCCAGTACCTCACAGAGGTAAGGCCCTTGAACTGGATAGACTGAATACTATTTTCTACCTTCTGAAAATTAATTATAGTTGAAATATTGTGATAAACAGTACTGTAATTATGGGGGGGGGGGCAATGCAATATTGTACAGTTAAGTAATCACCATAAGAGATTATTCCTCATAACATAGTATGGCGTTCATTTAAAATGAATATACACTTGCATTAGTATTGTTTATTCATTTCATCTTGATACCGGGGGGGCGGAGTGTGTGTGTGAAACATTTCTGGTTCTATTACTATTCGAACATGCTATACTTTACTCGTTCCCTCACAGCCTTAATAGATTTCTTAATGATAGATACCAAATAAACAGGAAACCTGTGTAAAAGTACATAATTAATGGAACGTGCATTCATCAAAATATTTTAAAAGACTACTGGTTGGAGCTCCATGTAAAAAGTAACACACAAGAAGCCATTTGCAGCGTACACCAAGTTTTATTGATCCTACAGAACTCAGGAACTATCCTATGTATTCTTGAACACCAGCTAATGGCAATTATCTATTAACTATTTATGTACCTTGCACATGAAAAAACTATATTAAAAGAACATTAGTAAGATTGCAAAGTCACACACTCAAAAGTTAGGAAATGGCAGAAGTTAAGTTGCCTGGGAAAACTTAATTGGACCTTCCTGTGTGTATGCATTAGGACACAGTCTATAATGATGCGATCACATATTTTTTTCACAAGACCCTGCCTCATTTGATGCACAAGAGAGAGGCAGTGCTCATTTAATGAACAACTATTAAATACTTTATTTTCTCCTCATTGTTCAGCGTGTGGCCCCTGGCCTTATTTACAGCACACTTTTCAAATCCTTCTCTGAAGACAGAATTATTAATTTCCTTCATAGGTTTTTCTATGGTGGTCATCACTACAGTATCTGAGCACTTCACAAACATTAATGGATTTACTTGCACAACACCGCTGTGAGATGAGGGAATATTATTAATCCATTTTACAGCTGGGGAACTGAGGCACAGTGAGATTAATATCCAAAATATCCACTAATTTTTGGTGCCCAATTTGAGACACTTAAGCCCTGATTTTTCAGAGTACGTAGCATTTATATAGCACTCAGTATGTTCAACGCGTAGCTCCCATTGACTTCAGTGGCATCTGTGAGTCCTTAGCCCTTCTGCTAATCAGACCCTAGAGACTCGTATTGGGCACCAAGAAAACGAGGCACTCACAATTAGTGACAACCTGTGAAAAGTCTGGGTTAAGTGACTTACTTAGCATTCCATAGGAACTGCGTGACAGAGTCAGAGATAGCATCCAATGCTTTAGAGTAGCAGGCAGCTGCCTTGATAGGGTTGCCAAGCTTCCAGGATTGTCCTGGAGTCTCCAGGAATTAAAGATTAATCTTTAATTAAAGATTATGCCATCTGAGAAAACCTCTAGGAATATGTCCAACCAAAATTGGCAACCCTACTTGACTATGAAGTGAGCTGTAGCTCATGAAAGCTTATGCTCAAATAAATTTGTTAGTCTCTAAGGTGCCACAAGTCCTCCTTTTCTACTTGACTATGATATCATCCTTTCTCTTTCTGCAGTCCACTGACTAACTCACTACAGACGTTCCAACTTCTGAAACAAATGAGGTGGGGTCCTCAAGACACCTTTCAATATACTACTATGATTCAGCCCCAGAATAGGGTAGAAAAAAGATGTGATCATGTCAATAACGATCATGTAATCATGTATCGTAATGCATATGCACAAAGGGGCCAAGTTAAGGTTGCATAGACAACTTTACTTCTGATTTTTCCTATCTTTTGAGTGCTTGACTTTGCAATCTTAATAATGTAGTTTTAAGGCAATTTTTTAAAAAAAAGTAAATTGAAAAAACAAATTCTGTCATGTGGTATCATATTGACACCTACACGGATCATTAGCAGGGTTGGAATCTTTAGATCCACTGCACAGATCTCTGCCTCTTGAGCTAAAGGAGTAAACAGTAGCAGTAGGGAGTTATCATTCTCGAATTGGCCCAGCAGTAGAAAGGGCTAGGATACCTTGCCAGTAGGTTTCACATCTATTTGTTGTTCCTGCCCCCACTCCTCCCCCCGCCCCCCCCCCCCCAGTGTTTCCTGCATGCTGCTGAACAGCTGATCACAGCAGGTGGGAGGCATTGGGAAGGAGGGGGAAGAGTTGATTGGCAGGGCCCACTGGCAGGTGGGAGGGCTGGGGGGAGGAGGAGGAACTGGTCCATGGATGCTGAGCACCCACTAATGGAGAACCCACAGAGTCAGCGCCTATGCCTTCTGAATTCAAATCAGGTGGCTTCCTCCTCCAATGTGGCTGAGCACCAGCAGGGTGGTCACTGAGAGCACAGGAGAGACAATTTCCCTGTTCTCAGTTCTAGTGTCTGGCCCCACCCTGGCCCCAAGCAGCCAAAAGCAGGGGAAGTCTGGCTTTGCCCCTGTAGCCTTAGGATGGAGGGAATCTGCTCTGTAGGACTGATGCATGCAGTCATGTCAGCACTAGCTTAGGAGCTGTGAGATGCTGGAGCATGATCAGCGAGGGAAGAGTCTTCAGTGATTTTACTTACTTTACTTACTTTTACTTAACTATAAGAAGTCTCGACTGAGCATGTGTGAACTGTGATTTTTTCAATCACAGTGTGGGCTGGTTTTTACAGGGATAACAAAATGCACATCCCTGAAACAAAGGCCACTCCCCTGCCACCTTTCAAGTCCATGCTCCAATGCATTGCAGTGCTAAAACTTCTTAAATAAAAAATTCCCAGAATTTTTTTAATGTTGCAAAACAACATTTTTTCCCTAGCCTCAGTCTAAGAAATATTTGAATTGTTCTGGCTGAAATTCTCCACCTTTTAGCCCCCTCTGCCTCCTCCAAAAAGTAGCTTGAGGTAGACACAGTTAAAGTTTGGCAAAATTATACCTGAAAACAGGATTTTATAATGGGAACTGCCAGGCAAATAAATGGTGCTATATCAGCCCTGCCTATAATATAGTTATCTCTTATTTATATAGCATTCCTGTGACAAATGTCTGCTGAAGGAAAACAGTATTAATCTGAATAAATTTGAACTATTTACAAACATCCGATATATGATAAGTCATGTATACACATGTATAAATGTGGCAAAGTAAATGTAGAAAAAAAAGTCAGTGCATAAAAAAAGCATACCCCAGACATTTTAGCTTGCTACCAGAGTTGTTACACCAACATTGCTGTGAAATAGCTGTGAGCTGGAAAAGTATTCTGGATACTCACGTATCGTTTTTCTAGTTTGCTTCTGGAATTCCTATGTGCAGAACACGTTGCATTTTAAGATGGAGCAGAGGTTTTTTTTAAAGTAAGGTCTATTTTCTCCCCTTTCCCCTATCTGCAGAAAAGTGGCAGATACTAAAAAGTGGCCAGAAGACCTAAGAGATAGTCTCCTCTGGGGATAGAGTTAATGGCCATCCAGGGAGGACAAGGGATGTTCCCTGAAACCTTTAGAGCCTGAGGAAAGTGGAAAAACTGGTTCCAGCTCTGCAGATCCTGTAGGATGTTCTGAGAGAGCCACTCTGTAGAGCCCTGCAAATCTGTGGCTATCCATGGACCATTTTTGCGGATCAGATGTGGATACAAATTTTGTATCTGTGCAGGGCTCTACCTCTCTCTTATCTCCCCAGCCCCACCCTCCTGGCAACACAGCTCACTCAGGAGCCAGAGTGCCATTGCCTCGCATCTCTCCCGTCAGCTCCACATACACACATTTGGCTCAAAGTAACTATAGGAGGTGTTTAGTATTGATGGGGTTCATCAGCAAAATGTAGGTAGAGCTAAGAATGCAATCAAATTCCCACACACAGTTCTATTGAGCCTTAGAGGAGAAATTCTTTCAGTATGATCAGTGCTAAACCACTACTGAACAGTGCATAGGAGCACCTCCAAATGTTGAGGGTTGTTCCCAAAACCCAGAAAGAAGTTAGTGACTAAAAGTTATGAGAACGAACCAAACTATTTGGGTATGCCTAACAGTGAGTAATTTGAATTATTTTCTAGACTGCGCTGGCACATATTGTAAAAGGCTTGCCCACTTGTGGGAAGGTTTATGTAGGAAAAGTCACATATACTTGACTTGGATAGAGTGAAATTTTATTAGTAGTAGAATGCCAGGAGAAACGGAGAATGAGAGTCTAAAATTGTTTCAATTCCTATTCCATTGATAATGAACCTCCTGTTTTTATGCCAAATCCTGCACTCTTATTCACTCTTTACTCAAGCAAAGCTGACAATGATGTCAGTAGCAGTGAAGTTTTAACAGGAACTTCAAAATCTGGTCCTTTAAAAAAATACATAATTATGTACATATGTAGCTAATAAGCTGCTTCATTTTTAATTGTAGCAATATAAATATTCATAATCTCTCATCACCTTATTTTCCTTGTTTTGGAAATGTTTTTGTGGTAACACCATTTAGTAAAGCAGTAGATGAAAACTGGCCAAGGAAGCCATTATTTTTGACAGGTACAATTTACTGCCACTGTTAGTTGCTAATTAACATATTAAGGTGCTGAAGCATGAATTTATTTACCCAGAGGTACTCTAAAGCTTAATTTGTGGCTAAATCTCCAAGGAGAAATATTAAACATTTACCAAAAATAACTAGCCTATGCAAAAAACAACATGGCTGAGATTCATTCCTTAGTAAATGTCAAAGCACACTTTGGAAATAATAGAGGGTAGTGAGACTGCAAGAAATAATTAACTCACTCAAACAAGGAAGCAGTTTCAATTAGCAGAAATACCATGACTTGGAATATCATTGGAATCTGTTGCCCAAAAATTCTCAGTTTTGTAGGCCAACCAGACTCTGAGTTCAGTTCAGCTCAACCAAAGAAATCATCCAATAAGGGTGTTTTTTAATGCAGAATTTAGAAAATAAAATTTTGACAACGTAAACGAAACAAGGGAGCCGGGGAGAAGATTCCATGAGTTCCACTTGGGACCTCATTATACAGCTCTAATTTACCTGGGAGTTACCTAGTTACTATGGTGCTGGGTGATATAGAAAACTGCAGACGTATAGCTAGCTGCAGAAGATGTGTTAGAAATTGACTTGGAAATGAGAACCAGGGTAATGATCTTTTTATCAAGTCCAACTTCTGCTTGCTTGGACCTGGGTTAAATGTATTGCGTATGAATGTGTTTGGTTACAGCAGTGACACATCTTTTGCTTTGTTGATTTTTTCTTAGACACAAACTAGCTAATAAGACCATGACATTGCTCAATAAAATGTAGAAAGGCCAAACAAGTCAAAGGGGAGATTGCCAAGGTGTACTTCTTCAGTATCTTCTAGTGAAGACCAGAAATCCACTGTTTCCACACACATATTGTCACCATGAATTATTTGGCACTGGGGTATAATTATATACATCTGTTGGGCATCCAAATAAACAACAGCCAAAACAGACTGAAAGTGACACATTTTAAACAGAGTAGAAACAAAATAGTTATTAGGAGTATCTGACAAGTTTTCACCACATTGTGCATGGTCAGCAACATTCCAATAGAAAACTATTTCAGGGGTTTTTTTTTTAACAAATATGTTTTGTCTCACATTCCAAAGAATCTTGTTAGGTAATGGTCTTTAGTGTCTCATTACTGTCATGTGTGACAAAAAGTTATGTGGAGCTCATACATCTATTAAGTATAATACACGGAAAAATGTACAATGCTCTGGGGATGCGTGCTTTCAATAAATAAAATAAATACTTGCTATGCTATCATTAAGACTGCATCATGGAAAACGGTGAGATTGCTTTATAGATATTGCACAGATTCCCTTTTCAAACACACACCTATAGCATTTGTGGTTCTAAGCTCTAATGCCCCTTTTATTTCATAAGTACATATTTGTTCAGCTACGTTATTTTAACTTGTCATTTGATCCACTGGTGTGGAATGCTGTAAATGATATGCTGATGTTGTTTAGTTGTTTTATTATTGTTTATGTCTGTGACCAGCAACACACAAAATTAAAAGGGTAGTAAATTAAAGGCCTGTTTGTGCCTTCCTTACTCAGGCAATCCTCCACCCCACACCACACGATGATTTTGCTCGTGTAAGAAGTGTCAGATTGGGCCCTTAAACACGATGGACTATATTGTGCCCATTATACATAGGGCCTAGCAAGAGGCATTACGGAGCTGCATTGTCCCAAAGGAAAGCAAAGGTGTTCTTCCCAGACTCCCCCAACCCTAATCCCTTCTTTACACACATGCACACACACACTGTTAGTGCATGGGGAGCATGGACACTGCTACCCACCTTCATGGAGAGTGCAGCACATTCTCTCTGCATGGGGCTGGGTAGCTCCGCTTGCTAGAGCCTGGCAATGGTGATGGAGCAATTGATCCACCTCCTTTCTTCCTCACTCCCTCATGCTTCCCTACCCAGGGGAATAGGGAGGATGCAGTTCCTACATTGCCTTGATCATAGGAACTGGAATTCAGCTTAGTCCTAGGAAGGTCGTGCAGGAGGAGATGGGGGGAAGCTCTCTAAGCGTATGTCTATACTGCAATGGAAGTCCAGGGTTTGAACTCAGTCTCAAGCCTAACTCCCCTCCCATCTACACACAAATTGCACTAACTCACAGCTCAAACCCTGGGTCCCAGGGCTCCATGGGGGTGGAGGGCCCAAGCCTGAGTCAAGTCAGGACCCAGGGCTGAAGACCTATTGCTTTGCAGTATAGACACAACCTCATGCTCTGGGAGTCCATCAATCCCACAGACACTCCTGTTCTTTCGATAATTTTAGTTATCAAAACAGTCTTAAAATTAAATAACATTTAGGAAGTCCTTAGCCTAAGCTGTTGACTCTGTGGGTTTGTCTATGCTGCAATGTAAGCCGAGGATTAGTAGAACTTGAATTAGAAGATCCTGGGTTTGTTAACTTAGGGCTTGAAAGTCTACAGGTTGGTTTGCACACTGCACCATGAACATAAGGTCTCAGTGGCCACATTTTGGGAACTAGGAAGTCTGGAATATGTGTGGTTGGACTCCGGCATGCATAATGCAGTGTAGACTCTGGGACCCAGGGTTCAACAATTCTTAACTTGAGTTACAAATAAGTGTAGATACTCAAGGCCTAGGTCCACAAACAGTACTAACTCGAGTTCTACTAACCCTGGGCTAACAGTGCAGGGTAGACATATCCTAAGAGCTAGGCAGAATTTGACTTTATGTTGAGGCAGAAACCTTCCTGGCCCATGGGATATCCCAAGTGCAGTACAGCCTGTGCACTTCTGCTTTGTTGGGAGGGGGAACGTATACCCCTGCCACTGTGGAACACAGATCCTTGGCAGATTCTCCAGCCCCCCACAGAAGGGGAATGTGGACACAGGTTTGGCTGCTGCATTCATTGCTACTCAGATCCACCTGCTGAACCTTAGACTGATGTAGTTGCTCCTCAGCCACTCCACATCCTGCCCGGGCTTTGAGGGATGATGTCACTCCTAACACTCCCTGTCATTCACTCACGTTGTGTCCTGGAACCAGGATTTGACCCTACATTGTTTATTATTAGAGCTATTGACTGCATTCCTGCTCCTCTCTAAGTTATTAATTTTGTCACGGTGACCAGATCAGGCCTTGTAGGTTTTTCATTTCAAACTAGTTTGTGCCCAAGTGAGCTGTAGCTACATAATAAAAACTAAACGTTCAGCTGCAGATCAGTTAACTTGAACTGCACTTGCTAGGGAGAGTGAAGCAAACTACCTGATAGTCCATGTTTTCTTGATCTTGTATTTTAAATTTTTCTTTCTGTCCTATCTTTTCTTCTCTTTGGTATTCTGATTGACCAAATATTCCTGATCCCACAAGATTTATTGTTGATTTTACATACCTTAATAAAAAGTAAGCCTGGAACTAAATACCCAGTTAGAAAGGAGGATTTAGTAATCTTTAGGGCTGTTGATTAATTGCAGTTAACTCACGCAATTAACTGAAAAAAGTTAATTGCAATTAAAAAAATGAATCACAATTAAAATCACAAAGTTTTAATTGCACTATTAAACAATAGAATACCAATTGGAATTTATTAAATATTTTTTGGATATTTTTCTACATTTTAAAATATATTGATTTCAATTACAACACAGAAAACAAATGTACAGTGCTCACTTTATTATTATTATTTTTATTACAAATATTTGCACTGTAAAAATGATAAATAAAAGAAATAGTATTTTTCAATTCACCGTATACAAGTACTGTAGTGCAATCTCTCTATCATGAAAATGCAATTTACAAATGTAGATTTTTTTGTTACATAACTTCACTCAAAAACAAAACAATGGAAAACTGTAGAGCCTACAAATCTGCTCAGTCCTATTACTTGTTCAGCCAATCGCTAAAAGAAACAAGTTTGTCTACATTTACAGGAGATAATGCTGCCCACTTATTTTTTACAATGTCACCTGAAAGTGAGAACAGACATTCGCATGGCACTTTTGTAGCCAGCATTGCAAGGTATTTACGCACCAGATGTGCTGAACATTCACATATCCCCATATGCTTTGTCCACCATTCCAGAGGACATGTTTCCATGTGATGACGCTCGTTAAAAAAATCATGTGTTAATTAAATTTGTGACTGAACTCCTTGGGGGGAGAATTGTATGTCTCCTGTTCTGTTTTACCCGCATTCTGCCAGATAATTCATGTTATAGCCCTCTTGGATGATGACCCAGCACATGTTGTTCATTTTAAGAACACTGTCACTGGAGATTTAACAAAATGCAAAGCAGATACCATTGTGAGATTATTAAAGATAACTACAGCGCTTGGCCCAAGGTTTAAGAATCTGAAGTGACTTTCAAAATCTGAGAGGGACGAGGTGTGGAGCATGCTTTCAGAAGTCTTAAAAGAGCAACACTCCGATGCGGAAACTACAGAATCCGAACCACCAAAAAAGAAAATAAGCCTTCCGCTGGTGGCATCTGACTCAGATGATGAAAATGAACATGCGTCGGTCCACACTTCTGTGGATCATTATCGAACAGATCCATCATCAGCATGGACGCATGTCCTCTGGAATGGTGGTTGAAGCATGAAGGGACACATGAATCTTTAGTGCATCTGGCATGTAAATATCTTGCGACATTGGCTACAACAGTGCCATGAGAATGCCTGTTCTCACTTTCAGGTGACATTGTAAACAAAAAGCAGGCACCATTATCTCCTGCAAATGTAAACAAACTTGTTTGTCTGAGTGATTGGCTGAACAAGAAGTAGGACTGAGTGGACTTGTAGGCTCTAAAGTTTTACATTGTTTTATTTTTGAATGCAGGTTTTTTTACGTACTTCTATATTTGTAAGTTCAACTTTCATGATAAAGAGATTCCACTACAGTACTTGCATTAGGTGAATTGAAAAAAAAAATTCTTTTGTTTTTTACAATGGTGGCAAATTGCCGGCACTACTATGATAGGTCTCGTGCTTTCTCTTCTTGGGAGGTGGGGGTGGTTCAGGGCACCATTGCTTGCCCCTGAACTGGGGTATTAACTGTCCCACTAATGTCCTAAAGGAGGGGATGGAGAGGGAGGGACCCGGGCCCGCCCTCTACTCCGGGTCCCAGCCCAGGGGCCCTAGGGATAGCAGTAAACCACTAGAACTAGCAGTTCCTTCCTCGGGCTACTTCCCTCTCCTGCTCTTCAGCTTGTGGAGCTTCCTGCCCTCCCTCTGCACAGGCCAGGAGTCCCTTTACCTAGGGTCTTGGTCTTCTTAGCCCACCACAGCACTTCTCCAAACTCTCCTCTGCTTCCCTCCAAACTGCTCTCTGCTCCAACACCAATCCACTCTGTTTCAACTCCTCCAAACTGCTCTTTACTCCAGTGCCAATCCACTCTGCTTCAACTCCTCCAAACTGCTCTCTACTCCCACATCAATCCACTCTGCTTCAACTCCTCCAAACTGCTCTCTGCTCCAACACCAATCCACTCTGCTTCAACTCCTCCTATCTGATTGAAGCAGGGGGGTTTTATCAGAAGACTGGCTTCAGGTGCTCTAACTGGCTTCAGGTACTTTAATTAATTTATAGCAAACTTTCTTTCCTCTACAGGGAATCAGTCTCCCTTCTAACACTCTCCTGCTCTGCTCGGTGACCCCGTCCGGTTCCCTCCGTCTGACCCTTTGATTGAGGGGAAGAGCGAGAGACCCCAGCCCCAGCCGTTGCCACTGTGGATACCATCATCACTGTCACCTAGGTGGGGTCCTATCACACCTGGTGTACGTCCCCCCCACCCCCAAACTGCTCACCCCGCAGCCATGCCCATCTTGTCAGGCACTCTCAGGAGAGGGATAATCGGTGACACTGGGCGTGGCACTAGGTAACTCGAAGGGGTGGAAGACCATGAGTGTCGAGGAAGCCCCCCCGCTCTAGGCCACCAGGTAACTCAGGAGGGTGGAAGACCATGAGTGTCGAGAAAGCCCCCCCACTCTGGGCCCAGGCTGGCCTGAACACTTCTCCCTCCTGAAGGCTGCTGTGTTATACCTTGTGTTTGCTTTTGTTTTGTTGCATAGTTTTGCTTTATCCTTTTTGGTGATTCTTTGTAAGTGTTACACAAATAAAATTCTTTTCTGCTTCAAAAACAAAAAAACAAAAAAACCACTCTCCTGCTGCTCTCTGGCCATGCAGTATCACACAATGCAAATATTTGTAATAAAAAATAAATCTAAAGTGAGCACTGTGTACTGTGTATTCTGTGTTGTAATTGAAATCAATATATTTGAAAATGTAGAAAACATCCCCAAATATTTAAATGAATGGTATTCTATTATTGTTAAACAGTGCTATTAATTTTTTAATTGTGCGATTAATCACGCTTAACTTTTTTAATCTCTTGACAGCACTAGTAATTTTTAAAGATGACCGAATGGCTGCAGCCTTTGAATATGATCCTCCAACTGACTCCAAGGAGGAGGATCGCAGCACCAGTGCCAAACCCGACTGAAGTCAGTGAGCCGTATCCACAACTGATGTAATTTATCATGGCATCATTTAAATCAATGGAGCCAAGACAAATTACAGTATCTGAGGATCTGACCCACTGACTCTACACAGGTGCTGTGGTCTGCTCGTATGGAACAAGTGGCATGATTCGAGTGTGAACTCCTCTATTTATCCATAAATGAGGAACAGCATAAGCAAGAGTAGTTCAAGGTGACCTATGCTAACCTGGCACTGTATCACTGATCAGCTCTAGAGGGACCTTTTATAGGAGACATAAGTTAAAGGTTTTATATCTCATTATTAATCCCCTATAGCCATTCAGCTCCCAACCATTTTTAAAAGGCAGTTTCCACATCAGAAATATTATTGCCCTCTCTCACAGCCACGTGTCAAAAGGGGGAGCACTAATATACCAAATACCGTAGATCCTAATTTGTTTTACAGAAATGATCATGCCTGTTTTCACACTTTCTGTTTTTTGAATATCAGCAGGTTATCTCAGAGATTATCTGTAGTGTTGGTGGGATACGTTGTCTGACCATTGCACTGTGATAATAATCATGTCATTAGAACTTCAGAAATTGCCTAAATTTCCTGCATCATTTTCAGCCCTTCAAATGAAAAGTTGAGCAACAGTTAAATATAATCCAGGCAATAGATTAAGCACTGAAACAAGTAACGTAGCAACCAACATATTGTCTATACAGTTTACTCAAAATGGTGTAAAGGTTTTTTAAGAAAAATCCTTCCTGCCTAAAGAGTGTATATGATTCCTCTTAAATTACACAAAAGTAGAGATTTGCAGCAATAAAGTAATATTTAGCTTTAAACACTGTGTTCAAATTGAAAGTTTTGATTCTGTATTGCTGATCCCTTCAAAACTAAGCAATGCATATTTGTGCCTACCTACATGTTGCAAGCTTTTAAACCAATATATATCAGTGAAGTAATTACATCTGAGTTTAAAACCACTTAATAAAAAGGAAAAGAACATTAATTACAGAATAATTACATTCTTTCCCTCCAATCACTGCAAAAACATAAAGGAAAATATAGCAATAGTTTAAAAACAAATAAGAGAATAAAAATAATAGCTCCCGTTCTTTTCTTATCAACTCCAGATGCACTGTTGAGCTTCCAAGTGGAAAATAAATAATTCTTGATAACAGGAGAAAGCAGGATGTAGAATTATATTAACGTAAACTGTATCTAGTGAAATACCTTTCTGTTAATTTAAAAAGTTGCTGGAGGAAAGTTACAAGTTCATCAAGTAATATTTAAAATTTGCATTTAAGGTCTTTGATTTCCAGCAAAATAATAATAGAAGGGAAACAATTCATACTGGGGGCTACTTAAAAAAATGTTCCAATGTGTGTATAAAACTTTCTTCCCTACTGTCCTGGGAAACAAGCACATTCTTTATGGTTGATAAACAGGTATTTTTACATGCAATGTTTGAAACCATATTTTATTCAACTGTAAATTGGCAAGGATTGTTTCTCTCTCTATAGATATTATGTTGATGCATTGAATTAAAATACAGATTACGCTGATAGACCAAGAAAAAGAATGCTTCCTATGGCAGGTAAGTAAGACTTGCTGAAGGGCTAAAAACAGAGTCGAAGTGCACCAAATAGAAATTAAACTGCTGAGAATATTCTGAGAAATCCCTCCATTAACCATGGCTGCTACTGTCATCCCCCCAAACTCTCCCATTCAGAAGCTGAAGAGGCCAAAATATGGTTTCTAAAAGGGTTTCTTCTGGCCTTTTTCATTGTTATAAAGAGCACTCTCCCGACCCCAGCAAACAAACCCTCGTAATCTCGCCCACCAAATCATTAACCTCTTGCCTCCCGACCTGTAGCAGATCACTAGAAAGGCTGGCTAGAGAGGGTCACCTCAGTGCCAGCTCTTCTCATCCGCAACCCCTCTAGGACGCCTGGCCAGCTGTGTTGCAGCAGGCCCGTTGCTCTGGGGACGTTTGTGTGTGTGTATAGTTCACACAATGAGCCTAGCCCCTTCTCGCTGGAGGCCAGTAGCTCGGGGGGGGGGGGGGGGTTGCTTACTAGCCGGGGGTGGGGGGGCTCTGGACGCCTACCCCAGCCCGCGGCTGGCCGGCGGGCGGACAGACAGACAGACAGACAGGGAGAAGCAAAGAGGTATAAGAAGCCCCAGCAGGGGCTGGTGCAGACCGTCCAGTGCCAGCATGGAGGGGAAGTCCTTGCAGTTGGACACGCCGGTGGAGTCGGTCACGCAGGTCTTCCAGAGGTTGGCCCAGAAGGTGGCGGTGGTGATGACGGTGCCGTCGATGGAGGAGACCTTCCAGTAGTCCGTGGGCAGCGTGGAGGAGACCAGCACCCAGCCCGAGATGGCCAGCAGGAAGGCGATGATCTCCGCAGCCAGGCTGGCCATGGGGGACGCTGGGCGAGCGGAGCCCGGGGCGCCGGCGGCAGGCGGCAGGCTGAGGCGGCGGCGGCGGGGAGCGGTCCCGAAGCAGCAGGCGCCCGCTGGCTGGAGGAACTGCACAGAGCACCTGGCCCGGCAGCCGCCCCGCTCGGCAGCCGCATCAGCAGGGGGAGCTGCAGCCCCAGAGACCCCACCCCTGCAGCCCGCGGAGCATCCTCCCCCCGCCTGCGAAACCCTAGCCGGGGCGAGATGAGCGACCTCCTCCCGCCGCGCCGGGCAGCCGGCGCCCCTTCCCGCCCCCAGCCCCAGCCCCAGCCCGGGGGCGCAGCTGCTCTTCTCCCGCTCTCGTAGCCGCGCGCACTGACCTTATTCCCGGACCTCCCTTCCCCCTCAGCAGCCGCGGCTGTGCCGGGTGCGTTGCTTTTAAACCACAAAGGGACCAGGCTGCGAGCCCGACCGCGCCGGCTCCCCGCCAGCGTTTGTACCCAGGCCCCCCCAGTGCGAATAGAGGGCACGGGGCGACGCTCCGATTGCACCCGTGCACACTGGACCGTGACCCCGCCCGGCATGACAGCACCGCGAAACCTCAGGTCTGGCCGCTGGCGCTGATGCAGGCTGTTGGATCCCACCGATCCCACGGCCTCGATGGAGAACAGAACATGTTTAGCCTGTGTTTAAATCTGGGCCCGGCCGCACCCCAGTGCAGCCGTGCTGCAAAAACTTGGATGTGGCATCGGGATCCTGCCAGATCGCGGCCACAAACCCAGTCATGGTTGTTTCTGCTATTCCACCAAACAGTGTGCACCCAGCATATTCTGGAGTCAACGCTCTACTTTGCCATCTGTGTCCTATAGGATCTGGATATCTGTTGGCCACTTACCCTCCTTTCTTACCATCTAAAATGTAGTACACAGACAGTGTCTGCTAGTCCACCAGAATAATCCAGATCCCAAAGCAACAGAATATTGTTGTATCAGGAGGCATCATGGTCTGCCCCAGCTTCTGGGGCTTCTTATACCGTATGTCTGCCTGCCTGCCCACATAGGTTAACCAGAGCTATGGTCTTCCTTTGATTAGTAAGGGGAAACACTAATGTGGTATTGAGCTGCTAGCCTATAGATAGCGAGAAGGCGCTAGGATTGGTGACAGTGCAATGTATAGACACTCATCTCTCCTATGGAGAGCAATTTGTTTATGGGATGTGTTTATATCTTATTTCGCAGTAGCTATTCCCCTCAATTTTGGCTAGTCGACAAGGCTTTAGAGGAGGGGTTGTAGATCCATTGAAACATTCCCATCTATCCAGCATTTCTAATCAAGCCTTTGTAATGCTCTGTAGTTTGGATAGGCAAAGTTTAATTGTTGGATGGAAACGATTATAAGAGGGTGTTTTGTTGATTTGTTTGGAGGGGTTTTTTTGGGTGGGGGGAGGTGGAAGAGGGTTGTTCTTTATAATAATGAAAAAGACCAGGAGAAACACTTTAGGAAATTGCATTTTGTATTCTCTTGTGCATGTGAGAGTTTTGGGGGCTCTCACTAGCAGACATAGGGGGGCTGTCACTAACAGGGGGAAGGATAGCTCAGTGGTTTGAGCATTGGCCTGCTAAACCCAGGGTTGCGAGTTCAATCATTGAGGGGGCCATTTAGGGATCTGGGGCAAAAATTGGGGATTGGTCCTGCTTTGAGCTGGGAGTTGGGGTAGATGACCTCCTGAGGTCCCTTCCAACCCTTATAATCTATGATAGTAGCTGGGGGGATTTCTTAATATTTTCTAGCTTTGTTTGTCTCAGTAGTGCTAGTTGGGGGTGGGGCATGATGCAAGTGCCACCCCCAAGCTTTTTGCATTGACTGTGGAGCCACTGTTAAGCAGAGGTCCTGTACTGTGCAGCTGCTGCCGGAGCAGTCTGAAGTGACACTCCAAATGGGTGGTCACAATGCCACAGAAATCTGACCCAGCTGCCCCTCCGTACTGATGGAAGGGCAGCTGGATCAAACAGTGTTGGGACACTCTGTTCCTGTACTGTACAGTCGAGCACAGGGGAATCCACAGAGAATTTGGCTCCTGGTAGCACTGGCTCATGCATTGTGTGTGGTTAATAGAGATGGGAGACTCCCTGGCCAAAGGATACCTGGGGTCCCTGAAGGAATGGGGAAGTCAAGTGGGTGCCCGGGATCCCTGCCAAGGGGATGGAGGGGGAACCAGAATTTGCCCTCCCCACAAGAAATATCTGAATTGGTGCCAAAGGTTTTTTGCCCTTTGACAAGCCTTATTTATCAGCTCTGGGAAACAAGAGCTCCATATAGAACCTATACTCCATATAGAACCTAATCTATATTTTAATTAAATATATGGATATGTATTTCTCCATATAATCCTACACAACGCACACAGAGAAAAATCCTTGCCAGTGTATATTGAATAAAATATGGTTTCAAACATTGCACGTAAAAATATGTGTTTATCAAGCATAAAGAATGAACTTGTTTTCCAGGGTAGTGCTAACGCAACCTGTATAAACTCATAGAAACATTTTAAAAATAGCCCCCAATTTGAATTGTTTCCCTTCTATTACTGATTTTTCTGAAAACGAGCTTAGATGCCAGACATTTTAATATTGTTGCCCCAACTTTTTAATTATGTGTTGAACTTGTAACTTTCTACCTGCAACTTTTTTAATTAACAGACTGATGATATTCCACAAGCCAGAGTTTGCATTAATATAATTCTACATCCTGGTTTCTCCTATGGTCAGTAGTTATTTATTTTCCATTTGAAAGCTCAACAATGCCTTTGGAGTTGACATGAAAAGCACACAAGTTAATTTGTCTTTTCTCTTATTTGTTTTGAAACAATTGTTACATTATCTTTTATGTTTTTGCCAAACAGGCAGTGGTTGAAGGGGAAGAACAAGCCTTTACGTCTTTCTTTTATAATGAATGTTCTTTTGCTTTTTACCAAGTGGTTATTAACATTAACTTAATTACTTCATTGATATATAGCAGTTTAAAAAGCCTGCAACGGTTAGGTAGGCAGACATGTTTCAGAAAGTCTCTGAGGGAGTGTACTCTGTTGCCAGTTTCCCACTCTATTGATGGTCTGAGGATATTATCAAGATCTATGTCCACAGCTACTGATACAGTGGTTCCTGAATGCCCTTGCTCTGACTTTGCCCTTCCAGGTCACTGTGGTTCACAGATGACTTGCAGAGGATGAAAGGAGAGGGAAGAAGGTTATAATACCAGTGGACAAAGTCCCAGACTAAGTCTGATCTATATGACATAAATCATTTTTAAAAAATCTTATTTGGAAGCTGTGCAGGAGAGGGTAAGTTTTATCTCCATCATAGTACTGTAGTGTTATGCACATTTGAATTGTTTTGGGTCGTGGATAGCTTGGTTAATCCAATCTACCCACACTTGGAAACTGAATCGAGTCTTTTTTCTTGTTGTGAGGAATTTGCTGATTACTATGTTGATAAAATTGTTGGTTGTAGATGCAGCTTGTTGAATTCATGGGTGCAGGATAAGGTTTGGGGAAGACAAATGCAGATCATTCTTTGTGTTTTGGTCAGTGTTTCTCCCTGAAGGTGTGGAAGTGTTCAGGGTCCTTTGGGCCTCCTCCTGGGCATTGGGAACTATGTCACTCCAGGCTGGTAAAGGCCAGTAGTGAGAGAGTGGGTCCTTTGTTGGTGGAAGTTATCATTGCTTTGTTGTGTGAGGGTTGGATGCTAGGTGTGTTCAAAGATGCGTCAGTGAGGCTTTTACTCAAGAAATCAACTCATGTTTCTGATGATCTCACCAACACATTATTGGTATTGAGTCTCCTGCTTTGTGGGGGTTGATCATTAAGAAGATGGCGATGAAGCAGCTATGGCAATGTTACCAGTATTGAGATTTTCTTGTTGCTAGTAAATCTGGATTTAGACTTGGGTATGGGACAAAAACTGCAGGCACTGGTCAATGATCTCCGGCTTATAGATGAACATAATAGATCTGATTCTTCTGTATACTAGATCTGATTCTTTTTTATACATTACATCAATGTGGCAGAGTAAATAGGCCTCAAAGTGAGTATAAATGTAAATTAGCCATATTTTAAGGTCTGTTTTACAACGACAGTGAAATGAGAACCAGGCCCACAATGTCCATGGTGACTTTATTGGGTCTATCCCTTGTCTTTGATGTGGTTGATCATGAGGTGCTGATGACAATGCCATGGTCCTTAGTAGAAATAGATGGAACTGCTCTGAAGTAGCTTTGTTTCTTAATATCAGAGAGGAACCAGAAAGTGATTATTCATCTATCCCAAAGACTCGCTCATGCTAGGAACTGCAGGGTTCTGCTGTATTGCCCACCCATTTTTTCAATATGTGTATTAGACCTTTAGGAAGGTTAATAAAGAGATTGTGGGCTACAATGTCTGCATTAGGTGAATGTTACCCAGCTGTATTTCTCCTTACAGCTGATTCCTTTGGTGCAGGGTAATGGATGACCAGGAGACTGGGTCCTGAATGAGGACCAGCTGGTTGAGGCTCAGTCTGGATAAGGCTGAGATAACATTAGTAGGTTTGGGAAAGCAACACAAGAATTGACTAGAATTATATCAGCATGGCAAACTGACTGTGCAGCCATTGATTGTGAATTAATTTCACAACTTAGTGGTCTTATTTGACCCAAAGCTATTACTGTGTGCCCTGATACCGGCCCTGAAGAACATATTTTTCCATCTTTGCTTGCTAAGTTGTATAACTTTGTGGCAGGGACATGCTCCACTCTTGCCTCTTTCAAGACAAGCAAACTATTCGGAGACCTTCTTCAAGTCAAACACCCAGTTATTTATTTACAAAGTTCATTCCCACCACCTTTATAGATCGTGCAGCAGCTTTAATAGTATCCTGGGGCTGTAAGGCAGAGACCTTCTGTGGCCCTAGCTCTACCAGCCTACAGCTCTTTCACTTTCTCTCTCCCTTTTGTGCTTCCTTCCTGTGCCTTTGTACCCTCTGAGTTAATGAGGTAATTAGCTTTTTACTCTTTTCAGCCTATTGCGAATTGATCAGTTTGGTACAGTTCCCATATTCAGGTGAGCACTGGGAAACTAATTGAAGTTGCAGTGATCAGAGTGCTGAATCTGTTGCTGTTGTCCAGCACTCTGTCATAGATGTCTTGTTTCAGATGTGGACCTGGTGACATTTTTCTGTGTCTTTGTATCTTGAGATTAAACTACTGTGATGCACTCCACTTGAGGCTACAATTTAAGACCTTTCAGAAGCCGAAGCTAGTCCAGAATGTGGCAGGACAATTATTAAAGGCAATTTGCATTCTTTGGTGTAGGTAGTTACTTTTCCCCCAGATGTTTGTAAGAAACAATTTTCCTCTGTTCAACTGAATATTCTGTTCCACAAAAAAAAATTTCTTCTGAAAAATATTTGGAGATAATAATAATAACTTTATTATTTTGTCTTTTTAAAAAATATAGATAGAGACAATGGGTGAGACTATCTCAATTACACTGGTGTAAATCCAGAATAAAATCACTGAGATTGGCAACCAGTTAACAGCAACCAGTTCTCCTTTGTGTTCCCCCCCGTCCCTGAGCTGAGGAGGAGGGGGGCAGTTACAACAGGTATTCCTCCCATTGGTGTTTGTATTTTTCATACATTACTTGGTTAATATAAATATTAAATATTTCATGATACTATTCATCCTATTCTTTTAAGGGGTGATTCCTTTATACATTTCTTTTTATCTCCTTACCAGCTATTCATCACATCTTCTCTGGGCTGCTAAAACTTCCTCAGTTATGGCCTTTTTAAGTCACAAATCTTCCAACTTCAATCTTTCCACATTGCACTGGCTCATCCCTTCCCTCCTGGTTTTTCCTAGGTAAAATGTGGAATGGATTGGAATCAGTGGTCTACAATTCTGGAATTCTTTTCTCCTCTACATCCTTCCATCATGGTTCAGGCGTTTGTTTCCTTATTAGTCCTACTGTTTATTGTGGGACTCTATTTATTGTATATAGTATGGGATGTTTGGGATTTACTTTGCTTCTACTCTTAGGCTTGGTTTGTACTGTAAAATTTTACTAGCATGCATCCACCCTGAATTTTCAGTCCTGTCAACAAAACTCTGAATTCTTGCCAGTGAAAGTTAAACCAGTTCCCCGAGTGACATAAGGCCTCTAGCAGTAGTGTTCGACCAGCACAGTGCCTGTGTGAACGCGGACATACCGGTATCAGTACAAGCAGTCCTCCAGCAACAAGTTTACAATGTCATTGTGCCCATGGGAGTGACTGCTCTGGTTGAATTTTTGCTGCCAAGGGTTCACAAAGACCAGTAGCCCATGCCTGCCCCCCAACTTAAAATCCCCAGAGTGTTTTGGCAATGTCTCTTTTCCTACTAGCCCACCTTTGCTAGCACACAGGTATGGCTCCATGGAAAACTCCAGCTAAGCCTCGTGCTGCTGACTGGTCCAGAAACAAAGTCTTGAATGTCCTGGGTTTGTGGAAGAAGGAGCAGTGCAGGCACAGCTGCGGAATTCCCACCGGAATAAAGATGTTTATGCAGATATTGCATAGAGGTTGCAGAAACTGAGGTATGACAGGGATAATTTCCGATGGCGGGCAAAGGTGAATGAGCTGTGGCAAGCCTACCAAAAGACAAAGGAGAGCAACAAAAAATCTAGTGCTGTCTCCCACAGCTTCCGCTATTATGTAGAGCTCTACGCCATATTGAGAGGGAATCCCACCATCTACCTGCTATGGGCAGGGGACATCTCATGACATCCAGAAGAAGGAACCCTTGAACTGCACACAAACGATAAACTCTTTGAAGAGGGGGATATGGATGATGCAGTGCTGATGGAGAGCGAAGACTTCCTCAAGGCCCGGCTGAACTCCATTGAGGAAGGAGAAAGGAATTCAGGTGGGTATAAGTCACTGGTCTCATTAATGAATGCCATTTGTTTTACTTTTTCCAGGGCTTCCCAAATTTCTCCTCTTCCCCTCTCAAAATGGCAGCTGACCACGTGTGAACAGGGAACAAAGGAATTCTGCTTTAAAGTAGCTGGTTTATTTTAAGAGCATGCACTGGCCTTCCTAGGCAAAACTGACAGAAAGAAAACAGGGAAAAGCATCCAGAAACATTCACAAATACATAATGCTGGAAAATAATTTTGCTTTCGAAGTATATAGTTTTGCAGGGAAGGTAACCAAATAAAATTCTATACATTGCGAACGGGCAAAAAAAAAAAAAAAAAAAAAAAAAGCTTCCAGCACTTGTAAGCTACGTGCAAACTAATACCTGAGCATTCAGATACATATGGAGACAGTGCTTGCCTGCTAACCAATAAAATTAAATATACTAAAAATAGAAAATAGTAGCAACTGGGTATTCTGACTATGCTTTTTCAGAAAATGCATTGTAAACTTGTAGTGTGCAGATTTTCAAGTGTAAAGCATATTACACATGCTGTTCAAACTTGTGGTTTTCAAGTCCAAAACTCATCACTTGTATGTTGTGGTTAGCTTCAGGAAAGAGATAGAAACAGTGTGTAGTTAGATCTTGGCTTGGACAGATTCACAACTCTATTCAGCAGTCATAATCTTCTGCTGCATATGGAGCCGCTGGTTTATCTTGGCCCCAACAGCTTCCTGGTCCTCTGGGACAATTTCACAGAACTTTTTGAGCAGGCTGTGTTTGATCTTTGTCCAGACATTCCTAGGCAGAGCAGCCTTCTTTCTACCACCGTGGTAGGACATCTTCCGAACCCACACTGCAGAGGTGCTCCGGGTGACCATTGCTGTGAAAAACCCAGCAGCATATAGCTCCGGGTAACCGCAAATCCTCTTGAACAGCTGCCTTCTCTGGGCCTTTGGTATCCTCATGAGTGATATATCCGCTAGCATCACCATTGCCTGTAACAAGTTAATCAATGTTTACTACACTGTCCCTAAAGTTCCCCAGGTCCTGCCCACTCCTCACATAGGGGGATTGAAATGTGACCCCATGTACTCACCATGCTGGGTATTGTTAAGTGGTAGTGACTGTGGGCTTGTACATATTTTTTATGCAGCTTTATATGAGAAAAAATTTAGTGAGTTAATTATCTTGTGCTGCCAGCTAACCCCTTACATCTAACAGTGGCTCTCTGCCTGGTAGTTTTCAGTGACCTCGGTTGTGGAATCCTTGAGGGCTGCCCCTTCTACACCCACTGAGAGACTCACTATGATAGGGAGGAAAGAGAAACAGACAAGAGAAGACAGGTTCTCAGGACTGCTCCAGACTGCTGAGACTGGAGCCCAGGAGACTGCTGGGACTGAATGCCGGAGAAAGGACAGGTGCACCCACACATCATGCAATTCCTCAGATATCAAATTCGGATGCTCTGAAGCATTAGGAGTAGAGCACTCCAGCAGCCAATACACTGCATGGACAACAATTCCTTCTTCCTGGGGCCAAGGCCACCCTCACCTCCCCTACACCTTTCTCCTCAAGGCACCAGCATTCCCTGAAGCAGTATGCCTTAGCTCAGACCGAGCGGACAATAAGGAGGACTGCTGTGAATACACCTACTCTGATCTGTGATGCGCCCCTGAGCTGTTAGCATCTTGCGCGTTCTTTTTTAGTAGTTTATGTGTTGTTTATTGTTGCATGATAAAATTCTATTTTGTGAAAACCAGGATTTATTCTCTTTGTCTTACAATACAGAGATGCAAACCCCACAAATCAATAGCTCCCCTAAGCAAAGAAATAATTCATGCACCGGCTAATTACTCTGTATTGCAGCAAAACAAAGCATCACACTGTCTGACTTCAGCAAACTGGCCATCACATCTGAAAATTCTGCAGAACTCCTGGTTGTCCCAGGTTTGCATCATGAGCTAATTCCACCACTCAGTGCTCATTTCATGAGCCCAATACTGTCTATCCCCAATGTACAGCAATACCTGCCACAGCTGGCCAGTTTCATTCACTGTCCATATCATCTATTCCTCCTCAGCATTCTCAGTTTCCTGCTGCATGGCCTTGGTAGTTGTTGCAGTTCCACAAATACAAAAGAATCACTTGCCCTGTCTCTGAAACAGACCAGAGAGCTCTGCTGATCTGTTCAGCATCCATGTTTTTGATGGCAAGATGGTGGAGAGATTGAAAACTGGTGCAAAAAGGTAGATTATGGGATGGAACAGAGGGAATTGTAGGACTTTCCCACCACAGTGTTGGTATCGTGTAACATACTGCAAATCTTTGTCACTAGCTTGTGTGCTGGATGGTGGTTTGGGGGACACTGGCATGCACTATACAGTGCTGCACATCTTCTGCCAAGCCCACCTGGTGTTGTGTGGACACACTGCACTGGCAAAGGCAATCAAACATGAATGCACTCTTCCAAAACAGCTATGTCAGTAGCAGTATGTTGGCAGAAGTTTTGCTGGTAAAACTTTCTATTGTAGATAAGCTACCACTGTTTTGAGGGTAAATTGCAATTGCTATTACAAATTATGGGCCAATTTTTTTTAAAAGTTAGGTATATAGTTTGTGTCTGATTTGCACAAAAATTGCGTTAGTACATTTCCACAGTCATTTACATATATATATTTATTCCATTTACATACACAGTTGTAAAAACTGTATCTGTAGATTACACATATATTGCGTATGCAGTTGTGCAGTCTCCTTTTTAAATAATCAGGCACTGTTACTGATTTCTTGTTAAAGGTGTCATAGACAATATATGATTATTGTTACACATAGATTGCAAATGACGGAAACAGTTTGATAGTTTTGCATGATATACAAAAGGATATTATATTACCTTGCATGGAGGAGTCTGTCAGAAACACTTTTGTTGCTAAGTCTGAAGTACAGTTACATTTAAACTTTTGCAGAGTAAAATCACAAGCAACTATTATTGACTCATAAATTAAATAGTGGATGATAGCATTATTTGTTCTTTAGCCAGTATAAACAGATTAAGGTCGTCATGCCTGTGTACCAGATAAGTTTTTCTTTTAGTTTTACGGTCTTTAAGCTGGGCCACTTCAAACTGTTTCCTGTGACATGGTTTTCAAGGTGCATGTGGAGCACCTGATCAAAGAAAACAGAAAAATATTATTTGTGCAGTACTGGGGAGTAAGCCCTCTTGTATCCTGGAATGCTTCTGAAGAATTGAGTATTGAAAAGGGAAATCAGAAATGCAGGAAATGAAACCTGACTCATTAGTGTAGTCTGCTGGTTAAGGGCAGAGTGAAAGATCTACAGGATGTCCTGGAGCTAGCGATTCCACCCTTAACAGTCCAAGAGCTCGGGTTAGAGACTATGCTGTGTATGCAGAAATTCTATTCTGCTATGCAGGTTTTCCAGTGGAAGCTATTCTGTAAAGTGAAAACATCCCCCCTTCCCAAAATGAAGGAAGATATAAGCAGAGCTCTCTAAAAGAGTCTTGTCAAATTAGTGACTTTCCTATTTTAATCTTTGTTGTGTGGCTTCGAGGAGATCCTTCATAGTGGGAGCAAACTGAAATATAGTATTTTAAGCATCAGCTAACAGTCAACAACTCTTGTTTGTATAGGGCCACTTCTATTGGTTTTTTACACTATCAGAAGATAAATTATGCTAAAACATATGTTAGACATTCTTATTTTATAAACTATTAGGACAAGAATGATTACAGTTACATTGTCCGCATATTACATAACAAAGATTAAACTTCACTGAAAATGATAACAAAAGATTTAAAAACAATTAAAAATGAGATTTCATAAAAGTTGCTAAATTTCCTACCATCCCATTTTGCATGCTGTACAGTCTATTTTGAAGTGAAAGACTTCAGTCCTTGACACTGGGATTAATGCATTAATTTTTTTTACAGCTTGCCTGACTTGGTTCAAAAGAGTATGGGTTTCACCCAGAACTTTTTAAATACAATGCTTTTAAAAATAGATAACCTGTTCAACAAACTGAACAGGAAATCTGCAGAAATATATCTCTTGTTTTAAGTGATGTGCATTCCACCTGGCAAACAACACAAATATAGTTTTCAGTGGTTCAGAAGTTTTCTGACCATAAAATTTGGTCTTGCTACACACAAGCAGATCACAATCTATAAGCCCAGATGAAATATTTTATCTATTGACTGACTGATTTATAAAATACATCCTATGTAACATGGGTTAGAATGCATGTACAAAATGCCTCATACAAGAAAATAGGGTATTTCACTCCTGCAAAAAAACCCACAGTTGCCCATATGAAGTTACCAACCTCCAGAAACATGAGATGATCCTTATAATGTGTCCTAAGGTCAATTGATTTTGTTGCTGATCAGTGGGGGAGTCGAATTCCAGAGCTTCTCCTGAGAATACCCTGCCACCAACCCCAGGCCTGTTGTTTCATATGCAATTACTAACCTCAATTCCCATGGCAGCACATAGATAAATGGGCAGGGCTAGCAATCTGGTATCTTTCCTGAGCACTACATTAACTTTAAAAACAGAAATGACTTTAAAATAGAAATGACTTACAAGGTAATAACTGGTAAATGTCACTGGAGGCACAACTCAGAGGCAGAGAATTCAGGGTGTCTTTGCTAAGAGCCAAGTTTGTGCAAATAACTCCTCTTATAAATAACTCCTGTATAGAGCAGTAGAATAAAATAACGGGGGTTGCATCAGTTACAAGTGTTCTTCCTTACAAATATCCCCCAGTACAGTAGATTTAAGGGAAAAGTCTGAATTTAGATCTGGTTGGCTCATTGTTATGCCTTGTAACATAATTTAAAAAGTGACATGACTATAGGAACAATTTCTTTGGTAGGTAGCCATTCTAATTTCTAATTAAATAAATAATAATTAAATTAAATTAAATAAATAAATTCTAAACCTTGCTTACTGCTTGTTTTACACTTACTGACAGCCTGTCATCGCTTCTAATATAGGGACCTGTGAGTAAAAAGCTGGTTTTTACAGAAATGTAGTTGGTCAGAACCAAATAGTGAGCGTTTTGAACAAAAGGTCACCCAGAGAAAGAGACTGGGCCAAATTCATCCCTAAGATTACTTCATTAAAGTCAGTGGAGTTACACAGAGAATGAATTTGGACTATTGTATTTCTATTTTAAGAGTGAACACACTTTGCACTAATGATAACAACAATAAAATCTTGTCTTGCAAAACACTGGATGTGATTGCATATAGGAAAAGATAATTCCAGTTTTCAAACTGTTTCACCCATATTTAAAATGTTTCTATTTATAGCTGACTATGCCAATTCATAATTGTTTTAAAAGGAGCATTTTGTTTTCTCACATGGAGCTATTGCTTGTTTCTTTGTGATCAACCATTTTTGACAGTATTTTTTATATGTTAAAAAAATGAAAGGAGGAGGGACCATATAGGCCTTTTATCCAGCAAAGGAGCTGTTTCTGAATGTCTCAGGTGAGCAACGAAGTATATCAAAAGGATAGCCTTCTTTCAGCCATGAATGCGTGGAGGTGGAATGTGCAGGTGGTTGCTCCAGAGGAGACTTCACACCTTCTGTCTGTGCCTCCACAGGAGTCCTGCTGGGGTAGGCTGCCTGGGAAAGAGATTGAATCAGTACTTTTCCTGATTGGCCTGGCCCTGACCCTTCCTGGGTTGTCCTCTCCACTGTCAGTGCTGAGGCGGGGGATTAAGGGGCTCATGGCACTGTTCCCCTTCTCCAGGTGGATTTAATGCTGTTGGGTCCTACAATCTGAATTGCGGCATTGGGACAGGGGAAACCTAGGAAGTTAATTGAGTGTAATATATTTAAGAAGTAAATGCTCCTAGTGTCAATGGAGAATTAATAACAGATCCGGAGAGTCAAAGCATGAGAAGCGTAGCTTTACCTGAGGTTACCGCACCCTTAGGATTCCTGGCACCAGGAACCTTTCTAAGAACATGAGGCTGTACGGATATTAGCCATTCAACTAATCTCCCCTGAACTGATTATACTGTAGATGTTCTTCACTGGAGATCTAATCAATATATTAGTTTTCTAAAGGAAACAGAGCACCATTAGAAAATAATGAGAGATTTGTATGACATTGCAAGAACAATCACTAAATGCTAGTTCAAGCTAGTTGAAAGCTGCACAGATTTATAACCTGTTGCCTTTTCTTTAAAGAACAGGAAAAGGCTGATATACAGTTGATTAAACAAAATCAAATATCTGTTTATAAGCCGACAAAACTATTTCTAAAAGGCACTTTCAAGTAATTATTGTATTTCCTATGGATCCCCTCCCCCACACCTTTTGGCTGGTTTCTACATATTTGACCAAACTCTGGAGGATGCTACCATAGAAAGTGCCAGAATAACTAGGAAATTAAAAATAAATCTAAGTGAAGTCAGTGTAAAAAATTATAATGAAACATATGTAATCAAATAGCTTCCCAATGGACTGCACAAATAGGGCCAAATTCGGAAGTTGTTACTGAAGGATCGATCATCGTTTTTTAGACTTTGCCCTGTATGGTCAGGCATGGCTGGCCGTTAGGGGCTAAGTAGGTTAAGTTTCACCACTAGCGTCACTAGCACGTAGAGTGGCCAATGTACTGTAGGGTGCAGTACCACTTGCTGCCACTGGGAGCTCCTGGTAGGATTATGCCTCCTTCAGGCCCTGGAGGCTATAACCGGCTACTTCAAGAGTGCTTCTGGCCTGTGTGTTAGTGGTGGGGGTGGGCAGAGTAGGAGGCTTCTGAGTGAGGTAGTGGGTGGGGGCTCAGGTAGGAGTGGGAAAGGCTCTGAGCTTGGAGTGTTGGGTCTGTATGGTGGGGGGTGGTTCTGAGCCTAGGGATGTTGGGTTCATAGGGTTCAGCGCTGAAGGGGGTGGATCCAAGCTGTAGAGGGGTGGGTTCTCAGCCTTGTGAGATAGATAGTGGAAGTTTCTGTGTAACTGTGGCTTGAGTTAGAGGGAGCCAAGGTGGTTTGGGGAGGTTTCAAATTGGGAGGGAGATGGCTTGGGTTGAGTGCAAGTGGGGATAGGGTCAATTACTGAATAAGGTTGTGGGTGAGGGTGAATTGATGGGGTGTGTGGTGAGAAGATGGTAGGGCAGAGGCTAGATTGACAAGGGAGAGGTAAGAAATAGGAGAGATTGGTGAAGGGATGGCAGAGATTAATATTGTTTTCTCACAACCTGCCCTTTACTACGTGTCCAGTTTTTCATTCTGAAAAGGGGAGGGGATAGTTCCTCCCATATGCCCAAACAAAGTGCTTCCCTATGACCTCCCATCCACCACCCTCACAACCACAATGTGCCCATTTTTCACTTTGAAAATGATCAGTCAGGGGAGGCGGGGGTTATCGACTGATACCTTCAGCCCCACTGCTGATGTTGGGCATCAGCTGCCACTGTTAATGGTACAGAACATGATCCTTCCAGCACATTATAACAAAAACCTTGAGCAGAGTGACTTAATCTGAATTTGGTCTGGCTGGGCTCAGAATAGTTACGGTGACTGACGCCAGCAGACCAGGTGCCAGCCTATGCCAAGGTCCCCATGTCTCAACTGAACACTGACTAATACACAGCTGAAATCAGTCTGGCTCACTTGTGTGTTAAAATAGGTATTAGAATTATAAGAATGTGTTTAGACTTTATTGAAGGTTTGTGAGTTGCTGCATGCATTAATCTCACTTATAATATCTGTATCCCATATTGTAAGGTAATATTTGAGCAGTTGTATTATGAGCCTCTGTGACTGTGTAAATCACCAGACAGGAGAGAGACTTTAACTAGTGTGAAGTGCTGATCTCCAACAGAAGGTGTTACCGTCCTGCCCAACAGGAAAGGTCCATTGACACCAGACGGACTATTGTGGGATGATAAAGAGGACAAAAGATGTTGGTTGTTTGCCCCTCCCCACGCCATAAGGATGAATCATGCAAGGGGATTCCTCCCATCAGCTGAATTTGATGATCAGAGCACAAGGGAAGAGCGGGATAAAAACCCCTAACAAGAAGGAACTGTATCTCTATGCTGCTTGGATTCTGATGGACAAGGTATACTAGGCATAAGCAAGAGAGCTGCAGTGTCTTAGCCTAGGTTAGTCCTAAAGGACAATAAAACTTGTTTATTATAGAAGCATCTATTACTTTTTGAAACTTAAGTTTGTAACTCATTTGTGCATATATTTTTGGAGGCTTTAACCTTGTAAGTAACTCTCTAATTTCTTTTTGCTATTTTATAAATCTTTATATAGTTTATTATATGATTGGCTACAAGCGTTGTCTTTGGTGTGACATCTAAGGTGCAATGGACCTGGGGTAAGTGACTGGTCTTTTGGAACTGGAAATAACCTGAATAATGTTGTGATCCTTGGTGTAAGGGACCATCTATCACAAAGGTATGCTCAGCTGGGTGGCAAAATAGAGCAGAGTACCAAAGGGGACTGTCAGTAACTCCATGTTTAGGCCTGAGGAGTTTACACTTGATAATTGGTTGATGAAATCTAAATACAGAACTCACAACCAATTTGGGGTTTGTGCCCTGGTTCCTAACAGTCTGCGCTGAGGTTGGTACTCATGCTCTCAGTCACTGCATGCAGCTTTACAGTGACAAAGGAGAGTTAACATTTGACTTAGAATCACATTCTCAGATTGGAAACAAGAGAGACTATGGAAATTACGCAAAACAATTGTTTAAATGTGTGAGTCCAGTGCAGACCTTTTAAACATGTGGCAAACTAAGGTTCATCTGAAAATTAATGTACGTTTGACTCTTCAGCAGTAATACTTCCTTTGATCCTTGTGTTTGGTGCCTAGATTTTACAGTGATGGGTATATTAGAATATAAACAGTAGAGAGAGTAGCTGTACAGAAGTGACAATGTGGGGAATCTGTCTGTACAACTTATGAATTCTGGGTGATGTTTATGAAGTTGTTTTAATGAAATGCTGTATTTGTGAATGTGGAATGGTCAAACTTCATGATATAGGTCTATATTTGTAATAGAAACCTTGAAATGGAACACGCAAAGATAGGGAAAGTTCCACTTCAGAATCTTTATCCAAACTTCTTGAGTATGCCCCTCTATAATTATAATTTAAATCATTAGCACTTTGTGGCATATGTTGGTTTTCATTAGGGCTCTGATCCAGCAAGGACATATGCACATGCTTAATTTACATATTGTGAGTAATCCAACTGATCTTTACTTAAAAAGTTACAATTTCAGTATGATTTTCATGTACTGCTTATAATGTTCCTCCATTATTACAGTAGTTTCATTTTGTTCTTGTCCATGAGAAAGAGAAACAGTTTTGCCAATGACCATATATTTTCAGAATCATGCTGTATTTTTTTCTCTTTTCTTTCTGATTCCTGATTATTCACATTTCATTCCCTAGATGAAAAATGTTTTGAATTAGGATTATCACTCTGGAATCAGTTCTGGCTTCCTGAATTTAACTCTGGATTTCGGTGAGATTGACTGACCCTCACGTTAAGAGGTTTTGCATTAAATCCAATTAAAACTTAAAATATTTTCCATGAATCACAAAAAGGGAGATTCTCAAATAGATTTGGCTCAATTTCAGTTTTTTAAAAATGGAAGGGAAAGTTTTACAAAACCTAATGTACATTTTCTTTTTATCATAACAGTCATTTGTTTGAATGTAAACCTTTCCCTGCAGTTTTTGCAGTGAGCATTATTGTAGCATTGTATAGGAGAATGAGAAAGTAAAACAATCATTCTTCTCAACAGTAGAAATTTCTGCATATCCTTTTTAGTTGGGCCATCATATGTGTCACATGGAAGTAGAATCAGAAATGATCCTGGCAATAAATTCATGTATTTCAGGAGTCTCATGGTGAACCAGCAATGTGGTCTGTAGATTGAACAATAACAATAAGACAACAAAATGCCAACAGCTATTTGAGATACCACCGTTTCCACTATGCTTGCCATAGTGATTGTTTTTGGTGTCTGACAGCACTTTATGGTAACTGTTGGTAAAAATGATTTTAATGATGACCGGTGTAATTACTAGCTAGATATTGAAATATTAATTTTGTGCCCACAAGTAATGGTGGCTGCTAAAGTGGAACTGGGATTGAAAGCTCTTTTAAAAAGGTTTTCCTTAGGATGTACAGCTTAACAAGGTATTTTTGCTGTACCATGGAGAGTATTTACTTTTTAATGTATATATGGGGAAAATCCCCTAATTCTTAGGGCTAAAAATGTGATACATTAGTACTTTACTCCATCATTCTCATAAGACCCAGTCAGATGCCCACTGAAGTCAATGGAAAGACTCTGTTACTGATGGTCTCTTTAAGACTGAATGGGTTCAGTTCACCTGTGATTAGTTAGTTGCCTCCTGATGGGGCTAGATTGAGGCCATCTGGCCCCTATTAAGATCCAGTCAGCAGTTGAGAAAGGTGAGAAGGAAGGAAATGGTGGGAGTTGTTTTTAGAGCCCTGCATGAGACCGGCGACTGCAGTACTTGAGAGATGGTGGTGAAAGAGAGATGCTATAGAGAGAGAACTGATGAATTGGCCAGACCTAGGGAACCCTGCTGAATAGAAGGCTCATACAGAGGTTTCTAGGCAAAGGAGGAGAACAACCATTGAGTCTGAGCCCAGGAAAAAGAGGGTTGATTCTGGAAAATGGCTCCTATGAGAAGGAGCCCAGTAGGGTTAGGATTCCACATGGGGGGTAGAACACTATAGGAGCCTGCTTGCAGAAGCCCTGAGGTGAGGGCTGTGGAAGAAGAGTTGTAAGAAGCATAGATAATTGCCAGATGTCTGGAGGCCCTGAAGTAGGGGTGCAGGAATTGAAGAAGAGGGACTGCTGAGGCAGGCTGATCACCTGGAGAGTGTGGCCCTGGAATATGGGCAGAGGAACTGAAGAACAGAGTGGATGTTGGGTGAGTAGCCTGCTGAAGGTGACCCTTGAGGGGTATGAAGAACTGCTGAATTTTAATCTGTTTTATTTTAGGGTTTTGAGAAGGGTCTTACTTCGAGGAATCTGCCAGAAGCAGGGATTAAATTGGATTCTGAGAGGGACAACATTCCTTTCCTGGGGGAGGTGGCCATTGGTTTGATACATAGTGGTGAAGATGGGCAACTTGATTGACTGTGGGGACTAAAGGGGAAACTGTACTTGCCTGTATCACTACAATCCACCACAAAAGGATGCAGCTCCTGTGGGACTTCAGTACGAGGTGGATCAGGCACATAAACAGCAGCAGCCACAGTTGTGCTACCGAATATGTTTTAAAGTCCAATACAAATTTAAAAACACAGATTCAAATGTATTTTTATGTATTCATTACTAATGTAAAATGCTTCACATATTTCACTGATAAATACAAAATGTAAAAGAGACCATGGATAAAATTCATTTCACCAGCATAAAGCCCAAATAACTGGTTTCACATTTACACAGACGCACTACATATAGTGTATCTCTGGAAGGTGCACAAGCTGAGAAGGTGAGCGAAATGCAGGTAAACATCCATCCTCTCAATGGAGGACAGCCTTTCAAGGTCAATTGTGATATGTGCTGGGATCACTATTCTTTGTATGTTCCTGTACTATGGCTATGAGTGCGCTATCTGGGCACCTTCCAGAGATGCAGTAGATACACTAGGTCTGTGTAAATGTAGAATCTGTGACCACTTTTCCTGGACATCTCTCCTCCCATCCCCCCACCCCAAGAAAAACCCTTCCTCAAGCAGACCTCTCTGTAACCAGCAGGGAGAAGAGCTTGAGGATGGAGTCTGTTAGGAATTTCATCATTCCAATCTAATAAATACAGGAGGTGCTCAGATACTGTGATGATAGTCACCACTACAAAACGGTAAGACAGACAGGGATCATACTTCCTCCTTGACAGAGGAGTCAGCACAGCCATCTGGGAGGAAGTCCATGGCAACCTTAGAATCATCAACAGTACCTGGGGAATGGCAACACTGTAAAATCTCCCCATAGCTGCAAACTTTCCTCTTAAAAATAAAGCTGCAGGCTGCTCTAAGGGAAACCCTGAGCAAACTGTCATCTTTAGGAAAAATCAGTGAGACCTTTTTCAAGTCTAGTAGTGGAGTTTTGGGATCCCAAAGGCGTTCTTTGTGAACATAACTAGCTGATTCACACACCAGTGATGTAGGTAAGACACAGGCCAGATCCATAGTAATGGAAAATTGTTGACATCTGATGACTGGTGGCTGCATGAAATAAGTTGTTGATTTTAGCCCCTTTCCCAATGGACCAGGTATCCATCGATATCAGGAAGACTACCACTTGTGTGTGGTGTGTGTGTGTGAGAGATGCAGATTGCTTTCTATAGCTCTAAAGTAGGTCTCTACCAAGGCCAGTATCACAAATGATCTTTTTACCCTCCACCAGCAGCAGGGTTCTGAAATTCCAAATGAGATTAAAAAATATTATTCTAATTTTTGATAATTTGGCTAATATGTTGTTGTATAATTTACACTTGCACTTACAAAGTCTGTTAAATTAAATGTTTTGCATATAAGTACCTGTTTGCATGCAACTGTCCATTTTGTGCTCATAAATATGAATGTTGTGTGTGCAATGGGTACACTAGCAAGTTTTTCAGGCACCGTTTAGGTGGGGTTTTTTTGTATGTTTTCAAATTTCACAGGTAACTTCTGGTGAGAAGTGTGTCTGAACTTCAGAACTATAAGTTTACTGTACTGAGCAAACTGTGTGGAGACTTCCTTCAAGTACACCAGAAATGATAGCTATGCTTAATGGGATGATTCATGCCACATACTGATCATTCTACGAAATCATCCTTATCCCTTTATGTGGGACATGCATCATTCAATATATGGAGACAAATTCTGCTGGTACATACATGCAAACTTACTAAAGTCATTAGGTTAGCATGAGCATCACTGAGAGCAGAATTTTGCCCCCTAACTTTAAAGCAGACTGAAAAGCAAACCACCAATCCATTAAGAAAAAAATCTCTAAAAGAGCCTGAGAACAAAATACTAAAATGTCAACCTATGTTGTAATAAAGGTTGTGACACACAGAAGGGCTGGTGAGACACAGGTCTTTATTTTCTGGTCCCAGGCACATGATATGAGTCCAAATTACAAGAAGTTTATATCATTGACACATGAGAGGTCATCATCCACTAATTCTGGTTGCTACTGTTACATCTTCCCTCTTTAAAAAACGAAAATCAAACAGAAAAACCCAAGAACAATGACCACAAATGAACACAGCCAATTAGTGAAACAGAACGAAGGAAACACACATATGTTTAGGATGCAGGTGAGGGTGGACAACTCAAATTCTCTGGACAGATGAAAGGATTCTTCTCTCTTGTTAGACATATCTGTGACTATTATGGGTTAGATTTGCAAGAGGGACTTAAGCACCTGACTGCCACTTTAGGTGTCTCAAACTATCATTTAGGTACGACTGGCATTCATAAAACCACCATTCAGTTGGCCACCTAACCCTGTAGGAACCTAAGTACCATGTACAAAGCCACTGAAGTCCAGACACGGCTGAGCTGCTCAGTGCCTTAGTCATATTTAAGACGCAGCAGGATTCACAAACTAGACCAGGGGTCTCAAATGCCCGGCCCATGGGCCATCTGTGGCCTAAGAACAGCCCCACTGCAGAGGAGAGACGCAAGCAGACACCCTGCCGGCAATGTCTGCTGCAGGTGCCGCTCTCCGCAGCTCCCATTGGCTGGGGGAGAGGGAGAGAAATACCATCATCAGTTGCCGGGCAGAGTCAGCCATGGAGGCAGCATCACTTTTTCGCACAATGAAGATAAACAAGTCAAAATACCGAACACAACTACCTGATGCACACCTTGCTGCAATCCTGCAGGTTTCAACTGCTCAGTCACTGAGGCCAAACATCAACAAACTGACAGAACTGAAGCGCTGCCAGGTGTCTGGCAAACACTAAAAACTCTCTGGCAGGTGAAGAATTGTATAAAGTTGTATGACAGTTTTATTATTTCTAAGAAATTTGAAATAAAAAATACAATATAAACGTTTTCCTTTCTGAACACCGTCTTCAGTGACATTATTGGCCCGCTGGGAGGATTTGAAGACTGGCACTAAGGTAAATTGAGTTTGAGACCCTTGAACTAGATGTTCCTCCGTCCAAGGGGGTGTGAGTTGGTAGGTGTGCTCTAAGCATGCTTAAGCCGCATAATACTCAGCAATGGTCCCTTATACTCCATAGCTCTGTGGTTAGATCATTCACCTGGGAGATAAGAAATCTCTATTCAAATCCCTACTCTACCCTACTCTACTCAAGCCTCCCATGACCCAAGTGAATACCCTTACCACCAGGCTATTGGGTTATTCTTACTTGCTTTCTGGCACAATTAATATTATTGTGGAACAGTCTCAATAGTGGAGATTGAGAGAGACGCACCCAAGAATACTTCTGCAATGGCCTGTTCATCAGCGGAGGTAGATCTGGCATCTAGAGCCTGTGTTTGCTGCTCCTGGTTTCTTTGTCTGTCTGTGACTAGTTGGACATATCACTTCTGCTGGTGCATGAGCTCTGTCAGTAGCATTTTGGATGACCTAAAGAAACAGACAGTGGCATCACCATTTTTGTTTGGATGTCTCTTGTTCTTCCTGCTGGTCTGACTTGCAGGTATCATTACAGTGCAAGATCTTGATGTGGAGGTATAGCTGTAACCTTGGCTGGGGGGCATCCACTTTGAAATCTAGCACTTGCAAGGGGAGAGTAGGAAGCAATTGGTTGGCATTCTTATCAGTATTTCTTCTGTTTTAGTATCCTGGCATATTCTTTGTCACTGCTTCAGGGTGAATGGTCTATACTTCAAGTGTGTTGTGACACTCTAACAATGCTAAATATAGATCCCATCAACGTACCAAGGCTTTGATTTTATCAGGTTCTTTGCTATTTACCTTGACATTTCTGCTAACCTATTTGACTGTACAGAGTGGGAGCTTGATATAGCAAAGAGAATTGCCAAAATCAGCCACTTGTGAATTGTGGGCTATTGTCTGTTAACTCCTGTAAACTGCAGTTTCAAGATTCCACAATGTGTTGTTTGTATTGCTACTTGGATAGCTTGTGCAACAGCTCGATTTTTTTAAAAAAATATTGAGTAATAGTCCACTAAGAGGTATTTCTCCCCATTTGTTTCTAATTGACCTTTGGCCAATGAGGTATTTCATGTGATTTCAGTGAGTCTCTTGTATTCTTTCCAATGTTTATTGCAGAATTTACATTTGGATTACTTCTCTGTAATGGTAGCATTCGTGCCAGGCCAGAATGGGACTTCTTAATGTTAATACATACATCTTAATGTTCTCACACTTCTTAACACCTAGATGGGTACTATGGATTATGTTTTGCATTTCTGATCTCATGCTGTGATCTAATGTTCTGTGTACAGAATCCATCATATGCAATGGGGGGCTTTTATCGCTGTCATCCCAATATCCTTTTATGCTTAGAGGTGCCTGAGCTTTTTCTGTCAGCCACCTAAAATTAATCTTTTATGCTCTTGTAAGGTTAGGCTATTTTGTGTTTCTTACTTCAAGTTGTCAGAGTTTGTTTCAGAAATGGTCATAGTGTTGTTAACTCTTGGGATTTTATTGTGAGTCTTATGATATCTAGTGTTTTTCTTAAAGCCTCAGCTCCTGGAGTCATGTTATTTCATGAGAATCCTTTCTTTCTTTCTAGCCCAGAAGGTTGTGGGGGGAAAAAATTAAAAATGGGACCCAAGTTTTATCCTAAAAAGTAAAAAAAAAAAACCCAGAAGGCAAATAAAAAGAACCTAAAATATATTATTTTTGAAATGTTGTGATTCTTTTTTTTTGCCAGACCCTTGATTTTTTGAGCACATGAGGTTGACAATATTGTGGGGACTACCTGGGTCATATTAACTTCAAATTAATCTTTCTGCAAGTCCTTGCTTTCACTATGTACTGGTACTCTTGAAATCACATTTGCTATAAGAAGCTCCTTAGCAGGCCTTAATTTCATACTTGATTTATAATTTTCCAATTTGATTATCATCTTCTGAAGTGTAGATTGTGGTTTTAACAGTGATTTCTGTAATATAACTTCCAGTGATTGATGGTCTACCTTGTTTGATTTCTGCCCATAAACCTATTAATTAAACCATTCACTATCAAAACTAATTACCAGCATTTCTTTATAAGTCTGCGTACGGTTCTAGTGGGGTGGTACGGTGCTTTGGAACCGAATGCCAGTGAGTAATCACCTTGAAGGGCAATCCCAACCCACATGTGAATCTCCATCAACAGATATTTCAATGCAGATGCTTCTGTGACAAGTTTTTGCCTCCCAAACATACCAATGCCGGTCTGTACTGTCGTCAAGCAGTATTCTGAGTGAAGCATTAAATTGTGACAAATTACGGATGAATTTGCTATATACGTACAGATATTCCTGGACATGTTTTTGTATATGTATGTAAGTCTTCATTGTTTATAATTTTATTTTAAAAGCTCCATTACTAAATAGTTGCCGATAATGCCTACTTCCCAGGAGTGTTTTGAGGCCAAACTCATTCATGTCTTTGGATGGGAGACACTATAGAAATGCAAAGTATTTCCCCTTCCCCCAATATCGCAAAAGGAGAGTACAACTATGTAACCTGCTCACTTTACTTGAATGTGGCCAAAAATGTGCAGCATATTCTGCACACCAGTCTTGTGTAACTTGCACGGGAGAGCCACATTATAGAAGCATTTTTGGTGGATGACTATTGTGTAGCCCCTTAGGGTATACAGTACATTTGTTTAAAGGTCAGGGTTATACCTTCAAGTTGAAAGCCATGTGCGGATATAAATCATAAAGCTACTGTAGGAGCTGAAGATTACATCGCCTAAAACTGAGATGATACTCTCTGCACAGCACATACACTTCTTTGAAAATGAATCACTCTTCTGAATAATCACCCCATGAATGATCATTCTTTTGTGAATAGTCATGAGGAAACATTAATTAGGAGGAGAATTGAATGCAAATGTCAAACTCTTCCTCAAGATCCACTTGTACCGTGAAGTCTAAAAGAAAGTGCCTACTGATAATAGCTAAGTAAAGGGGCAATGGTGTGTGTGTGTGTGTGTGTGTGTGTGTGTGTGTGTGTCCTTTTATACACACACACACACACACACACACACACACACAATGTCATAATGATTTTAACCCACCGGGTTATGCAATAGCAGACCATGTCACAGGACATTCCAGTCACTGTTATTCTCATACTCTCTCCCCCTTCCCTTCCTATTGTTTGTTACAATCCCTAGTATCTTCTTGTAAAATGTGTTGCACAAAGGGACACTTCATCCTGACTAGGACTGCTGGGCACTACTAATAACCATGAAGTAATTAGGACATTCAAAAAGTTTATTCTAATTTATACTTTTTAACAAGTGGATAATTACTTTTTCGCTTGCAGCACGCCACACATCCAGGGGCAAATGCTGCTCCCATCTGTGCTGAACAAGGCATGCGTGTGTGTGTGTAGGAGGCTCTGTTGCTTCAATGAGGTGGTATGGAAGGAGCATTGTCTTCCATCTTCCCAGAGCATTTGCCCCCTGCCCTGCAGAGCTACTCAGGCTCGACACTGGCATAAAGATTTTTGCCTTAAAGAACAGTATCTATGTGGATAAGTTGAAATCTGAACCTTGTGTAGGAACTCGGACTTACTAATGACACAGAAGGCAAGGCCTCAGCCACGGCTATTATGTAAACACATGCTAGTTTATCCTTTTACACTGGAGTCTGAAATACTATTCTGTACCTTGATTTGCACACCAAAACAGGCTGAATTTCGAAATAGTCTCATCACAGTGATTCTCCAGTAAAAGAACAATAAAATCAGAAGGGCCGGTATCTGCAGTTGGGGCCAAATGGTCAAAAGAGCTCAGCTCTTATTTAGGTACCTAAAGAAAGTGGCCAATCTTCTTAGAACAGCTTACCCAAGTGCCCTGAGCATGTCATTTAGATTCCTGAATGAGAGCTGAGCGCTCTTGAAAATCTAACCCTAAAATTATGGTAACTGTTCAGCTATACTTAGTTTAACCACAATTAAACTACTCCTTAGCGGCAGTAAATAACATGGGGTTGAATCTGACAAAAGGCAACAAGACACACCATGTTCCACTGCCGTTCCAGTGCTGAAAAACCAAACCAAACCATTCTTATTGCTGTTTGCTAAACGTAAACATCTGCCGGTAGCAACACACTTAATATTAATATATATGAAATTTGCGCCCTCTTCTGGAAAAATCAGTTAGGACATCTAAATTACCTCATTCTCTCCCTCTTAATGAGTATTCCCCTGTGGATAGATACTCGGGCAAGAGAGAGCGAGAGAATGAGATGACTCTGTAGCTCAGTGGGCAGGGCACCCATGTGTGAGACCCTGGCTCCAGTCTCCCTGCTCTAACCACTCTTTCATTATTTATCCAGAGTGCAACAGCTTCAACAGAGAAATTGAGGAAGGCCCCTCTGAAACTATCCCATGGTTCAGTGGTTGGAGAATTTTTGTGAGAGGTAGGAGATCCCTGTTCAAATCCTTTTTCCCCCTCAGGCAGAGAGTGGGGGCGGGAATTGAACCGGGCTTTCCCAGGTCCCAGGCAAGTACTCTAACAACAGGGCTAAAAATTACTGAAGGGGTGACAGATGCAGCAGCAGCAACGGGATGTGGTCTGGGGCTTAGGTGGGAGCTAGGCACATGGATGCCTAGAGTGAGGCAGCAGGGTGCATGCCCAGAATCAGGAACACGGGTAGCTAGGGAACTTTTACTTTGAAAAATTTAGGCACCAAGTGAGTTTAGACGCTTACAGAGTTCGGCATTTTGTGGATTGCAGTGGAGCCAAAACTGGGAATTAGACACCTAAACCTGAGACTTTGATGCCTAAGTACCTTCACGGATCCCACCCCTCATTTATTTCCTGCTCTTTGATGTTCTATGAATACTAGTATTTTATGCTTCCAGATCATTAGCAGCTAACTCCCCAGATGTTTATAATTTGTCTAGGATCTCAATGAATGTGGCCCTGAAGTGAATCATCTTAGGGACAATTAATGCACAATGCAGAAAAAAGAACCATCACCTGCTCGCTTAGCTGAGAGAGCAAGTGATCTGATGGGTTTGAATATGATCTCACTTATGTTAGTTTTACGGTGGCATAATTCAGCTGGCTTCCATGGACCTAGTTTTGAATTACATAGTTCCGAGTTCATAATCAGAGGTGATATGCAATGGCAAGTAAAAAGGCACTGGTTTGTCCCTTCAGTTGTAGGAAGAACTGTCATCTGCTAGGGCCACATCACATATTTACTTCAGTAAACAGGCTCAAATATGTCAGGTAGGGCCTTTTTCAGTAAAGCAATGCCAGGCAAATAGATGGTGATAATTTCAGCTTTTAAAATGTTAAACTAGTTATCAATAAATAAGCAATTATCCCTTTCCATACTGAAGCCTCTGTACTTTTGCAGCAGGAAGCAATGTTATTTCAGTCCCAACATTGACGACTGTCCCAAACTTCAACAAGTGCAGAACAGATACGTGGGACAACATTTTAGGTACCTTGAACCCCATGTATGCTACATTAAGAATCACCTAATACATGCCCTGAGTCTCCAAACTTTTGTGCAAGAAGGGGGAATTTTACCCTCTGGCTGTAGTCTAAATCCTGTTCTCAAAATTGACCTTGTCTGAATTATAATCATGTGATGTTGCTTAGTTAGCATCCTTATTTACACAGTAAAAAAATCAAAGGAAGTAACTAGCCCTCCAAGCTCTTGGTTCCCATGATCTCAATATAGGTTTTTATAATGTCTTTTGTTTTCCCTTGTGCTACATGGCCACCTGTTGACTATGTTTGATCACTCAAATGCTACATGTTGGCTAACCACATATGTCAACAAAAGACCTTATTGTATTTGAAAAAAGAAGAGATGCCAAACTACTGTTTGTACCTCTTATAGGCCAACAATATATATTAACATTGACACTAACATGTTGGCCCAAATCTTGACTAGTGACCTGAAAAAGGTCACTGAAATAATCAGTCCACTCCAATCAATTTAGTTTCAGTATAAAGACAAACTTTTCCGGTAAAAACAAGTGAGATCTGTTTTGTGAAGTTAACTGTCACTGTTGCATTTGTTCAGTACCTTTGTCTCAATGTCTGCCTCTTTCTTTCTACCAGCTGATAGAGTTTTTAATGACGTAGTCTGGAAATTCATATTCTTTACTCTGAAGCATCTGAATGAGAAATTCATCAGTTGGATATGGCAAGCATCAATGGCTAGTGCTGCATGACGGGCTTCCCTGGGTAAGAGAAGTCTGTTTGGTTTGCTTGCTAATTAAACTATTTTAGGATTCCCATGTTTTAAAGCCACGTGCTTGCCACAGTGGTGTAGACAGACTTTCCATTGACAAGAGGTACACTTTCATGGGGAAATGAATCCTCTGTAGCAGCGTTGCATCGGAAAGCCCTGCCCTATCTAGCAATGAAAGTGAATTAGGAATTTTTTCAGATCTCATTGTTCTGCATGGAAGGTGTGTGCGTGTGTATGCGCAGCGGTTCTAATGGGGAGAGGGGGAATTCAGCGGGGAGTGAAAAGAGGCCTGTGGGAAGAGATTGCAAGGGAGGAAGCATTGGTCCATTGGAAAAGCTGAGTGAGTGGCTTTCTACTGTGCAACACCACTGTGGGGTGGCATTAAGCACCAGCAGAAACACCATAAACATGATGCATAGGAGTAGGCACAAAGGAAGTGCTGATCTCTGCCCGGGTGTTCACAAGGGCAGCAAGAGTAGTGGTGCACTGTGCCACAGCAGACCGCTCGTGTCAGGGACACTCCCGAGGGCAGGACAGTAAGTGAGTAGTTTAGTAGCAATGGCAGTGTTTTCAGCACATACGTAGAGAGGATTAGTGACTCTTATATTGGCATGTTAGCTTCTTGCTGCTCTGTATTGTGTCACTGCCAGCAATTATACACTGCCATATCTTTCTCATTTAGTGATATTATTATTTCATTTATAGTGTGGTGCCAAATTGACACGTTTGGGGACTGTTGCTGTCCATGCAGCACCTCCGCCTCTTGTGGTGTGTAGCCAGGGAGGCACAATGGAAATGAGATAGCTGGTCATTTTGTAGCAAGGAACTATGCATGACATAAGATCTGAAACCTGTGACATATGTGCCAGAGGCCTAAACACCTCACCCGCTTATAGTATGTCCACACTGCAATTGGGAGGAGCAATGGCCACATAGGTAGCTCAGACCTGAGCTAGCTTTCATCAAGCCAGCTTACTAAAAATAGCAGGGCAGCTGCAGCAGCATAGGCTACTTGCCTGAGTATAATCTTGCCCAGGAATCTGGGCACATACTTTTGACGACTGGCCTGTGCCACTGTGACTACACTATTTTTAGCAGCTGCCTTGATCAAAGATAGCTCTGATATGCCTACACATGCTACAGACACACCTCCCAGTTGTCATATAGACATACCCTTAGGATCATGTTCTGCCAGTCTCATTCACATTGAGTAATACTTTATTCCAGAAGGAGTGCTATTGAACTCAATTGGACTACTTGCAGAGTTAGGTATTATTCAACCTGAATAAGGATGGCAGGATTTGGCTGTTAGTAATTTTGGTATCCCACAGTACTACCCACATCTCCCTGCACGTCAGAGCTAGATAAGTTTTAATGCATCAGTCATAGCGTCAGGACAGATAGAACAGGTGTACGCAAAAAAAAATATATCACCGTTTACTGCTCGTGGTTTATGAAAGTTATCTGTGCTGGGCATACATATGCTTTCTGCAAAACCACATGCCTTTTACATATCTTTCTTGTCCCATGCAGATGGCACATGGAACAATGGATAATCCTTTTATCCTTTAAGGTAGAAATCCTGCAGATTGCGCATCAGTGCTAAGGAGCATCTGTGTTTGTGTGGTTTTTTTTATTTCTTCTCCAGTTTCCTGAGAGGCTCACATGCTGTCTGGGGCAAAGAATGTGTTTTACTGTATATTTGTAAGGTGCCAGGCAAATCTATGATGCTCTCTGATATTTGATAGGAATGAACAGTGTGCATCTAATGGTTAAATTTCACTCTGTTGCAAACCATACTGAGTACGTTTACCATGGCACCTCTCCCACCTGCCATCTGGTGTAGCTCTAGCTGCTCTCCTCCCATTAAGTGAGGGGTAATGGGAGGCTCATGCTCCTGGGGCTGGTTCTCCTAACTCTTCCCTGCCACCCTTGTGGAGAGGTAGAGGGGATGATGAAAGGTGCTCTGGGAGGTAGTTAAACCCCATTAAGCGTCACACCTGAAGTAGCTCCATTATCAGATTACTGTACTGTAGCTTTGGCACCCCTGCCCCCACAACTTATTAATACACTGCCATATCTTTCTCATTTAAACAGCAGGATTAAATACTAGAGTTTCTAAAGCAGACTTATTCAATGCACTTAGTCATGCTTGTGGAAGCATCCATTTTGTGTATTTGTTTAACATGCAGCTATTGTGGGAGTCCCAATGCATACAGTCTTGTCCAAAACAAGAATAATTTTTTTTTCACTTCTGTCTTTCTGTTCCTGCAAACCTTACTCATGTGAGTTATTCTCATTTATGTAGAGAGTCCCAGGAAGTTAATGGATGGTGCACCTTTGCTGATCAGGCCTAGACAGCACTCTTCAATTAAGTTACCTCATTGTGTTTTATGAACGTTCACTAAGTAAGCCTCACAGCATCTCTGTGGGGTTGGTAGATACTAGGTTGCTGGATATCTTTTAAGATTCCTCACTGCATTTCACCTGATATCCCTTGCTCCTTTCCAGCCTACTTTTCATCTTCTTGTAGGCTTGCACTGAGGAGCTAACTCAATACCCTATTACTCAAATCCCCACCTGTCCACACTAATTGAACTCTGGCTGAAAGACAGGCAGTTGGCACAGGAGGCCAGTTAACTGAGTGGGGATACATCTGACGGTCAAAACTGGTGGAAGTAACCCCAGCAGCTAGGTCTATATAAGTGGACTGGAAGGAAGTATAGGAGGAAGAGTTGGGAGCCTGAAGGTAGGCTGGCCTGGTTGCTGCTAGTACTGTTGCCTTCCCGAGAAGAAAGTGGAGAAGCTGGGTCTGGCCTGTAAATAATACTGAAGGCTGTAGCCTGCTGAAAGAATACAGTAAAACACAGTGGTGGTGAAAGAGACCTGGAATGGTTATGGTCTCTGATTAAGGCCTGAAATGACTTTCAGGGGACCATCCCATGACAAGGCCATTTTGTTCTTCCTGTATATTTAGCACATCATTCTCTCCTACTATAAAGCTGATTCCTTAATCAAGGATCTGTATCAGGTCTCCTCTTATTACTAGCTTGCCCTACTTTGGTTTCACCATTTCAAAATTTTCTTTGAATCAGTTTCTCTACCCCAAACCACCCAGTTTTCTTTGACTGTACTGCAATTTTTTCAAATGTTGTCCATTACAAGGAAAATTGTTTTCTGCCCCTGAGGTTTCATCAGTCTCAGATGCATTCTATTTGTTAGAGGATTGTGAGAGTTTGCTACAGGTGGAGAGTCAGGCTCCTTTTGATGAGGGTAGCTGACATTAGCCTAAAATGGCTATTTAATTAGTTTTCTTAAGTTCTTCTACTGCCACCCATCACTGTAGTATCTGAGAACCTCCATGTAAAATTGACAGCCAGAACAAATTCCCTAGTGGACTACCCCCATAAGTCTGTGGCACTCCTCCCTTCTGGGAGGTAAATTCTCTGCTTGAGTTTGTCTCCAGCCGTGGTGAAATGCTTAACATGGGTCTCTGTACAATATATTACCAATTTGTTACATCCACTCAATTTTTTCCAAGCAGTGGTGTTGTAGCTGTTGCTCCTAGGATATTAGAGAGACAAGGTGGGTGACGTCCAATAAAAGATATTACCAAATTCTGTTCTTGAGACAGAAAAGCTTTTGAGCTTACACAGAGCTCTTCTTCTTCTTCTTCAAAGAGAAACCTTGTATTTAGCTGTGACACTGAGTATGTTCAAAAGTTTGTCTCTCTAACCAATAGAAGTTGGTTCAATAAAAGATATTACTTCACCTACCTTGTCTCTCCAATTTTTCCAGCTAGACAATTAGTCTAACTCTCTTGCTAATTTTTAGAGGCTCATATGAGTCTTAATGTTGTGAACAGGGATATAACTCCACTCTAGAACTCCAGTGTTCAACCTTCCAAGCAGCACCTCTCCAGTGGTGGTGGTTGTTTTTTCTAGCCTATCAACACAATTCAAAAATATTTCCTACTTGGAAACATTTTCTTTCCCTAATTCTATATTATTCTGTCCCCCTTTTCACACATCTGAGCCATATGCCATTTAGAATGCACTATTCAACTTTTTTTTTTCAGCTCTTTTTAAATTAATTTCAGATGAATCTTTTCCCTGTCAGTACATCTCTCTCAATGGCCACAATATCTCTGACTTCCCAAACTTTGAAGAATGACACCCCAACACTCCTCCATAAACACACACCCCATGGCTGCCTATGGACCAATCAGTGCTTTAGTTCTGAAATCTGTGTTCTTTATAGGCACTGATAAGAACAAAAGACACCTGCAGAGCAATATGAGTTAAAACATCCCATTCCTGAACTGCGCTGAACTTTTTGCCACTCTACTTTTGCAAAGTGGCCCCAAATCCCGTGGGAGGGGGATCCTGGAGTGGCATAGTTACAGAAGCAACTTTTATTACACTCTTCTTCTTATCCCTATATCGGCTGCCAAGGAGGGGGCATGCTTGGGGGAAGGTTCTGTGGCCAGGGCTCCCCTCTGCCCCAGCAGTTCCCAGTTGCCAGGGCCATTGGCAGATGGTGTAAATTACTCTAATGTGCTGGGGAACTGGCCTAGTATAGGGTGACCCCAGGATTAGGGAAGAACAAGGTGCCCCTCTGTCCTCAGCTTTGTCAAGTAGTCAGGTATGATCATGGACTCTCAGGCCACTTAACTAGCTGGAAAGGCTTACAAAAATTAGGCATCCCAATTCCTTCGTCCTAACTAATGCTCCAGACTTAACAACCCAGCCACTCTCATGGTACCACAGAAAGGGAGCAGAACATCTAGGCCATAGAATTAGTCCTTTCAGATCAGACATACAGTTATTTGAACTGGATCAACAACACACATGATCAGCTATCCCTAACCATCACTGTAAAAAGCACTCATTGATATTCTGGTGACATGGCCTGTTATGAGCAAGCAGAGCCATGGGGTTCAAGATTAGAGGCTGAGGCTGTGTGGCTGCTGGGTGTTGCCGATGCACTTGGTCAGAGATTAGTTGGACCTTGCCAAGAGATCAAGGAGGGGTGGTAGTCTGAAGAGTGAGCCAGATTTCTTAGTCCAGGGTGTAGGCATGTTCAACAGCCAGGATATCAGTCATGGGAGGATGGCTGAACAGGCAAGATGCAGGGGCAGGCTGGTCAGGATGGGGTACAGCCAGGTCAAAAGACTGGCTTGGATGGCAGCAGTTTTTGGTCTCAAAGGGTCTGGGCAGCAACAGGCCAAAAGACGAGTTGCTCAGAAAAGAGGCGGGGCAAGAAAAGGAAGCTTTATATTAAGTGATGTCCAATCAGCAAACTGCTGATTGTCATGTGATCCTCCTGAATCGGTGGATGTAGCCTCTGGTTGCGAACTATTAGTTGCAGTTCCCTGGTCTGACCTCGTGGTGGAGAGGGTAAGACTCTTACTTGACAATCCCACTGACCTGTATTTGAGATCCACAGCACCTGACTACCAGTCTTGCTGGGTACGGAAACTTAGCTAACTTCTCCCTTCCAGAGGTGGTCTAGATGGAGCAGGATTGAAGCACAGTGGCATGACTATCTCCCCAGAAGACAGAAGTTCCCTATTTATCCACAAAAGAGACACAGAGACCAGCTTTCCAACCAATCTGGTACCTTCCAATCATACAAAATTTACTTAGAAAGAAAGAATTCTCTTTCATATTTGTAGAACAATGGCCTATCTGATGAGGAACAGAAGGGAAAAATCTAGTTGCAATCTATTTACATTCATTCAGTCAAACAAGAAAATCACTGAACTGTTAACCGTTAGTAATCAGAATAAAATCTAATGCACATATGTCTTTGAGAACAGAGTCTAAAATTCTTGTTAAAAACAGTGTGTTTCAAATAAGCCAGTTTCTAAACTGTTTTTTCAGTGCAGGATCCTGCTCCTACAGAAATTAGTGGCAAGATCTGGTTGGAAATATTTCCTTGTTTCTGTGGTGGTTTTTTTCTTTGAAATACTTTTCCTTCTTGGAAAAGAATCTTATCTGGTTGTACATTCCCACCTTTAATGTAAATTTTACTCATTACTTACAGAAAGCACATAATGCTTTTTGTAAAATAATACTTACTTTAAATAAGGATATCTCACTTTACTTAACATTGTGTTCTCCTCTTACCGGTGACGAGGCTATTTGTCTCTGTGAATAGCTTGGACAGAATTCTTGCAAAACTGGTTTGTAGCTGTTCCAAAATGCCTTTGGTAAAAAATTCTGTCTCACCAATACTGGAAAATCTTCCTATATTTATGATGCTTTGTTGCTTGTCTGGGCTTTACATCTACGGGCTAGATCCAGAGGTGAGGTGCATGAAGCAACATCCTCTGTAACAGAGGCAGTAGGTGCAGAAAGTTGCAATGCAGCTGGCGAGCCGTGTGTAACCAAGCAGAAACACGTTTAAGAGGGCTTACACTGGGCGTGGTTTAAAGGAGAGAGGTAGAGTAACTGACTAAAAAGGTATATCTTCAAGAAAAAGGGGCTAATATTCAGACATAACCAACTAGGGCAAATTTAGAACTGGTGCAATGAGGCATTATAACTTGCAAGAGGTGGTTTAACATTCAGCTGTTTCTATCTGCCTTAGGAGACTCTGCAGGGTGACAAAGGACTCATTCACAGAGTGAAGAAATAATTTCTTTTTAAAGCCTATTTCCTTTTAATAGATGTGTAACTCCTATTGTGTTCATGGAAATAATGTGTGTACATGAAGGGAGGAATGAGACCCCATACTGTAGGTGGAGCGGTGTAGGGAGCCAGGGTGGCTTCCCTCCAAACCAGAGGGTAAAGAGCCACCCTCTCAGCCTGAGTGGGCGGGGCCAGACCAGGCATACTCCAGTTTGCCTATGAGCAGCTGGCCCGGGTGGATGGGGAGGTCGTGGAGGCCCGGCGCACCACCCAATGGCCTAGGTTTGAACTCAATCACGAGCGGCTCTACTGTGTTGATCGAGACCCCCGACCCAAGAGGTCTGGACCCAACTCGTGGTCCCCTGCATTCATCGTCGGGCTGTCCTGAAGCTTGCACATGACATCCCGGCTGCCGGCCATTTAGGGCAGGAAAAAACTGCGGCTAGGGTCCTGGCCAGGTTCTTCTGGCCCGGTGTCCACTGAGAGGTGAAGGATTACTGTGTGTCATGCCCGGACTTCCAACATGCAGCCCCGGCAGGGGTACAGATGGCCCCGCTGGTCCCTTTACCAGTTGTAGGTGTACCATTTGAGCGGGTAGCGGTGGACCTGGTGGGACCTTTTCCAAAAAGTAAGGCGGGCCATCAATACATCCTTGTCCTGATGGACTACACCACCTGTTTCCCCGAGGCCATCCCCTTAGGAAGTATCACCACCCACACTATCGCTGCGGAGCTCGTGAAGATCTTCGCAAGGGTGGGCCTCCCACGGGAGATACTCACTGATCAAGGGACCAACTCCACTTCACTTCTGTTCCATCAGGTATGTGCCCTTTTGGGGATTAAGAAATTGCAGATCTCGATCTACCATCCCCAGACCAACGGACTGGTCGAACGTTTTAACCAGACCCTGAAGGGAATGTTGCGGCGTTTCCCCACCCAGGACCTCCACCAGTGGGACCAGCTGCTCCCTCCTTTACTACTGGCAATTCGAGAAGTCCCACAGCCATCCACGAAGTTCTCCCCGTTCGAGCTCCTCTATGGGCAGCGACCCCGCGGGGTGTTGGACCTCTTGAGGGAGACTTGGGAACACAACCCGTCCGCAATGCAGGGTCTTTTACAATACGTCTTACAGCTGCAGGGGCGGCTGGCGTGGAAGGGCGAGCTCGCGAAGGAGAACTTAAACACAGCCCAAAGAGCCCAGGAGCAGCACTACAATAGGGGCGCCCAGGCTCGATCATTTGTGACAGGGGACCGAGTACTCCTCCTGCTCCCCTCGGAGGAATCAAAGCTTTTTGCCCGCTGGCAGGGTCTGTATGAGGTCCTCCGCCGGGTAGGGCCTGTCACCTACGAAATTCAGCAACCTGGTCACCATAAGGAAAAACAGATTTATCATGTAAACCTCTTAAAACTCTGGTGGGAATGGGAAGGACTACTAATTGCCCCATACCCCTCCGAACCGGACCTGGGGCCCCAATCGCCCAAGGAGTTGGATAATGGTGAGCCCCAGCTAGCAGCGACACTCACTGTTGAGCAGCAAGAACAGGCCCTCTGCTTAGTAAAGGCATTCCCCAAGACATTCACCATGAAACCTGGGTGGACTACACTCACCTACCATGTGATCCAGACTGAACCCGGGGTGGTGGCCAGAGAGACAACCCGGCCATTGCCTAGGCGAATGTGGGAGGCCGTAGAGGAGGAAGTCCAGGCAATGTTGGATCTGGGTGTTATTGAGCGCTCCCAGAGCGAGTGGCAGAGCCCCGTTGTCCTCGTACCAAAGCCGGATGGGAGCCGGCGGTTTTGCATTGACTTTCGGAGGGTAAACGCCATTTCAAAATTTGACGCCTATCCAATGCCCCGCATCGATGAGCTCCTCGACTGGCTCGGGGAGGCCTGTTATATCACCACTTTAGATCTCACAAAGGGCTACTGGCACATCCCCTTGGATCCCAAGGAGAAGACAGCGTTTGCCACCCCTTCAGGGTTGTACCATTTCACCTGGATGCCTTTCGGCCTCCATGGGGCCGCGGCAACCTTCCAGTGTTTGATGGACCGGGTGTTGCAACCACACACAAAGTATGCGGCGGCTTACTTGGACGATGTGGTCATCTATGGCAATAACTGGGAGGAACATCTTAACCAAGTAGCGGCAGTCCTCTGGGACCTCCGCACAGCTAGACTTACGGCCAATCCAAAAAAATGTCGAATCGGGCGGGAGGAAACCACTTACCTGGGGTACACCTTGGGCCGGGGACAGGTCCGTCCACTCATCAGGAAAGCACTCCAGGAATATCCGGCTCTGACCACGAAGAGGCAGGTGCATCAATTCTTGGGCTTAGCTGGTGGTTACTGGCGGTTTGTACCCCACTTCGCAAGCGTTACAGCCCCGCTGACGGAGCTCTTGACCAAGGACAGCCCCCGTCAGGTGATTGGTCCGACGAATGCGAGACGGCCTTTCAAACTATCAAAGAATGGCTGTGTAGCGATCCAGTACTCTTCAGCCCTGACTTACATCGCGACTTTATCGTTCAGACTGATGCCTCAGGAGTAGGGCTTGGGGAAGTCCTCTCCCAGGAGATGGACGGGGAGGAACACCCTATTGTTTACCTCAGTCGGAAGCTGTTCCCCAGAGAACGGAACTACTCCGTCGTGAGAAAGAGGCCCTAGTGGTTAAGTGGGCGGTCGATGCCCTCCACTACTACGTCCTCGGAGCCCCTTTATACTGGTTACGGACCATGCACCCCTGAAGTGGCTTAATAAGATGAAGGACAATAATGCCAGGCTGATGCGGTGGTATCTGGCTCTGCAGCCCTATGCCTTCACGATTCACCATCGGGCGGGAAGGGACAACACCAATGTGGACTTTCTATCCTGCCTCAGAGAGGATGAGGACGCCAGCTCCGATGGTCGGGAGCTGGATTTGAGGGGTGGGGTATGTAGGGAGCCAGGGTGGCTTCCCTCCAAACCAGAGGGTAAAAAGCCACCTTCTCAGCCTGAGTGGGTGGGGCCAGACCAAGCTTACGCCAATCCCCGGAAGGGGAGGCGGGCGGGGCCCTTTGCCCAGTGAGGGCAGCACCAGGGAGGGAGACAGACACAGGCTGCTGGCTGTTCCCTCCAGACCCTGCTGCCGACCCAGGGAAGGCCCTGGGCCCGGAGGAACCTGACCTGGAGGAAGGACTGAGGCGACCAGGACTGCCAGCCGCTGAGTACCCGGAGGACCTGGAGGGGCCAGGCTGTTGCCCGGGCCAGCGTGAGCCCGACACAGAGGGGGAGCTGGAGCTGCCAGCAGCTGAATACCCGGATGAGCTGGAGGGACCGGAGAGGCCCGCTTGAGAGACCGGGTAGGAAGTAGCCCGGGGCAGAACTGCACCGTGTGGTGGGCGTATTTTGTCAGCAGGGCGCGGATGGTTCTCCGCTGACCCAGCGGCGGGACCCTCTCCTCCCGCTGCTGTCAGGGCCCCGGGCTGGAACGCAGTGGAGTCGGGTGGGCCTGCGTTCCCCTACCCCGGCCAACCCGCCTTGGGTAGCGGAATCCCGAACGCTGCAGACCCGTGCCGGCGCTCCCCTGCCTGGGGGGCACGCGCTGCAGACCCGTGCCGGCGCTCCCCTGCCTGGGGGGCACGCGCTGCAGACCCGTGCCGGCGCTCCCCTGCCTGGGGGGCGCGCGCTGCAGACCCGTGCCGGCGCTCCCCTGCCTGGGGGGCGCGCGCTGCAGACCCGTGTTGGCGCTCCCCTGCCTGGGGGGCGCGCGCTGCAGACCCGTGCCGGCGCTCCCCTGCCTGGGGGGCGCGCGCTGCAGACCCGTGCCGGCGCTCCCCTGCCTGGGGGGCGCGCGCTGCAGACCCGTGCCGGCGCTCCCCTGCCTGGGGGGCGCGCGCTGCAGACCCGTGCCGGCGCTCCCCTGCCTGGGGGGCGCGCGCTGCAGACCCGTGCCGGCGCTCCCCTGCCTGGGGGGCGCGCGCTGCAGACCCGTGCCGGCGCTCCCCTGCCTGGGGGGCGCGCGCTGCAGACCCGTGCCGGCGCTCCCCTGCCTGGGGGGCGCGCGCTGCAGACCCGTGCCGGCGCTCCCCTGCCTGGGGGGCGCGCGCTGCAGACCCGTGCCGGCGCTCCCCTGCCTGGGGGGCGCGCTGCAGACTCTCTGGCCGGAACACCTTCTCCGCTAATTCCCCAGTGCCCGAAAGGTGTGACTAAGGCCTGCCAATGGGACAGTAGCCCTCCATCGTCCCCTAGAGGCTCGGTGGACTGATTGAAACCTGTCACAAGCGGTTTCAGAGTTCTGGTCCTCCACAGTTACCAGAGAGGACCCTGTTGTAGCAGGGAACTTAATCGATGGGGGAACTGCCTGGTTAAGGAGTTCTGTAGACACTGCTTAAAGCACAGCTCTTTGTGTCTACGTCTTCACATGACATGGTCAGAAGTGAGTGACTCCCTCTCTCTAAAAAAAGGAGTTAAGAAAAGACCACAGACGTCAGACCACCAGAGCAGTTACTGAGTGAGGAAAGTAGAAAATGAGGGAGGAGATATGTGAAAGCTGCAGCCTGAAGGAGGAAGGGCCCTGTCTCAGTGCAACAATGGCACCCACAGCACAAATGGCTTTGTTAGAAAACTGTGGTGTGTGGGTTTTTTTTTTTTTTTTTTTGCAACTCAGGCAGCTGGCCTTGCTGCATCTGTAGATTTGAGCAATTTCAGATGGCTTCTGGTTTAACAGAGAAAGCATGGGAATACCAGAAAAATGCCCTAATATTTGCCAAGGGTAATACTGCTGCTGCTCTCCTATGTGCCCTCCCCCTCACTCAGGAGGAAAAGTGAGAATGCTCCAGAGTGAAAGAGGTTTGTGATACCCATTTCATAGGCAGACAGAATATTGTATATGAAAGAGTCAGCTTTAAAAGGAGATGCCAGGAACAAGGGGAAACAGCTGAGACTTATTACTGATCTTCATGGTCTTGCTGAACATTGCAAACATGGAATGTGAAAAGAAGTATGAATAAGAGACAGGATAGCTGTTAGTATAAGAGATGCTGTATGACAGAGTGCTGAGGCCTGACAGGTGAGATCTCTGATCACTGTAGCCTCAATTCGTTTCCCCAGTGACAGCTGATGGAGCAATTAGCTAACCAGGAGAGACTGGGGAGGTAAGGAACTAATTAGCTCTCAGCTGGCTAACCTGATAAAAGCCAGGAAGTAAGTGTTACAAGGGCGGAGGGAGGACGAGGACGAGGACGAGGACGAGGACGAGGACAAGGACAAGGACAGGGCTAGCTGAGCACAGACCCAAACAGCTCCCAAAACAGGGCAATCTCTCCCGCGAAGGCCCTGATAAAGAAGGGCTGAAAGACATGGGGATTAAAAAACGTGCTGTTGCCCACTATTGGAATAAAGGGTGAAAGGGTTTGGAATAAAATAAAGACTGAACACTGAAAGAAAGTGGGTCTGAGTAATTTTTGGGGCATCAGAGGATGGGAACAGAGTATTGCCCTGTCATACACCAATTTATCATCACCACTTCGGTTAGACCCAGATTTCACTCTAGCAAAAGCTATAGCAGAAATGGGAATGCAAGAAACCATAAAGAGTTGGCATTGTGCCTTACGTGCTAGCAGCATAGGGGAAAATGAATCAGACAATATTGATCAGTAAAGAGAAATCACAAATGTAAAAAGAGCAGTCAGACCAAACTTATAATTTAAGAACAGTGCTCAGTTAAAAAGTGGGAGACCAATGAAACTTAATAGGAGGGAAGATTGGAAAATCTGTGGTAGATGTGGTAAGACACCCAGCCACAGCTAGTAAGGTTGTGCAGCTAAAGAGGCAGAATATAGGAGATGCCCCAAAATGTGACAGTAACATGCAGGTCACTAAGAGTAGTGGAAACAATCCAAGAGGACAGGTTATCAGATGATGAGTCCACAGTTCTAGGGACTATATTCTCAATAGAAAGACTGGCTGGGAAGATTTAGTTGGTGTTGGTTCTGCCTTGAGCAGGGGGTTGGACTAGATGACCTCCTGAGGTCTCTTCCAACCCTAATCTTCTATGATCACCTTAATACACAAGCATGAATCTAAATGGTCAAAACATTAAATTTAAAAGTGATGCTGGGACAGAAGTCACTGGAATTGCCAAAAAAAAAAAAAAGAAAGAAGCAGAAAAAAAGATTAAAGTTGTTCCTGCGATGGAGATCTGCAAAGACCAAATAAGATTCTATGGGGGGGTTGCAACACTACATTGGATGTTTGTGGCCAGTTCCTTGGGAAACTGGAGAAAGGATGGAAAGTTCTTCACCAAACAGGATATCTAATGCAAGGACTGACAACTCCCCCTCTAGGTTCCAGCAATAGAAGGACTACACCTAGTAGAGAAACTGTAATGTGTTAATGGCAAAAAGCAAACTAAAGAGATGTCTTCACATGGCTAGGAAAGTGACTAGGGGAATATAAAATAAAACTGGTGCCATCAATGACATTGTGACAGGTTCGATCACAGAGACCCCCTTGAGACTGTCACCTAATGTGCTGAGACTACCTCTGAGCCCGTTTTCTCTGATGGCTTGGGGACTTCAGAACCCTGCCTTGTTGAGCCAGACATGCTAGCTTGCTGCAACACAGACCCAGGTCGGTTCCATGCCCCCAAAGCTGCAGACTTTAACCAAAAACTGCTCAGCAAGTCACCTATCTCCAGCATCCAGCTCCCAATGGGATCCAAACCCCAAATAAATCTGTTTTACTCTGTATAAAGGTTATACAAGGTAAACTCATAAATTGTCCGCCCTCTATAACACTGATAGAGACATATGCACACAGCTGTTTGCTCCCCCAGGTATTAATCTGGGTTTACTAATAAACAAAAGTGATTTTATTAAGTATTAAAAGTAGGATGTACGTGGCTTCAAGTAATAACAGACAGAACAACGTAAGTTACCAAGCAAAATAAAACAAAGCACGCAAGTCTAAGCCTAATACATCTAAGAAACTGAATACAGGTAAATTTCACCCTCAGAGATGTTCCAGTAACCTTCTTTCACAGACTAGACTCCTTCTTAGTCTGGGCCCAATCCCTTTCCCCTGGTACAGTTCTTGTTAGTTTCAGCTCAGATGGGAACTAGGGGATTTCTCATGACTGGCAGCCCGCTTTGTTCTGTTCCACCCCCTTTTATATCTTTGTCTCTCTCTGGGTTCTCACGCTTCCTTCTAAATGGAAAAGCACCAGCTTTAAGAGGGATTTCAGTATCATGTGACATGTTCACATGTCCTGTGAGACTTCATTACTCACTGGCTGGCACCCTTGTATACAGGAAGGCTTGCAAGTAAAAAGAGCCATTTACAACCAATTGTCCTAGTTAATGGGAGCCATCAAGATTTCAAGCCACCATTAATGGCTCACACTTTGCATAGTTACAGTCCACACAAGAGATCCACTTCCTGGACACTACAGTGCTAATAAACGATGGTCACATCAACACCACCCTATACCGGAAACCTACTGACCGCTATTCCTACCTACATGCCTCCAGCTTTCACCCTGACCACACCACACGATCCATCGTCTACAGCCAAGCTCTGCGATACAACCGCATTTGCTCCAACTCCTCAGACAGAGACAAACACCTACAAGATCTCTATCAAGCATTCTTACAACTACAATACCCACCTGCGGAAGTGAAGAAACAGATTGATAGAGCCAGAAGAGTTCCCAGAAGTCACCTACTACAGGACAGGCCTAACAAAGAAAATAACAGAACGCCACTAGCCGTCACCTTCAGCCCCCAACTAAAACCCCTCCAACGCATTATTAAGGATCTACAACCTATCCTGAAGGATGACCCAACACTCTCACAAATCTTGGGAGAAAGGCCAGTCCTTGCCTACAGACAGCCCCCCAACCTGAAGCGAATACTCACCAACAACCACATACCACACAACAGAACCACTAACCCAGGAACCTATCCTTGCAACAAAGCCCGTTGCCAACTGTGCCCACATATCTATTCAGGGGACACCATCACAGGGCCTAACAACATCAGCCACACTATCAGAGGCTTGTTCACCTGCACATCCACCAATGTGATATATGCCATCATGTGCCAGCAATGCCCTTCTGCCATGTACATTGGTCAAACTGGACAGTCTCTACATAAAAGAATAAATGGACACAAATCAGATGTCAAGAATTATAACATTCATAAACCAGTCGGAGAACACTTCAATCTCTCTGGTCACGCAATCACAGACATGAGGGTCGCTATCTTAAAGCAAAAAAACTTCAAATCCAGACTCCAGCGAGAAACTGCTGAATTGGAATTCATTTGCAAATTGGATACTATTAATTTGGGCTTGAATAGAGACTGGGAGTGGCTAAGTCATTATGCAAGGTAGCCTATCTCCCCTTGTTTTTTTCCTACAACCCCCCCCCAAGACGTTCTGGTTAAACTTGGATTATTGCTGTGCACATTGTAAGATGAGCTATTGCCAGCAGGAGAGTGAGTTTGTGTGTGTGGTTTTTGGAGGGGGGTGTGTGGGGGGGGGGGTGAGAAAACCTGGATTAGTGCTGGAAATGACCCACCTTGATTATCATGCGCATTATAAAGAGAGGTTTCAAAGAGGGATGGGCTATTACCAGCAGGAGAGTGAGTTTGTATGTGTGTGTGTTGGGGGGAGGGGGGTGTGAGAAAACCTGGATTTGTGCTGGAAATGGCTCTACTTGATGATCACTTTAGATAAGCTGTTACCAGCAGGAGAGTGGGGTGGGAGGAAGTTTTGTTTCATGGTCTCTGTGTGTATATAATGTCTTCTGCAGTTTCCACGGTATGCTATGCATCCGATGAAGTGAGCTGTAGCTCACGAAAGCTCATGCTCAAATAAACTGGTTAGTCTCTAAGGTGCCACAAGTACTCCTTTTCTTTTTACGAACACAGACTAACACGGCTGTTACTCTGAAATAGGACTTCAGAGTACTACTTCATATTTCTCGCTTCATATACAAGAATGATACATTCATACAAATAGGATGAACACACTCAGCAGATTATAAGCTTTGTAATGATACCTTACAAAAGACCTTTTGCATGAAGCATATTCCAGTTACATCATATTCACATTTATAAACATATTTCCATAAAACATATGGAGTGCAATGTCTCTGCTAGGGAAAGTCAAAGAAGAATTAAAGAAAATGGAAGATATGAGGGTTATTTCCCATAACAGAAGGACCCACTGACTGGTGTGTGGGGGACCACAGTCACCCAATGGCAGAATCTGGATTTGTGTGGACTGTACACAACTTAATAAAAGAAAGATGCCAGCTTTCTGCAGTTGATAAGTCAATAGTTCAGTTATCAGAAGCTAAAGACTTAAAGTTTGGTGCTATAGCAGGCTTCTGGCAAATTCCCCCTTGCTAAAGAATCTGTACTATTAACTACATTCATCACCCCATTTGGACAGTACTATTTCAACCATCTTCCATTTGGCATATCTTCAGCATCAGATCATCTTCAACTGAGAATCTCTCAGATCTTGTCAGGTTTGCCTGGCATCTTTTGCTATACAGATGAGGTGTTTGGTATATGGCAGAGATAAAAATGAACATGATGAGTGACTGCATGCTGTTTTGTGATGCTTCCAGCAAATTGGCCTCACTCAGAATGAGAAATGTGAATTTGGAAAGGAGCAGATAAAATATGTAGAACAAATAATTAGCAAACAAGGAATTCAGCCAGTTTCAGACAAATTGGAGGTATTAATTACCTTACCTGAATCCAAAGATGTTTTTGCTGTAAGAAGATTTCTGGGCATGACAAATCATTTTGGGAAAGTCTTACCAAATTTAGCTCATCTAACAAAACCCTTAAGTGATCTTCTGAATGGTCACAATATGATGTAGGGAGCACACAATAAAACACACAATAAAATAAAAGGACTACTGACATCTCCACATGTTCAGGCACAATATTCAGTAAATTATCCGACAACCGTACTAGCAGATGCATCTTTATGTGGTTCAGAGCAGTGTTCACACAAAAGCAGCCAGGAGGAGACCAGAACCTTTTGCATTCATAGCAAGAAGCCTCATAGAAACCAAGCAGTGGTAGACTCAAGTAGAAGAGGAAATGCTAGCAGTCACTTGGGCCTGTGAACAGCTCTGTGCATATCTATTCGGCTTGAATTTTGACATAGAAACCAATCACCAGCCCTTAGTGGCATTATGCAGGGCCGTCACTAGGAGGGTGCAGGGCCCAGGACCTAAGCACCGACTTTCTAATCTGCCGGGGGGTGCTCCCCCTTGGCTCCACCCAGGCCATGTGCCCACTCCATCCCTTCCCCCAAAGCCTCCCCCCGGCCCCTTCAGCCCCTGCCCTGCCTCTTCCCGCCCCGCCTCTTCCCTGCCCAGTTCTGCCCCCTCCCCCCATCACGCTGCACCCTCACTCTTCTCTCCTCCCCACCAGTGCCTCCTGATGCCATGAAACAGCTGATCCGTGGCAGGCGCTGAGAGGGAGGGCGAGGCGCTGATCGGTGGGGCCCACCAATGGACAGGAGGCGCTGGTGGGAGGGAGAGGCGCTGATCGGCGGGGCCCACAAATGGGCAGGAGGCGCTGGGGGGAGTGGGAGGTTCTGGTAGGGGGTATCCTCCTCATCCCCCTGTGCACCTGCCACTTGCCTACTCATTCGCCTCTTTACCCCGCCCTCCCATCTCACCTCCCCACCTGCCTCCTCACAATTTTATCAAAGTGTGGGGCCCGGGGCAGTTGCCCTGATTTGCTATAAGGGACAGTTCTGGCATTATTAGTTGAAAACCACTGGATAACCTTCAATCTAGGATTAAAAGATTTTTGACTATGGCTGATGTGATTTTTCTTTCACCACTGAACACATACCAGGAAAAGCACTCTGTCTTGAGCCCCAGTTGAGCACCCACCAATGGAAGAAGAAAAAGCTTTAGAGAGAGATGTCAAAGCCTACACTGACCTTGTTCTGGCATCAATTCTAGCATATGCCAACTTCAGCAAATTAGAGATGAACAACTAAAAGATGAGACTTGCCAGAAACTGACTCAGCTCTGCCAAAAAGGGTGTGCTCGAAGGAGTGAACTTCCAACAGACCACCTACCAAAATAAACTTTGCATGGCTGAAGGCCTGTTTCTGAAAGGACAATGCATTCTTATCCCTGTGATACCTCAAAAAGAGAAGGTATAAACAATGTGGCATGAGCACAGCAATCCATATGGTGGGCTGGTCTGAGTCGGCAAATTCAGACCATGGTAAGGGGTGCAAGATATGTAACAAGGGAGAAAACCCCCAAAACAATTGCCAACCATTACTCTCTCCAAGCTACCTGACACACCTTTGCAGCAGGTAGCCACAAACTTGTTTTTCTGGAACGACCACACATACATTATTGTAGTTGGTTACTTCTCCAGATCTATTGACTTAGGAAGACTTCCGTGTACATATACCCATCTGATAATGGGCCTCATTTTACCTCTGTAACGTTCCTAGCATTTGTACAGGACTTTGATTTTAAACATTGCACTAGTAGTCCACATTACCCTGAGAGCAACAGGGAGGCAAAGAAAGCAGTGCAGACTTTAAAGGGACTTCTTCAAAAATCAGTGGACCAATATAAAGCACTCCTGCATATCAGTCAACACTGCTTGTGTCTGGACTATTCCTTCAGCTGTGGCACTGATACAGCTTAAACCCGAAAGAATTTCAAAAATGGAAAATAAAAATTCGGCAACAAGAAAACTTTTTTGTTTGGCACAGAACAAAGCACTACCTGAGCTGAGACCATGGGACAAAGTTTGGCTCAAAGGCTCCCAGACATCTGGAACTGTTAAACTCCCATATCCTACCTAGTGGAGACTCTAAAAGGACTTCTCTGGAGGAATCAGGTTCATCTTCAATATTTCCAAATACAATGAGATAGGATCTGGGACCTGCAGGTACTCTGTCAGGAAGTAAGCCCCCTGCACAGGGAACTTGACGCACAAACTCAACAGAAGTGAGTTCATGGTCTGGAAGATTCATCAGAGACCTTCAAAGACCTGATCTTTAGAATACTGCTCAGGACTATGGAAATAGATTTGATAAGGGGACATAGTGTAAATAGCTTTAAGGAATTAGAAGTTTTTATTTTGAACTCATCTGTGTACGTACATGGGTTTATACTTTACATCTCCCTTTCTTTGTAATAAAAGATTAAAACTTAGAGTTGTTATAGAGTTCCTGGACCTCCACAGTTACCAGAGAGGACCAGGACGTGTTGCAACGGAGAGCTTAACAAATGTAGGAACATCCTGGTTAGGGAGTTTTCTAATTGCTGCTTAAAGCATGGCTCTTTGTGTTTATGTCCTCACCATTACACTGTATCGGTGCTGTCAGGTATGGCAAGGATTTGAGATGGTGGTGATGAAGACTGAAGCTGTTGGGCAATAACAATAGTCAGCAAGATCCTCTGGTGCGCTATGGCTCCTTTGGAGTGCCTAAGACCATAACATAAGAACAACCATACGGGGCAAGACCAATGGTCTGTCTATCTCAGTATCCTGCCTTCTGAAAGTGGTCAATACCAAATGTTTCAGAGGGAATGAACAGGGCAATTATTGGGTGACCCATCCCTTGTAGTCCAGGCCCAGATTCTGGCAGTTGGAGGTTTAGGGACACCCAGAGCATCGGGTTGCATCTCTGAGCATCTTGGCTAATAGCCATTGGTGGATGTGTCCTCCATGAACTTATCTCATTCTTTTTTTAACCCAGTTATCCTTTTGGCCTTTACTTCATACCCTGGCAACGAGTTCCACAGGCTGACCATGCATTGTGTGAAGCAGTACTTCCTTATCTTTGTTTTAAATCTTCTGCCTATTAATTTCATTGGGGACCCCTGGTTCTTGTGTTCTATGAAGGGGTAAATAACATTTCCCTATTCACTTTCCCCATACCATTCATGGTTTTATAGACCGGGGGTGGCCAAACTGTGGCTCGTAATTAAGTGACTTAGGTGCTTTTGAAAATCCCATTCTGTATTTCTCCATCATTGATGCTGTAGTGGTGGTATAACTTATCAGTTTCCCTGTGTCATTATATTATGCTATTATTATAGTGAGGTATCTTGGTTGCCAGTCACTTTCCAGTAGAGAAATGTTTTTTAGCTTATTGCATCTGTTTCTGATATTTTTGCCCTAACTTAACATCCTGGGTATAGTTCTATTTAACATCTGTGACAGAAAACCCTTCTTTTTCTGACATCTGAGGTCAGGTACACTCCTCCCAAAGTCTATACAAAAAACTTCCTTACTTAAAATGACACACACAAACTGGAATAGTATTAATGCTATACACTTCCCAGCCAAACACTATGAAGACAGAAAAGTACATAGAATGATATTACCTAATGGTTTGAGCACAAGACTTAGAATCAGGAACACCTTAATTTTAAGTCTGGTGATGTTAATGACTTCTTCCACCTGGGACAAATATGTCACCTTTTGACTCAGTTTCCCTTTCTATAAAATAGGGATACTGCTTCATAAGGAGTGTGAATTAATTAAATCATGTTTTTTTGAAGTATTTTCATGATAAAAAGTGCTACTCACTATTAAACTCTACTTAACTCTGGTACTTGATGTAAATTCTTTTCCTTAGTTTTTCTTATAAAAGACTAACTTTAATAGGGTGACCAGACAGCAAGCGTGAAAAATCGGGATGGGGGTATGGGGTAATAGGCGCCTATATAAGACAAAGCCCCAAATATCGGGTCTGTCCCTATAAAATCAGGTCACCCTAAACTTTAAACACTTGCTTCTGTATTTCTGAGAAACCCCCGCCCCCAAGTACCCAAATAATGCACACAAATATTGACTTGTTTATTATTGAGACCTGAATGTTATTACTAGTAGCCGTACGTATTATAGTAACTTACATGGCCATTAGGGGGAAGCAGATCCAAAGGATGCCTTTATGTAGGAGATGGAAGGAATGTTATGTCAAGAGAACTTAAGATCTTCAACCAACCAACCAAATTCCTGAACCATACCTGCCTCTTGCCCCTTGCCCCTTCGCTATTTTGGACCACAGCATTCCAAATATGAGCATCTTCTTCATTTATTCTAGAATGAAAGCCCTCACACAACAAAAGTCAGAAGCAAGTTATCATAAGTTGAAAGTGTAGGAAAAGCTTTCTGCATTATCTTTCAGGGATTCATAGATTCCAAGGCCAGAAGGGACTGTTACGTTCATCTCGTCTGACTTCCTGTATAACACAGGCCATAGAACTTCCCCAAAATAATTCTTCCTCCACAGATAGAAACCCCTCTAAGAGAAGGGTTCTGGAGTGGCAGAGAGCCATGGGAGCATGGCTTTGGAGGAAGGTGTGATTGAGGGTGGTAGGGTGCAGTGGAGCTGTTGATACTCTAAGATCCACAGATTTCAGAGTAGCAGCCGTGTTAGTCTGTATTCGCAAAAAGAAAAGGAGTACTTGTGGCACCTTAGAGACTAACCGATTTATTTGAGCATAAGCTTTCGTGAGCTACAGCTCATAGCTCATGAAAGCTGATGCTCAAATAAATTGGTTAGTCTCTAAGGTGCCACTAGTACTCCTTTTCTTTTTGCGAAAAGGAATGCATCCGATGAAGTGAGCTGTAGCTCACGAAAACTTATGCTCAAATAAATTGGTTAGTCTCTAAAGTGCCACTAGTACTCCTTTTCTTTTTAAGATCCACAGGGTCTACATTCCCCCTCCCTGCTTAGATAGAACAGTTTGAAGGAAAATCTGTGAGTTGAAACTTCCTGGGTCCTGCATGACTTTTACCTGTAAAGGGGATGATCTGGTCCTGTCTTTAAAAGTCAAATAGAAAGATTAAGGCCAGGTTCTTTCCTTGGAAAAACACAAAAGTCTCATTGGGCAGGTAGCTTTTTAGATTTTACATAGTTCAAAGAAAATCATATGGAAAATAATCTTTTGAAGCAATCTTGTAGAATGGAGAACAATTTCAAAATGTATTAATACAGGGTAACTATCCAAAGTAGCAAGTGCTTTTACTTTTATTTTTAATTCTAACACACACAATAAAGTTGTTCAAAGAATTTTACTATTTTTATTTAGTTTGTATTGTTTGAAATTACTACAGTTTCTCCTTGTGTTCTCACAGCAAAAACCTCCTGGACAAGATTCTCTGCCCTCCTCTGTATGGAAAGTGACTAACGCCCCAGAGGCACACAACCAGGGTAGTGAGCTTCTATACCACACTCCCTGCAGCTCTAGGTATACGGACCATGTAGTCAGCAGGGAACGGCACATCAGTGATGAGGAGGAGGAGTGACTGGAGAGTGGTGCTGTCTGGTAGACAGTCCCTTGGGTGCCATTACCAGTTCATGTAGGCAGCATGTGGTTAAGTCCATCCCGATTTGGCAAAGCACTAAAGTATGTGCTTGAGCCCATTTAAATCATTGCTCAATTGCTTTGTAGAATAGGGACCAGCTTAAGCACATGCTTAAAGTGCTTTGCTGAATCAGAGCCATAGAGTGCTGTCAGCCCTTTTATCAGTAATGGATTAGTGGGTGTGGGGAGGTGAACAGAAATGAAAGCAGGAATCTCCAGTTCAGTTAACTAGGAAAGCTGATAGGATGTCTTATTATTATGGCCTGGTGATCACTTCTAGAGCTGCCAGGGTTTCAAAACAGCCTTCCCCCACCAAAAGTGCACATACAGTCAAGAAAAGTTATTTGTTATCCTGTCCCCACATTGTTGCACCAGTAAGAGCATATTAAATAGCCCTAATTCCACAGTGGCTAACTTTAACCCAAAAGATGCATAATACTGCCACTGGGAGGTCAGAAATCCTTTTGCATGGGACATTGGGAGTGACAGATTAAGACCGGATCCAATAGATCAGCCAAGCAGGCCTCAAATTCCAGAGGGTACCTTTTCATTGATATTTGTGTGTGTATGTAATGGAGAGATGAGCCAGGGTTGATGATAATGCAGCAGGATGGGCCTGTTGGTAGCATTAGTGTTGAAATAGCATCCCTAGCACTCAACACTGCAGAGGGCATCAGAAAAAAGGGGAGACGGCCTTTCATAAAGGTCCCCTATTCTGATGTGGTAATTTAACCAAACCACAAGGAGCAATATTAGAGCCAGAGGCCTTTTGGCTTGCCAAGTGCCCTCGTGCATCTGCCATGACCATTAAATACATTCTCACATTCTTTATATGGAAAATGGGATAAAAGATGCAGGGAAGGATTGAAAAAGCAGGAAAGATGACAATGAGGCCTAGATTCGAGAAAGCACTTAAGCATGTGCTTAACTTCATGCATGCACTTAAGTCCATAAAAATCAATGAGACTTAAGCGTATGCTGAAAGTTAAACATGTTCTTTTCTGGTTTCCTGAGTTGAGGCTTAAGTTATGGAGCAAATGAGAGTGATGTGGAAAAAATGGGAGTTTGCACACTCCCTTTTGCGGTCGCTAGCATATTGAGTTATCTGTCGCTGTAACGATTTCTCGAAAAATAGGCTTGTGGACTCTCTGAGATTTGACAGCCAGCACCATAGCTACTACTTGTATAGTGCCACAAATGTGCATTAAGTGGAAGTGAAAAGCTTTTAAAAATTAAGATTGTAATGAACAACTGTTGGCTTTTTAATTAGTAAAAAAAACCATGTTAATCTGTATTCTCTATCTAGCATTAGAAAACAGTTTAAATTGCTCTGTGAATGTTTGCTGTGCTCCACTCCCAAGGTAGCTGCATTTCAGCGGTGGGTGAAGTGATTCCTTTGTGTGTCTATCCCATCTATTCTATCTATAAGGCCTGGTCCTGCAGTATTTCTCATGAGAAACTCTCATTCAATGGACATATCCCAATTCATTGAGAATTCTGTGGCAGTAAAGATAGCAGGATCAACCGTAAGTGCTCCAAAGGCATTGGGTTCCTTTGGGATAGAAAACCATTGGGTTCTTTTGGGATAGCATAAATATAAGCTATTACGGAGTGTTTAGCTCTGATATTACAGGCAATTTATTACAGGGAGGCCCCAACTGTATCACAAATGAACATAAGAGAGACAAGGTGGGTGAGGTAATATTCTATTGGTGAGAGAGACAAGCTTTTGAGTTTATAAAGAGCTCTTTTTCACTGCTACAACTACACTGCATATCACAAATGAACATGTTAGTTATTCTTCTAGCCCTCGGTTATCGACACTTTCCTGTTCTCTTTAGCATGTACAAGGACACTTCGAATTTCTCTAAACAATTTTAAGTCATTCATTTCAGGTTGTAGAACTAAGTAGCAAATAGAAACTACTTTGTTGCTGACAGGTCTATAAAACAGGTATTGTAATTATGCAGGGTTTTTTTAAAAGCCTTTCTAACTCTGCTCTTATTTACAAGTGAAGGCTGTTGTCCGTTTAGAATGCAAATCTGGCCCTTATAGCTCGCTGATTCATGTTGCTGTAAATTTGCTCTACCTTAGGGCTGTTAGTTTTATAAAATAATTGCTATTTATCAAGAAACATTTTGAATGAGAGGCCCTTCTCCAGGATTACATAAGAATGGGTTCTTTGCATCATCTTTGCATCATCTTGGATCTTGAAATGGTGTTTGAAGCGAGGGGGACACTCTGCAATTCTAGTTAGTGATTTTTTTTTTTAAACTGGGCTTAACATCTCATGCAAATTAACTTTTCTCTACAGCCACCATTGTCACTGACTCAGAATTAATGAACTCTTCTTTAACCATAAGCTGCTGAATGTCTCAGAGACCTACTAGCCTTTTTATCTTGATTACTCTAAGAATAAGAAATGGCACAGCATTATTACATTGGATTTGGAATGTTGCTGACACCTCTCTGCATGGATTCCCCTTTCACTGATGTTTGTTTGAATGATCTTTTTCTAGCAGTGGACACAAATAGAAAAAAGAACAATGGACATTAAGTAGGGACACCGGGTTAAATCTATACTGCGGTAAAATAAACATGGTTGGATCGTGTCATCTGAGGTGGGCTCATGGGGCTAGGGCTGGGGGCTATAAAATTGCAGCCCAAGCCCTGTCTACACTGCAATTTTATAGCCTCACAGTCCTGCTGACATGGGCCAACTGAGGGTGTTTTTGTGTAGTATAGACATCCCCTGACTGACTGATTGGTGGTTACTTCTAGAGGCTAAAATCAAATGTAACTCTGCCACCAAAGCAAACCTCTAATTCTTCTGGGTGAAGTACTGCAGACTATCTATTTGTTTAGGTGCAACCAGCTGTATCAAGAGCTTCTATCCCTGCTCAAACTAATGTTCCTTATAACTACATATGCGAGTCATCAGGCGAAGGAAATTAAGATGTGTATTCTTCATACTAACATTTAAGACTATGGGCTATGTGGGCAAAATTCAACCCTGCACAGAAGGCTAGGACAAAATCTATGCCTCAGTTCGGGCCCTTACTGAAATGCCTCAAGATTGTGTGCACCAGGTAGAAACACATAGTTAAGTAAGAAGAGGACTTGGAATGAAATCCAGGTTTTCTACATGGCAGTTTAAACTGCTAACGCTACACCACCAAAGCCTTCAAGGCTAATGACTAGACCTGGGGAGCACACCCTGAACTCCCATGTGATGTTACAGAGCACGGCTATTGTACATACTGTTTCCCATCTGGCAGTTCCTGTCTGAACATAGGCGCTGATTCCCTGAGTGCTGCAGGGCTGGAGCACCCATGGGAAAAAAAATAGTGGGTGCTCAGCACCCACCAGCCACAGCTATTCAGCACTCCCACTGATCAGCTGATCGGGGGCACCACCAACAAGCTGATCGGTGGCTCAGAGAGAGGCTTGGGGGAGGGCGGAGAGCAGCAGGTGGGGGCCTCAGGGAGGGAGCAGAGCATGGGTGGGAAGAGGCGGAGCGAGGGTGGGTCTTTGGGGGAGGGGGCAGAGTAGGGGCAGGAAGAGGCAGACCGAAGGCAGGACCTTGGGGGAAGAGGCGGAATGGGGGCAGGGTCTCGGGGTGGAGCACCCCCAGGGAAAAATAAAAGTCAGCACCTATAGTACTGAATGTTGCAAATAGCTCTCTTACCTTTTAGCTTTTGGGTGCAGCCTGATTTGTCATTCTAACTCATTTTTTCTAGACACAGGATATCCAAGCAATGTAAAATATCTTTAAAAAGGAAGGGCTAGGTATTGTATTTGCATAAGAAGATACTAGACCAAAATAATTAAAAGTTGGGTGGGGGGGAGGGGGAAAGCAGTGGAGCCAGATGAAGTACATCCCAAAAGTTTGAAGCAACAGCTTCCCAAAGATCTGAGTAGGTTTAGGGGACCTTAAGATGGCTGAAGTAGCTTGCACACAGTATTGGAAGGAATTCTGTCAATGGGTTAGAGCATCTTTAAATAGTATATCCTGACTCTTTTTAAAAATAGAGGATTTCTCTCCTCTGCCGATGTTTAGAGCAACATCACCTAACATGCTTGGACCTGCTTTTCCTTCCCTTTCCCCCATTCTCTATGTATATGCCTGCCTGCCATTTCTTAAGTTTATTACTTAGATTGTAAGCACCTTGGGGAAGGGACTAACTTTTTGTTCCGTGTTTGTACAGTGCCTAGCACAATGGGGTCCTCCTCCATAACAGGGGCACCTGGGTGCTACAAGGATACACCTAATAAATGACATGCCAGTCTCAGTGTCACTGCTGCAGTTCCTATTAAATGCCCTCTTGCAGAATGTGGTGAAGAGCATGAATGTCAGTTCCCCTACAGAGCAGTGCATGAAAACATCATCCTTCCAGCCTATGACACATTGCAGAACAGTGAAAATAATTACACAAAATGATGCCAAATACACAAAGAAAACAAACTGAAATAACAAAAATATTTCCTCTAACCTTTTTCAAAGACTTAGTGGTTACTTGTAATCATGAGGTATTGCACAACACTCTCAGATGGAAATAGGATTTCAAGTTGACTCTCTCCCTTCCAGAAGGATACTGGCTGTTAGTGCTGGAATGAAAATATATGGAAGATACAGGAGACTGTAAAAGGGAAGATAACAAACCATCAGAAGTGATTTGTAATAGAAGTTTACTTTCGGACACTTTATTTGCCAGTTTTTCAATATGGTCTCATCCAGGCCTCTGTCTGCATGACCACATATGTGGGAGCTTACGCATCCTGTACTTTCTAAAAACTATTTATTTAGGGCTAGATTCTACTGTCCTTACTAATGACTTCACTGGGACTACCTGTGGGTGTAAGGCACCACTCAACATGAGTGTACTGTAGGTCACAGAATCTGACCCTTATTTTTGGGCTATGAGGTGTCCTACACACATTTCTTAGTTACATGAGAACTCCTATTTGACTTCAGTGGGACAATTCATGTGAGCAACTGCTCAGCAGTGTAAGGGAGGAGGAATCATAATCTGGCTCTTAAAAAGTAATAGCCATTGTATCCATCAGGAACTCACCTTCAATGATCATTACAAACTGACACAGAAAAGTAAAATGCATAGAGATCTAACTGCCTGATGTATGTGCACAAGTCACATCCAAGTATGTGGGTGTAGTAATTTGAGGGGTCTGTTGGCTAGCTTGCCAAATTTGAATATGAAAATCATATTCCCTGTGGCCTTCTAAGCTGAAAGGTACTCTATCCCCAGCCTCTTTTATACACCTGTTTTTGCAAAGGCATGTGCCTTACTGCTTTCTTTTTTAAAGAGTTACTTGTCTTTCATTTACAGAGTCACTAAGCTAAGTAAATTTGAAGTCCAGGTAGACTTTAACAACATAACGTTTACTAATTGTACAAAGTAATTAGTACATTAACATTTCTCAATATTTTGGATGAGTCTCTTACTTCAGGTAGGTTATTGGTTAGCCAACAAGTGTGACTCTGTTGAGGGAGAACGCTGACATCCAGTATGTTCTGATATTTAATTAATTTGGGGTATTTATTGTTGTCAATTCTTCTGACCAGTTTGTTGCTAAATATTTTCTCTCTTCCTGTGGCTGCTGGGGAAATAAAAGATGTAATTGGAACTCAGCTTCCTGAAAGTCTAAAGTTTGCTTTTGTTTTCCAACATCCCCTCCACCAGTCAGTCAGAAGACAGAGCTCATTTTCAAAGAGACATTTGAGGCCTGACTATGTATCCCTTTCTCACCGTGGTGAGCAGTCGTCCTAAATTGAACTGGACTTGTTCATTCACAGCTGGATTTCAGTATGGATGAGGAAAGCAGTACAGCTGAGTCTACACCAGACTTTTCCCCGTACAGTTTACCATCTTTGCTACTACAAGGGGATCTTCATTGGTGGTAGCAATTATGAGGGCGCTCTTGTGAGTAGGCATGCAAACAGCCGCCAATGGTTTAATCACTTTATTATCTAACTCTGCTCAGAGCAAATATAGATGAGATGTAGGTTAAAATGCAGATGTCTGCAAGCACTTTGTCTACACTACTCCCATCACTGCTATCTCTGCGGAAGCTGCAAGTCCTGGAATGTGCTGCTGTCAATGTGGGGGTTAATAGTAACCAACTGGAAGTGCTTTAAAACATTGTACCTACCTGCGCAGGACAGAGGCATGCAGAACACCTCTAGGAGCTGTACTGGTGAAAAGTGCAATGTGAACCTTTCCTAATCCCTGCTGTCAAATTTTATTCCAATGAGAAATACGCTAAAAGGTGTGTAAGGTGGCATTGATTCCACTCCCTCTCCACATGGCTCATTGCCAGAATTAGGTGTGCTAACCGGCCTCTTCCACTGCCTAGGCTTTAGGGTGAATTGGTAACTGCATTCTGCCTGGGCCTGTGTGGATTCCTTGGGTGGGCGAAGCTTACTGCACCCCCTTGGGTACGCCAGTGCAGAGAAGCCACAATTCAACCCAGACAGCGAGACCCTAGGCCAAAGTTTAAAACTTGAGTGCCTGAAATTATGTAATGAGAACTTGATTCTTATTTATGCTAAAGCCACTTTACACCACTCTGGCAGTGTCAAAGGAGCCTTTATGTGGGAGTAAAGTATATTTACACTGCTCTGGAAGCACAAAAGGGCCTTAAAATAGCCCCAGTCTAAATGTGATTTAGGTCCCCGAATTCATATTTAAGCATCAGTATAAAGTGGCCTGATTTCAGAGATGCTGCTCTGTCCCACAAATGACAGTGGAAGCGATGAATGCTCAGCACCCCAGAAACCAGGCCACTTGTTCTGGTGCCTAAATATGGATTTAGATGCCCAACTTTGAGCACCTAACCTTGAAAATGTTGGCCTTAGATTATTGACCCGGAGAAGTAAATAACTAATGAATGAAGTTTTCTAGTACCATTTATAACTTGCTCAACTCTTGAAAAGTTTCCTGTATCTCTCTTATGAACTGCAGCTTGATAGTTTGGTCAGACATTCCACCCTTTGGCAACATTCCCTTCCCCTACTACTCCCCTCTTTGAACCTCCCCCTTTGACCATTCACTAGTTATCAAAAAGTGCGGGGAAATATAATATTCACATTGGGTAGATTTAAGTAATGTTAAAAGAATATCCCCCCTCACCCCTCCCTCCCACATCACTTACATAGGGTGTGACTGGGATAATCAGAAAGAAGTAGCAAATAATGTGTCATATTATCAGACGGCAATTAGTACTCTTTTTCTGTACTTCAAAGCTAGGAAAATGATAAAGGTAGATTGAAGTTATTTTTAATTTAGAAATTTATCTTATTTTGGGAAGTACATTTGGTAACTGGAATAAAGCAATCAAGCAGGGACTAGTTGCTGACAATCTGTCCTAAGTGAAAGAGTATGATTAGATCACCTTGTTAAGAATGTTTATTCTTCTATAAACAGATCCCAAACCCCTCTTCTAAAATATTTGGCAACACTACTGTTTCAAATTGCAGTTAAGTAGTTCTGTAGTCTGAGGCTGGAATGCTCTTTATAGTGGCGGTGCTGAAAGCCAGCAAAACTATCCCCAAACGTTTTACCTCATCGTCCCCCGTTCTCCCCCCTTCCCTGCCCTCCCTGCAGCTGAGGCCAGGAGCAGGGCCATGTCTCCAGGTGCGGGGGTTGAGGGACACGGACAAGGATAAGGGGGCCGAGGCTGGGGGCAAGTTTGAGGCCAGTAGCGGACCGCACGTGTGCAGCCGGCAGCCGGGAGCCTGCATAAAACCTGGGGGTGCTGCAGCACCCCCTGCACTCCTACTTCCCGAGCCTATAAGGGCCTGATTTACCAGTTCTTTACTTCCGCTGTAGGCTGGTTTGACTCTATCAAAACTGGAGTTTCCCTGGCATAAAACTGGAGCAATTCAGTGACTAATCAGGCTCAGAATCTCTAGAGTTTTGCCATTGGTTCTTGGAACCAGCAATTCAAAAATAATTTTTAATTACACCCAGAGATCCCTTTTTCTTTATACAGTGTAACTTACCCATCACCTATGACTGAATTGCTCACTCACAGTAAGATTAGAAATGTAATTATGCCTCAGTTACACTGAGGGATTTTAAATGAGGCTTGCTGATTGTTTAGTTGCAGACTTGACCGAAAAATTCTGTTTATCTTGTTATCATTATTCTTAGCTACTATGAATAATTTATTTGATGCTAACCAGGCAAATGCTGCCAAAATCTGAACAATGCACTCCTTCAAAAATGTTCTGTCAGCCTGTGACATTCTGAAAGTTAAACACTCCCCGCAAAAGTCCATCTATTCTGTGCTCCATCACTCCCCACCCCAATCCATACATTCTTTCATCCCCAGCCTCTCCATCAATTAATCTTCCCCCTACTCACTACCTCACTACAGAGATCTTGCCATGGAACTCCCCTACTTGTCAGCTGCTCCGCACTGGAGCGGTGGGGCTGGCAGCTGTGGTATCAGAGGGGTTTCCCTGTGGCCTCTGGCTGTGGGAGAATTGGTCAAGTAGAGAGCAGGCTCCCTTTGTTTTTTGTAGAATGGGTGGAGCTTTCCAGACTGTAGGTGATTGCCCTTGGTGATGGGGGAGGTCCTGTGGAGTGTGTATCTCATGGATGATGGTGCTTAAGGGATAGTAGGGTTTCAGACTCACTCCCAGTAACAGTGCTTCAAAGTCCAGGCTGGAGCTGAGTAGGCAGGCAGGCACTGACAGAGAAGAGAGGAGGCTGGAGCCTCTACATGGCTACCTTTCAGCATTATAGCAACTTTGTCCTTCTACCACTTCTTCCTCCTCCTCATGTGCTGTTGGAATGCATGGTAGTGGAAGGAGCATCCAGTGGCTGTGTGGTGGTGTGTCCCATCCCCATATTATTGGAGTACCTTTCAAGAATAGAAATAAAAATAAGAATTTCCTTCCTTCCTAGCCTGTAGGAGAAACTTGATCAGTTTAGCTTTTGTTTGTGTATGTAGTGAATGTACCGCAGAAAAGTTGTGTAAGAGAAATGAGTTACACATTCAGTTCTGGGAATAGGCAGTGCCCTCTTGCAGGAGTGAATTCTCTAGTCTATGTTCAGTTTCCATCAAAGGTCTGTCTCCTGCACTCATGGGCCTTCCCTTCTTGGCTGCAAGTATCAGAGGGGTGCCGTGTTAGTCTGTATCCCCGAAAACAAAGAGGAGTCCGGTGGAACCTTAAAGACTAACAGATTTATTTAGGCATAAGCTTTCGTGGGTAAAAACCCCACTTCTTCAGATGCATGGAGTGAAAATTACAGATACAGGTATAGATATACTGACCCATGAAGAGAAGAGAGTTACCTTACAAGTGGAGAACCAGTGTTGACAAGGCCAATTCAGTCAGGGTGGATGTGATCCAGTCCTAATAACTGATGAGAGGTGTCATTACCAAGAGAGGGAAAATTGCTTTTGTAGTGAGCCAACCACTCCCAGTCCCTTTTAAATCTGTTATTGAATGTCCAGGGAGATTGAAGTGTTCTCCTACTGGCTTTTGTATGTTACCATTCCTGATGTCTCATTTGTGTCCATTTATTCTTTTACATAGAGACTGTCTGGTTTGGCCAATGTACATGGCAGAGGGGCATTGCTGGCACATGATGGCATATATCACATTGGTAGATGTGCAGGTGAATGAGCCCCTTATGATGTAGCTGATGTTGGGTCCTCTGATGGTGTCGCTAGAGTAGATATGGGGACAGAGTAGGCAATGGGGTTTGCCACAGAGATTGATTCCTGGGTTAGTGTTTCTGTGGTGTGGTGTGTAGTTGCTGGTGAATATTTGCTTCAGGTGGGCTGTCTGTAAGCGAGGACTGGCCTGTCTCCCAAGGTCTGTGAGAGTGAGGGATCATTTTCCAGGATAGGTTGTAGATCATTGATGATGCGCTGGAGCTGTTTTAGCTGGGGGCTGTATGTGATGGCCATTGGTGTTCTGTTATTTTCCTTGTTGGGCCTGTCCTGCAGTAGGTGACTTCTGGGTACCCATCTCGCTCTGTCAATCTGTTTCCTCACTTCCCCTATTGTAGTTTTAAGAATTCTTGATAAAGATCTTGTAGGTGTTTGTTTCTGTCTGAGGGTTACCAGCATCACTTTAATTATGTCTGACTTCAGGTTTAACCAGCTGCTCATCATCCAGGAGCTGACTTTAGTTAAACCCTGATAGAGCAGGGAGATGGTGCTGTTTATGGTTGATATAAATAGGCTTGGTAGAATTAGATTTGTATTTTTGACAGATAATATTGATCTTTGTTTTTAAGGTTTTTTCCCCCCAATTTTTATATATTTAAATTTTTACAGTTGTGGGAAATCATGGAGGGTCAAACGATGGGGAGGGATGAGACAATAATTATTTAATGAGAACAGATGCTGAGATTCAACAACTTAAAGCTTGATAACAGTTACAAGAAATTGTCAACATTATATGTCAAAATTTTAGCCTTAAATCAAACTCTAACTAAAGTTCTTAAGCAGAGTTTTTTCTTACTTTGCTTATCTGTAGATTTCTATTGTTATCAATGGAAATATTTTTTTCATTGGTTTGTGTGTGTGAATGGTGGAATCGACATTTACCGATACCAATCTAATCCTTCTAAGCCTAGACATAAAGAAGACGTCTGCTGGCACTTCTGCTCACGCTGGCTCACCAGCTCTCCCAATTACTTCATATAGATGCTGATTATGTGAGGGAGAGGACAGTGTCCTATGGGATGCTGGAGATGAGCGCTTTGGAGGTAGAGGAACTAGAATACCAGTTCAGGGTACCTCTGTTTGCTCCTGCAGCTTCTTGGGGATGGGTCGGGAGAATATAGTGATCAGCATTGCATTATCAAATGGCACAGAGAGGTCCAGCAGGATGAACAAGGATGTACTTCCCTTGTCTATGGACAGGAAGAGATCATCCACCAGAGCAACAAGTGCTGTCTTTGTATCATGCCCTGGCCTGAAGCCTGCCTCAAAGAATCCATAATGCTGACAGATGGCGCTGAAAAGTGGTTTTGCTGGCTTCTTGACTAGCTTACTTAGAAAAAGGAGGTTAAACGTTGGGTAGTAGCTTGTGAGGTTTTTGGCATGGATAGTAAAATTACACAGTTGCTTAACAATGACTAGTACACAGCTTCATGGAACAAAGAAAATGAAAGAAAACTATAAAGCTATATAGAAAATCGGCTAATTGGTAAAATTAAAATAAAAGCAAACAAGAGCCAAAACATTTAAGACCTAAAAGAGCATATTTTGTTTCCTTTTGGTGAACAATACTATTGTTTTTCCTTAGTGGAGAGAAGTGAAGTTTGCCAATAAAGTCTCTGTCTCAGGAAGTAACTCTCTATGACTCACTCACAGCAACAACTATTCTTGGTTAGAAACAGACTTTTCATCTTCACAGAAAGTTCATCATACATGGAGTTCTGTTGTTGAAAATTCATAGATTATAAAGCCAGAAGGGACCATTGTGATAATCTAGTCTGACCTCCTGTATAACATAGGCCATAGAACTTGCCTGAATTAATTCCTGTTTTAATGAGAGCATATCTTTTAGAAAAACATACAATTTTGATTTTAAAATTTTCCCAATCCCTGGTAAATTGTTCCAATGGTTAACTGTTAAAAACGTGCACATTATTTCCAGTTTGAATTTGCCTAGCATCAACTTCCAGCAATTGGATCATGTTAGATCTTTCTCTGCTAAGTTGAAGAGTCCTCTGTTATCAAATTTGTTCTCCCCACATATGTACTTATAGACTGATCAAGTCACCCCTGAACCTTGTCTTTGTTAAGCAAAATAAACTCAAGGAGCTCACTCTAACACAATAAGGCATTTTTTCCGAAATTGCAAACATTCTCCTGGCTCTTCTCTGAACTGTCGCCAGTTTATAAACATCCTTCTTGAATTGTGGACACCAAAACATGGTGTTTTAGCAGTGATTGTCCCAGTGCCAAATACAGAGGTAATCTAAACTCCCTACTCCAACTCAAGATTCTGCAGTTTATACATCTAAAGGTCAGATTAGCCTATGTGATCTCAGTACTGGAAACTCCTGGTCAGCTGATGATTCGTTGTGACCCCAAATCCTATTTCAGAGTCACTGCTTTGCAGATAGTCCCCCATTGTATAAGTATGGGCTACATTTTTTGTTCCTACAGATTTTTGTTTCAAACTCCCTGAGGACATAAAGTTTAAAAAATAAAGATAAAGTATTGAAAATACCTTGACCGTGTTCTCTCGGTTATTTTAGACTTTTCTGCTTTCATTAACAAAAATGTCCACAATTCTTTTAAATGGTCTAATTTTTGCTGTTTTAATATTTAGCCTTTGCTAAGATTGTAGACAGAACTTTGATTTCAACAGGAACAGGAGTGAGCCTAGTGGCAAAAAAAAAGTCATTTCAGTGAGAGCAGCACTGAGACAATAGTCACAATTTGAAATGGCTGTTGCTGGCTGGCTTGCACTTTAAAGCACTTAAAGGTGACCTAGCTGGAGAGCCAGGCCATGGAAGACTTGGAGAGAGACAGGCCACTCCAGGGTCAAAAGTGGTCAAAAGAGGCGAAGTTCCTTGTAACAGGTATTAGGGGCACCCTAGAGGTGAGAGGTCTCAGAGTAGCAGCCGCATTAGTCTGTATCCGCAAAAAGAAAAGGAGGACTTGTGGCACCTTAGAGACTAACAAATTTATTTGAGCATAAGCTTTCGTGAGCTACAGCTCACTTCATCGGATGAAAGCTTATGCTCAAATAAATTTGTTAGTCTCTAAGGTGCCACAAGTCCTCCTTTTCTTTTTTCTAGAGGTGAGAGTGCACAAAACACTAATACTAATACATGAGTTGCTTCCCAGATCTCCTCTACTTCCTTTTACCAACTACAAACCTTTGTGAACAGAGCACCAGGGGCTGGATAATTACTGGGGTAATACTCCTCTGGACCGTGCCTGCCTCCCAGTGCTGCCTCTGCTCCGACTCCAGGCTAGTTACCACTGCTCTGCTTGGACAGCTTTTCTAATCACTGAGTCCCAGTTCTGATTCCATCCATAGACCTGCAGCTGCCTTGTCTGGGCCTGCTCTACTCCCTGCTTCTTTTCCACCCCCACATTTTTCTCAGGCTCCATGTGACTCAGCCTTTTAATTTCCTCAGTCTCTTAATTTCACACTGCCGTAAGGCTGCCCAATTTGCTCTCAAGTAGCTGCTGCTGTGTACATTCTCCACTAGCTCAGTCTCATGATCTCTTGCCCAAGGGGTTCCACATTGGAACTACTTGTTGCCACATATTCCACCAGACCATGACCTATTAAATTCCAGGTAAATAGGGGAAGGGGAGGAAGTTGATCCTACCTTCTTCCTGGCTCTGCTTCCATTAAGGCTAATCACCACTGACCCTGGCTCCTTAAGGTCTTAGAATGGGTGTGAATGTGACCTGATGGCCCAGGCCACTGACCCACATCTTTCTCCTGCTCCCCATTGTCGTTCTTAAGATCATTTGGGAGCGGGAAGGGTCTCCATAGTGACCCTGCAGTGGATATATTAATCCGTGATCCTAAAGGCGATACTTGAACATTTTCTTATTTTAAGCTACACGATAGACAGGAAAGTGGACGATAAGCAAGTGATGTACTGCCAGCATTTACCAACAGGATCACCTGATTTTCTCCCATATCTTATAATGCTTATGATATAATGACAGCTCATCTTAAGTGATCACTCTCCTTACAATGTATATTTTTTCATGGTCTGTGTGTATATATAAAATCTGCTCACTGTACTTTCCACTTTATGCATCCGATGAAGTGAGCTGTAGCTCACGAAAGCTGATGCTCAAATAAATTGGTTAGTCTCTAAGGTGCCACTAGTACTCCTTTTCTTTTTGCGAATACAGACTAACACGGCTGCTACTCTGAAACTTATAATGATTGTGTACCAAGGAAGCAAGTATTTGCAGACAGGAAGGGTGAGGGAATAGGAAACCTTTCCACTTGGTTTCTCATTTAAACAAAAACACCTCTCCAAATCATAACCAAAGAAGGCTGCAGAGTCACTTGGCAAACACACTTGTATTAAGTACATTTGCTGGAAATGTTTCTACTTTGTTCCTGTAAAGTACAGTGACTGTATTGATAGGATAGCACACAGAGTTCAGCATGCACAGACTGAAGTGGGGGAGGAGAATGAAGATCTCTGGAAGTTTTTTTTGGAAAATACCTGCCATATGATGCATTCCTAAAGCAAAAAATTACTCTTTAGAAGTATTTTATGAGCCCTCGGTCAACTGCAGGGATAAGATGTCATTCTCTAGGGAGAGAGCTGAGCAGGGGAGTAGAGCCCTGCGGCGGGACTGGGTGGGTCCTGCAGGATCCACTGCTATAATGGTGGGAATGGATAAAATATACTTTGTTGTGGGCAGGCAGAGGTGACTAGTGGGAGGGACACAAAGAGGGGCACCAGCTAAGGGGGGGGGACAGGTGACACCCCCAGGTGACTCTTCCCCGCACTGCCCCCAGGTCAGGGCCCCCACACTCTCCCCGTCCCGTCCTCCCCATCCCACTTTACCTGGGCTCTGTCCTCCTGCTGTGCCAGCCTGGCTTCCCCTGGCTGTTCGGCTGCTCTTCTGGCAGCCAGGCTGCGGAGCCATGCCCTAAACTTAACCCTAACCCTAACCCGCAGGCCACCCGCCCCCCTACGCTCACTTTCTAGTGACAGTGGCCAAGCGAGCGAGAGTCCCCCCACCTTCTCCGGCATGCTCAGAGTCGGCTCCTGTCCCCAGAAGCTGACCCGGGCAGGGAGAGGACTGCCGCTGTCACCACTCCCTGCCTTGCCCAGACTCAGCTTCTGGGGACAGGAGCTGTCTCTGAGCATGCTGGGGGGACTCTGGCTCGCTCGGCCACTGTCCCTAGAGAAGCTGAGCCCCAGGGCAGCCGCTGCGCTGCACCGCGCAGCATGGCTGGAAGAGGAGAGGCTCTGGCCCCGCCCCTTCCTCTCCCCAGCCGGGGCTGGCTACTGAGTCAAGTGCCCCGAGCAGGCTTCTGGGGAGGGCAGGCGGCCAACCCTTCCCACCTCCCCTGCCCCCAGCGTCGCCTCTTTGGGCGGGATGGGATGTGCAAAAAACAAGACAGTGATAATTTTGTGGGAAACCACAAAATCGCTCATCAGTTTGTCATAAATAGACTTTCAGCAATGTAAAGAAAGTTTTTCTTTTTTTTTTTTTAAATAAAGTTTTTAATACTTAAATTATAGTGAGGGATAGAAAGACTAGATGTCTGTTATAACAGGAGTTGAAGTATCTTTTTACATGGTTTAAGCAAGATTTGTTTTATTCTTTTATTGGTAAAAGCTGATTCTGAATTCCATTTATATATCTAATATATTAACCAACCTGTTTGTTTGGTTTTAGTTTTTAGTAGCATGGGGAAATTTGTCTCTCTTGCGGGATTTGTGGGATCTAAGGTTTTTGCAGGTGGGAGCGGGGAAAAAATGCAAGAAACAATGCAGGTGGGAGTGGGTATTGCGGGGTGGGATGGGACGGGAGCAGGATTAAAAAAATAGTCCCACGCAGGGCTCTATAGGGGAGCAGTTACTCTTTCCAGTCTGCTTTCCTGCAACCCACCTAAATATCTGAGTGGGTGATTGGGTGTTAATGCTGTTCCAGACAGCGTTAACTGCCTCTTCATGCTCTTTGAAGCTGCTGCTGCACAGAGGGGAAAGAAGGCAGTCAATGGAAGAATAACAATGTTACCAAGAAGGATAACAGGGCAGCCATGTGCAGTTGCTGGGCTCTGTGGCCCTCCAAACCACACTGAGAGGAGCCCAGTAGTAGAGTTGAGCAAATAATTGATTATTCTGTCCAAATCCAAATGGAAATTTTTTGTTTTTTTCTTGCTGAAATGAAAAAAAATTCATTTTGGGTCAAATGAAACATTTGTTTGACCCAAAACAACTCTTTTGGTGCTTTATTTCAGGTTGTTTTTGAGTGGCTTTCACTTCTTCTTAGCTAACTTTTGAAAACAAATATCATTTCAAGAATGAAAAGTCAAAACATTTCCTTTTGAAATGGCTAAAACAAACTGTTTCAACATTTTTGCATGTTTTGTTTTTCAGCTGAAACTGTTCGCAGAAAAATGCAGTTTTTTGGGGGGAATTTACTTTTTGCTGATTTTTTTTTTGCCCAAGTCTACCCACTGGAGTGCACAGAATCATATTTTGAACATCTGCACTATCTGCTGGGAATGGTGTCTCATTTTGGCTTCTTGAATAGATGAAGTTTATTTTGTAGGCAGAGTTTGGAATACCACTACCTTTTACACCTCAGGTAGAACCCCTTCTTGTACATGAGTATCCATATCATAGAATATCAGGGTTGGAAAGGACCTCAGGAGGTCATCTAGTCCAACCCCCTGCTCAAAGCAGGACCAATCCCCAAGTTTTGCCCCAGATCCCAAATGGCCCCCTCAAGGATTGAACTCACAACCCTGGGTTTAGTAGGCCAATGCTCAAATCACATATCCTTGTGGCTGTGAGTAATTCAGACTTGATGTTGTAGAGGAGGTGTGTAACACTGCTGTTGCATTGTTAGCAGATCCACAACACAGTCCTTGAATTGTTGTCAAATTACAAAGGAGGATGCTTAACTTTAAAATCATTAATGTTTGTATAGATTAAATGCAAGCAACTGGGGCATTAGCGAAAATATTATGTAACCAGGATATGAGAAGCTATTTCATAGCAACAGAGCAGGGCTGGCCTTAGGTTTTGTGAAACCCAAAGATGCTGGAAGGAGGTAAAATCAGATCATAAATTGTGTCTCCCTCTGAACCCGCTGTCAATAATGGTGTTACCTCCTTTGTAATGTACTTTGAGATCTCTGGATGAATAGCACTATATAAGAGCTAGTGGTGGTAGTGTGGTGGTGGTGGTGGTAGTGTATGTCGTTCTTTTAATTAATTATACTGTTTCCTCCCCTACCTTGTGCCGCTTCTGGAATTTAAAATAGAGCTGACCTGTGCATTGCAAGGCTTGCCCTGGAGGCTGGGCTCCGAACAGCTCTTTGTTTTGTTTGTTTTTTTGGCCAGCCTTGTAGCTGAGAAGGTGCTTATGTCCCTGTGAAGGATGAATCTCGCTGGTAGGTCAATTAAACAACATGATAAAATGGGGTCAGTGAGTCACTTTTCACTATTTTTGGTGTGGCTTGTTCTCCTATTTCTGCTATATACAGGGTATTGATGTCAGTAAAAGTAGTTTTCATTCTGTCTTATCATAATGTCACTTTTGGAGAAAGGAAAAGCAGTCTACAAATAGGAGAGCATTTTGGAACATCTCCATCTGGGAAAGGAAATACAGAACTCCTAAGTTCACATTTCCTTTGGAAATATGAATCAGTGTTCATCACTTTGAACAAATGTACTGTGTAACCAAATATACATCTTAGACATGTCTTGAATCTGATTGTCAGCTGTAGAAGAAGAGCCTCATGTTAAATAAGATACCACATTTTAGTTGATTTCCTTTGAATATGAAAATATCAACAGTTATGCATGTTGGTGTCACTGATTTCTGTAGAACAACATGGAATATTTTAAAAAATTGGAAGCATGTGGGGAAAACCTCATAGAAGGCCTTCCAGTTGAGAAGAATAACTGCACTTAACTGTAAGGTGTGGGTGGATTTAGCTGTTGAAATCCGTTGGTTTGAACAAGCTAAATCTTTACAATTTGCCTTTTCAAAAATAAGGAGCTAGAAGTTAAAACTCCAACAGAAGACTTTCTGGGTCTTCAAGGAAAATGTTGCTACATAAGATTAATAAAATATCTACTTTATGGTATAAAATAGTACACCCTAATGAACAAAAGCAAGGATTTCTCAGGAGACTTTAACACAGCAGAAGAATCAATAATACAGAATGTGGAGCTTAGCATGCTATTAAAAGAAAACCAATCCCCACCTGCCCCCCAAAAAACCAAAACACCTTTGTTATGAACAAATTAAAGCTGCAAGAATGTTTCAGTGGTATCCAGCTAATACCTCAGACCAATATTACGTTTTCTTTACAAAAATTCTACACACTTAATTTTACTTCTTTGCCTATATTTTAACTTGTTTCTAGAAGATTATTGGAAATGGTACTTAGTAATCTCATAGTGATTTGTTATTTTTGACCATTGCATATGCTAAGGGGCAAACATACATTTAGGCAAGCAGTGTAAGTTGGGGACAGTAAGAATTGCATTAAATTATTTCAGTGCTTAAGCGCTCTGCTGGATCAGGGCCTTCTCTGTTAAGTTCTAGACTTTCTAATGTTTGGGTATGATAGAGTGTTGCCCAACCACATATACAGTACAAAGATGTGATAGAGCCAGGAAAAGTACCCAGCTCTCGTCTTCTATTCCAGTGCCTTAACCACAAGAGAACATCCCTGTCCTTCTTGCAACCCTCTGCCCCATTCACTGTCCATCTTGTGCACTGGATGAAGCAGGAATCCAGTAGATCAGAAATCATGTGATTGTGTAATTAGACAAACCCATACTCATAATGGGGCTGGATTAAGGTTTTCAGTGCTTGACTTTGCAACCTTAATGTTTTTTAAACATATGTTTTTTAAATAACTAATATTTAAACCAAAATGAGTTCAGGTTATGAACCCAGAACCTTTACATGAGTTACACAGACCTTTACCACTTGAGCTAATGGAGTACCTGGTAGTAGTAGTACGCTATTATCCTCTAGGTAAACCAGTCACAAGAAGGAGATGTGACATACTATACCAGTGGTTTAAACAACTATTTGCTAGCCAGTACATAAGAACGGCCATACTGGGTCAGACAAAAGGTCCATCCAGCCCAGTATCCTGTCTTCTGAAAGTGGCCAATGCCAGGTGCCCCAGAGGGAATAAACAGAGCAGGTAATCATCAAGTGATGCATCCCCTGTCGCCCATTCCCAGATTCTGGCACCATCCCTCCTCATCTTGGCTAATAGCCATTGATGGACCTATCCTCCATGAATTTATCTAGTTCTTTTTTTAACCCTGTTATAGTCTTGGCCTTCACAACATCCTCTGGCAAGGAGTTCCACAGGTTGACTGTGTATTATGTGAAAAAATACTTCCTTTTGTTTGCTTTAAACCTGTTGCCTATTAATTTCATTTGGTGACCCCTAGTGGAACACTGGCAGTCAGGATTCCTGGGTACTATTCCTGGCTGCAGAGATGATGGTAGTATAATGGTTACAGACATCTCTGCCATACACATAAGTTTGGCAATTCCATTCTGAAAGACAGTATAGCTGTGAATGAGAACTGGGTCTGCTATGCGACAGATAGGATTCAGTTTCCAGTTCTGGAACTTCTCAGCTATACCATTTGTAAAATGCGGAAAAGAGACTTGCCTACCTTTTAATTTAGAAAGACACCTTGCTAAATGATAAGGCCATGAAGTTTATTAATACCAGTAAGTGGAAGAGCTTGGACTAGAACGCATTGTTTCTTCCTGGCCCCCCACCCAGCTGTCTAAAGATTACTAAAGAAACGAAGAGCTTGCATAGCCAGTTTAGTATTTTATGCTATAACAAACTGCAAATAAGTGCTATAAAATAAGTGAGCAATAGTAAAGCTATTTCTTAGTCCCTGCCCACAGTCACTATGTTAACAATTATGATGATATATAGAGGCTCTGGCATAGGTGCTGGAACTAAGGGTATGGCACACCCTCTGGTTTGAAGTAGTAATAATAACCCAGATACATGGTTTCCACCTTCTGCACCCCAACTATAAAAATTGTTCCAGCACCACTGGGCTCTGGAAGACACATTAGCAGTTTTTGTTACTTTTGGAATAATAGTGGATTAATATTTTACAATATAGCACTATGTGCAAAGCTCTTCCAGCAGATTTCTTGTTTTCTTCAGAGTATCATGATGTTAAGTAATTTTACAAAACAAACTGCTTCATTATTTTTGCATATCTATTTTTCTCTGCATGTAATATGACACCTTGGAGGTGCTTGCACTGGCTGATTAAAATTAGTTTTCCTAAATGTCAATTCAAATTATTGCTGCCATTTCATTTTAATAAGAACATGTTGCTCAAAGCTGTTAATTTCATGTTTGTATTATTATAAACTACTAATAAGCAAAAGCTTATTGGGATTTGTACATACATTGTTTAAAAAATTCATACATATTCATATCATATTTATCATGCCAGTTGTAGTCAGTCAATGATTAAATGGTTCAAAGCAGTAAAATTTTAAGTCACAAATGTGATTGATTATATTGAAAATAACTTTCCTAACAATTATTATAATAATGAGAGTTTATAGTCACTGAAGTACTTAAAGGACAAATTTAACTTATACTCTTGAACGGAAAGTGTTCTTCTTTTAAAAAAACTTAAAGAAAAAATGAGCATTACAATCCATAAACAACTATTCAAAAAGAAGAGAACAGATTTTTAAATAGTACACTTGAGTTTTTATAGCTTTTTTCCATTTTTGATTAATTTTAGCTATATTGTAACATAAGTAAAAGGTTTCTCACTGATTCAGATAATTAGTACATGATTTTTTGCAGTTCTGAGGACTGTCTGATAAAATATGTAGAAAGAGACATAAATGTGCCATTGATCTTACTGGGAGCTTTGCCTATACCAAGACTGCAACTTCAAGCCCATAATTGCATCATCATCATAATGTCATTTTGACAATCAACTTTACCTTTATGGATTTCTAGTATTCAAAGCAGGTGAATGCTCTGAAGGATGAGTAGATGTATAAACTCATAGGTACTCATGATGGGCCAAATTTTGGTTCTACTGAGGTCTACAACAAAACTTCTGACTTCAATAGGTCCAGGAATTGGCCTGTATGACCCACAGGCCACGAGTGACTCCCACTAGTGATTCTTGTAGCTCTCATTGAGGAATTTGCAAGGTTGCCTCCGGCCTGGATTTCTTCCCTGATTCCATGAAATTACTAGTGGTGTCTTCTTTTAGTACCGTCCCCCACTACGCACTGGATTATGGTGGACCTACTCTACCTGGTTCATTTGCCCCAGTCATCCAGGAGAGCCCAGCTTCAACAAATTCCTTTGCCCTTGTCCTCAAGGGAAAGAAGGAGCATGATTGCTGGTAGCTGAGTAGTTCTACTATGCAAATTCTAGAAAGGACTTTATGGTTTAGTGTCTCAAAGTTTAACTAGTACTACATATATTTTAAACCAAATGCTTCTCCATATGCTGTTCTATACAGAGAACCCCCACCATCTTCACTCAGTAGTTGAGCAGCCGACATTTACTTTTTTACAGATCAATAGATGATGTACAATACATCTCTCTCTCTCTCTCTCTCTCTAACTCACCTTCGACAATATCCTGCTTTATAACTTAAAATGTAAAATGTCATCCCCAATCCTGGAAACACGTACATAGGTGCTTAGCTCTAAGCATGTCCGTAGTTCCATTACACTCATGTGCTTATAGTGAAGAATATATACAAATGCACCATTGGACCAGGCCCCTAATTATTGTAAGAAGTTCTGATATGTGTCAGAGATCCTGTCATAACTTACCCCCTCCTGTCAGCAGTATATTTAGTTTCACATAGACCTTTATCATCTCTAATTTCTACTAGGGAGTCTAGTCCACCTCTGCCAAGAGAAGTTTGTTACCAAAGTATATTTGCCAGAATTCTGTCCAGTATGGAGTGTTTTGGATTTTTTTATAATGTCTTACATAGTGGAATTACATCTTTCCTCAGGAGAGGAATGCATGTTACTGTCAGGAAATTATTTCCAATATTAATTTTATATTTTCCTTTTGTTAAATTTATACCCTTGTTTCTAGTTATACCCTGTTGTACAAACCAAAATCATTATCTTCCTCCTGAGGCTCACATCTTGAAATTCTCAGAGTTATTTGTAAATGTTACTTAATCACCCTGTACTGATGTAGTTCTTCATGCACTGTCATAGTTCAAGTAAAATTACCTCTACTTACCTTCTAGTCTGAAGATGGTAAAATGAGGTCTGCAATGAAAAGCACCCAGTGCATTTCCTGCGCAGTTCATCCAAAGACCCTGGAAAACCCAAGTTGCAGTGATAACTGATGTTGCTCTGCTGGTTACTTTCCACTCATTTGACGCAGTGGCAGCAATAACAGCTCCTATTCCACCAAAACAAAATATCAAAGCTAAAATCTGTATCCCTAACATGCTTCTTGACTTTCACTATATCCTGGACAATTAGCAATGTCACTGTGTGGTATGTGGAGAGTACTTCAGTCATCTGGGTAAGCAATAGGTACAACACAAGCAAATTACACTTGAACAAGTGTTGCAGAAAGTTAATATGGGGACAAGACATTTTTCATGCTTGCTTGACTTAAAGACCCAGGCACCAGAGACATTTAGAGACAAACAAAAAGTGTGATTTTTTTTCTTTTAGATAATTAGTGATGGATGTTACAAATCAATAAATTAATTTTTAATTTTAAAAATGAACTTCATTTTTTTATATTTTTTCTCATTTCTGGTATTCTAGTTAATGCTTAATTTTTAGTTAATTGGAAACTTAACAACCCTAGAAAAAAGTGCAGAGTCCAAATTGTTCAGTATCCGTTAGCAGATGTAGCAAAACACTTTTAAAGGGATCAACTATTATTTGAAAAATACATTTTAAAAGAGTCTAAAATAAATTCACTTGTCAGCAGTAGTTGAACTGGTAGCTCTGTCTTTAAGATTGTAAAGTCTTTGGGGCAGGCACTGTGTTTGCACCTTTGTATTTTGGAAGATAAAAAATCTGTACACAGAATTAAACTGTGAGAATGGATTCCTTCTTGACTTATGAATAGATTAACCTGCCAGACTCCAAGTACAAATGGAAAGTATTTATTAATATACCTACTTTTAAAGAGATGACAGACAGCATTGCCACTGAATACTAAAATGACATCCTGTAACAGATTGTTCTAACAACGAGGATGAGTAAATTTAGACAGGAAGAATCCAATTCCGCCTCACTGTCAGATAATACAGTAATCAGCTATGTGCCATAAGATAAGTATACCTTTAAAAATTATGCATGTTCTTCTGCATTAGAATGCTAATGGAATAGAGGAGACTATTTAAATATGCCATCACTGAATAGATCCCCAGGGATAAATATTATGTTACTGATCTACCTAGGCCATACAAAACTATTAGGTTTTCACCTTTTCTTAGGGACTATATTGATTCTTGCAGGGGCTTGAGAGAACCAATGAAGATGTATCTTCAGGACCTGAGATGTCTTTTTTCCCCAAAGCAGCAAGCTATTCTACATTAATGGTTGTCCATTCTCTAGTGAAGTAGTCAGTATAGACGCTGAAGGCACAGGTGCTGCCTCACTAGTTTCCATACTTATCTAACCAGTTATCACGAACAAGAGATGTTGCATTTACTGTTTATAACTAAGCTGAACTTAAAACAACTAGAAATGCCTTACTACCTCTTTCCACAGCCAGATGACAACTTACTGGAGCCCAGTCCTGTAAACACTTAGGGCCAGATCCACAAAGGTATTATGTGTCTAACTGCTCCTTTAGGTGCCTAAATCAATCATTTATGCAATACTGACATTCTCAAAATCACTGCTCAGCTGCCACCTAACCCCAGAGATGCCCAAGTCCCATAGGTGTAAAAGTTTCGGCCAGTGGGCATGTGCAAAGCCACCTAAGTGCTGATACTGCCCCACATGTAACAAGGGCTTAGAAAGATGAAGATGAAGCCCCTGCCGTTCAAAGAGGGATTCTTAAACGAGTTGTTCCCTTGCCTCTCTCTCCAGTGGGGCCCAATCCCATAGGCATTCTCAAAGCCTACCTAAAATATTATATTTGTCACAAAACCGAGGTGGGGGCAATTGTGAGCATCTGGTGGCCTACTGGGTAAGGCACTCACCTGGGACGTATATATAGGTAACTACATGGAGAACAAATATTTAATAATGTGCTCTTCAATCTAGCAGAGAAAGGTATAGCACGATCCACTGGCGGGAAGTTGAAGCTAGACAAATTCAGACTGGAAATAAGGTGTACATTTTTAACCATGAGGATACTTAACGATTAGAACAATTTACCAAGGGTTGTGGTGGATTCTCCATCACTGACCATTTTAAAATCAAGACTGGACGTTTTTCTAAAACGTCTGCTCTAGTTCAAACAAGAATTATTTTGGGGAAGTCCTATGGCCTGTCTTATACAGGAGGTCAGAGCAGGAGATGACAATGGGCCCTTCTGTCCTTGTAATCTATGAATGTAGGTGGCCCAAATTCAAATCCCCGCTCTGCCTGATTTGGAGCAGGGACTTTTATTCACATCTTCGACCTCCCAGTCAGTGCCCTAGCCCACTAGACTATTGAGTGTTTTGGGGGTAGGTCTCTCTGTCTCTCCCACATCCCACCTGAATGCCCTAACCACTGGACTAGAGTCATTTTCTCTCTCTCTGGCCTAATGAATATTTAATTATTTATACGAAGTAGAACAGCTCCAACAGGAGAGAGTGACCGCCCACCCTACAATACCCAGTAGCCTGGTGGCTTGGACACTTACCTGGGTGGTGGTAGATGTGAATTCAAGTCTCTGCTCCAAAGCAGGCAGATCAGGGATTTGAAACCACATCTCCCACCCTTCAGGGGAGTGCCCTGGCCACCAGGGCCAGATTAACTTTTTGTGGGCCCGGCGCCAAACATATTTGTGGGCCCCCCTGGGGAATGATTGTAAAAGGGGCTGGGGTCAAAAGCACAGTGGGGTGGCAGCTAGGGTTGATCCCTGGAGCAAGGGAGGGGCCAGGGGTAAACTGCAAGCAAAGCAGGGCTGGGGAGGGGATAAACAGAATCCCCCACCGCCTCTGCCCACATAGAGCGGGTACCTACTTGGTTCTAGCCCATTCTCTTTGTCTCTCTCTGCACTGAGCTGCCCCTCCTCCCACAGGGCCATATCTGCTGTACTGCCCAGGTAAGTTGGAGACTGTGGGGATCTGTCGACACAGTATCCCCAGCCCAGGTGATGTGACAGCCAGTGGTGGATTTAGAGTTAGTGGGACCCCCCGTCCCTTCATTTTTGGGGCCTCTCCTTGGGACCCAGCAAAGAAAAAGAGCATTTTCTCTTATCTCCCCCCGCCCCCGTTTTTCATTCTTTTTTTTTTTCATTCTCCTCCTATAAGTAATAGCAAGTAAATGAAAATAAAGTGAGGTACCTTGATTGTTTTTGTAATCTAACTTATTTTTCCACAGACTACTTGAAAATCGCAGAGGGTCTCGACGGACCACGTAACAATCTTTCCAAATATTGTAAAAAAAACATTGCGGTGCAGGGTCTGGCCAGGAGCTAGGGTGAGGGAGGGGTCTCAGGAGGTTGGGGTGTGGATTGCTTAAATGGGGCAGCTCCTGTTTGGTGCGAGGGGTACAGGTGAGATGGGCGGGGGTGCAGGAGCTCCCGTTTGGTGCTCAGGATGGGGGTGGGGATGTGGGGGGGTGCAGGAGTCAGGACATAGGGAGGGCTGGTTATGTGTGGGGGGTTGCAGGAGTCAGGGCAAGGGGCTGGGGAGGTGTGAGGGGGTGCAAGGGTCAGGGTGGGCAGAGGGCTGGGGGTGTGGGCTGGGGTCATGGGGGTGCTCATGGAAGGAGGCTGGAGGGGGTATGCCCTGATTCCAGTCCCTTCCCCAAGGCCCCACCCCGCCTCTTCTCCACCTCCTCCCTGGAGCAGCGAGCATGTTGAGGCTCCGCTCTTCCCCCTCGGCAAACAGCTGATCGGCAGCAGGGAGAGGAGGAGGGGAGGGAACGTAGCACGCTGTGGGAAGAGGCAGGGGAGGAGCTTGGCTGCTGGTGGAGCCTGCCCTGCTCTGGCAAGCTTCTGCCCCCACAGGAGAGAGCGGGGGGCGGAGAAGAGTGGGCCATGCCCCCTTTGGACCTTGGGCCTGGCATCATGGTAAATCCGGTACTGCTGACCACTGGATTATTGGCTATAATTGGGGCTTTCTCTAGCTTTTCATGAGCGCCCATGCCCTAGCAGGCCTCTATCTCAGCAGCTGACCTGGCTTTGGTGCCTAACTCTCAGCCATGAACCTTCTCCTGGAATTCTGAGCAGAGGGAAGTGCCTCCCTCTGGCATGTCAGTCAGGCGCCTAGAGGACCAGACCAGTGGGAGCTAGATGCCTAAATACATCCTGCCCCTTTTCTCTGTATTTCACTCCTGGCGAGGTTAGGCAGCTCCCTGCTCAGCTAACTGGCTTCTGAGGACCCTTCCTTAAGTGCCTAACTCCCCCCAAGCATCCTGGGTGCCTAATTCAGGGCTGTGGATTCTTCTTGGTGGCAGGGTGCCTGGGAGTTAGGTGTTACCTAAATAAATCTTTGTGCATCTAGCCCTTTCTGCTGAGTGCAGAATACACTATCATCTGACTGATATTCACTGCAGGCCTGCACAAGTCTTATGCTCCATTTAAATCCCAAACTGCATTCTAAGGCCTTAAGTGGAACTTAATTGGCTCATAAGCTTTGATGCTGATCCTCTATTTAACGGCGATTTTTACCCTGTTGTAAGTAATTTCACTGAGTTCATGGTAACAAGAACTGTGTCCTGTATTAAGTATTTGTGAAAAGTGGTAGGAAATAATCCTATTTTGTGCCTTCATTTCTGTTACCAGATTTGCCCGTTACTTTCGGACACACATTTATTAGGATTACTTTTTGTGGGGGGGAGGTGTTCTGTAATTCTATCAATGTACTTCTTGTGTCACTTGTAGTCTCATACAGCGCTCTGCTTCTCCCAGTTCCCTCCCAATGGAGCTATCCTGCAAGACCTAGGTTCCCCAGGGCAGGGTTCTTCCAGCCTCAGAATCTCTCTCTGTCTCACTCACTCACACAAAACCGGGTTAATCCGCACTCCCAAGCTGATCCGTATATGTCCTTGGACTCAGTAGGCTGGGTCGAGCAGCATTTCCAAGCTGCCACCCTCCTATGTCCCAGGTTCACCATGTCCCTATCCCCAATTTCACATTACAATTGTTCTGGTAGTAACCCACTTGATGAGCAAACCCTACAGGATTTTTGGGCACTGCAGGAATCTTTCACTTAGGTATGAGGAGCGTTGCTGCAGAGCGAATGAGGAAGCCAGAAAAGCCACTCACAAGGGAGAGAGAGAGAGAAGCAACCAGCTTAATCATAAAAGTTATTTATTGCCAGGTAATAACCATAGGGGAACCAAACAAACAAAACACTTATAATATTAAATCTAACTTAAATTTGATTATAAAAGTCAGGTTTAGAAAACTATAACTGATCAAACAGGTCAGGGTCAGAAGGCTATATCTAGAGAGAGAGAGAGAGAGAGAGAGAGATGGGTTCTCACCACTCCGTGAAGCTTGAATTGATCTGGGTTCCCTTCTGGTGGTGGTAGCTGTGGGTCCGGAGTGCTGGAGACAGGCAGAACCCCCAGCACGATCAGTCAGGAGAAGAAGAAGTCCCAATGGAACTGATACAGATTTTGGATCCAGCCATCAGAGCAGCACTTACATGAGCATTGGTAGGGGTTTTTGTAGGGAAACAACAATGGTTCAAAGGAGAACACTAGATTTGTTTATGGGTAAACTGATGGCTCAAGGGAGTATACCAAAGTTGTTTTGTTCAGGCTAGACAATAGGAACTGATCATTCCTGCCTATGGGCAGTGTTCCTTGGAGGGAGCTCACAATGCAATTAGGGAGCTTCACTATTTAGGATACTAATGAAGGATTTATTAGTAGAATTGGTCTGATAACTACTGAACTGGGTGTGTGCAGGCGTGGGTTCATTAACATCTGAAGCAGAGATCCCCCATCATGCAGTGCTTCCCTGCTTTTCTGGTCCCAGAGTTCCATGCGGTTCTTGCCTTGGAATCTCTATTCTCCATTCTGTACGTTAATGGAGATGCCTCCCTGTCCCATCTTCGATGCAGATGAGGCTAGGGGAGTTTCCTTAATCCTGTCACCCTTATCCTAGGGGTTTAAGTATGTCTCCTGCTGCCTTTTCATTGCTTTTTGTAAGTCTTTCTTCTGATCAGCTTTGGTTCGAACAGAGGCAGGGAAGAAGGGGGAGGTCTTTTGTGAGTCAGACTGGCTGGGTACTGCACCCTGGTTCCCCAAGAACACAGAGCTGATAGGTAACATTTCTGAAGTTAAGCTCTGAGGAAAAAGTTAATCAGTTATTTAAGAAGTTCAAGGCAGAATTAAAAATTAATCTGTTAACATCTTGGAAAATGCTGATGTTTGTCTTCTTTGTAACTGAACAGACATAACTGTTGGAAGAGAACTTTGTCCTGATAGCTTACTGAATTTCCAAACGAAAAGGGAAGGAAACATCAGAGCATAGATCCTGATCTGTATTACACTATTGATCTAAAACTTCAAATAGACAAATCATTAATCACATGAAATATGTAATCCTGTGGAACTTAATTGAAAATCATGCGAACAACATGAAGTACTGCTATTGCTACGGGCGTGCTCTTATAAAAGCATACCAATGCCAATTCCTAAAATATAGTTGGCAACTGAAATTGTTTTGCAGAAAGCTATTAAAGTTTATGTGGGCAAGTAATAGTCTGACTTTTATATTTTGTATATTTATATAAATTAATCTCTTTAACCTAAAATGAAGAGTTCAATAAAAACATACTATTGACTCTAAAATTTTTGCTGTAGTAATGTTTGCCAGGATGGATTAAAACAATTTTCATGCAAAAATGGCTAAATTCAGATAAAACTGACTACTCTGGTGATCATGTGTATACATGATCAAATCAACTTAACTATATTAGGATTGTTAAATGAGTACATTAAAAAAAACCCTATATAAACAGTTACTATTCCCTGGAGTATTACATTTTATCACATTATTCAAAGATACGTTTTATAAAAACAACCCACGTGCATTTTCCCACCATTTATTGGATACCAACGCTTTTATTGTTACTATCATATCTTTTTTGTTTGTGAAGTGCTCTGTAAATTTGTGGCACCAGATAAGCAGCAGCGTGCACAAGGTGGGGTAAGCAGGGGCATGACCCTCCACAAACGTTGGGGGCACAGAACTCCTCCCAGCCCTGGGAGCTGTGGGGCAGGGGAAGGACAAGCAACTTCCCGCTGGGCCAGGGTGGGGGGAAGGAAGAGCGACCTCCTACCAGGATGGTGGGTGGGGGGAGCATGCCCTTCCACAAGGAGTCAAAATTAAATTACTGCACACACCCCTAATGATTATTAGTACCATACAATATTCTGTGTGGCACAGATAATCAGACTGGTAAAGAACAAGCAAGTAATTTTATCTTGAGGGTTATCTTTAGGTTTATTTTTAACTATGCTTGTTCACATTCGTAAAAAAAGAACTTAAGAAATATCACCAGGCACACATGAAATGGGTCTAAGAACATACTGATTAAATCAACTCATTGTGCAAAAAAGGTGTCCATTGACTGGGCCAATCATGGAAACCATAAGTTATGATCACTTTTTAAATGCATACATATCTTCATTCTGCTTTGAATTTCTCTTTAGCTTGCATTCATACTCGCATTCTTTTAAACACACAAATACAATAATCAAGGACCAAAGCAATCTCTCAGATAAGAGTGTTTAAATCAGGGATCGGCAACCTTTGGCCAGAGGCCCACCAGGGTAAGCAGGTTCGGCTGATCGCAGCTCCCACTGGCCACGGTTCACTGTTCCAGGCCAATGGGGGCTGTGGGAAGCGGCGGCCAGCACATCCCTAGGCCCGCATCGCTCCCTGGTTTAAATACACTTGATGTCATGTGGAGCTGGACATACATGTTTCTTGACAGAATTTAACTTAATTTTTTATATCTATATAGGGTTTTTAAATACACCCAAATCATGCTCTGGGCACAAGCACACAAAAGTGCAACATTATACAACCCATGTCTAAATAACTGAGACCTCTCAGATCTTCTGGAGGTCTCCAAAACCAGAACTCTCCTACTGATGCCCCTCCTCTTCTTTCCCTCACTTTTAGGAAAAGCCTGGGAAGACAATAACTGGACCTTGCAGCATAACATGAAATTCAGCAAAATCAGGGTTGGACAAGGGAAAGCAGAAAATGTATTCCACTGAGAACCCCTCACTGAAAATGCTCTGTGTCCAGCTCCCTCAAGACCAGGAGTTGTTAGATCAAGGACTTCAGGTCCTCTTAATGGCTGTGGTTATGGTACAGTGAGAAATGACTCTGAGGTGACCCAGGACTCAAACCATTTAAGTTTATGTGTAGGATATAACCAACACCCTTAAATTGCCCCTGGAAATGAATCAGAAACCATTGCAGATTACAAAGTAGAGGATTCATATGCTGTTTATGCAAAACACCCTGTAACAAATGGGCTGGCACATTCTGCATAAGAAAAGGTTGTGAGTAGAGGCAACAGCCCCATGCACAATGCATTGAAACAGCCTCATCTCAAAGTGACAAAGGCCAGGAGCACTGGGGCAAGGTCTGTATACAAAAGAAAAATCTGAAACTTTCTCAACGTGCCAATCGTGGCCACTGCTCCTATCTGAGCATACTGAAGCAGCTGTGGCTCCAACAGGATCTCCAGATTGCAAAACCTTATTAACAGAAGGTGGTCAGACTCCCTCAATAGAAGGAGCTGACAACTCTGAGTTTTCTTCCATTTGGTTCCCACAACCTACTAGCCTAATATGTCTCTTCTGGATTGAGTTGCAGCCAGTGCAGTTTTACCCAAATCCCAGTCCCTGCTCTTGATGACATTGAGCAGCTTAGCCATCCCATGGATGTGATGTAATAGACACAGAGGCATAAGCAGTAACAACAGTGGGTATGGTGCAGCCCATGCCCCCTTACTATACCCAGTTGTGTCTCACACACTGATTGCCCTAAGGTCTCTGTAATATTTGTTTCTTTATTTACAATTAAGAAAGAAAAGGAGTACTTGTGGCACCTTAGAGACTAACCAATTTATTTGAGCATAAGCTTTCGTGAGCTACAGCGAAAGCTTATGCTCAAATAAATTGGTTAGTCTCTAAGATGCCACAAGTACTCCTTTTCTTTTTGTGAATACAGACTAACACGGCTGTTACTCTGAAACCTGTAATTAAGAAAGAGTTACACCTCATGGATTTTCACTTCTGCTAAACGGTTCTTTTTAGATGTAAGGCAGCAGCAAAACAGTGAGCATAACTCATCATTCTTATGAACAGATTAAAGAGCTTATTTCTTTTTGTTCTTGCTACCAGGAATGATCCTTCCTTCAGTTCTGTATCCTCCTGGCACTGTCAGATCTGTGAGCCATCATTTGCTTTCTGGCATTGCCTGAACACTGTTAACAATCCTGATCTTCTGCTCCCTTGCATACAGTGCGGGCACCAAATCAGAGAGATCAGAAAGTGACTAAGTAAAAATATTTTCCAGATAGATTATTGTACAACCCTCTGGATAATGCTGCACTAAAGCCGTTATTATTTCGCACGCACATTCCGGTATTCCTCTAATGTGGCTTTAAACTGATGTAGAGTGGGCACAGAAGGAAGAGGCCTTTTAATTTACATAGCTATAACCAGATGTCACTATAATCTCCTTTTTCATATCCATAGAAGGTACAGTTCAAAAAAATCACAAATACCTAAGATATGCTCTTTGCAAAGAAGTGGTGTTTGGTCTGAACATCCTTTCTGGTACTTGTAATTGTTCCCATATACTTCAAGTCAATTAGTTCATTCTTAAAAGAAAATATTCTTCCCTGGCATATTCCCAGCTATTTGATTCGTACTTCATGACTTATAATCTTCTTCAATTCCTAGTATATCTTAGATGCAATGGAAGTAGGACATGCATGTTTACAATGAAGGGTAGCTAGTGTGATAAATTAGTAACAATATTGAATTCTCACCTGCTCAGCTAAGTGCAATCTCCATCAGGAAAGGAGGAGGAACACATTGTTTGAAGTGTGGATTTGCTTTTCTTTCTAGCACTTTCAGCCAAGTTACACATGTGCTCTGGGAATCTCTCTGTACATAGATCCAGATACATAAAAGAATGTAGGTGTTGCAGCGCCAACCATGCCAGGTGCCCTGCTGCCTAGTGGAATTCTCAGTCCTGAGTTAGGTGCCCTGCTTCCCCATCCAATGCATGGGAAGAGTTAGATGCCTAAAAAAGGGATTCTCAGAAGCCAGCAAGCTGAGCAGAGAGATACCCAAGCTAGCCAGGAATAAAGTGCAGATGAAAGGGATGGGGTTTAGGGCTCAAATCCTCAAAGTCATTTAGATGCCTAACTTTCATTGGTTTGGAGCTTCGGGAGCTAACTGATGGGTCAGACATGCACACATTCCCAGCTATAAACCCCTCCTCTCAAGTTAGGCACCTAAGCCAGGTCAGCCCCTTCTTGTGAAAAATCCTGCTCTGCTTGTTTTGGAGCAGGGACTTGAACCCACATCCCAGCTGAGTGCCCTAACTACCAGGCTATTGGCTCTTCTGGGACACACTCCTGTCCCACCTTTGTATTTTGTGCAGGGCCCAATCCTTATGCGTGCTGTGAGAATGCCTACAGGATTGGGCCCCACTCGTGAGATAGGTGGGGGATATATAGTTTAAGAATCCTTCGTTGAGACTTTGGCTTGTGCTAGGGCTCCAAGCAGGTCATTAGCTCTGGGGTAACATCAGGACTTAGACAGCTTTGCGCATGCCCACCACTGGGGACTTAGGTACCTGCTAGGTTGCGTGGCAGCTGAGGTTTTGAGAATGGCAGTAATGCCTAAATGGTGGACTTAAGTGCCTAAGTACTTTTGTGAATCTGGCTGATAGTCTATATTCTAACTTTGGGGATAGATCCTCAGCTAGTGTTGTCAGCTCCATTTAAGTCTTTGAAGCTATCTGGCTTTACTTTCCTCAAAGCTGCCATTTTTTAATTTTTTTCTTCTTCTTTGGGTTGTCTAGCGCAATATTACCTCCAGCTGATTGATGCTAGTGCTATTTCTTTAGCACAGGTAGACAGATAAGAAATGCTCGAAAATTGTGCACATAAGAAACCACAGATGTAGTTTGACTTCTATATTTGGGGGAGCAGTTCCAGTCAGGCCAACAGGGCCAAACAAATTCCGTGCCTGCCCATGGGGGAACCATTTCAGATCTGGGGGAGAGGGGACTTTAACCATGATTACAGTGGTTACTTAGGCAACTGAAAACTCTAGCGTTTTTGCAGATAACTTAGAAATATCTGACAGGAGCACTGCATCTAATTCTCATATCAAGAAAGAAAATGAAATAAATATTAGACGCACTCAGCTCTAATACTAACATGTTCTGACATCTTGTGGCAAGTCACTTGTGGGACACTGGATAGCTTTAAAATTGTAATGTATATTTTTACTCAGACACTCTTACTACAGTCAGAAGTGATCATCGTGATCATCTAGTCTGACCTCCTGCACATTGCAGGCCACAGAACCTCACCCACTCACTCCTGTAATAGACCCATAACATCCGGCTGAGTTACTGAAGTCCTCATATCATGGTTGAAAGACTTCAGGTGACACAGAATTCACCACTATTTTTAACCTGCAAGGGTTCCATGCTGCAGAAGAAGGTGAAAAATGTGGGAAAGAATTCTCTGTAGTAACTCAGAGCACTCCCCATCTAATGTCCCGTCTCCAGCCGTTGTGGATTTTTGCTGCAGGCAGTCGCTGATGGGCCACATGCCACTGTAGGCAGTCCTGTCATACCATCCCCTCCATAGAATGATCAAGCGCAGTCTTGAAGCCAGTTAGGTTTTTTTGCCCCCACTGCTCCCCTTGGGAGGCTGCTCTAGAACTTCATTCCTCTGATGGTTAGAAATCTTTGCCTAATTTCAAGCCTAAACTTGTTGATGGCCAGTTTATATGTATTTGTTCTGGGGTCCACATTGATGCTTAACTTAAATAACCCCTCTCCCTCCATGGTATTTATCCCTCTGATGTATTTATACAGAGCACTCATATCTCCCCTCAGCCTTCTATTGGTTAGACTAAACAAGCCAAGGTCGTTGAGTCTCTTCTCATAAGACAGGTTTTCCATTCCTCGGATCATCCTAGTAGCCCTTCTCTGCACCTTTTCCAGTTTGAATTCATCTTTCTTAAACATGGGAGACCAGAACTGTACACAGTATTCCAGAAGAGGTCTCATCAGAGCCTTGTATAATGGTACTAGCACATCCCTGTCTCTTCTGGAAATATCTCGCCTGATGCACCCCAGGACCACATAAGCCTTTTCATGGCCACATCACACTGATGGCTCATAGTCATCCTGTGATCAACCAAAACCCCCAGCTCTTTCTCCTCCACTGTCACTTCTAACTACTAAGTCCCCAGCTTATAGCAAAAATTCTTTTTGTTAGTTCCTAAATATATGACCTTGTACTTCGCACTATTAAATATCATCCCATTTCTATTACTCCAGTTTACAAGGTCATCCAGATCTTCTTGTATGATATTCCAGTCCTCCTCGGTACTGGCAATACCTCCCAGCTTTGTGTCCTCTGCATATTTTATTAGCACACTCCCACTTTTTGTGCCATGGTCAGTAATAAAAATGTTAAATAAGGTTGTCCCAAGACTGATTCATGAGGAATTCCACTAGTAACCTTCCTCTAGTCTAGCCTGAGAGATCACCTTTCAGTATGACCTTTTGTAGTCTTCCCTTTAACCAGTTCTTGGATTAAATTTTTTTTGTTAAAACTAATGTTAAAAATTATATAATACACAGATTTAAAAAAGTGTCTGTACATCTGGGTGTAGTGCTTACCTTATCCAAAAGTACAAAATCTGGTTAAAAAGTCATGAGATACTTACAGTACATAATCTGCAATAATCCAAATTGAGGTGAATAAATTTAATGGTACAGTTTAGATATTAAAATCTGAAAACTCGGGTACATCACTCATGAAAAACTATACCGATAGTTGGTTGTAAAAAGCAAATATGGGAATGAGTGTAGATTGTCCCTCAGTAATTGAGCATTTAGGATAAATTGTCCCTTAGTACATATAATCCATCAGAGAAATATTTCAGTTACTTTCTGATTTTGCTTCTCATCGGCACTCTGGCTCATCCCTCCTGGTATTGCCAATACCCAGTGATGTGTTCTAGATAGATGTCCGTCGATCACCTGATGGCGTCCAACAATCCCCATCTTTTCCTATTTAACTAATAATTTCTCATGTGGATCTTTATCAAATGTCTTACTGACATGCAGGTAGATTAGCTCTATTGCATTTCGTTTGTCTGAAAAATCAGTTATCTTCTCAAAGAAAGATATTAGTAACTTTGTTAAAAGCTCTTGAATACAACTGAAACAACTGTAGAAAAATCTACAATTATTTTCTGTCATTTAGGCTACTTACTTTTTGCAGCTCACCAAGTTTGGAACAGATCATTGAACTTAAGTCTTCTTATCTTAATCAACTGTTAATCACTCTGTTTATAAACAAGATTCTGACTCCTTGCCTCAGGGGCACAAACTGGGAGCGGCACATCTTGTTTCCTCTGCGGAACTCATTGCATTGCACATTCAGGCTGCCTGCCCCTGAGGCTTGCAGTTTGGTGGAGGGAGGGACACCCTCCTTTGCTCCCCAACCCTCCAGACTCCACCTGTGTAAGAAAAGGTCTTTTAAAAAAGCTCTGGAATTCTTACCTTTGCTATGGAATGCTATCTCCTGGGAATATTAAGATTAGGGTGTGATTATAAACAAGGATTTCCAAAAGTTTATCCTGATCCCATAACATGCTGTGTACATTGAAGTCCTGCAAGAGCTGAGAGTGCTCAACATCTTTCATGATGAAATCCAATGTGAGAAAGAACTGCACAAGGTCTGACCCTGCAGTCAATTAAGTGGGAGTTCTGCAACTGACTGACTTCAGAGGGAGTCAAGCTCTGTCCATTGTGAGCTATTTCAAAGATTTTTGTCACCTGGGTGCCAGGTTTACTTCTGGATATTTCCTATGGGATTAGATGGTGGACACTTACGTATTTTAACACAGAATAGTGTAGGGGCCTGTTAAAGTATGTTGAAAGGTTTTGCTATTTTTAGGTGAATTGAGTATGGATAGATAGGTCGCACATGAAAGAAGGAGACAGTCTAGAACAGTTTTAGTGGCTGGTGAGTGTTTTTGATATCTACATACAGGAAAAAAGTAAGTAAAAGGTTGAGATTGGTATGTTGGGATTTGAGGTGATTTTGTTAAATCTGACCTAATCTGGAGAAAATTGGCCTTGAAAAGGAATTTTCTGGTCATTTGTCTATGTGCCATTTCAGAAGACTAAAGCAGAATTTATCTGAAGGTTTGGGACGATCAGAACTATTAGATAAAGGAATGGAGAAGAGACGAGTGCTCTGGCTTGAATTTGCATGGAAATTATTTTGTCTTGTAAAATTTTGTTTTGGCAGTGATCCTGGCTGAGCCACTGAAAGTTGTTCATTGAAATTCAGGCAATGCTGACAATCAATGTCCTGTAAATCTAACAGCTACTCCTAGTAAAATTATGGAAGAAATATTAAGAGAATTTTTTTTTAGGTCTGATCCTGAACAAATGGATGTGCTGATGCACTTGCAAGCATGTAGATAATCCCACTGACTGCTTAAAAGTCAGTGTATAAATCTTTGCAGGATCCAAGCTCCATGCAGAATTAAGTAGCGAAGGTTTATAAAGAATAAATCTTTCCCAACCAACAAGATTCCTTACTTTGCTAGAATCATAAAATGAGTGGATAAAAGAGAATAAAGTAAATGAAATACATTGACCTAGTGAAACATATTATAGTGTGTCCTATTAAATCCTACATCAAAAATAATTCATATTGTTTTGGACAGGAATACAGTCATGTGGAATAACAACTAGATAAAAAAAGGTCTAGTTCTACCTGAGATCTTCATTAACCCTTCAAGAAGCACATCACATCTGGTGAACTTCACATCTGGTTTGCCCTCCAGTTATAATCAACATCAGCTGGGGGGGGGGGGGGGTAATCCTTTTTACACTCTATAATACTTGTTAGGATCTTTAGGACAATTTTTAGGACAAAGCGATAGTACATCTTTATAATTTTCACAAGACTGAAGCAATATCTCCTGCCACATGGTGCAGAGGCAACCTGTGCAGAGTTCAATTTCTGGATGCAGATTTGGGCTCTTTGTATTGTGGTAATGCTTCAATAACTTTGTACTTTTTATATTCCAAAAGGTGAGTATAGTGTGATCACATTGCCGGAACCACTTTTTCTCCTTAGGTCTTAGGAGAGTCATTGTCACTAGGCCAGTTTTACAAATTAAAAATTCCTGCATTGCTAAAGATGGGATCATCTGCAAAGCCTTTGGAACAGTTATTAATTAGATTCAAAGTCACAGCAGCTGCTTTCTTTGCTTCCAAAGAACAGCAGGTCTACCAGTTTCTTGAAAAGTTTGAATAGAATCCGAGCTTTTACCTTTCTCTGGAGAGAAGCTTAATTCTTTTGTACTTCAGTGTGCCATCCACGTGAGTTATATCAGTCTCCAGAAAGATCAAAAGCTCAAATCTTCTAAAACAGGGGTAGGCAACCTTTGGTACGCATGCCGATTTTCAGTGGCACTCACACTGCCTGGGTCCTGGCCACTGGTCCGGAGGGCTCTGCATTGTAATTTAATTTTAAATGAAGTTTCTTAAACATTTTAAAAACCTTATTTACGTTACATACAACAATAGTTTAGTTATATATTATGGACTTATAGAAAGAGACCTTCTAAAAATGTTAATGTATTACTGGCACGCAAAACCTTAAATTACAGTGAATACATAAAGACTCGGCACACCACTTCTGAAAGGTTGCCGACCCCGTTCTAAAATGTTTAACTTCACCAAAATTGGAGTATTACACTTGGAGCAGACACGAAGGTAATGTCTGGTTTTTGAAATGCCCCCCCTTGCAGTTTCAGTTGATACAATGTTAAATGCCTCTCCTAAACGGTTATGTAGTAGTACTGCCATCTATTTAAAAAACCAAACAAACAGTAGTTTTTACCTCCCACCAGGGGTGAAAGTAATTTAAAGGATTTACTGGTACCCTGGAGTCCTGAGTGGGGGCGTGGCCTCAACAGGAAGAGGCGTGGCCTCAACTGGAAGAGGCAGTTTAAAGGCCCCGGGGCTCTCGCTGGGAGCCCTGGGGCCTTTAAACCACCCTGCTGCAGAGGCGGCTGGGAGCCCCGGGGCTCAGGGGTGAATTAAAGGACCCAGGGCTCTGGCCGCCGCAGAGCTCCAAGCATTTTAAATCCCTGCTGGAGCCCGACTGCCGGAGCCCTGGGGCTCTGGCAGCCGGGCTCAGGCGGGGATTTAAAGGGCTCGGTGCTCCAGCCACTGCAGGGAGCCCCCGCCCGAGCCCCGCTGCCAGAGCTCTGGTGGTGGTTTAAAGGGTCCGAGGCTCCCCGCAGTGGCAGGGGAGCCCCAGGCCCTTTAAAGCACCACCCAAGCCCCGCTGCTGGAGCTCCGGAGGTGATTTAAAGGGCCCGGGGCTCCCCGCAGTGGCAGGAGCACTGGGCCCTTTAAATCACCGTCGGGGAAGCCGGTCCGGTCCGGTCTGGCACGGCGTACTGGCTCTTGCCGGTATGCCGGACCGGACTGGACCAGCTTACTTTCACTTCTGCCTCCCAGGTAGCATTTCAAATGAGAGATGAAGTGATCCTTAAGTATAACTTATATTTTTCACTGAAAAACTCTGGGTGTCATCAGTATTATCTTCTGGAGCAGTTGAAAACTCCTTCCAAAAACAGTATGTTGCAGTGACGTTATTGGAAAATGCATTAAAAGTGAAAGTGTAAAACAACAACAACTAGTAACGGCTAGTAGATATGAAATAAATATGCTACAGTTAAGGGTGGGGAGAGCAACTTAATAGTACTTCAGTTCAGTGCATGGAGAAAATTATCTTGCAGTCACCTAAGATGGATGACAGCTAAGGTTCTGACCCTGCAAGCAATTACATGTGTGAATAGTGTTTGGCAAGCATGGCCAGCTGCAATAGACATGACCCTGGGTGTCTGTAGCGAGGCGCACGTTGGGCCCCTCTGGTTTCAGCCCCTATTGCCCTCTCCAATCCGCCAGGAACGCCTCAGCTTGATGCAACACCAGTGTTCTTTATTTACAGTTGCCTTCCAGCCACCACTTTCCACCTATGTACAGGTTTCACAGCCAACTTTGCCAAGTGCAGGCCTAGCCAGCAACAGACCAGAAGACTCCCAGCTCCCTATGTGCCTGGCTTTTGTCTTCCTCCCTTCTTTCTGGCTTCCTCCTAGCCTTTATAGGCCTGGCTAATGACGCTGGGAGGTACTGCCCATTACCAGACAGACACAGGGTTATCCAACCAGCCCCAATCCATTCCCCTTGATTGGGGCTGGAGTGGCAGAGGCTGATTAAGTGCTTCTCATTCAGCACCCTGTCACAGTATCCAACATGGAGCCCCAGGGAACCAGGATCCCCAGAAAGGTTCCATGAGCATCACCGAAGCCTCAGTGAGGCAGGCTGGGTTGTGGCCACTAATGGAGGTGCGCTAGATGAGCAGAAACGGGGCTACCGCAGATATGTTGGTATCAGGCCATTAGTCCTGGGGGACCAGATCCTACTCAGGCAGCAAAGGTGCTTCAAACTGGATGCAGCCTGGGGCCCTGAACTGCACATTGTCTGTGGGATCCTGTACCTCAGATGGCCATAATACAAGATACGAGCAGTGTTGGCAGATAGAACAGAGACGGTGGTCCACTGGAGCATGCTGTGGCCTTGCCACTTTGAGCCCAAGCCACGAAATGGGGAGGATCATGAGCCTAGTTCTAGAAGCCAGGAGACAGGCCAGAATGAGTCACTGGGCCCCCACTAGTGGGGTGGCTCACTGGAAGCAACTGACCCTAGTCCTGGCTCCATGGGAGGCGAGGAGCAGAGAGGTAGGAGCAAGGAGGGAGGAAGCACCTAAGCCTGGCCCTACAGTAAAGGGACCACAGAGCAATGAGGCAGGAACAGCCTGCCAGTCTCAAAGCCCAAATAGAGGGGTTCCCCCTACTTGGCTCATACAGCTGTGCTGAGGATGGCCTAGATACTGGGCTTGAGCGCTACCTGGGGACAGGTATATTTAAGTGTTGAGGTGTGTGGGGGTGGGGTGTGCCGAAACAAAATTGGCTACAGAGCTCCTGGGCGGGTTTGAGCCAATGAGCAGATTGGGGGAGAGGGAGAACAAAGCAGTAGCAATCCCACTGCTAGTGGCAGTGAGCAAGGGGCAGACTGACACCAAAGCACAGGGGTGTGGAGTTTGAAGGAGTAGTTGCTAGTGGGAAAGCCACCTGCTGCACTGGTGATTGCAAAGGGGACCCCTGCAGACTCACAGCCTGGAGTCACCAGGACAGCTGAAATCATACAGCAACACACACCTTTCTGAGCTCACAGTGCATACCACTCATACATATCAGAATGTGCATGCAGCTTAGACTGACCAAAGGGGGGTTGTGGGGCATACAGTCTGGGTCTGTCTAGCTAGCGTTGAGGGACTTGTGCTGTACAAGGGTCAAGAGAGTCTGTGTAAATCCTCCTAGATATCCTTCTCTGGGTTTACTCCTGGCTTTGCCTGAGTTAGATCAAGGTGTCGTTCCATTGTTAAATAAGGTACTTTTTCCAGGGTGTTAATGGGGACCTCCCTAGGAGTGAGGGCTGGTGTTTGTGAAGAGACATAGGGCTAGGACCTGGGAGTTGTCCCTTCCCAACCCTGGGAGTTGTCCACCTGCCAGTAACTTTTTGCCTGAGGTGGCCTATTGATTTCAATGGGACTAACTGTATGCACAGTGGCCCAAATCCACAACAGGAAAGTTAGGCATAGTAACACCTAACTTTTAGTTGGGCAGAAAATCACTGGAACAACACAAAGCCTGAGTTAGGCACTTAGGCTCCCTATACAATGAATGGGAGGGACAGGCACTTTAGAATGCAATCCACAAAAGCCAGTATGCTAGGCAGCTTAAACCAGCCAATGGGAGATGCCGCCAAGAGGGGTGTGACTTAAGCCCCACCCCCTCACACAGATAAGTGCTTAAGTCTAGACTGCAGAGAGACACCTATCTCTAGTAGGGATCCATAGCCAGGAACCCCTCTCCTGGAGCCAGGCAGCTTAGGCACCTGAGTTGTTTCTTGTGAGAAAGATTGGGGCACCTGCCTCACTCCACACAAAATAGTGTAGGAGGAGGCACTGCCCACCTTTTAAGTTTTACCCCAGTGGTTAGAGCACTCACCTGGGATGTGGGAGACCCAGGTTCAATTCCCTTCTCTACATGATTGAAAGAAAGGATTTGAACAGGGTCTGCCATGCATGAGAAAACCTTTGCCAATCCAGAAGTGGGATGTTATGACCTTCTGGAAGCTGGCTACCCAGACTGCTACAGATCCACTGCAAACCTGTTTGGTGTTAGAAAGTCAGCTGTGGTTAAAATGGTGGCAGAGGTTTCTGAGACAATCAGGCATGTGGTTTACCCCAAGGGGGCGGGCATAAAAGATATTCCTGAAGTAATTGCTGGCTTTGAGACAATGGGTCTTCCAAACTGCACTGGGGCCACTGATGGGACTCATGTGCCCATAGTTTGCCCTCCTCAAGGAACACAAGCCCATAAACTGCAAAGAGTGCTACTCCATTGCTATGCAGGCCCCCATGGACCACAGAGAGTGATTTTTTGGAATGTCAGCATGGATTGCACTGGGAAAGTTCATGATGCCAGGATTTTTCACTGATCAGGATTCTACAGTAATGGATAGTCTGGGACACTATTCCTACCAAGTAGTATTGTCATAAATGGAGTTGCTGTCCCCACCATTATTCTGGGGGACCCTCTAGACCCCCTTTTGCCTTGGCTTATAAAACCATACCCTGATTTCAGAAGCCCTGGCAAAAGACGGTTTAATTTCGCAGTCAGCAGGTGCGGAATGGTTGTTGAATGTGCTTTTGGCAGATGGAAATCCTGTTGCAGATGTCTACAGACCCAATGGATTCCAATGTCATCAATGCTGTCCACATTACTGTGGAGTGCTGTGCTCTTCACAATTTTTGTGAAGCCTGGGGTGAGCCATTTCCCCCTGAATGGACCTGTGACAGGGAGGGGCTGCTGAATCAGTACACTCAGCCAGAAAGTGCAGCTAACACATACAGCTGGAGCTGGATTCACCTGGGCAACAGAAATCAGGGATACTTTCTGCTCCCACACTATGGGCTTGCATGAAAGAAGGGGCCTGATGGAAGAAGGGGAAGAATGTCTTTATGAATATGCTTATGGGGGTTGGGCTCATTGATTGGGGAGGGATTCAGTGCATGGGAGCAGTGGGGAGTTGATTGCCATGCAACGTACTTATGAATGACATGACCACTTATGAAATGGGGCAGGGTGGGCTACACAGTATGGCTTGATGTAGGAAATGATTGGAGTATGGATTTATGTAGCTAACTGTATGGAGGAATAGTGTTTACTTACTAATTCCTAATTGTCCCTGATCATGTGTTTATTATTTTGGGTATACATTGTATGATGTGATGCAGTGATAGTAATAAATGTTCTTGAAGAAATAAAAAGCTTTATTTATAAAAGTGTATTAGAAAAGTACAACATTCATCCGATGCCAGGCAGGCCAGCTGCCATTACCATGCCAACATACCAGTAACAACAGTACCTTGTGTAACCCACACACCTCCTAGGTGTGGTGTTCTGTTGTTGGATCATATTAAAGAAGTTCTGTATTAAAATCACAAATGAGTTTGATTCCCCATTGTTTAAATTCCAGGGTATTACTAATTAAGAGGTCTCTTGGTTTTTGGTACTGTTTCTCTCCCTCTGTGTGTGAAACTTGCAAGCTGTTAATTGTGTTAGTACATTCTAAGACAGAGTCTGTTCTCAAAGCAATTCACAGAGCGTACTCTAACAACAGAAACAGCACTCAGAGACTCCCCGCCCTTTTGTTGTATTAACAATTGTGATTAAAATAGAGAGAGAGGATGTATGTGGATGGATGCTTGGTGTGGATAATAACTGAATGATCAGGGAGGTGCCAGCCTAAGAATCCAGTGTCCATTGGCTGAAGAAGGCGTCAAGTGGAAATAACCAGAGGACCCCCGGAGGGCAGACTGGAATCCACCCAACAGCCTCAAGAATGGGAGAACCAAAGAACAAGATAACATCTTGGAGCCGTCAGGAATGTGCTATCTGCTGATTGATTCAGCAACAGCATGATGAAGCAATTCCCATAGACTGGCATAGGAAGAAATTCCTATAAAAATAGACTGTAAAAAGTGAGAACTTTGGGGTCTGATTCTGCAAAGCAACTTCCAGGAGCATCAGATGAGCATCTGACAAGGCCCTGCTCCCTCCTCGTGTCCAGGCCACCTGGCCAGTGGCTTGGCATGAGCAACTCTAAGGCTGGTAACTATGATAACAACCTTGCAGAACCTGTGTGTGTGTGTGTGTGTGTGTGTGTGTGTGTGTGTGTGTGTGTGTGTGTGTGTGTGTGTGTGTGTGTGTGTGTATGAATGTGTGAATAAATATGAGATTGAATGGAATGTTATAGCTATAACTAACTGCTTACTATGATAACAACCTTGCAGAACCTGTGTGTGTGTGTGTGTGTGTGTGTGTGTGTGTGTGTGTGAATGAATGTGTGAATAAATATGAGATTGAATGGAATGTTATAGCTGTAACTAACTGCTTACTATGATTCTTTCTGTATTCACAATAAATGTGGTATTTTGCCTTTTTCCCTTTAATAAGATCCTGCTGGTTTTTAATTTATTGGTATAACACTGTCCCATCTAGTGGCACCAACACCATTTAGAGAGAGAAAAAAATGAGTCTGCTCTACAGCCTTCGCTAACACTCAGTCAGCTTTTAGCTCATGTGGTAGAGGCTCATGCACTAAGCTCAAGAGGTCCCAGGTTTGATCCTGCCTGCCTGCGACCAGTGTCTGTTGGCATTACACTAGCAGAAAAAAAATAGTGCATGAACAAGTACAATTAGTGAAACCATGTACAAGACAAACTCCTCATAAAACAGGCATGATATTAGCGAGTTGTGCAAGGTGAGGTTTTAGTCCCTGGTTTTTCAGTCTTGACCCACTTAATCCACTCCCTGCACTGTTCACTGTGCCGACAAATTTGCAACACTGCCAGCTTCTTTGCTAGTATGTGTGAACATTCCACAGCTGCCAACTTTCACCCTGTAAATAAGTACCCTGACTTTTACAACTGCCAAAAAATCAAGCTAATCCCATTTCAAAACAAGGCCAAAACAAGCCAATCCCTAAAAACCTCAACATTCTATGTGACTAGATCCTCCTGGCATGCAGTTTGGGACTGTGGTGGGCCTTCTGTGCACCCTGACTCTCTCTCCCCCCCTTACCCCTGCTTGTCCCTTGCCCCCCCCCCGCCCCGGCCCTGCTTGCTGGGAGCTGATCAAAAAAAAAAAAAAAAAGGGAAGAAAAAGCAACAAGCTACAAGCCAAAAATGAGCCAACCAACTCACAAGCCAATTAAGCCAAAAACAAGCCCAATTTCTGTGCTTTTTTCGTGGGTTTGGCATGTCTGGATCATTCCTGTTATTTTTACTAAAATCCACTGTAAAATCCATTTGATGGCCTTGCACTAGAGGTTTACCAAAACCTGGATGTGCTCCCATGACCATGAAGCAGAACGCTTTGCAAAAGCCTTCTTCTTCATTGCAAACACAGAAGGCTCTCTGCTGGTGTGTTTGCAGCTCGGCTGTCAGAAAACAATGGAAGAGTTAAAGGCTGACTTGCTGAGCTGCTGCATTAAACAAAGGAGGGTTGCTTCTGTTTCCCTCAAGTTGATTAGAGATTGTTGGGATAAAGAGGACAAAAGAAGTTGGCCCATGGTATTGTGGGACACTTTTGGTGGACTCCCAGGACCTGAGTCAGTGTGTGTGTGTTCTGTGTCTACGCTGCAAAGCAACAGGGCTTGAACCCTGGGTCCTGGCTTGAGTTGAGCTTGACCCCTCCACCTCTCTAGAGTCTGACCTAGGGTACTAGGCCTGAGCCCAAAGTCTGAGAGATTTGTGTAGACAGAAGGGGGTTGGGCTCAAGTCAGAGTCTGAGATCGGGATTACATTGCAATGCTTAGGGAACATTTACTCTGAATACCTAGGCATCTACAGGATTAGGTGGAAGCTGAGCAGGGGTTTTGTGGATCGGATTCGCAGTGGTGACTAAAAAGGGGATTTAGGTGCCTAAATACCTTTGTGGATCTGGGCCAAAGTTCTCACACACGTGTTTGCAGATTCAAGGCCTAAATAATGTAAATAGCTAGGTTTCATAATCTAAATCAATATAATAATCTTAATTGCACTGCAACAAAACTAAATAAGAAGAGATGGGTTTGTTATGGACATATTTGTATCACAGATGCATAGTAAAAGAATGTACACTCAAATTCTGCAGTCCATACTCACAAGGGTCACTGAAGTAGATCTGAATGAACTATTTGCAGCAAACTATTTCATAAATTTATCAGCTTTTTCTGTTCAGGAATTATTTGCTAACAGACTTCAGGTTTACATATTTATCTGTGGCATGACCACATCTTAAGTGGTTTGTACAGAGAGCAGAATGTGGCCTCAATTCTCCTTTATACCTCTGGGAACTCCTGCAATATAATAATAGTAATGAAAAGTCAAAATTCTTTAACAAATGATTTGAGAATATTTTTTTCAGCCTATGGATTACTAGCAAACTATTTGCTGTAACAGTTGCTTTGAGTTATCACTAATTTGCATTTAGCTATTTGGACTCAGTGATTAGTCACATAATATTGATTCTACTACCTGACTGGATTAGTCAAGCCCATAAAGAGCTTTCAAGATGGCTGTGGGAACACTTTTAGCAAGAGTATTGTGAATACATAGATCATATATATGTCTGTAGACACTGGTGAAATCCTAACCCTGTTGAACTCAGGGGGAGATCTGCAATTGACTTCAGTGAGGCCAGAGTTTTATTACTGTGATGTTTGATTCAGACCACTGTACTGCCCATATGGCAGAACCTAGAACTATAGATTCTGGCATATGAGATGCAAAGAACTTTTCCAAGCCCCAGCCAGTCAGAGAGAGAGCATACATCACTCTACAGTTTGCAGATGGCCCTGGTATGCTTGGACATCCATTGAAATGTTTATATTTTGTCACATGCCGTGTTGTTGTAGCCGTGTTGGTCCCAGGATATTAATGAGACAAGGTGGGGAGGTAATTTATCTTTTATTTCAGAAGCTGTTCCAATAAAAAATTATTACCTCACCTACGTGATCTCTATATTTTGTCGCAATGAAGTACAGATTTTTGCTGATAGCAAGTTTAAGGCTATGCAAAATAGTATAAATTTACAACCAATTTTCTTTAAACAAAAGACTTTTTCTTGATAAGAAAATGCCATATCATATAAAGAGACATGCAAGCAATTATTAATTAATTTGAATCAAAGTAAACACATGATGTAAGAACACTCCCTACATTGACTTGAAATAGCCAATGTTGTATTGCCATCAAGTTCTTTTTTAAAACAAAACAAAAAGCTTACATAGCACAAAACTTACCAAACAGAAGTAAAAAAGCTATAAATCAAGGAGAAATTTTATATCCAATTAGATAACTAACATTCTTACTCATTCATGATTGGGAGTTCAGCCTATACAAGGCAGGGAGGATATTATTGATCCTCTCTGGCCACTTACTTTATTTCCTCAGGTAGCATGTACATAATGGTCACTACTGGAAAAAAAATTCATATGTATTTATGGTTCCCACTTATTCATATCTGCAAAACCATCACTTATTTTCCTCTTCTATCTCAGTTGCCAACATGTAGATAAATGATTATTTTAACTGTTAGCACTGTTGTGCTCTGTCCTAAGTCCTCCTATACTTATCTAGACAATACCTACTTCATTTGCTTGGCTACCTCTAAAGTCCCTTCCTTTTCAGATCTCTCTGTCCTTTACCCTAGCTCCTTTTCCCTAAGGGTTACTCCCAATTTCCTTATACAAGAGTGGAGTCTAAGGAGCCATACTTACCCTAAAAAGCTGGCCACAATTAACACTTGCGTGTAGGGTGAGGTAGTGAAAAAATCCTGCCATTCTGCTGCAGACTTCAGTAAGACCTAAATGACAGGTAACTTCTACAGTCCAGTATTAGTCCCTCAAGGTCAAGTCTGAAGCTCTTTCATAGAATAGTTTGGCAGAAAATTCACACTGCCAATCCTTCTTAAAACAGAAGATGTTGTGCTTAGAATTAGTCAAACCAATGTACCAAATTTGTATGCATTTTAAAAAAATGTGTTTATGTATTCAGTATTGTGACAAAGTTCCTCCTCTACCTTGGTGGGTCCTGCACTTATTGGTAGATTTTGCTCTCCTCAGAGATTCACAGTAGCTCTCCGTTTGGCCATTTTCATGGCTCAAATCTGCCATTCACTCAGATAACCTCATCACTGGCCAGCAAAGGGAAAAGGAAGGAGAACAATCCCCACAGTCTCTGCTGGTCCACCTAGTGGGTCAGGGGACAGGCCAGGGACCTTCCCCTCTGGTGGGACCCACAGTCCAAGTCAACTCCTCCTGTACCCAATAGGGAGTTGGGGTGATAGGGGGAACCTAGGCCCGCCCTCTACTCCAGGTTCCAGCCCAGGGCTCTGTGGATCACAGCTGTCTATAGTGTTTTGTGTAACACCGGTGTGACAGCTACAACTCCCTGGGCTACTTCCCCATGGCCTCCTCCCAACACCTTCTGTATCCTCACCACAGGACCTTCCTCCTGATGCCAGATAGCATTTGTACTCCTCAGTCCTCCAGCAGCATGCCCTTTCACTCTCAGTTCCTTGCACACACCTCACTAACTGGAGTGAGAGCCTTTTTAAACCAGGTGTCCTGATTAGCCTTAATTAATTCTAGCAGCTTCCCAATTGGCTACAGGTGTCCTAATTAGCCTGCCTGCCTTAATTAGTTGTAGAAAGTTCCTGAGTGTTCTGGAATAGTCCCTGTTATTTTACCCAGGGAAAAGGGACCTGCTTAACCTGGAACTAATGTATCTACCTTTGGCCACTCTTTTGTAGCCATCCGGCCTGACCCTGTCACAGTACATAAAAAGGTTTGCTTGGGGACAGATTTTGTTTTTTAAGCAGAATTTTTGCAATACCTCCAAATTTGTTGTGACATCTATAAGAAACATCTAGATGGGGAGGGCTCTGAGTTGCAACAGAGAATTCTTTCCCAGGTGTCAGGCTTGTGGGTCTTGCCCACATGCTCAGGGTGTAACTGATCACCATATTTGGGGTCAGGAAGGAATTATCCCTCAGGTCAGACTGGCAGAGACCCTGGGGTTTTTTTGCCTTCCTCTGCAGCATGGGGCAGGGGTCATGTGAAGGTTTAAACTATTGTAAATGGTGGGTTCTTTGTAACTTGAAGTCTTTAAACCATGTTTTAAGGACTTGGTAACTCAGCCAGAGGTTATGGGTCTATTACAGGATTGTGTGGTGGGGGTGAGGTTTTGTGGCCTGCAATATGCAGGTCAGACTAGATGATCATGATAGTCACGTCTGAATTTAAAGTTTTAGAGTCTAAATCAGCTAATCAATTATACTGGCTAGTTTGAGGGGTAGGTGGGGATAGTTGGCACTTGATAACTTAGTAAAACTGCAAACATATAAGTATGTACAAATTATATATTTTGCATTGTATCCTTCTCCCTTCATCCGTTATATTACACTAGTCTTGTAAGGCAACTGCTTCCATGCAGATACAGGGGTTTGCCTGGGTGGAGGCAACTGAAGGATCAGGTATTTAAGGTCACCGTGGCTATGCTAGCAAAACCCTGTAGTGTAGACACAGCCTACACTGATGGAAGGATTCTTCTGTCAGTGTAGCCACGAGTGACAGTAGTTTTGTCAACAGAAATACTCTTTCGTCAATATCACTGCATCTAGGCATAAGTTAAGATAGCTATGTCAATCTGGGGTGTGTTTTTTTCATATCCTAGACCAATGTAGCTATCTCAACCTAAATTTTAAGTGCAGACCAAGCCTTAGACTATGAACTCTTCAGGGCAGTGACTATATCTACATATATATTTGTACAGTGCATAGCACTGATCCTGATGCGTGCCTCTGGGAACAACTGCTCTGTAGATATTAAATAATAAATCTTCAATGAATAGACCACTTTAGTTCCAAGAGTTGTAAATCCAGCTCCTTCCATGATCACTGTTGCAATAAGAAAGAAAAAAAATATTTTGATAACTGTGCTGATATTATTGATGATGCCTTTTATACAAAGAAGGAAATGAACAAAGCAGAGCTCTGGTGCCTGGTGCTTCATGAGAAACAGAGACACAAGAACTACACTGTGCCAAATGGAAAAAAGACAAACCCTTCAGGAAAAGAAAAGTTAAAAGTCTGGTGGTATTAGATGCTTCAGAGTAAAATATAAACGTTAAAAAACTATGGAACAGTTCTTCACACGATCACCTTCGTTAAAACAATTCCTTTAAAGTACTCTAACATAAAAATCAAAGCTTTATGTTCTAGCAATCCATCAGCAATGCAAATGAAATCATCAGCTGCTTATGTGTACTGCGTAACAGAGTGGTTTGCCTGTTTAAGGAGCAGCAGGGCTGGGGAACAGACAGCCCTCTTCTGGAGAGGACCCCAGCAAGCAGGTGCTGGGAATCATCTGACTCAGCAGGACAGAATCTAGTGATTCGGTCTGATAATTTCCAGGTAGGCGATATATAGGACAGCCCCAGCTCCCTGATGGCTATTGTCTCATTTTCAATACAAATGTACAGAACAGCATTTGTCATCTATTTTGAAAACTGATTAGGCCAGATTTGCTCCTGTGAGCATAGAAGGGTTGTCCACTCCCTGAATTTGTGAAAGAGCACTAATGGTGGGATTCATTGACTGAGGGAGAGTGAGTGGAACTACCATTCCCATTCTTCCAGGATTTCTGCTGGGGAAGCCAGCCAGGTTTCACTATAAGCCTCTTTGGCAAAGACTGCCTGGGAAATGGGTTGCATGAGGGCATCTCCTAGCTGGTTAGGCACATGTCATGGGCTGCACCAGCTGGCTGTGCGTCCCCGATGACAGCAAAGTTTGTGTGTGGCTTGAGATGCTGTGTTTTTTTATTTTTGCAGACTTTCCACTTTTCGATGTTCTCTGTTGGGATATGGCTGTCCCACAAGGACTTTTTTGTTTTCCTTTTTTTCAAGTTAATAAACTCTGAAGTAAAAACCACAATGAGCAATACATTTACATTAATATGATAATCAATATTAGCAGCATCAGGACAAGGGCCTGAAAACACATAATTGTATAGCTGTGTGCATCTAGCTATACTTTTCCTTTTATATTTTGACACAAGCGAGGGTTAGTCATGATCATCATATCAGTGCATACAAATGTAATACAAATATTTTAATAATGAGTTATATCACAATGGCATTAATGCATCCATGGCTATTTTTTCACTTAAGGCAGTGACAGGGTAGGGTATGTAAACTTCTATGCCTTTGTAATAATATTGCCCCTTTTATATAGCATGACTAGTTATTTAAAGTATTAGCTAGTTCTCATGGAGGTAGAAACCTGCAGCACTTTGTGCCAGACCTGAACTCTCAGCAATCTGATCCATTCTCAGTAACGCTAAGAGCTGCAGGGATGCCATAGTGTCCTACTCTACCTTTAGACTAACCTGGAGAGGTGGCATAACAAACAGAGAGGGTGACTTCTCTGATTACTATGGGCCTGGTAAGTTTTTTGGGCGGAGATACACAAAGAAGTTGTAGAAGGGGCGGCACATCAACTGTGTAGAAGTTTTGAAGCCAGATGTGGTTCAAAATTCCAGTTTAGACACAGTGACTCCAATACTAATCCACGTGGAGGCAAACTGAACAAAGCAAGTGGGTGTAACAAGAAGTCAGTCTTGCTGAGTAAGAAATGGTTTAAACTGGCTTCCTGTATGATTGAGAGAGTCTACACAGCATTGTCCAGTTCACCCCCCCCCCCCAAGAGTTCCGACACAAAAGCTATTAAGGCTACAGGCTGCCTTCTCTGGGTGGGTCTTAAATCAGAGAATGACCTTCCTCTAAGGAAACATTAGGCTCTCAAGATTACTAAAGGAAAATCTCTTCAGAGAATTGAAAGACTGAATGACTCATTCAAAAGCCCATTGCTTGACATGCACAACAAAAGTCTGCAAGATGAAAATGTTCTTCCATATTTAGAAGTTTAATGCTCTTGAATTTGAAAAAAAAAACTTATTTATAATGTTTGTTTACTAGCAAAAGAGGCAGTTAGGGTGATATTGAACCTTGTCTTATAACCCACCATTTTCACATTCCCATAACTGTCAGAAAATTTCTTTTCAGCTGAAATATTCTATGCTTAGTCTCAGCTCAAAAGTGAAATAGTCTTTTGTTTGCTGTTTTTTGCAAAGTTTGAAATAAATACATTCATTGTTGATGTGTGAAAGTGTGAGAACCTCCAGGCTGATGACACATGTTTTTCACACACAAATCTCAAAAATGGTTGTGCATTAACAAGCTGAAACCATCCAGACAGCTAGCTTCACTGTGTAAGGCCTTGATCCTGCAAACACATATGCACACATTCAACTGAAGGGTAGTGCTGGTAAAGGCACCTCTGCCCTTAAACCCTCACCTGCGGAATCCTCCAAGGATCAATTCTATCTCTAGTTTTATTCAACATTTACATGCAGCCACTAGGTGAACCAGTACAATGACGTAAACCCAAGCACTAGCAATATGGAGATGACACATAGCTCTATCTATCCTTCACCACATATAACTATACCATTACCACCAAGACAGCCTTATAGTTGGACAAGGTCAGTTCATGGATGAAGAACAGCTGGTTGAAGCTGAACCCAAGCAAGACAGAAGTTATGCTAGTGGAGAGATGAAAGCAGTTTGAAGAATGCAGCCATGATGTAGTCTCCTATGGTTGAAGGTACACACCCTCAATTAGTCTTTTCAGTACCCAGTTTAGAAGTTCTCCTGGTTGCTGCATGCAGCAGCATCTGTGAGTCTATTGGAAAGGGGTAGGATGGAGGACAAGGAGTTGAGCATGGGGTGGATAGGGAGACTGAGACTGGATGAGGAACCTAGGGAGGGATCCTGGGAGCTAATGGGGAGAGAGGGAAGAGACAGATTGGACGATGAGCCAGGAAGTGGGGGGAAGTGGGATTGGCTGGACAAGGAGACGGGGTGTGGGGAGAGATTGGGACTCAAATAATAAACTTGGAGGGTGAGACTAGGGTAATGAGATTGAGACTGGGATGAGAAGGAATGGAGACTGGGACTGGATGGATAAGGAGAACTGACTGGGACAAGGAACTAGGAATGGGAAGAGACATGACTGGGATAGTTACAGATTGGAGGGGACAGGGAAGAAGAAGTCAAGTTGATACTGACTCTGAAACTTGTTCCTCCCCCTGATCCAAAATAACATGAATCTGGTGACCTTCTGGGCACTCTGCAAAAGGTGCCTGTTCAAAAGGGCTTTTTGAGAGGGCCAATGGTATGCTTCTCAAAATGATGGAAGGATGGTAAAGAACTTTCTGTAGGTGGCAAAGTTCCTTTTTGAATAATATTTTAATGCTGCTTGAGTTTTTTTGTAGTATTAATTATGTTAGGGCACTGAGAACCTTGTATAAACATCTTTTTATTATATTTTAAAACAAAAGAAATAAAAGGCACTAGAGTTAGGAGAGAGAGCAAAACCTGGTGGTGCGGAACAAAACCTCGAGAGACTGAAAACAAAGAAGAAAGAGGGAGGAGGCATATGGATGAGTAATTTGTTGTGCTCACAGGAGCATGGGGTCAGAAAAGAGGTTGATATTATATGTTTTGCATCTTGGAATCTGGGTCTATGAGGGCTTTCCTTTTAGTTACTCAATGATCTCTGAGTATGGCGTGGGAAGGAAGAACAAATACTAGCTAAAGGATAGAAAAGAAACTTCTAAAGTTCTGTCAATGAGCATGAGATTCCCGTAAGCAATGTGTCACACTGATGGTAAATAGAAAAGGAGTACTTGTGGCACCTTAGAGACTAACCAATTTATTTGAGCATGAGCTTTCGTGAGCTACAGCTCACTTCATCGGATGCATACTGTGGAAATTGCAGAAGACATTATTATATACACAGACACCATGAAACAATACCTCCTCCCACCCCACTCTCCTGCTGGTAATAGCTTATCTAAAGTGATCATCAAGATGGGCCATTTCCAGCACAAATCCAGGTTTTCTCACCCTCCGCCCCCCCACAGACAAACTCACTCTCTTGCTGGTAATAGCCCATCCAAAGTGACCACTCTCTTCACAATGTGTATGATAATCAAGGTGGGCCATTTCCTGCAGGAATCCAGGTTCTCTCACCCCCTCACCCCCCTCCAAAAACCACACACACAAACTCACTCTCCTGCTGGTAATAGCCTATCCAAAGTAACCACTCTCCTTACAACGTGCATGAAAATCAAGGTGGGCCATTTCCAGCACAAATACAGGTTTTCTCACCCCCCCACCCCCATACACACACAAACTCACTCTCCTGCTGGTAATAGCCTATCCAAAGTGACCACTCTCCTTACAACGTGCATGAAAATCAAGGTGGGCCATTTCCAGCACAAATCCAGGTTTTCTCACTCCCCCCCCCCAAAAAAACACACACACACACAAACTCACTCTCCTGCTGGTAATAGCCTATCCAAAGTGATCACTCTCCTTACAACGTGCATGAAAATCAAGGTGGGCCATTTCCAGCACAAATCCAGGTTTTATAACCCCCCCCCCCCCACACAATATAGAAGAGTTCCCTTTGTGGCACCTTCTAAAAGAGCTAGGAGCTAGGATATATATATAAAGGAAACTTGGCATCCTGCAGAGCCCCCAGGGCTGTGAGTCAGAAGAGGGAATTTATGCCTTCATATGCTAATGGCCTAATTTATATTTGCAAAACCCCCAAACTTTTCTAAAACTATTTCAGTTCTAAATAATACAGGAAAAGCAAGCTCTGGATTTCTTAGTGAATAGTATGAAAACTTAAAACCTACTAAATCTCAAAAGAGGACGGATATGCCATCCACTTGGACTGACAGTTCCTATTTACTGAGCATGGTGTGAAACGTATGTCACCGATCCATCTCTCCCAAACAGGGCTCACATTCTGTGCCTATTACCTATTTAAGAAAATGGCAGAATGTTGTAGCAGGGCCTTGGTGAATACTTACATACATAGTCTTCTGTCATTACCCAAAGATGCCTTTTCAAACACATCTTTAAACTGTCTCTGGATCACCCAGATATTCCTGGTCTGAAGTCCTAAACATAGTAGACAATCTGTCCAAAACTCTGCAAGAGCAACAGACAACCAATCTCTTATGAAATGACACTTAATTCATTTCAATCTATCCAATCAGATAAAGCTACAACTTATTCTAGAAGCAAATACACTGGGAAAGTTGGATATAGTCAGAATGCCTGAGTTTCCAGAAGAGAAAACCTCCCAAGAAAATTAAAATAGGGACAGGTGAACCCATCTATCCACATTCAGCAAAATAATTTTATAAGTAGATATACTTCACAGTAACTGATTTCACAGTGTCCAGTATTCAGTCAAGATTTGAACAGAGACTACAAAATTGTTTGAAATCTGGAAACTCTCAAACACTCCACATATAAGAGAAAAGCAAGTTCAAGATGTGATTTAGGTGTAAGGTTCTGATTTCAACCCTGACCGACGGATTACTCAGCTTCCTTTGTAAGCCATCTGCCAACCTATGGAAAGACTATTACTCAGTGGAATGACAATAATCTACTTCGTGTGGTTTTTTTTTTTACAAATAAAAAAATGAAAGTCACTTTCTGATATTGCATTGTTGCAAAAGACTTCTGAATGACTGAAATTAATCAGAGAATTTTTTTTAATACCATACCCACAATAAGAAAAATGGTGTGACAACTGTAATTCACAAGCAACTAGATTTTTTTCTATTTTGCCCCAGGAAAAGGATGGTTATGAATACAGGTTAAGATTAAAATTTACATATCACTTTTGATGATCCCACTCTTTTCTTAGCCACATAAGCCTAATTCAAATAGCATTGAAGTCCATGGGAGTTATATTGGCCCCTATTATAGCATTAACTTTTCTATTAGTACATAGTTGGACAAATTTGATCCTCTGAAAGCAGTGGGTTGACCAATTTAATTGAGTGGCAGAATTTGCTTTGTATGTTTTGGGAGATGATCTAAATACTTCAGATCCTATAATATACATTTTTCTGAAATCTAAAATTAAAGTCCTTTCATTACTTCAGCCCTCTATAACCAACAAGTAAGAAGTATACTATTCCTCCCAAGATCCCAGGGGACAGACTGAGCTGGGACACAGCAGGACACTAAACTAGACCAGCACTTTGCTGTCAGTCTCATCAGTTTCTACTGAATGTGAGCTTACGTTTGGGAAAATGGGATTTATTAGCTTTATGGTTCTAAACCTTTCAAATGTGAATTTATGTAGTGTCTTCAATCTCCATAAAGACAGCCTGAACTGTCCTCTTTCATCTCAACAGTGTGGTATCTGGAAGCTATAATGATAGTTTAAATGGCAGCCCTACTAACTATTTCATTGCTGATCATCTAGCAGAAAAAGTCAGACATCATGGAATGGGAGGGCAGAACTTGCAGAGACTTCCATCTCAGTCTCCTTCCTCCTTCCCTGCAACAATCTAACTCTAGCTGAGCACTACAAAAATATAGCGTAGGAAACAATCTCTGACTACTGGGGGGTGCACTATATGACCTAGCAAAGATAAGATCTGGGAAAAGCCCGATGCTTTATTTAGATTTATTTTTAAATCGATAAGTATTCTTATGATTCTTTTCAGACTCCTCTCCCATATTTGTATCAATTTAAAAAATGTAGTTTTCTAACAACTTCTCTTTTTGTATCTGTTAGTGTATCATACCTACTTTTCTCAGCAGCACCCATTCATGGCCGGCCACAATAACTCTCAAAGCATTAGATATACCTAAGCCCCTTCATTTTCAGCTGATTCTTACTGAAAAATTCCTGGGTATTTTAAAAAGTATTATTCAGTTTTTTTGATTCACCCTACTTTTGTATCATTCAAATATATAAAAAATAACTTGTTTTATTAGGAAAATACAATACATCGTATGAGATATATGTATTATGATATACGTTAGTCTGAGTGTATATGCAAAGCTGCCTGCTGAAGTAAGGCTATGCATTAATTTAGAAGATACACACAATAAACAAACAAGCACACATGCTCTGAAGTGCATGCACATCTGAACGTACTGGTGAATCTCATGCCCACCACGTACACATTTCAAACTGTTAGCAGATGACAGTTTAAAGATTTGACACACTAAAATGGGAAGAAAATGAAAATCTGTATTAGAATACATTTCAGAACATAAGAAAGTATTCAAAAGTTTTATTAAAACAAAAACAGGAGAAAAGGATGAAGTTGAATGTGTGTCTGCAAATGGTGTGGCCCAACTATTAAATATAAATACTTGTAAGCTAATAGTCCTAAATCTGCAACAATAAACTGTTTATTCAAATGAAAAGCTTTATTTGGGGATTAGAGATTTATTGTTTTCTTAAACTCAGAGGTGGCATTGTGTTTTGAGTTCTGTTTTAGTTCCACAGCAAGCCACATTGATGAATACAATTCAGAGCATTAATCTACTAAAAACTTTTTTCCCCTTTCTGTCCACCAATGTTTACCCAGATGTTTACCCAGAAAAATAGTTTTTTTCACTGATTTGCACCTGTTTTTGTTGTTGTGGCAATAAACACTGATAGATTCCTGGGAAAAATTAAATAAAATAAAACCTGAAAATGAAGGGCCCTAGAAATACCATATATAAGTTATAAAAGCCACAGTGAGGATGAGCTTAAGTCATTCTTTACAGTTGTTTCAAGAAGTTCTGTTTGGCACAAGCTATTATTCTTCTTGATATAGTGAACTAGACATTTTTGTTCTACCACCATGAAATCATTTACAAGGATTTGGAGCACTTTCACTTGCGGGACAATCAATTTTATTAATATCTAAGAACTCAAGACCGTGTTTTACTCATGCACATTCAGATTATAAAGTCTTCATTCATGTAGCAACCAAACCATGCAAAGTTTATCACAGCAATTAACTTGGGACTTGGAACTGAGATTTGAAATAAAATTTTCTGATAATATCTGGAGGAAAGCTTGGATAAAATGTTTCAGAAGCATTAAGCAGTTATATTTGTCTTATTTCAAATTTGTAAAGTCTTGTGGATACTGTTAAGTTTAGGAGTGATGGTGCTTTCCTCCTGCAGCTGTCAACTGCAATCTAATTAGTGCTTATTTGTATTTCAGTAGTGCAAAAAGGGGTAAGCGCTGTACAAACATGTAGGAAAACTGCCTCTCTCCTAAAGAGCTGCCAATCTAAGGAAGTGGTTTCCAACCTGTGGTCCAGCAACCCCTGGGGGTCTGCAAACTATGTCTTAAGATTTCCAAAGGGGTCCACAGCTTCATTCAATATTTTTTAGGAGTTTGTAAATGAAAAAAGGTTGAAAAGCCCTAATTTATGGTCTTGTTCCTGCAAGTTGCCCCATGGAGCTGGCCTCCTGCAGATTCCCACTGACTTTGCTAAGGCCCAAACCCTGAAAACAGGCGTCTCAGAAACCTTGTGTACCTGAGCAAACCAGCTGAAGCCAGTGCCAGGACTGGTGTGCATATGTGTTTGAAGGATGGGGGCTTAAACATCTATGGTGAAATCCTGCCCCCAGTGAAGGCCATGTCACAACTCCCCCCAGGATCTCCAGGCTGACCGGCCATGGGACTCCTCATTTCTTGCAAAAAGAACAGGAGGACTTGTGGCACCGTAGAGACCAACAAATTTATTTGAGCACAAGCTTTCGTGCGCTACAGCTCACTTCATCGGATGCAACCTTGAACAGGGGCAGCGAGGAGCACTTGTGCTGCGCGTGGGGACCCAGCCCGGCCGCTCGCCAGCCCCGCGGGGCGGGCTCTGCCGCGGCGCCCCGCCGGGTGTCAGGTTTCCCGGAAGCTGCTCCAGCGCCGGCACGGTGCTGCTGAGCCGGGGAAGCCGCTGCTGCCCGGCAGCCCCACGCCTGTTGCACGCCGGCCACAGAGCGGCCGAGCCAGCGGCAGCAGCTGGTGACAGAGCAGCGGCTGGCGCGGCCGGGGCAGGGGGATGGAGGCGCCGCGGCGGGAGGAGAAGCCCAACCCCCTGCGGGCTGCCAACTTCTGCTCCCGGCTCTTCTTCTGGTGAGTCCCCGCCGCGCCGGCGCCCCGGCCGGGCTGGCGCCGGCGCCCCAGCCCGGGGCTGCCCCGTGCGGCAGGGCTGCTCCGGCCGCTGGCGCCCGGAGCCGGGCTGTGCAGAAAGGGGGTCGGAGCGAGCCGCACGCAGGGAGCCTGGGGAGGAGAGCGCCCGCCCCGCCGCCAGGTTCAGCCCGGCGGCGCCTGCCGCGTCCCGCGCTTTCCCGCGGGGCTGAGGCTGGGTGTCAGCGCGCCCGGGAATGCCGCTAGCGGCCCCGGTCAGCGCCGGGCCCCCGCGAGCAGCAGCTGCCCCCCTCCCGAGGTGGCCGTGAGCCAAGTGTCATCGCTGACAGATCATGGGGGCGGCGACGGCGCTTTGCTCGTGGAGCGGGGCGGGGGGGGTCTTTCCGTGCGAGCAGCCCGCTTCTCAAAGACTAGGTCTGGTCAGGGCAGATGAGACCCAGTCTCCTGAGGTGAAATAGTTCCGCCTGGCGCTGCCTGCCAGCCTGCTGCACCAGCTGGGCTGCTACGGCGGGTTCTTCAGCCAACCCTCTACTAACCTCTCGTAGTGAGCTGCTGGTTTGAGAAGACCCCCCTCCCCCCCGGAGCACACAGCCAGGGGCAGGCTGTAAAGTGGAGCTGCGGCGGAATCAACCTCCCTTGCCTACTTCTGTTACCCACAGGTAGTCAGGGGCCTTAGAGTAGTGCCCATTTTTAAGTATCCCCTGTGGCTTGCTACTGTGGAGAATGTCCTTGTTTACCGCTGCTTCAAGCCCCGTTACACTCTTCCGTGTGTCATTTTGTTTTATGTAGCAATTGGGGAAAGGGGCACCTTCTTTTCTACTTGTGTCAACACTTACCATTGTCTGAGCCACCTGTGCTGAGACCAGTTCTGACGCAAGCTGACTGAAATCATGCTGTTTCTTACCTAATGGATCAGAGGCAAGCCATTCATTATTCATTCTAAAGAAATCTGCCCTATCTCTAGCAAACTCCTGTTTTCTTAAATGAGATCCCTCAAGCAGCAGGTGGCTCTCTGGGGAATCTCCCAAGGCAACAGCCATCCAGATTATTAGCTGACTGCTTCCTGCAGTATCATTCCTGACCATTGGTTGTATCCTTTTTGGGGTGGTAGAGTTTTTCACAGTGGGGTGGGATGGGGAGAAGAGCCCATACAAATTACTATGTACTTGGGACCAGATTCTGCACTGCATTTGCTCCTTTGCAAAGCTAATGTAAAATTTGACCATTCTGATTTGGTAGCATTTTACAGTTATTTCACACAGGTGTACATTATTACTCAAGGTGCAAGACAAAGGAGAATCAGTCTATTGTTTGCTGCACACTTTTTTTTTTTTTTTTTTTGAAAAGGGTGTCAGTCTATCCTCCCATCTGTCTTCTCTCACTTTGTGGATCAGGATTCCAGCAGAGCCGATATGGAAGGTTTCCCGGTAGGGTGACTAAAGGAGAAGGGAAGAGCAGCATTTCCCCCAATGCAGGCTTCACTTGCAGAGAAGGAGGGAGTGGTGAGGGGAGAAGTGCTGTATTCTTTATTTGGAGCTCTTGGGAACGCAGGAAGAGTTTGAGTAATCAAACTTTGGCCTGATCCTGCAAACAGTTCTGAGCAAGTACAGAAATCTTTTTTTGAGGATGGAGGGATGAACAAACAAAAGTGTACAAACCTCGTGTTACCAGATTTGCCTGTTACTTTGGGGTACGCTCATTTATTAGGGTTACTCTTCCCGCAGCCCCCATTGGCCTGGAGTAGCAAACCACAGCCAGTGGGAGCTGCCGTCGGCCGAACCTGCGGACGCGGCAGGTAAACAAACCGTCCCAGCCTGCCAGAGGCTTTTCCTCAACAAGCAGCAGCCCTAGTTTGAGGATCACTGGTCTAGATGACATTACTATAAGGTAGATACATAACTGGCTGAAAGACCATACTTGGGGAATAGTTATCAGTGGTTTACTCTCAAACTGGGAGTACATATCAAGTCAGGTCCTGCAGGTATTATTCATTATTTTCCATTAATGCCTTGGATGATGGAGTGGAGAGTACGTTTATAAAATTTGCAGATGACACCAAGCTGGGAGGGGTTGCTATCTTGTGGGAAGACAAATAAATTGGAGAATTAGTCTGGAACTAAAAAGACAAAATTCAGAAAAGACAAGTGCAAAGTGCTGCACTTAGGAAAGAAAAAGCAACTGCGCAGATACAACAGGGGGTTTAACTGGGTAGGCAGTGGTACTGCAGAAAAGGATCTGGGGCATGGATCAACAGTGTAATGCTGTTTGAAAAAGGCACATGTCACTCTGGGCTGTATTAACAGGAGAATCATATGTAAGACATGGGAGGTAATAGTCCTGCTCTACTCCACACTGGTGAGACCTCAGCTAAAATACTGTGTCCAGTTGTAGGCATCTCCTTTTAAGAAAGAGAGTCAAAAGGAGAGTAACAACAATGATGAGATACTTTGACAACATGACCCATGAGGGAAGGATGAAAGAATTAGGCATGTTTTAGTCTAGAGAATAGAAGCCTGAGGGTGAACATAAGTCTTCAAAGATGTAAAAGGTTGTCATAAAGGGTATGGCGATCATTGTTTGTCAAGTCCACCAAGGGTAGGACAAGATGTAATGGGATTAGTTTGCAGCAATGGAGATTTAGGTTAGATGTTAGGAAGAAAATCTATCTATGAGGGTAGTTAAGCTTTGGAATAAGCTTTGGAATAGATTCCTAAGGGAGGCTGTGGAATCCTCATCAGGTATTTAAGAACAGGTTAGACAAACACAATCAGGGATGGTCTAGGTATACTTGGTCCCATCTTAGCATGAGAGGATGGATAGATTACTTCTTGAGGTCCCTTCTGGTTGTGATTGGTAAAGATTAAGGCTGAAAGTCTTTCAGGGAGGTCACAGAAGTCATGGATTCCATGATCTTCCAGGACCTCTGTGACTTCGGCAACTGCAGCTGCTGGTGCAGCTGGCCTCAGGGCCACCCCAGCTGCTTGGGCAGCCCTGGGGCCAGCTGCACCGGCCGCTGCTCTGGCGGCCCCAGGCAACTAGTCCCGGGTGCTGACCTAGCGCAGCAGTCTGGGAGCAGCAGCAGTGCCCCAGGCCACCCCTGCCCAGAGGAGCAGCAGCAGTGGTGGGGCCCCGGGCTGCTCCTTGCCCGGAGCAGCGACGATGGAGCCCTGGGCTGCCCCCCACCCAGAGCAGTGGCAGCGGGGCTCTGGAATGCTCCTCACCCGGAGCAGTGGTGGTGTGGCCCCCGGCCACCACCCCCTGGGCCCAGAGGAGCGGTGTCGGCGGGGACCCTGGTCGCCTCCCGGCCTGGAGGAGTGGCAGCAGCGGGGCCCTGGGTTGCCCTCTGGCCCGGAGTTGTGGTAGCAGGGCCCCAGGCCGTCCCCCCAAGGAGCAGCAGTGGCAGGAGGGCCCTGGGCCGCCCCCCATGCCCAGAAGCAGCAGCGTCCGCTGGAGCACCCTTCCTCCCCTCCCACCCCCACCCCCCAGCACCTAAGATTTAGGGGTATTTTTAGTAAAAGTCATGGCCAGGTCATTGGCCGTGACTTTTTGGTTATTGCCTGTGACCTGTTTGTGACTTTTACTAAAAAATACCCACGATTAAATCGTAGCCTTAGTAATGATAGGTATTCAGCTCTTGTACAGCACTTTTCGATCTGATGATAGTGCTATTGGCTTACCAAGGAAGTCATTTAAGTTGAGCGACTATCCACTTCTAGATTTTAGTAATTCTCTTCAGTAGTCTTAGTCAAGATGTCAATGGAGAAGACTCACTACTAGATTAGGGGCAGACAGGCATTTTGGGTCTGGGTATTTTTTTTTTCAGTGACTTGCACCTTGTGTAGTCGTTTGCACCTGTGGAAATAAGGGTTGTAGTGTTTTACACCTATTTTGCACAGGTTTAGATAACTACATGCTATTTTTTCATAGATTTTAAGGCCAGACTGGATCATTAGACCATCTAATCTGACCTCCTGTATATAACAGACCATTACATTTCACCCAATTACCTGCCAGCTGAGCCCCGTAACTTGTGTTTGACTAAAGCATGTACTGTATTCCAGAAAGGCATGTAGTCTTGATTTGAAGCTATCAACAGGTGGAGAATCTACCATGTCTCTTGGTAGTTTGTTCCACTCGTTAGTTACCCTGACTGCTAAAATTTTTTGTAATTTCTCATTTGAATTTGTGTAAAAGTCAAATGCCTTACAGAAGTTTTTTTGCCTCTACACAACCAAACTTGTAATCTATTCAAAGAATTAAATCAGGTTTACTTGACAAGGCCTATTTTGCATAAAACAATATTGACTGGCATTAATTATATTCCTATCCTTTAATTGTTTATCAGTTGAATCCCCTATCAGCTTTTCCATTATTTTGCGTGGGTTAAGTGTCAGACTAACTGGCCATTATGAGGCAATGGAGAACCAGGGTCCTTTGTGCATGTATTGCCTATAGTCTCTAAATATTTACCATCACCCATGAGCATTTATTAGGTTTAGAGGTTCAAGTTGAAATATCTGTGGAACTCTTCAAAGAGGGGCTCTGCATAATGTAATGCAACTTGGGTATGAGCTATCAAAGTCAAGCTATGATTTAGAATGTCAGATTAAAATATTAGCCATTGTTGGGCTGTCTATCAAGTTTGCAATGAAGAAAGGATTCTGTTTTTAAAAAAAATGCATTTAAGCACCAAATATGGAGAGACAGTGATGAGGATAGTTGCTCAAATAATTGAGGTCCCAATCACTTACTTCAATAGGGGTGAGGCGGTCTGCATAGAGCCTATATCAGGACTGGGGCTTTTGTACATCATAAACAGAAGCAGTTTTTTCTAAGATCAAAAGGAGGCTGAGCTAATAGGCATTTTGTAATAGATAAAAAGGCAACCTCCTGTCTCTTTGTTAACAGAAATATAACACTGTGCTGTATTCAAAGTTTATTCATTCAACAATCACATGACAAACTGTGCTCATTTTAATGTAAGTTTTTTTTTCTGAATCTATTTATTACAAGGTACTTAGTAAACAAGAATAGTTCTTTTATAATAACTTAGTTCTTTCGTGATACAGTTTTGTGTGGTAGAGGGTTGCCAAATAAACATTACAGTCTACAAGCACACACTTTTGTCACTAGGTCTGCTGGCATTTTCCCCATTTTCTGTGTATGGGAAAAACCTTTGTGGGGATATGGCTTATATGCATTTGCAGTTTAGAACCAATCAAATAACCGAATGATTTTTTGCCTCTGAAATGTCCCAGGTGGTTCAGACTAACCAAAAATTTCTCAGAGATTGCATCCTTCACCCCACCCCACCCCAAATCTCTGCAAAAATTGAAAATTAGGGCTATAGTGTGGTGCCTGTTCCTGTCATTCTGCTCATAAATAATACCTTTGCCCCTTTGCTTCCTCCACTTTGAGAAATTCCCACTGCACATCTGGAAAGAAAGAGGGGAGAGAACAAAGTCAAATGTGGGTGGGTGGCAGAGGGAATGTTCTCCTAATTCTGTCCACATCCTACACTCCAGCCACTTGTTAAGACAAATTGCGATGCAAAGTGAAAAGTTAAGACAAAGTGCGATGCCATTTGCAGTAGATTGTACAGATCTCCATATTATGGTTGGCCGTCTCTTTTCTGCATGCTTTAATTATCAACAAAATAATTAATATTTAAATTACCACTGATAGGCTTCAAAATCAACAGCTCTGTTAACAGATTAAGACAAGATGGCATCATTATGATCATCTAGTCTGACCTCTAGCATAACACAGGAAATAGAATTTCATCCAGTATTACCTGTATCAAGCCCATTACTTCTGTTTGAGCTATAGCATATCTCTTAGAAAGACTTCCAGTCCTGATTCAGGTGCTAAAGAATTCACCATTTCCCTATGTTAAGTTGTTCCAATGGTTAATTACCCTCGCTGTTAAAATTTTGCATCTTATTTCTAGTCTGACTTTGGTTGCAGCTTGCAACCACTCAATCTTGTTATGCCTTTTTCTGCTAGATTCTGTCTACTGTTAGAAATCTCTTCCTCGTGTAGGTACTTGTAGACTGTGATGAAATCACGTCTTAACATTCTCTTGGATAAACTAAATATATTGCACTTAAGTGTCTCATTGTAAGGTATATTTTTCCAGACTGCAAATCATTCTTGTAGCTCTTTTCTGAACCCTTTCATATTGTTCAACATCCTTTTGGAAGTGTGGATCCTGGAATGTGACACAATGTTCCAGTTAATGGTCTCAATAACATCACATATAGAGGTAATACTCCATCCCTACTCAATATTCCCGTGTTCTAAGGGTTGTGTTGTCTCTCTTAGCTGCAGCATTGCACTTGGAGCTCATGCTCAGTTGGTTATTTGCTGTTACTGCCAAGTCCTTTTCAGTGTCACCCCATTCCAGGATACTTCATCTGTGTAACCCAGGGATCAGCAACTTTTGGCACGTGGCCCGCCAGGGTAAGCCCCATGGTGGGCCGGGCCGGTTTGTTTACCTGCCGCGTCCACAGGCTTGGCTGACTGCGGCGCCCACTGGCTGCGGTTCGCTGCTCCAGGCCAATGGGGGCTGCGGGAAGTGGCAGCCAGCACATCCCTCGGCCCGCGCCACTTCCCGCAGCCCACGTTGGCCTGGAGTGGCGAGCCACGGTCTGTGGGCACCGCGATTGGCCGAACCTCCAGACTGCGGACTCCAGAGGTAAACAAACTGGCCCGGCCTGCCAGGGGGCTTACCCTGGCGGGCTGCGTGCCAAAGGTTGACGATCCCTGGTATAACCTATATTCTTTGTTCCTAGATGTCTGACCTTGCATTTTGCTGAATTAAAACTCATGTTCTTCAAATAAGACCACTTTACAGACCAGTCTAGATTGCTTGGGATAACTGACCTATCTCCATAATTATTTACCACTCCACCAACTTTTGTGCCATGTACAAACTTTACTAGCAGTGATTTTATATTTTCTTCCAGATCACTGATAAAGATATAAAACAGCATACCCTGAAATGAATAGTGGCGGTTATGATTTCAGGCAGTTTGTAGATTCATGCAAATAACACCGCATTGTTTTACCTCTTGTTCACTTTCTGAAGATTTTCTTAGCAACGATGGGGGCTAGAGAACCTCCACCCCACCCCTAAATGAAAGCTGTGATTCAGGAACACAAACTGAGGTCACCAAGCTGCTGCAAGTAGGCATAATTTGACCCATAGAAAAGGGACAGAATGTTATGAGAGGTTGAAGGTTTTGGATTTCTGACTGGAGGGTAAGGCAGTTGAAATGGCTTCTTCTAACATTTCACTCGGCACTTTGATATTGTGGAGCATCGGGGGTGGGGGTGGGGGGGTTGCCAGGGTAATGGTACCTCACAATTGGGGGGTAACATGGAAATCACTGGCTGTGTTACTTCTGCTCAACACCACTAAGTGATAGTGCTCCGCAGATTGGAGGATCAGGCCCTATTGTGGAAAAGCTATGGACAAAATAATTTTTTCTGAGGCTTCAGGGGTATTTCAACCTGGCAGTGTAACTGCAAGTCCAGAGGGCATTGTTGAGTCTCAAAGGCTTTAAAATACAAAGTTTTACACTGAATGTAATAACCTCTTTTGTAGTGCAAGCAAAAAGCAAATCCACTTTTTCAACACCCAAGGGATTGTTTAAACGGAGTGCCAGTAAACAGGAACAAGTGGCAGCCAATCTGCAAATCACAAGAGTTTTTATAACAAATGACATAGCTCAGTCCACTTACTGTGTTAATTGTCGATAGTTTCTGTGATGGGGGATAAATTTTTTTATAAAAAAATTATGAAAGAGAAGAGGTGAGCCTATTAAAGAAAACTTAAAGGGAATAACAAAAAAATAATAGGAATGTTACATGTTACTTACTGAGAATTCACACATTCTATTGTATGTAAGAACACTGAAGTTGTGGTTTCTATCAATACTTCTGGGGATAAAAACAACCAAATGGTAAATAACACTAGATTTTTTCCAAACTGGGCCAGACCATTGATTTAATACATGAATAAGGGAATAGTCAGTAAGAGAAAGCATGCAGGAACTTAAAGTCGAAGCTAATAGAACCATGCAAAGAACAAATAATGCCAGAAAACTTTATTGCTTTTTGTAATCAAATTACAAAGCTGATAATTAAAGGGCACACAATGCATGTTGTATATTTAGCTCAGTACTTAAGGCAGTGCCTAATGAAACTACTTGAAAATAAAATCTGAGTGCAAGGGAAAAATTTGGGTAAACAAAATGGTTCCTGTCCAACTCCTGAAAAACAGCTGGAGGCTGAGTATAAACAGATGATTCCTGTAAAGTAATTTACAAATAGGCTTAAGGAGAATTGGAAAAATGCAGTTTCCAAACCCATCTTCATAAGGAATTAAAGTTTGTGGAAATGTACAGGATGTGGCTTTTGTTAGGTATTGTAGCCCCACAGACAGTAACATCTCTATGTAACTTGAAAATAAAGAGCATGGAAACAGAAGAATTGCCATATTGGATCAGAAGAGTGATCAGATTTGTTCGGTATCAGGGGCTGCACTAGCTTTAGGCAAACTGAGCAGTTGCATAGGATGGCAGATTTGGCCTAGCCACTTCTTCGTCATGACTAAGGGGCAGCCAGGCCAAATCTGCCACCCTAGGCCTGTGAGGAAGGGGGCAGCATGCTGAAGTTTTGCCTAGGCATCAGAATGTCTTGAGCAGCCTCTGTCTAGTATCTGTCTTCGTGACAATGTCCAGGGGTGAAATCCTGGCCCTACTGAAATCAGTGGGAGCAGGATTTCACCTCAGATGTTTCAGAGGAAGGTGCAAGAATCCTTGTGGACAGTTGTAGAATAATCTGCTAAGGGGGATTTCTTCTTAAACACAGGCGTTAGTAGTTTACATCCCTCTTTTTTTATACTATCTAGTGTAACTATTGATGTCCTTATTATTCATATAAATATCTGTTGGATCATATTAAAGAAGTTCTGTATTAAAATCACAAATGAGTTTGATTCCCCATAGTTTAAATTCCAGAGTATTACTAATTAAGAGGTCTCTTGGTTTTTGGTACTGTTTCTCTCCCTCTGTGTGTGAAACTTGCAAGCTGCTAATTGTGTTAGTACATTCTAAGACAGAGTCTGTTCTCAAAGCAATTCACAGAGAGAGAGACTCAAAGCAATACTCACAACAGAAACAGCACTCAGAGACTCCCGCCCTTTTGTTGTATTAACAATTGTGATTAAAATAGAGGATGTATGTGGATGGATGCTTGGTGTGGATAATAACTGAATGATCAGGGAGGTGCCAGCCTAAGAATCCAGTGTCCATCAGCTGAAGAAGGCGTCAAGTGGAAATAACCAGAGGACCCCCCCCGAAGGGCAGACTGGAATCCACCCAACAGACTCAAGAATGGGAGAACCAAAGAACAAGATAACATCTAGCAGCAGGGAGCCGTCAGGAATGTGCTATCTGCTGATTGATTCAGCAACAGCATGATGAAGCAATTCCCATAGACTGGCATAGGAAGAAATTCCTATAAAAATAGACTCTAAAAAGTGAGAACTTTGGGGTCTGATTCTGCAAAGCAACTTCCAGGAGCATCAGATGAGCATCTGACAAGGCCCTGCTCCCTCCTCATGTCCAGGCCACCTGGCCAGTGGCTTGGCATGAGCAACTCTAAGGCTGGTAACTATGATAACAACCTTGCAGAACCTCTGTGTGTGTGTGTGTGTGTGTGTGTGTGTAAATGTGTGTGTGTGTGTGTGTGAATGTGTGAATAAATATGAGATTGAATGGAATGTTATAGCTATAACTAACTGCTTACTATGATAACAACCTTGCAGAACCTGTGTGTGTGTGTGTATGAATGAATGTGTGAATAAAGATGAGATTGAATGGAATGTTTTAGCTGTAACTAACTGCTTACTATGATTCTTTCTGTATTCACAATAAATGTGGTATTTTGCCTTTTTCCCTTTAATAAGATCCTGCTGGTTTTTAATTTATTGGTATAACATATCTACTATTCTTTTGAATCCTGCTAAATGCTTGGTCTCAGTGATAATTTTGTGGCAGTGAATTCCAAAGGCTAATTGTGCATGTAATAACATAAATCCTTTAGGCAATTTCTGGAAAACTCTGCAGACTTCTCCTACAAAGTGAAAACCGTTTTTAAATACTAGCTGTTGTTGAGCACAATATAACAGATACTCACTGTCCAAGTGGTGTATTGATCCACCATCCCTAGACTTAGGGACCATGCAAGTGATTCACTGCCAATCAGTTCAGTCTCTCTGTAATAAATTCTTTCCAGTCAGGGAAGAAATGCCTTTTGGAACACTGTCAGATCTCAGAATAGCAGGGCTTTGTGATTTAGGAGATAGGATCCTATTCTTCTGTGTAGAAAATACCTGGCTTGACAGTGTTGATTCCAAAAACCATAGCAGGGACCTAATTCTCTTCTCGCTTACACTTGTGTAACAGAGAATTAACTCAACTGAGGTCAGTAGACCCACATCTGTCCTCACACAGGTGCAAGTCCCATTCAAGTTAATATGAGTTGCACCCACGTGCAGGCAGAATTCGGCCCATGAGTTACATTGATGTGAAACTGCTGTGTGAGGAAAATCAGGCCCCAGAACTCCAAGGCCCCAGAACATTCAGGGCCTACTCCCGCCCCCCCATGACTTATGTATAGTTACTGTTTCTTCAGAGACGAATCACCTACATAGAGGTTCTGCCACCCATCTAAATGTCAGTGTAGTCACTGTAATTGGAGCTGGAAGAAGTCAAACATTTCCCTGGACAGCCTTGAAGCTATTAAGCCACAGATCATCTGTATGTGATCTTAGAGTCCCAGAGAAGCCTTTTTATATGGGACTCAGGATTGATCAAGATACGTCATGTGATAACATACCAAGGGGAGTAAGAATGCAGTTATGTCCATCAAGTCCATGTTTGTAGGATAGTCTCTTTTTATAACTGTTGGTCCAGATAATGAGTACCTCTTCCAGTCACAATGTTCTGGATGGTGTCGTAGAGGAGTAAGTGTTTCTGAGGAGGAGTACATCTCGTGTGCTTGTGTCAGGTTGCTGAGTGACTCTGTCTTGACTCACTAAGGACACAGATTACTTCTTGGATTATTTCCAGAGTGGTGTCCTTGATCCTTGTAAAAAAGTTTTTCTCCCAGATGGGCGGAGACTGTGGCCATGTCCAGTTGTCTACCGTGGGTGGCCTATACATAGACCCCAGTTTCCTAGTCCTTGCAAACTGGGGACCATGCCCATTGTGGGTCTTCTTCAGTATCTTCAGATGTGGGATCAAAAAAAAAAAAAAAAAGAAATGTCTGTGTCCTGAGGATAATGTCTTCCTAGAGCCAACTCAAAAGGAAAAAGGCCAACAGTACTTTCTTGTTTTGGTGCTGCTTGCATAGCAGTTTTTGAAGAGTCAGCTGGCTGGGCTCACTCTGTGAGGCTTACATTGGGAATACTGCACTCTGCATAGGGATAGAGGTGGAGATCTTTTGGATGGGAGTTCCCCTTGTGGCTTTAGGGGTCGCTCCAGCAGTTTCCTGCTCAGGGTGATCTCTTCTCTCATCTTCCTGCAGTTTCCTCCTTTTTAAAGGCCTCCTCCCTCGTATACATGATTGACAGAGCTGGAGGGGCGAGTGCTCGGCCTGCTTACAGCGCCTCTCTGGTGACTTCCACATCAGTGTGGTACCTTTGCACTCATTCACGATCCTCTAATCCCCTATATTGGGGAAGAGATGTTCTCTTAGCCTGAACAGAGAATGCTCAGGGCCTCTTCCAATAACATCCCCCTTTTTAATATATGCAAATTACTCTCGAGGAACACTTTTAAAGGCTTTGCACAAGTAGTGTATTTTTGAAGGAGATGGTAGTTGGCCAATGCACAAGAACTGGAAGATCATTCCAAGCAGTAGAGGTAGCATGACAAAAAGCAAAAAGGTGAAGAAAGGAAAAAATATGAGAAGCCTGCTCTTTTTAAGACATGAGTTCCTGATGAATTGCCTGACTTACCATCTGGATGACTGAGTCTTGCTAATAGGAGTACAGAAACCTATCCTCTAGGTTATCAAGTCAAGCCCAATCCAGGTTGGCAGTGACTGCAATTAATTATTCTTTGATGGTTGTGAAGTAGCATGTGGGAAATAAGATGGTCTCAGTTCAGTTCTAAATTGATAGATGTCTATGCCACACAATTCACATTCACAAGTGGTATCCCTATTGTTATTCTTACTAAATAGTCTAGGGATTGAGTAAGAATAACAACTGAACTCTTACCCCCCAAAGTGGTCACTCGAGTTGAGACACATTAAAGGTAGTGAAACTTGCACTGCTGTTGCTTGTGCTTATCCTGTTCTGTGGACAAATAAGGAACTTCAGTCTTGGGATGTCTCAAACCAAAACCTTTCTGAAGGAATAAATTCACTTAAAAAGAAAAAAACACCCACCTAACCTTTCTTTATCTGTAAAGCTTCACTTTTTAAAAAAAAGTCTTAAAACATGAGTTTCCTTATCTAGAGTTATGATAAAAGTTTACAAGGACAATCTAGACTATCAGAGATTTTCTGGTCTCTTAACTGATTTTTAGTTCTTAAATTCTCTGTAGGAACAGCTTTTAAAGATCCTTATTGGTGGATAGAGCTCTGATCTAATCAAATGTAAGGCACATAATGCTGGTATCTAAGAATCTTAAATGAGGTTGGTTGCTCCATGTGTCTGTGATACTGTGAACATTTGACTTCTGGTAGATGTTCAGCTTCATATAATCCTATTTTGTACATTTGAATCTGTTTCACTTGAGTCTGTCAGTAGTGATAATCAGTTTGGTTTAAGCCTTTTTTTTTTTTTGGTCCTTTATCTGTATTCCAAGATCTATAAACTGTGAGAACAAGATTTGTAATCCCTGTGAATTATGTGACTTTGGGGTGGTGATGAAGTTTTAATTGAAATTGACACAAAAAATTGAAGAACCAAAAAACACAATATTGGCTATGATTTATCTTGTGTGGAATTCTGCGTTTCTCTTAGATCCAAAACTGCTTATTAGTGTTTAAGTGTTGGCAGTATACTCAGTAGTGTTCAAAATGTAAAATATGGGTACTTCTTCCTTTGAGTGCTCTCTGCATATTTCTTCTCATGGGATGCAGCAATAGATGCAGCCAGAACAATAAAATTCTACTAGCAGTAGCTGTTGGAGCAGCCACACACCTTCCCCCTCCCCCCAGCACTCATTACTGAACTCTGGATGTTCTAGGACAACCATCACCAACTGGATGGTTACATTGTTGCTATGTGGATCCATAGTAGAGGTTACATTAGTACACAGGGTTACCTAGTTTTATTTAGAGATAGTTAAAGGATAACATGATGTATCAGAAGGCAAAGAAGCCTGAATTCAAAAGATGTGTTTCTCATGCCTGTAGGTTTCCCAGCATCAGATGCACATGCCAGATAATTGGCATGTTTGGGGGAAGAGCATTCTCCCTCTAAATGCCCGATCTGCTCAACGTTTACCACGAGGGCAAGGAAAGAGGCAAAACAGGCTCCAGGCAACTTTATTGCAGGAAGCACTGACAGTGGCAGGCGATTCTCATAATTGGATTTTTGGAGTTTTGATACAAAACTACTTAAGATAGTTAAATCCCAGGCAGACTGCGAAGAGCTACAAAAGGATCTCTCAAAACTGGGTGACTGGGCAACAAAATGGCAGATGAAATTCAATGTTGTTAGATGCAAAGTAATGCACATTGGAAAATGTAATCCCAACTATACATATAAAATGATGGGGTCTAAATTAGCTGTTACCGCTCAAGAAAGAGATCTTTGAGTCATTGTGGATAGTTATCTGAAAACATCCATTCAGTGTGCAGTGGCAGTCAAAAAAGTGAACAGAATGTTGGGAATCATTAAGAAAGGGATAGATAATAAGACAGAAAATACCATATTGCATCTGTATAAATCAATGGAATGCTCACATCTGGAATACCGCATGCAGATGTGGTCACCCCATTTCAAAAAGATATATTGGAATTTAAAAAGGTTCAGAAAAGGGCAACAAAAATGATTAGGGGTATGGAACGGCTGCCATATGAGGAGAGATTAATAAGACTGGGACTTTTCAGCTTGGAAAAAAGGCGACTAAGGGGGGATATGACAGAGGTTTATAAAATCATAACTTGTGAGGAGAAAGTAAAGAAGAAAGTGTTATTTATTCCTTCTCATAACACAAGCACTAGGGGTCATCAAGTGAAATTAATAGGCAGCTGATTTAAAACAAACAAAAGGAAGTATTTTTTCCACACAATGCTCTCAAAGTCAACCTGTGGAAATCCTTGCCAGAGGATGTTGTGAAGGCCAAGACTATAAGAGGGTTCAAAAAAGAACTAGATAAGCTCATGGAGGATAGGTCCATTAATGGCTATTAGCCAGGATAGACAGGGATGGTGTTCCTAGCCTCTGTTTGCCAGAAGCTGGGAATGGGCAATAGGGGATGGATCACTTGATGATTACCTGTTCTGTTCATTCCCTGTGGGCACCTGGCATTGGCCACTGCTGGAAGACAGGATACTGGGCTAGATGGACCTTTGGTCTGACTCAGTATGGCTGTTCTTCTGTTCTCAGGGACTGGCTTTGGCTCTGACCCCATCCAATTCAGCAGGGAAGGAGCGAGATTCAGCTTCTATGTCAGATGCAGGATCCTAAAAAGCTAATGATATGGGGCGGGGGGGGGGGGGGAAGAAAGGAAAGAAAAGTGACATGACTGAATGAGTGACAGACTCTTTCCAGAGCTGTCTCATTTCAAAGGCTCAATTGTGGTACCGAGAAAAAAAAAGTGCACCGTCCTTGATGTTGGACCCATTACAAAGAGCCAATCTGGGAGAGAAGGACTTACAGGGACAGAATCTCATTATGGAGCCAGGCTCTGATTCAGGTTATCAGAGCAGAGTTAGGAGCCACTCCTCTACGGAGACTGTCCTGAGGGTGAGATCTAAAGATCCAATTAAGAGAACTGATGAGGGTTTGTCAGCTCCATACAGTATTACTGTGATAGCAGTAGTTCATCGGGCAGATTTGTCTCCGGCTCTGTTGACAGTTGACCCAGATACTGCATCACAGGACACACCGGGCATGTTACTGTTATACCAATAAATTAAAAACCAGCAGGATCTTATTAAAGGGAAAAAGGCAAAATACCACATTTATTGTGAATACAGAAAGAATCATAGTAAGCAGTTAGTTACAGCTATAACATTCCATTCAATCTCATATTTATTCACACATTCACACGCACACACAAACACAAACACACACACAGGTTCTGCAAGGTTGTTATCATAGTTACCAGCCTTAGAGTTGCTCATGCCAAGCCACTGGCCAGGTGGCCTGGACATGAGGAGGGAGCAGGGCCTTGTCAGATGCTCATCTGATGCTCCTGGAAGTTGCTTTGCAGAATCAGACCCCCAAAGTTCTCACTTTTTACAGTCTATTTTTATAGGAATTTCTTCCTATTCCAGTCTATGGGAATTGCTTCATCGTGCTGTTGCTGAATCAATCAGCAGATAGCACATTCCTGACGGCTCCCTGCTGCTAGATGTTATCTTGTTCTTTGGTTCTCCCATTCTTGAGGCTGTTGGGTGGATTCCAGTCTGCCCTTCGGGGGGGGTCCTCTGGTTATTTCCACTTGACGCCTTCTTCAGCTGATGGACACTGGATTCTTAGGCTGGCACCTCCCTGATCATTCAGTTATTATCCACACCAAGCATCCATCCACATACATCCTCTATCTCTATTTTAATCACAATTGTTAATACAACAAAAGGGCGGGGAGTCTCTGAGTGCTGTTTCTGTTGTTAGAGTATTGCTTTGAGTCTCTCTCTCTGTGAATTGCTTTGAGAACAGACTCTGTCTTAGAATGTACTAACACAATTAGCAGCTTGCAAGTTTCACACACAGAGGGAGAGAAACAGTACCAAAAACCAAGAGACCTCTTAATTAGTAATACCCTGGAATTTAAACTATGGGGAATCAAACTCATTTGTGATTTTAATACAGAACTTCTTTAATATGATCCAACATAATCCCCCTTTTGACACTAAGATTTATAATCGTCAGTGTCACTTTCTATGTAGCCTATTCAAGAGAAGGTACTGTGAGGCAATTTGAGTTTGTGATTCTAATTCATGCCACATACACGATCCTAGTGATGTATCTTTACTACAAGGTTCTGGGGCAACAGGCAAGGTGAGGCACACCCACTTTTGAGGAGTCCATTCGGTACAACCTCTAGTGTCCAATAGCTTCCCTCCCTCTCCAGCCCACTGGCTCAAGGTCCAGGGTAGCCAGAAGGATCCCATGTGTAATATGGGGAGTGGGTTAACCTTCAATACCTTTGCCTCCAGGGACTGTTGGTGTGCAATTTTGACAACAATTTCTCCCATTAACAAGTCTGGTTTACAATACTGGAAACATATTGCATCCATTCATACTGATAAGTGTCAAACAATGATCTCTTTCTTTTTTAACAAATGCATCAAACCTTAATATTTCCCAATATGACCCAGAACATTTTGTGTTCCAAAGTAGCTAGTGCAAGTATCTGCATTTCAGTGCATCCCATAGCTATGGCTGTGTAGTTTCCTATTTCTAAATTTTTTTTCTTATGCATAAGCCATGTGGTAGTATTAAGCCATTGCCAAAGATTCCATCGGGCTTTTAGGTTACCCAGACCAATTTGGACCAAGTCTACATTGGCATGTACTTGTTTTTGTGTCAGACTGTCCTGTAGCTGGGACAGAGAGCTTAATTTATTTTTAATTACCTGCAGGTCTTTAGTATTTTTTTTTTTAAACACACAACAGTGCTAGCAACAAGACAAAACACAAGACAACACTTAGAACACAAAACACAGTTTCTAGTAGATTCATAGTATTGGGTTGCTCTTCAGCTGGCATCAGCTTTTCCTGATTTTCTGAAAGACAAAAAGAACATGTTTCTACCCCTTTTGGGGTGGCAGATTATTGCTTAAAATATTTCTTTTACAAATACCCTTGCTGATTGCAGGCAAAACAGAGCACTTGCCCCCACATTTTCCTGTTTTTGTTCTATAGGCAGGCCAGGTTTCAATGGTGTCTATCTTTTAAGGGTTATGGGGAAATTATCCCACTGTTTAGTCATTAAATCCCTGAGGTGGGGTACCTCAGTTTTCCTTCTTATACAGCAGACCAAGTTTATAATGTTTTTCCTGCTGTGTTAAGCTTTAAGTTTATTTACAGGTAATAGCTGAGAAGCATCATTACCATACAATCTTAAAGGGTTTTTCCAAAAATCATACACACTATACATTGTTACAGGGGTACTTATTATCATTAAATTTATTAAAATTATCTTGTTATACCATGCCTTTTATTTAGACAATTTGTTTGCTGACCAGGTTTGTCCTTTATCTGCAGCTCCTTTGTGCTGCTAGTTCTTTCCTTCCTTTATCATTTAGGTAATTTGCATTTTCACAGAAGCTTCCTGCTTTTGGATTTAAAGCCATCAGCAGCTCAGAGACTCTATCTTAAAAGGGACACAATCAACTTTCACCAGAGTTTTGATTACTTTTAACTTCTGCTTCCAAAACACACAGCAATCTGAAAAAGAAAACCCAACCTATTGTGGCTCTCTTTGGAGCCCTAATAGCATTTTAATTAAGTAGCATGGTATTTTTGCATTTCTTTTGCCCCTTCTACAATATACCCTGCACATGTTCTGGGGCAAATGCACGTTCCTTCCATAAAAAGAAAAGGAGTACTTGTGGCACCTTAGAGACTAACCAGTTCTAACTAACTGGTTAGTCTCTAAGGTGCCACAAGTACTCCTTTTCTTTTTACGAATACAGACTAACACGGCTGTTACTCTGTTCCTTCCATAGTTTAACTTCTATAACATTATCCAGATCCATTTTTACATAAGGTGTCACTATTTCTTTTTTTGCTTACAGAGGTTTCATGTACCTTTATCAAAGTGACAGTCTGATTACTCAGAGCCATTTTAAGACTCAGTGTTTCTCACATTGCTTCTTTTTGTTTTGTGCCCCTCACCCTTGCTGTTGCTTCAGAGAGGCACTGTCTTTTTTATTATTATTTTTTTTTACTACAACTCTCATCTGCTATTTTGTTACAAAAACAAACAAAAAACAAACAAACAAACAGAATCCAGATTTTTTTTTTTTTTATATTCTCCTGATTTTGACTGCCCTGCTGCAGCCACAACTTAAAAACATTTTAAATTTTGTAAAGCATTGAGTTACCTTTTAAGGGTTAAATGCCAAATCCCAAAGCCAAACAACACTAATTACCTGTGTCTAGCAAAAAGGTCTGTCAGTTTTGCAACTTTGAATTAAAGAGTCAAATGGATTTTTAGTGGCATTATTTAAAACAAAAACAAAACCAACTGGGCCTTAGAACTTTACATATTTACACACACAGACAGATACATACACATTTTCTTTTACTTAACATCCCTTCCACACTGCTCTGTTTTTTTACAGCTTACATTCCCTTTATACATTTGAGGCAATTAAGTTCCAATAGAAGCCTCTTATGTTCTTTTAGCAAATTTGACTAAATTGTCCAGTCAAATGATTTTAATCAGATAGTTTATTTTTGCTTGGCTAATTTACAGACATTCCTTTGGAAAAGGGCCCATTTTTCTTTCAGAATGGCTGCAAAGAAACCAAGAATGCTCTTTCTCTAACACTTTTTTCCTTTTTAACATTTTCACAAAGTTTAACTGCTTAATTCCCTCCAGCCTCTGCAGAATTAACTTTTTTTTTTACTCTCTTTTCTCTTTGTAATTATGCCTGGGGGTGCCGTACATAGGACCTTCTCCCCCTTTACCTGCCTCCCTCCAGCCTCTGCAGAGTTAACTTTTTCACTCTTTTTGGATTCCTGGAGTGCCTCTTTCACTATTTTCAGCTGGCTTTGGGTATTTGTAGCCAGCACCTTCCAAGTGTCTGCTCCCTTTTCCGTTTGTGCCTTTTCCTCTTTACATGAAGACAAGTGGAGGGAAGAATCCTTACCTGCCTCCCACAACAACCAAATTGCTGCTGCATCTCTTATGGCAGCACTAGAAGGTTTGTATATGAGGATATACTGAGCCAATCTATCCTCTAGGTCCGAAATAGTGCAGACATCAGCTAGGGCTTGTTTAGTCCAAGGACTGTGCCCAAATTTTTGAAGGATTTGTTTAAAAGGTGTAATTTCTTTAACAAAAGGTGAGGTTGGAGTTCCTTCTGACTCCATTCCTCCCTCTGGTACTGGCTTACCCTGTTTTCTTTTAAACATCTTAACATGGATATTTCAATCTCTTTGTCACTGCTGGTATTAGTTAGCAAGTGACACAGCCTAGATTCTGAAATCATAGCTTAATCTATGTGTTTTTCCCCTGCTACCTTCCCGGAGGCCAGCAGGTCCAGTTAACCTATTTCTCCCTGCTACCTTCTCGGAGGCCAGCAGGTCTGGTTAACCTATTTCTCCCTGCTACCTTCTCGGAGGCCAGCAGGTCCGGTTAACCTGTTCTTCCCTGCTACCTTCCCGGAGGCCACCAGGTCCCCTGCTACCTTCCCGGAGGCCAGCAGGTCTAGTTTAATCTGTTTTCCCTGCTACCTTCTCGGAGGCCAGCAGGTCCCCTGCTACCTTCCCGGAGGCCAGCAGGTCTAGTTTAATCTGTTTTCCCTGCTACCTTCTCGGAGGCCAGCAGGTCCCCTGCTACCTTCTCGGAGGCCAGCAGGTCTGGTTTAATCTGTTTTTCCTGCTACCTTCTGGAGGCCAGCAGGTCCCCTGCTACCTTCTCGGAGGCCAGCAGGTCTGGTTAACCTAATAGAAATGCCTAGCTCACTAGAGCTGGCGGTGTGCACACCAATATTTACAATAACTGAGGTTTTTTACCAATATTCCCCCTTTCGCATTTCTCCACCAAAATGTTATACCAATAAATTAAAAACCAGCAGGATCTTATTAAAGGGAAAAAGGCAAAATACCACATTTATTCTGAATACAGAAAGAATCATAGTAAGCAGTTAGTTACAGCTATAACATTCCATTCAATCTCATATTTATTCACACATTCACACACACACACAAACACACACACAGGTTCTGCAAGGTTGTTATCATAGTTACCAGCCTTAGAGTTGCTCATGCCAAGCCACTGGCCAGGTGGCCTGGACATGAGGAGGGAGCAGGGCCTTGTCAGATGCTCATCTGATGCTCCTGGAAGTTGCTTTGCAGAATCAGACCCCCAAAGTTCTCACTTTTTACAGTCTATTTTTATAGGAATTTCTTCCTATTCCAGTCTATGGGAATTGCTTCATCGTGCTGTTGCTGAATCAATCAGCAGATAGCACATTCCTGACGGCTCCCTGCTGCTAGATGTTATCTTGTTCTTTGGTTCTCCCATTCTTGAGGCTGTTGGGTGGATTCCAGTCTGCCCTTCGGGGGGGGGTCCTCTGGTTATTTCCACTTGACGCCTTCTTCAGCTGATGGACACTGGATTCTTAGGCTGGCACCTCCCTGATCATTCAGTTATTATCCACACCAAGCATCCATCCACATACATCCTCTATCTCTATTTTAATCACAATTGTTAATACAACAAAAGGGCGGGGAGTCTCTGAGTGCTGTTTCTGTTGTTAGAGTATTGCTTTGAGTCTCTCTCTCTGTGAATTGCTTTGAGAACAGACTCTGTCTTAGAATGTACTAACACAATTAGCAGCTTGCAAGTTTCACACACAGAGGGAGAGAAACAGTACCAAAAACCAAGAGACCTCTTAATTAGTAATACCCTGGAATTTAAACTATGGGGAATCAAACTCATTTGTGATTTTAATACAGAACTTCTTTAATATGATCCAACATTACTACAACCAGTCAGGCTGACTACTTCTCTTAGAGTCAGCGAAGAAGAGGAAAGGGCCAGGAGCTCTCTGCTGCTGCCTCTTCCACTGACCCCTTTGGGATCCCCGGAGAAGAACATCTCTCTGCTCTCTTTTTTCAAGGAGGTTGTCGTCTCCGGTCCCATCTGAGCTACAAATGGATTGGAGCCAGAACAGAGATGCGGATCACAGATTAGAACCACAAAAAAATTTATTATAATCAGTTCAATGCAGCCTCAGTGAATCCATGGGCACAGAGATATTTTCAGAGGGATCCATCAATGGGGTTTGGCTGGAGTGCCATGTACCTCTTTGGGTAAAGTGGTCTCACGGGCCATTTCTGGCACCTTATCAGGACAGACTGATGTATGGGGACAGACTTTCAGCAAGAGAGTATCAGGAGGACATTCAGTTGTCAGATCCAACAGATAGGGACCAGCCAATGCAGCTTACTCAGAACAAGCCATCTGTAGAAATAGGTGAAATATTATCTGAACTGGACCTGCTAGTCTGACTCAGAAGTAATGTATGAAAATGTGGGGGACATCTCAGTATCATCACCATCGGAAGATGCTATAGTCTTTCATGAGTTAGCATCTTGAATGTCAAAGATATTAGATATTCCTTCTGTTTTTGTGGAGGAATCATCACATCCTATCTTCAATATTTTGGGACAGCGTCTAGTCAATGAGCCTCACTTCCCTTGTTAGAGGGATTGCTTCAGCCAGCAAAGACAGCCTGTAAAACACTCTCAACCATTCAGTCTCTATGTAAAAAGGCAGGCAAAATATATAAGTTCCTTCAAGAAGGACTTGCTGTGTTTCATACTCATCCATCTCCTAATTTGTTGGTGTTTGAAGTGGGACTTCACAGATCAAAAGGAGCTCAAGCTCACTCTACTCCGTTGGACAAGAAAGGGAAAAGGCTGGACGTGTTAGGAAGAAAAATACTTTCTTTAGCTACATTAAACATATGCCTATCTGACTCTGAAGCTGTCATGGCTAGGTACCAATACCATCTCTAGAGCAAAATGTCTTCTTTTCTTCGTGCACTTCCAAGGGAACACAAACAGTGTCATTCAGTCAAAATGGCATTTGATAAATGTTGCGAAGCAACAGTTGAGAGTGGCTTTTGACTCCTCAGATACTTCAGCAAGATCAGTAGCTTCGGCTGTCTCACTAAGGAGACACACATGGTTAAGATCAGTGGGACTTCCTCGTGAGACAAAAATGGGGCTAGAGGACCTTCTATTTAAAGGAGAAGGACTGTTTAAACCGATGAACCACTAGAGAAAATGAAGGAAGGGTACATTTTTCAATCCCCCTACAATGTCAATATTACTGACCTGTTCTGGGATGGGGAGCCCACCTGACCAACCAGTTGTTGGTCAGAGATCACTGGTCAGCAAAGGAAAAGAACTTACACATCAATATTTTAGAATTGACAGCAATCAGACTAACTCTAAGGTCTTTTCTGCCTCAACTCAAAAACAAAGCAGTTCAGGTAGTAAGAGACAATATGACAGCGTTATATTATCGAAACAATACTCCAGGGGGAGTAATAGCCATTAATGGACTTAACCTCCAAGAATTTATCCAGTTCTCTTTTAAACCCTGTTATAGTCCTAGCCTTCACAACCTCCTCAGGCAAGGAGTTCCACAGGTTGACTGTGCACTGTGTGAAGAAGAACTTCCTTTTATTTGTTTTAATAAATAAACTGCTTCCATTAATTTCATTTGGTGGCCACTAGTTCTTATATTATGGGAACAAGTAAATAACATTTCCTTATTCACTTTCTCCACACCACTCATGATTTTATATATCTCTATCATATCCCCCCTTTAATCTCCTCTTTTCCAAGCTGAAAAGTCCTAGCCTCTTTAATCTCTCCTCATATGGGACCCGTTCCAAACCCATTCTGGAACAGCCTTCTCAGGGGAGTGGCGGAAGTGGACACAAAAAACCTCACTTACTTCAAGACTGAGCTTGATAAGTTTGTGGAAGGGGTGGTATGGTGAGACTGCCTTCAATGGCATGTAGGTAATCTGCAACTGCCAGTAGCAAATATCCCCAATGGCCAGTGATGGGACACTAGATGGAGAGGGCTCAGAGTTAGAGAATTCTTTCCTGGTGTCTGGCTGATGGGTCTTGCTGAAATGCTCAGGATCCAACTGACTACCATATGTGGGGATGGGCAGGAATTTTCCCCTGTTTCAGATTGGCAGAGACCCTGGGAGTTTTTTGTCTTTCTTTGCAGCATGGGTCACATGCAGGTTTCAACTAGTTTAAATGGTGGATTCTCTGTAATTTGAAGTCTTTAAATCATGATTTAAGGACTTCAGTAATTCAGCCAGAGGTCATGGGTCTATTACAGGAGTGGGTGGGTGAGGTTCCATGGCCTGCAATGTGCAGGAGGTCAGAGCTGATGATCATGATGGTCCCTTCTGGCCTTAACGTCTATAAGCCCATCAGAAGGCAGGTCCTGATTCAGCTTACACTGTCTTGGGGACCTGATGAACCTGAAGAAATGGGAACTGGGTTTGGTATTTTGTACTCTTCCTTATGGTAATAGTAGGGATATATGCCATATTTGATCCTTTACCCTGATTATAAGGTCAATAGCTGCCCTTATCCATATGTGGTCTTTGGGATGTCCATAATTAAGCATCAAGCATTCATAGTAATGATTTGTATCACTTATTTCTTAATTCCTAAATGTAGAATCATAGCATCATAGAGTTGTAGCCCTGGAAGGGACCTCAGGAGGTCATCTAGTGCAGTCCCCTGCACTCATGGCAGGACTAAGTATTATCTCGAGCATTCTGGACAGGTGTTTGTCTAACCTGCATTACAAATCTCCGATGACAAAGATTCCACAACCTCTCTAGGCAATTTGTTCTTGTACTTAACCACCCTGACAGGAAGTTTTTCCTAAACCGTCCTTGCTGCAGTTTAAGCCTATTGGTTCTTGTCCTATCCTCAGAGGTGAAGGAGAACAATTTTTCTCCCTCTTCCATGTAACAACCTTTTATGTGCTTGAAAACTGTTATCATGTCCCCTCTCAGTCTTCTCTTCTCCAGACTAAAGAAACTCAATTTTTTCAATCTTCCCTCATAGGTTGTGTTTTCTAGATCTTTAATCATTTTTATAGCTCTTCTCTGGATTTTCTCCAATTTGTCCACATCTTTCCTGAAACGTGGCACCCAGAACTGGACACAGTACTGCAGTTGAGGCCTAATCAGCACAGAGTAGAGTCAGAGAATTACTTCTCGTGTCTTGCTTGCAAAACTCCTGCTAATACATCCCAGAATGATGTTTGCTTTTTTTGCAACAGTGTTACACTGTTGACTCACATTAGCTTGTGATGCACTATGACTCACAGATCCCTTTCTGCAGGACTCCTTCCTAGGCACTCATTTCCGATTTTGTATGTGTGCAACTGATTGTTTCTTCCTAAGTGGAGTACTTTGCATTTGTCCTTATTGAATTTCATCTTATTTGATCATCAGACCATTTTCTCCAGTTTGTCCAGATCATTTTGAATTTTAATCCTATCTTCCAAAGCACTTGCAACCCCTCCTAGCTTGATATTGTCTGCGAACTTTATAAGTGTACTCTCTATGTAGACCATTTTCCAAATCAAAGGTCCCCAAACTGTGGGGTCCCCCCCAGGGGGATGTGGAGGAATGTTTCAGGGGGGCACGGCTGGGGCCTGGGCCAGCCCCCATGGGGGCTAGGTACGGAATGCCATCCAGTTCCTCTCCATACTGACTGTTACTTATCAAAAAGAAAAGGAGTACTTGTGGCACCTTAGAGACTAACCAATTTATTTGAGCATGAGCTTTCGTGAGCTACAGCTCACTTCATGTTACTTATCACTTTATTATCTTCTAGGTGATTGCTAATTATGTGCTCCATTATCTTTCCAGGTCCTGAAATTAATCTGGCTGGTCTGTAATTACCCAGATTGTCCTTATTTCCCTTTTTATAGATGGGCACTATATTTGCCCTTTTCCAGTCCTCTGGAATCTCTTTTCCATGACTTTTCGAAGATAATCAATAATGGCTCAGATACCTCCTCAGTCAGCTCCTTGAGTATTCTAGGACGTATTTAATCAGGCCCTGGTGACTTGAAGACATCTAACTTGTCTAAGTAATTTTTAACTTGTTCTTTCCCTATTTTAGCCTCTGCCAATGAAAATGAGGTAGGATCATTCAGTCTAACTGCTTAGATACTGCATAGCAACCTAATTGCTAAAGGCTCCCCTCCCCCAACTTCTTTCTTGCAGAATCCTCTGGTGTAGTATATCCATTTGTGGTTACTCATTTGTCTCTGAGAATGACAGTGCAAAATAACTGTAGATATTAAATATCTCCTTAGTCCTACACTAGTCAGCTAAATCACAGCCTCTAGTGTACAACAGGCCTAATAACTCATTTGCTTATGTTTATATATTTTTCCTCCATGCATGTTCCTAATACGCTAATAAGAAATACACTCCATCTTATACTTTTATAATGTCATTTTACCTCTAGCAAGCATAAAATCACCCTTGAGTCAGTGTCATAGGTCATAAAGTCAGGTCAGGGGTCAACTGGTGAGATATGCTCAGATGATCCTACCTGGTTATCCATGCCTTGTGGTCCAGAAGAAGGCAAAACCTCCTCAAGGTCCCTTTCAATCTGACTTGGGAGAAAATTCTTTCATGACCCCAAATCTGTTTGACCCTGAGCACGTGAACAGACAAACCAGCCAGGCACCTGAGAAAGAAGAGTGTCTCTCTGTACCACTTCAGAGCTCTGGTCAGTGTCCTGTATCCAGTTATGGCCATCTCTGATGCTTCAGAGGAAGATGACCTCCCCTGAATACATCCGGAGAGTTGTGTATTGGGGGGGAAAAATCCTTCCTGACCCCTCTGGCCGACTGGCTGAAGCTCTGAAATATGAGATTTTATTATAGTCATTGTCATAATGTAGAGCCTGCTGGTGTTATGAGTATACTGAAGGCAATGCAGAATTTATTGTTCTCTCTATGGCCCATGAAGGAAGGGAATGACAGGGGGATTAGTAGATTCAGACTCTAAACTCAGAAGGGACCACCACAACCATCTAGCCTGACCCCCGGCACACATGTAGCATTTTCTCCCAGCAGCTGGATTAAAGCACATCTTTCAGAAAGATATCTAATCTCCTTTTAAAAACTCCAGGTGATGGTGAGTCCACCACCTCCCCTGCTATGCTGTTAAATTGTTTAATTACTGTCACTAGTAGGAAATTGCATCGTATTTTAAGGTTGAATTTGTCTAACTTCAGCTTCCACTTTTCACAGAATGATAATGCCATATCTGATCTCTCAGTCCTCTTCCTCAAAGGAAACCTGCACAACACCTTCAAAAGACAAGCTTGGGAACTTAAATTCATAACTCTGCTAGACACCAAAAAATTATGGACTTAATAAGGACCAGGGCTGGCCCTAGACCAAATGGCGCCCCAGGCGAGGAGCATCTTTGGTCCCCTCCTCCATTTGTTAAACTTTTGAATACTTTATTTTTTTTTATTGCATTTGTAGCCCATTTCACGACTTTGATGCATGATTTATCCCTGTCATATAAGACTATAAATTTTCATGCTAGGATCTGTAAATCTGTATTTATTTATGCCACATTTCAGTAAATAAAAAAATCCATTTCCACTAAGCTTATAGAAACTTTTTAATTTTAAGAATAACTGAAATGTACTAATACCAAGAAATTTAGGGAGGAATCATAGAATCTCAGGGTTGGAAGGGATCTCAGGAGGTCATCTAGTCCAACCCCCTGCTCAAAGCAGGACCAATCCCCAGTTTTTGCCCCAGATCCCTAAATGGCCCCCTCAAGGATTGAACTTAGAACCCTGGGTTTAGCAGACCAATGCTCAAACCACTGAGCTATCTCTCCCCCACCCAACTGTGCACCAACATTGGTTGGGCCAGTATTAAAATGTGTTACAGTAGGTGACAGCCTTAGAATGTTAACCCTAGTCCGTTAGTTCAAAAGGTCGCATTTCTTGCCTTTGCCCTCCCGAACTTAAGCACGGCGTCAGAGAGATCAAAAGACTAGTCAATAACATTTTCAAGCTATAAAATAGCAAGTGATGTCAGTCTCTGGTCGGCCATTGTCAATCGAAGATACGTTTTAATTAGCCAGAGCTTTGAAAAGCTGTGCTCACCACTTGTGACTGTGTCTAGCAGCGTGAGTAGAATCCTCAAAGTGTCCTTCAGCTCTGCATCATGAATGAATTGGAGAACTTGGAGGGGAAAGTGCTTCCCATGTGGCAAAATGTGACACATGTCCAATTTGATATAGAGGTCTTTATCGAACATTCAAACATTCCCCATGTGTCAGCGTCCAGTGAAGGTCCGTACAATTGTTCAAGAGTGTTTTCCTTTCTGCCTGCAGCTTATAAGGCCCCTCTCCCCCCCCCCCCCCCGGTGTTTTCGTGGTGTTTCATTTGTTCAAACCTTTCTTCGATGGACACTCAAGTAGTGTGAATGAGCGACCAAAAAAACTCCCTCTTGAATTTTTCTTCCAAGATTCCCATCACCTCATCTCTGCCCTTGTAACCAAACTGTCTCTTCTTCCGATTAATACAAATTTCCTTGAAGACAGGCCCAACTCCTAAGTTTTTCAGCCCTGGTGATCCACCAGTGCCTGCAAGATCATGGAGAAGTATTCCTTTCGGTTGATGTACTCTGTTGCAAGGTGGTTGGGGGCCAAAATTGGGATATACGTTCCATCTATTGCCCTGCTGCAGTTAGGGAATCCCATTGCCTCAAAGCCATCAACTATTTTCTGCACATTATCGTGAGTCACAGTCCTTCATGGTAGGAGGCGATTAATGGCCCTGCACACTTGCGTCACGGCAACCCCCAAGATGGACTGTGATTTGTGACTGATCGGTAGCAGTCTGGAGTTGCCAGTTTCCATACAGAGATCGCCACTTGCTTTTCCTCAGTGAGAGCAGCTCTCATTCTGGTGTCCTTGCACCACAGTTCTGGGGGAGAGCTCCACACACAGTTCCAGGAAGGTAGATTGGCACATCCGACAGTTCTATAGCCACTGCTCGTCATCCCATACATGCATCACGATGCGATCTCCACTCGGTGCTTGTTTCCTGAGCCCAGTACCGTCAGTCTACTGTGGCAAGCTAGTTCATGAATGCCAGCAGCAATCTTGAATTATTTGTTTCCATGGCAAACAGCGGGGCAGGCATCACCGATTCACTCTCTGTTTTGAATCTCTGCTCATGAAATACTGCAGGACCAGCTGTGTTGTGTTCATAATGCTCATCATCAGACTGGTCAGCAGATCAGGATCCATGCTGCCAGGCAGAGATGGTGGGCACACAGTTTACAAGGATGGTTGGCAAACGGCACAAAATGAAGTAGGAAGCCCATGGAATGGTGGGATGGAAAAACCTACATCACGGGACGGCGAGCACGTCCCCATGATGTGCCATGATCCGTTCCCAGAGATTTCAGTGGCAGAGGATGGCGAGTTGCACAGTGGGATAGCTACCTACTGTGCAACGCTATCTCTGTCGTTGTAAGAGCAACGACTGTGGACATGTTCCACCAACACAAGGAGCATTGTGTGGACGTGCACAACCGATGGCATTAAATGACTTATGATTATCGATATTATTTAAGTCCACTTAACTCTGTAGTGTAGACATGGCCCCACTCTCTCTGCTATCACTTAAATATTGTGGACCACGTTATCAATACTCAGTGCCCATAATTGGGGCCATATTTTACAGTGCTCAGTACTCAACAGCTCCCACTGTGACACTTCTGGCAAGATTTTCAGAAGAGCTTTTTTAATATACTGAACTTTTTGAAAATCTGGCCACTTATTTTGCTGTCTAAATGGGAGCTGAGCTCTTCATTAATAGAAATACGTCCCTTTGTTAATCTGTCCATTTCTTCCTAATTGCATTTTTACTATGTCTTTTATTACTATTAATGCTGATAGAACACTTTGTAATGTATTTGCAAAACACTTTCCATAACAATCATTCTATATTTAAAACTTTACAATGTGAACATTTTAATGATCAAGTTTTATATTTGTGAGTGAGCTAGCCAACTGGCAGTTTTCTCTGACATTTTTAAACTTGAAAAGCCTTGTCAGGTCAGACAGAGTAAATCTTTTGGCTAGTATTGCATCAATATTCTGCTTAGTTGAGGTTAGCATCTTTCTTTCCATATATTTAATGAATGGATATCAAGCTGTGAAATGTGTCCCCATATAATTTCTCGTGACATATTTATAACTCCATGAGACATTGCAAAGATTTCTCTTGACCCTTTGATGAAGATTCAGCAGCTTTCAAAAGTCTGGTTACATGTTTTTTTTTACGTAGCTTAACATAATTAAAATAAGGTTTCTGTGTTCACTCACAACCAGATGTGTCTCCTGAGTTACCCACAATTGGCAGAGCTTAGAATTAAAGGTTATTTCTTTTCCTTGGATTTCTGACAGAGGAAATATTTTATACAGATCTAGAAATAATTCAGGATGGGACATCAACAGAATTTGAGCAGGGCAGTGCCTTTGGCGATATGGGAGTGCCAGAAAATATATTCTTTATATCTGGAGCTGGGTGAAATTTTTGGAATGAAAAAACAACCACCACCACCAGTTTTGAGTTGACCAAAACTATTTGTGAATTTGGGTCAAATCTGGCAAATAGTTTTGGCCAAAAAAATGAAGAAAATTTTTGAAAAAGTCAGAATGTTTTATTTTTTTTTACATTTTCAAAATAAAATGTTTATAGTTCTAAATCAACCCTACCCTCAAAAAAATTAATTTCAGGTTGAGCAGAATGTTTTGACTCAAATTGAACTTTTTCAGGTTTTTTTCTTCATTTCTGTGAGAAACTGAAAACATTTCTGGTTTGGGGTTCAACCCGAAGTGAGGACTTTTTTTTCTGTTTCTGCATTTTTCAGTTCTGCCACTGAATGGAAAATCAGTTATTCCCTCAGTTCTATTTCTATCCCAAGCCCTTTAGTTAACTGCCCAAAGAATTCATGAAGACTGTGTTGGAGACGATAATGAAGTATATGGTTCTTTTGTTTTTTGAGATTTAGATGTTTTGTCTGATAGTGGACAGTTCCTTCCTATTTGTGTGGGATTTCAATCTCTAGCTTAGTGTTTTACGTTTTGGTTTGTCTAGTTTACATGCTATAGTTTGCAGAGTTTGGTACATTTGGAAGAGAAATATTATGAAAGAGATTCCAGTTTAAAGAAAATTCTCTAACAGGGATAATTCTGGACCATATCCGCAATTTAATGATTTATTTGGACATATCACTAGAATTGTTGTATAAAACTGTTAAAGGATTTTAAGAATTGTTATTACTCCTATCTCTTTTTAGTCCCAAAATATTACTATAATAGTGTGTCCATAGTGACACAAATTTACCTTATTTTCTGACTTATTTTCGTAAGTGTCATTTCTAACGTATGTTTCCTTGCTATACATTTTGTGACTCATTTTTTATTGATGGGAAATTTTAAGCTCTTCTACTTACCCAGAATTCCACTCCTTTTAAAAGGGACTGATTGTCAAAATATTCTTTTCTGCTTTCTATGCTGGTAAGAGTATACAATACCCAGGGTCTGGACAGTGGAGAGGAAGGAAACTGGTGAGGGTGCTAACTTGGGACTTAAGAGACCAGGGTTCAATTCACTGCTCTGCCACAGACTTCTTGTGTAGCCTTGGACAAGTCACCTTGGGTACATCTAAGCTTCAGTTAGACACCCATGGCTGGCCTGTGCCAGCTGATTTGGGCTCATGGGGCTCAAGCTAAGGGGCTGTTAACTGTGATGTAAATGTTTGGGCTCAGGCTGGAGCCCAGGTTCTAGGACCCTGTGAGGTGGGAGGGTCCCAGAGCTCAGGCCGCAGTTCGAGCCCCAACTTCTACATTGACACAGGCCATACACGGGTGTCTAATTGCAGTGTAGACATACCCTGAGTCTCTCTGTGCCTCAGTTCCTTATCTGTAATATCAGGGCGACTTCTTATCTCTCAGGGGTTGTGAGGATAAATATGGTAAAGACTGTGAAGTGCTCAGTTACCACAGTAATAGGGCGGTGGAGGCTTGTGAGTACCTGAGAAATCAAATTAATACATAAATAAATTACTATTTCTGCTCCATTGACTGAATATAACAATTTTTATTGTATATTCAAATAGGTGGTTGAATCCTTTATTTGTTACTGGTCACAAACGAAAGCTTGAAGAAGATGATATGTATAAAGTGCTGGCTGAAGATTCATCAGAGAGGGTTGGACAGGAGTTGCAATGGTAAGGAAAAAAATCAACACTTCATGTAGTCACGTCTTCACAGAGGAGTGCTCTGGGATGAAAACATATACAGTAACTCCTCACTTAACAACATCTTCCCAGTTAATATTGTTTCACTATTAGGTAGCTGATCTATTCGAGAACATACTCCCTTAAAGCCTTTCAATATTCCCTTATAACGTCGTTTGGCTCCCCCCATTCTGTCCGCCTGGCCCTCCTGCCGGGGAGCGGAGTCGGGGTGCGGGGACTTGCCCTGCTCTGCCCATCCAGCATTCCAGCCAGGGTTCAGGCAAGCCCCCGCACCCCGACCACGCTCCCTGGCTGGAGCGTCAGGCGGGCGGAATGTGGCAAGCCCCTGCACTCCAACCCCGCTATGCCCCTGCCTCAACCAAGCTTCACAATCATCATTGGTGAGTACAGTATTAAATTGTTTGTTAAAAATTATTTAAAACTTATACTGTGTATGTATATAATGTCTTTTGTTTGGTGAAAAAAATTTCCCTGGAACCTAACCCCTATTTACATTAGTTCTTATGTGGAAATCGGATTCGCTTAACATCGTTTCGCTTAAAGTTGCATTTTTCAAGAACGTAACTAGGACAATAAGTGAGGAGTTACTGTAAAAGAATTTACATTATTATCTTTTCTTCAAAGATACTTCATTTGAATGGCACTCTACAAAATGCCTGGAATCGAAGATGCTGTACTCTGACATTCCAGTAATTATATCTTAATAAAGCAATCCTGTGCTGTGGTAAAGATATATTATCCAACTTTCTCTCCTTACAGAGACAGGGGAACAAGTCTGTGCTTTCTACCTTTTTGCTTGAAAAACAGAACAAACTGAATTAGTAGGGGCAAAAACATTCCCTTAGTAAAGGTGAAATATGCCACTGATTGATAGAGAGGGTTTAGCTGCACAGGACATCTAAGGGCTTATCTTCACTAGGATTTTTTGTACTGGTATAGGTCCAGTGGTATGAGTAGGGTTGGCAGAACTTGATTTTTTTATAACTTGACAGTTAATATTAATGTTTGTTTTTAAACACTTCGAAAATTTAAATTGATAAAAATAAAAGTCATGCAAAATTATGGGTTTTAAACTTTTTCAGTTTTTATTGATCGTAATTTTTCACAGCTGTGGGAAGTTATGGGAGGATCAGACAATAGGAGGGGTCAGACAAGAATTATTTAATGACAGACTGAGATTTTAAAAGTGTAAGCTTTATAGTTGTTAAAACACAAATTATCAACATCACATGTGTAAGTTTACAAAGTAACTATGCCTAAATCAAACTTCTAAGTTTTCAAACAGCATTTTTCTTACTCTGCCTATCTGTAAATTTCTGTTGTTATCAATGGAAATATTTTTTTGTTGGCTTGTGTGTGTAGGGTGAAATCGATTGTCTACTGACATTTACTGATAAAAATCTAATCCTTCCAAGCGTAGGTATAAATATCCTTTTTCAAGGCAGGCTTAAAGGTTAAGCGAGTCCATTCCAGATATGTGCCAGGATCATGTACCAAGAGTGTATCTTTATTATAACATGTTTTAAGAGAATAACTGTTTATGCAAGTGATTTTCTTTCTTGACTCCTACAGGAACCTCATCAGTACCTCTGTTATAGGAGGGAGGTTTTTATTACATAGTAACTTGAAACAAGTAGTGTTTCAATATATCTGCAGAGGGCTTTCCTACTGAAAGATACTCTCCTCTCTACCAGAGGAGTGGTGGCATGGCCTCTTAACTTCCTGCTGTTACATGAGGTGAGGCAGCTATGGAGGAGGTGGACAGAACCTTCTGAAAGGTCTAATTGTCACTCTTAACTAGATTGGGAGCAGGAACTTCTCTGTAGAGGAGAAGGAGCAAGGAGTAGCAACAACTTCTTTGATCCTGAGTTAGCTAGAGCAGAAGTAGTAGTTAAATTGATAATCCCCGTGGAATGCAGCATTTAAGATCTATTCAGCAGATCATTGCAGAATTCCAAGAATATTAGCATAGTAGAACCTAATTATGGTGGAGGTGAATATCAATTTGAGCGTGTTCTCATTATAATCAAAGTGAAAATCCACTGACGTGCCTTGAAGAGTTCAGGGCTTACACTGTAAAGGAGGGTGAAGTCTTTCCAGTGACTCTTGCAATAATTGCACTTCCTTCCCATGTGGTCAGGAAAAATGCTTGCATAGACATAATGGCATATTTAGCAGAATCTGTGGGTCTATGTGTGCATTTTCACTTTCTATTCTACTTGACAACACACAAGGAGAATCATTCGTAAATCATAGAATCACAGAATCGTTGGACTGGAAGGGACCTCGAGAGGTCATCTAGTTCAGTGCCCTGCACTCATGGCAGGACTAAGTATTATCTCGAGCATTCTGGACAGTGTTTGTCTAACCTGCATTACAAATCTCCAGTGATGGAGATTCCACAACCTCCCTAGGCAATTTATTCCAGTGCTTAACCACCCTGATAGGAAGTTTCTGCTAATGTCCAATCTAAACCGCACTTGCTACAATTTAAGCCCGTTGCTTCTTGTTCTATTCTCAGAGGTGAAGGAGAACAATTTTTCTCCTTCCTCCTTGTAACAGCCTTTTATGTGCTTGAAAACGGTTGTCATGTCCCTCCTTAGTCTTCTCTTCTCCAGACTAAACAAACCCAATTTTTTCAGTCTTCCCTGATAAATCATGTTTTCTAGTTTTTAAATCATTTTTGTTGTTCTTCTCTGGACTTTCTCCCATTTCTCCACATTTTTCATGAAATGTGGCACCCAGAACTGGACACAATACTCCATTTGAGGCCTAATCAGCCCAGAATAGAGTGAAAGAATTACTTGTGTTTTGCTTACAACACTCCTACTAATACATCCCAGAATGGTGTTTGCTTTTTTTGAAACAGTGTTAAGCTGTTGACTCATATTTAGCTTGTGATCCACTATGACTCCCAGATCCCTTTCTGCAGGACTCCTTCCGAGGCAATCGTTTCCCATATATGTGTGCAACTGATTGTTCCTTATTGAATTTCATCCTATTTACTTCAGACCATTTCTCCAGTTTGTCCAGATTATTTTGAATTTTAAACCTATCCTCCAAAGCACTTGCAACCCCTACTCGCTTGGTGTCATCCGCAGACTTTATAAGTGTACTCTCTATGCCATTATCTAAATCATTGATGAAGATATTGAACAGAACCAGACCCAGAACTGATCCCTGCGGGACCCCACTTAATATGCCCTTCCAGCTTGACTGTGAACCATGATAACTACTCTCTGGGAGAGGTTTTCCAACCAGTTATGCACCCACCTTATAGTAGCTCCATCTAGGTTGTATTTCCTTAGTTTGTTTATGAGAAGGTCATGTAAAACCATCTGAAAAGCCTTACTAAAGTCAAAATATACCCATCTACCTCTTCCCACCATCCACAGGGCTTGTTACCCTGTCAGAGAAAGCTATTGAGTTGGTTTGACATGATTTATTCTTGACAAATCCATGCTGACTGTTACTTATCTCTTTATTATCCTGTAGGTGATTGCTTAATTATTTGCTCTATTATCTTTCCGGGTACTGAAATTAATCTGACTGGTCTGTAATTCCCCAGGTTGTCCTTATTTCTCTTTTCATAGATGGGCACTATATTCACCCTTTTCCAGTCTTCTAGAATCTCTCTTCCATGACATTTCGAAGATAATCGCTAATGGCACAGATATCTCCTCAATCAGCTTCTTGTGTATTCTAGGATGTATTTCATCAGGCCCTAGTGACTTGAAGATACCTAACTTGTCTAAGTAATTTTTAACTTGTTCTTTCCCTATTTTAACCTCTGATTCTACTTTACTTAAGCAAGCAGCCTTCAGTACTGCAAGACTAAGGCTTATAGAAACTTCACAAAATCCAACAAACTGCACTGTGGAGTCTGTCATTTTACCCTATTTCCACTCCCTCCCCCCCCCGATGATAAGAGAAAATATCTCAGTAATCAAGATAATATCTTTCTGGTGGCTATTCCGCATGCCCAAAGTTAGCATGCCATCTTTTAACAGGTTTGAGACATTGGTGTATTCGCAGTTCTTGGACCAACAAGGTCTTGGTGCACAGCAGAATGCACTTGACCTCCAGAAATGAGGGAGACACCTTATGTGAAAATCCTGTGCTTTAACAATTGTAGAGTGGCGCTTTTGTATTCTTGAACACATTATATGAACAGAATGATCACTTGTGTTCCTACTGTCTTTTGATTCGGATTTGAACAGATTGTGCCTTGCTCATGTGCAGGTGCCCAGCCCTGCCACAATGCAAAGGTCAAGCACAGTCATAGTCCCTGCCTAAGGAAGGAGCACTTGCTGGGAAGCCTGGGCACCACAGGTGGTGCAATCCACCCCATGATGTTTGCCACCATCACATTGTTCTCTCTGCTTGTGTGTTGTCCTCCTTCCTCCACCTTGAGTCTGTCTTGTCTATTTAGATTGTAGTCCCTGAACTGACGAGCTTGTCTTTTTGTTCTGTGTTGTACAGCACCTAGCACAATCGCGTCATGGTTCATGATTGGGGCTCCGAGGCAATATGATAATGGAAATAATAATAATAAAAAAATTCCACTTCCCCTTCACCTAAGTACATAACCAGGTGAAGATAAGAGAGCGTGCTTCACAACCTAATGAACTGTGGATGTGCACACTCCTCTGTTCTTCTTGGAGCTCCAAGAGGGATTTTGCCGAGGTGGAGCATCTCCACACTGCCTCAGTGCAGGCCAGTGCCAGGAAGGCTTATTGTGACTTGGCCCTTAACTTCGGTAGCTGGCTCAGTCTGATCCAGGCTAAGAACAAACCAAGGACTGTGACTAGCTAGTTCTGCCTTTGTTGTATGTCTCTATAAATCAGCAGCTAGTCCAAGGTTTGTTGATATTATCAGTGTGTTCTTGAGCACAGAGGAACAAAATGAGCCTGTAATGCTAACCACAGGCTTTCATGAGCCAGCAGAAATAAATAGATAAAATAAAATTTTTAAAAAAGATTATTTTGGTGTCAGGTTCTTAAAGAGAAAGTATATGGTTGTGCCAGAAGTGGAGTGACTGACCAGATAATTTGGCAATCCTACTATAGACCAAACTCTCTGTTTTACAACTTTAGCAAATTATGTTCGGTTTCTGTTGATTTTTAAGTTAGACTTTTCTTGTCTGCCAGTCTCATTTTACTTTATTTTCTAGGTACTGGGATAAAGAGGTGCAAAAAGCTAAAGAAGAAGCAAGAACGCCACATTTAACAAAAGCAATAATACTTTGTTATTGGAAATCCTATTTAGCTTTAGGATTGTTCACATTGATCGAGGTGAGAGATGGAAAATACAGTACAATGTATCTTTGAATATCCTTTTACTCAATAGCAAAGTAAATCTTGTCCAATAGGCATTTGTGATGAATACTCGTGATTTAATTCTGGGACCCAACTCTTTCCCCATTTATAATTTCTTTCTGCCAGATAGTAGCAGCTACGAACTCTGTACTTTTTTCAGAGACTAGAATGTCTCTCCTTAACCATCTCTCTCTCTCTCTCTCTCTCTCTCTTGCTCTCAGAAAAATACAATAGGGCCACACTCTGACTACTAGAAGTTGAAAACACTGGGTTGGATTCTCCGTTCAGTTACAATTGCATGACAGTGGGATTACACTGGTATAACTGAAAGCATATTTTCTCTGTGATAGTGCCAGCCCTACCTATTCAGGAGTTGTTTCTGAACTCATATCTGCTGCTGGTCTGTACATTACAGTATCCATAGGTTCATGGGATGAAGCATAAAAAAATCTTTTTGCTAAATGTAACTATGTCACAAAAAAGTACCATGTGATCTTCAGAAATTAAAGGAGATCTGTATTTATGTAACTCATTATGATAACATGAAAGATTTTATTGGTGGCTTAAACAACTTTTGAAAAGTTTAAAATATTTTAATTTTAATACTATTAAAATACATGTGTTAATATAGAAGTCCATTTCTTCTGGGTTATATGGCAATAAAAACTGGCCTGGGTCTTATTATAATAATAATAGGAAGAAGGGTGTGCCAGAAAGTTCTTACTTGCCTTGGAAGAAACCTGGATAAAAAACTACAGAATACATTATTTCTATTTGTTCTCCCCCCCCCCCCCCTTCTTTCTTTTAGGAAACACTCAAAGTAATTCAACCAGTCTTTTTGGGAAAAATTATTAATTATTTTGAAAGTTTTGATCCCCTTGATACTGCTGCTTTGAATTTTGCCTACGGCTATGCAGCTGCTTTGTCTGTATGTACATTGATTTTAGCCATAACACACCACTTATACTTTTATCATGTACAACGGGCTGGCATGAAGTTGAGAGTAGCGATGTGTCACATGATTTATCGGAAGGTAAGCAACCTTTCATTTTTCAAATGTATGTGTATATAAGTTAACTCTTCTAATAATTAGTTTAAAATTAAGTATTTGAATTATTTTTCACTCTTGTAATAGTTCTGAAGTCATGGCATTTGAAGGAACAGGGTATAAGTCTATATTAATGAAAATCAGGGTTAGCATATATATATGTATTGATTTTTTTATACTGAACTCAACAGTATATGGATGCCTATATAATGTTGTAGGTTATTTTCTGAGGTCCAGAGGATGTGGGGGAAAGGGAGCTGTTGACTGTTGTGTGATCATTCTCCTCCACTCTAGAGATGCATTGGGAGAGAATGCCCCCCGCTGCCTGCTGCCTTCCTGTCTCAGCAGGGAGGAAGTTTGGTCAAACAAGTAGGGGAATAGCCAACTCCTGGAAGAGGAGAGCTCATGTCCAGACAGGCTGGAGCCAAGCCCCTCCTTATGTCTCAAAGTGCATGTGGGATTGTGCTTGGGGGAAGGGTTTCTCTGCCTCCCTTTGACCAACCAGGAAGGGCATTAGGGGAGCTGATTGGCTCTCACAGCTCCCTCCTCTCAAATTAAAGCCTCCCTAGGTGCAGTATTGCTGCCCCACCTTCCCTTCCTGCAGTTGAGGTATATTGAGCAGTCTTTCCAGGATGCTGTGGGGCTGACTGATGACCAGTTCCTGGGATCCGGAAGGATTTTTTTTCTTGGCAGGCCCAGAGGGTTTTTCACAGATTTCAGGTTAAAAGGAGTAAGAATAGGATGGGAATTTAACTAGGACGAATACAGAAATATTAGTCCATTGCAACATGAGCCTGGTGTCCAGTGTGAATAAAGGCTCAAAGGGCCAGGTCCCAGAGGTAAATGAGACCTGGGATGTGGCTAGTGAACCTGTTGCTGTAAGAAGGGGAGACCTGAAGTCTTTGCAGACTGAATTCACCCTTAGTACCCTTTATCTCCCATGTGGAGGGGAGGGTGAGAGGAGTCAGGACTGAGTTGAGTCCTAGGGTTTAGGCTGAAGAGGGTTTGCCCTGAGTTATTGATTATAGTGAGAGTCCTGTGATTCTCTACTGGACCCAATTAAGTGCTTGGTATGTGAGCAGGGGTGGGCAGATAGCACTCCTCTCCATCGTTAAGTTACTAAAGTTGTGGCCTGTCAGTTAATTCTACCCCTGTGTCTGCATTTTTTTCACCTACATGTGCTGATCAACATGTGGCAATCACCATCTAGGGAGAGGAGTCAGGTGATCAGTGGAACAGAAGCAGAAGTAGCGACTACCAGGCCAGAGCAGGCAAGGAAAGTAGCTGGGCAGCTCACAGGATGAAAAGCTGCTTTCGTCCATTGCCAGTGTGGCTCTTGAGAAGCCATAGCCTTACTAGCTGTCGGTAGCTTCTTTGTGGCTGGTGGTAGCCTTCAAGCCACCATGCTTCTCTCTATTTTTACCTCCCATGTACGTAAGCCTGTCGAGAAATTTTGGGGCCCCAGCGCATCATGTTCACTGCCTTCCCTCCCATTTCACTTTGTTTACACAAAACACTTTGAGGGGCCCCCTGACCTCAGGGTCCCAGTACAACAGTCCCTTCTTTTCTCCACCTCTTATCAGCACTGCATGTAGGAACCATACAGGAGGTGGCAGAGGGGAGAATGTACTATCTATATAGTTAGGGGCTCTGATGAACTTAAATTACCTGCCTTCCAAATTTTTGGAGCAGTGCCCTCCTCACCCTTGCCTCAGAAATGAAGTTTAGGCAGGGATTAGATATTTAGATTACATTCAGATTGAATTTTCATCAATCTTTCTTTTTAAGAGGGGGAAAAACTCAACCCGTCCTCTGTTCTAAAACATGTAATACCCCCTCTTAAAGTTAACATTTAGATTACTCCTCTCTCCATCCTCATCTTTGGACTCCATAATTTATAGTAAAGTAAGAGAGAAAAAAGTAGGGAATAATGTCTCAGGCCATTGGACTGGTGAATTGTTTTTTATGCACATATTTATCCTCCTCCCTCTTCTGATACCTTGGAAATTATCCTCTGGGAACTCAGTTCTAACATGGCACACTACTTTCTTGTACATAAACATATCTCTAAGGAATTAATTTACTATACTGATTATCATAACACACGTTGCTTGAAATTCATGAAATATTTGTATAGCAAGTGTTGTTTGTTTCAGTGTGGATAATTCACTTGGAGGGCTGAAAGCTTGGAAAGGCAAAATGTTCACATTGTGTACTTTACTTCTACGCATGATTAAATGGAATATTAATCTTCTTTCATCTCATAAATGTTTGCTCCCCAGGGTAAAGGTTGAGGTAATGGTAGAACACCAATAAACTTGGCAATCAGTTATCCTCATTTGAGGTGTGTGGATAGGTCATACCTTTTATAAATCCTTGATATACAGTTTTAAAAGAAAAGCTGAATGCTAATTTCCCCTATACTTTTTTTTGGCATTCATTAATATCTGTCGTAAATATACACCTGTATTGCTAAGTTTCTGTCAGTGGTGGCTGTGTGTCATTATGTGTGCTGGTTTTGTTAACCATAGTAAATGACAGATTCCTAGTACTGAAGTTCAAATGCTAGTTACTTAAATTTTTGTACTCCCTTTCCCTTCATCTGAAGTGATAGAAAACTAATTTTATCTGTAGAACAAATCATTGTCTATTTGTGTTGTTAAAACTCCAAAAAGATGTTTTGTATACTAAAAAGTAATAGTAATAAGATGCTGCACTCAGGAAGTTGGTTGTAAAGATGGGACGAGAATCTGTCTCATGACTAATTCTCAGTCCGATACTGTAACCCAAAGATCATCGATGCATTACTTCTCTTAAAAATAATTGGCTTCATTTTCTAAGCATTCTCTTCAGTTTGGCAGAAATAAAAAGAACAAAACAGCTCAAGTTGTGAGACCAGTGATTTGTTGGTTGGGACAGGGTGGGCTAATTACTCTAAAACATGACAACGGTCCCTTCAGTGGAAACAAACTGGTCCTTTCCTCCGTGATATCTCTCTATCTTTCTATACTTGCAACCAACAGTTTGGAACAGGGAGAGAACAAAGATCTAAGAAGGGAGACCAGAATTAGTTAACCTGATTCTAAAACAAATCCTAATCGAGGGATTGATGTCAGTATTATTTAGATGGTATTTCTGGTTGGGAGGAGAGTAGAACTGCCTGTAACAGGGGGAAGGAAATGGACAAAGGACCAATGAGCTCATATCTGAAAGAAGGCAGCATTTCAGAAGAAGACAGCAGTGGGAATAGGATTCAGCTTAACTTCTCCATAACAATCATTAATGATTTTATGTAATTCCAACCTAATTCCCACCACCCCAGCCCAAATATAGCCCAACCACGTGTTTACAAGGATCTGTAACTATATGGAAAATTCAAAGGGACATTAACCAATCTGTTTTTTGTGCTAGAAAGAGATAAACATTTGACAAACAGAAAAATTTCAAATCAGAGTTTCTTTTTAATGATGAGTTTAATAATCTGTAACTCAAAAAAAAACCAAACCAAAAAACAAAAAAAACCCCACCTTGGTAAATTTTCTTCAATCCCTCGAGAAATTCTCTTTTGCCTTTAGAGTAAATTTGGCAATTTTCATGCCAAACCAACATTCCCAGTCAGTATTTTAGTGGATTGGGAGAGAGCTAAAATAGGGTTTTTTAATGGAACCTGGTTACAAGCTTAAGGCCATTGCTTGGTGTTTGACATTGCTACTTCTCTAGACTTAGGTCTAGGCTGGTTCTTTTTGTCGGGAAAATGTAAATGTTTCTCTGAGATTTCTTTTATGACAAACATGCTAATTTGAGAGCAGTTAAGCTGCAAGAGCTGCCAGTGACTACAGGGAGGGTTCTCCCCCACCCATACCAGTGGCAGAGAATGATAGAGTGAGCAGCAGGTGTGCTGTAGGTGTGCTCTTGTGTACACCTTCTCCAAGCCCTAGGTAGCCTTTAGAAACTAAACTATTAATATGGGAAATGTCTGGCTGATTGCTTTCTCAGAGGATATCAGCCTGAATCTTTGTAGGGTGGGCAAGTTGGGGCTGCACTAGTGAAGCAGGTTAGCTGGGGTGCCTAGAAAAAGGAGGGAGAGTTGGTGGAACGTAACACACAAACATAACTAATAAGACTTGTACCTAAGACCACTTCAGACATTTTACTGGTTGAATGGTGGTTTGTCTGTCTTTCCTATTTAGGCCCAGATCCTGAAATCAGTGAGACTACTTTGCTGGAAGTTGAGCACATGCTTATGTCTTTGCAGGATCAGGAGGGCTTTCAGTTGCAAGCTCTTTGGAGAAGAGACTATTTGGAAAGCACTGGCAATATTTTCAGTAGTGATGCAATATAAATAACAACTCCAATAACTATTTGATCTGCCTCTTAAAGATATATTTCAAGTATACAGTGGGCATCATTAAAAGTCTTGGCATTTTTCCCCCTGCATCTTCATATTTACAGTACCCGTATTTTGGTATTTGCAGTGTTCTCTATTCTTATCATTGGAAGACTGGGGCAAAGCGTCAGCTGGTCAAATTGAGTCTTCAGGATAGAGATTTTGAGTCTAGTTTTGCTCAAGTGTTCTTGACGGAGGGATGCATGTGGGGGGTTTTGGTTCAGGTTTAATATTTTGCCATATTAGTTTCATGTTCTGAGTTTCTTCTGGAAATGCAGAGGGAAATAGATTTTTAATATCAATTCTGCTTCCTCCCCCCAATATATTATTCTATATGTGTTTTCTACTTCAGAGCCAAATCTTAATCACCAGCCCGTGTTTTAACTAAGGCCTTTAAACTGCAGTTCCAAGAATTCTCATGTGTCTTCATCTTAAAAATACCTCATAATTCATAGCTCTGATGCCAGATTTGTCAGTAGTACATCTAGGCTTTAGAAGAGACGATGCATCTATTCTGATATCATACAATGTGGTAGTTAATTTAAAATAATTTAAGAATGCTTGATTTTTTTTTTTCTATTTCAGGCACTTCGTCTCAGTAACACAGCTTTGAGAAAAACTACCATAGGTCAAATAGTAAATCTTTTATCAAATGATGTGAACAAATTTGATCAGGTAAGACTTATTATTGGTCTTCTTAGACAATTCTGGTAAGGAGATGAGAGATGGGTCCAAGCTGCAATATTTGAGGGGTGAGGCATATGAAGTTTTACTTTACAATCATTGTTAAAGTGACAACTTAGGCTCATAATTTAGTATTGATTTTTAAAGGTGGTTTTACCAAACATATTAATAGCAATATCTTCTTGAAATTGGGAAAAAATCTGTTTTCTTTTTGTGTGTAGATATTTTTGCTGTGTTTATAAACCCGGCGTAGTGCTGGTGCATGTAAGTGTATTAAAGGCAACTCTGCAATTGACTGAATTATTTGAGATGCTTTTGGTTTTAGTTTTTAAAAGGTTGTGTTGAGTGAACTGAAACACATTTAAAACCCTTCATTTTAGCTTTTAAGCTGCAATTCAACCAGGATTACTGTAAAAACTGGGAAACACTTCCATGCTTTATAATAAGGTGTCCTGGGCTGAACTGATATCCGAAGGCAGTGTTGCTGTTGAATTAATAGGCAGCACCCTAATGTTGTGTGTGTTTTACTAGAATATTTTAATTTAAACAAAATGTTTAAAAAATACCCCCACAAAAAACTACATTAAAAGAACATTATTAAAGTTGCAAAGTCAAGCATTCAAAAGTTAGGAAATGCCTTACAATCTCTGATTACATCAGCACATACTATATTTTCCACAACCGCTATCAGTTTCAGTGCGTAGGAAGGATGGAACTCACTGAATGAACAGGCAGTCAGTATTTTGTTTTATCCTCATCATTCAGCTGTGGCCCTAGGCCTTATTTTGTGTTTACTATTCAAACTTTGCCCTGAATACAGATTATTGATTTCCTTATAGGCTCTGTGGTGATGGCCTGTTTGCAATATGTTCAGCACTAGGACCCGTGGGAGGCTGGAGCATGTTCAGTGAGGATAGACTCTTCAGAGATTTAGACCTTAAACTCTAACAAGTCTCTGTTCAGCGTGTGTGAACTGTGATTTTTTTTCAAGGATTTATTACTTGAGCAAATTTGGGTGGATTTTCTTGGAGATGGCAAAAGGCACATTTCTGATACAATGGCCACTCCTTGCCACATTTCAAGTCCCTGCTCCAAAAGAAAAGGAATGCTAGAGCTTCTCAAAGAAAAGGCTGGTGGAATTTTTAACATGGGCAAAACATATTTTTCCCGAACCTTGTTCTCAGAAATAGCTGAACTGTTTTGGCAGACAATTATAAGTTTTGTAAATGAAGCAAGAAAATGACAGGACACATGTTATACTCATGGAATTGTCCTGGAATACAGGATACTCTAAAGTTACTGATGCATAATTGTACAGTTTTCCCATTTATGCAAATGCCTGCACTCTAACTATCTGAGGATACTGATTTTTTAAAACCATTATTTAGTTCTCTCTCAATAACTGGGCTGTGAATCAATCTCTCTCCCCCCCCTCCCCCCGCCCCCGCCTGCATACCATAATCTTTCTGCAGGCTTATTTTTCAGACTGTCTACCAGAAGCACAAAGCATGCAAAAATTTATATTTTAAAATTGAATATTATATATATTTATATATAAATTTTCCCTGCTGATAAGGGTTTTATTGTTGTATTTTTGTCTTTTCAATTAATGCTAAAAGCTGTTTTTATATCTTAACTAATTGTGCAGGTAACAATTTTCTTACACTTTTTATGGGCTGGACCACTTCAAGCTATAGCAGTAACTGTTCTTCTCTGGATTGAAATAGGCCCATCATGCCTTGCAGGAATGGCAATTCTGATTATTCTACTTCCTTTACAAACCTGTATTGGGAGGTTGTTTTCTTCACTAAGGTAAGGTAAACTTTTGTGGTGCACATTATCTGTGCAGGTTTTGAAAGTGCATGTGCTTGGTTAGCCTGATGTCAAAACTGCCATGGGCAAGGCCCTTCATTCAATTTCCAATTGTTTGCCAATATTTTCAAAAAGTAGCGCCTAAAATAAGAGAAGTGATTTGCAAAAGTGCTGAGCATCCAGCAAATCCCATTAAAGTCACTGGGACCTGCTTAGGTGCCAAATCCTTTTGAAAATCAGGTTGCTTATTTGCTTGCCTACATATGGAGTTGGAAGTTTAATATTTTGAAAAATCTTGACCTTGATATCTTGCTGCATGGACATTTAGGGACTGGGATTGTTGTGGACAATACTGTTATTCCTTGCAACATGAAAAAGAGAGTGCCTTGGTTTTTCACAAGGTTTGACGTCTGAGGATGATGAAGATGTTGCAGTCAGAAGCTCTAAAAAGTTTCCTGTGCAAGGCTCCTCATTTGTAAGAATGGTACCTGTGATTCAGGGTCTTGAAAGTGGGGAGAGGGTGTGAGGAAACAATGGGGTGGGGGTGGGATGGCAATGGGCTCCTGAGGACTTCAGTAGTGGTGCAAGATTTGTAACAGGAAGAGTTTTTATGTATAGTGGCTCAGCAGTAGCTTTCTAACCAGGATTCAGACCTTATGGCTCTCCCCACCCCCCCAGCTCCCCCCCCCCCCCCCAATCACATATTGCGAAAAGTCTGATAGTTTTTTTTAAACTACAGTAGTCTGATTTCCTAACTTTCAAACTTTTATAATGGCAAAGTTCTAGTAATGTGTTAAATTAATAGATAACTTATTTTACAAACATATTCTGTTTTAATGAAGCATTTGGTAGCTTTGTCTGAGAATGTTATTAAAGCTCTTTAATTTGAGTAAAGAGTGGATGTCTGTGAGCTTGGCCTGGCTCTTCTTTGTGCCATAACCTGTTATAGTGTGAATAGTTTCCTACTTTGTCTTTATATAATAAAAACTATATGGCTAGGTACTGACGTTTTAATTTGTTTTAAGATTGGTTGAAAGTAGAATATTGTGAAAATAGTCAAACTGGCATTGCTATTGCATGGCTAAGCACTCAAAAGTCTGGAAATTACCAAATTTGAGTTACCCATAGAACGCTGTTCCTTGTGCATGTTCACTATGATACAGTCTTCAATTACGTGGTCGCTTACTATTTCTCAAATAATAAAATAATAGGTGAGAGGTTTTTCGCAGGAGTGGGTGGGTGAAATTCTGTGGCCTGCGTTGTGCAGGAGGTCAGACTAGATGATCATAATGGTCCCTTCTGACCTTAGTATCTATGAATACAATTTTTTCCCCACAACTTTAGTTATACATACATGTACCATGTTTTAATAACTTTTTCAGTCTATACACTTGCACTGTTTTCATTCTTGTAATGATCCAGTTTAGCTTTATTGACTTAGGCTTTTTTATATTAACAGTCATTATAATACTTAGCACTTGCATAGTGCATTTCATCCATAGAGCTCAATGTGCTTTTTCAAGGTGGTAAGCATTATTATCCCCATTTTACAGATGGGAAAACTGAGGCACAGAGAGATTAAGTGACTTGCCCAAGGTCACACAACGAGGTGAGAAATTATCTTCTCTCAGTTATGTATTGTAATAATTAGTCAGTGGCCATGTAATATTCAATGTTTTTCAACCAGCAGCAGATCCTTGCTTAGGCTCAGCACAGGGGAAGGAATATGTTGATGAGGAAGATACTTATCTGCACACATATGCGTAAGTCTTTCTTTATTTGCAGTTCAGGGAATGAAGCTGAAGTAGATTTCAATCCTGCAATGAGCTATGTGTGGGCATTGAAGTGACTGGGGCTCTACCTGGGCAGAGGGGTCCACCTGCGTGGAGCTAATTGCAGGATTGGAGCCACTGCTACAAGTTTAGGTGGGCTCTGCATGAGAAGCTAACTTTCATTATTATGCAGCATTTTATACTTCTGCCCCAGTCTTGCAAATATCTATGCATGTTAGTAACTTGGCTCATGCAAATAGTACCATTGACTTCAATGCCTATTTTTCAGAATGGGACCCTTATTCTGTAATGTCTTGAATAAGACTAACTGGTGTACTTGTCATATAAATGACCTTTGTGGTCTCTGGGACGCTGTATTATATGGTACTACTGTTAGCCGCACATAAACATTTATACAAAATGTATGTATTGTACCGCATTATTTGAGAAACAGTTTGTGATCATGAAATTGAAGACTGTATTGTAAATATACGCATCGGAGCAACCTTCAGATTGTGTGAGCAATCTTAGCATTATAATTTCCAGACTTTTTCAGGACTTAACTATGTAATGGTAGCATTCTCTTTAAATGTACTTAAAAAATGTAATATTTTATGTGATTTAAAAGAGAAAAAGTTAGAAAAGATTAATTCCACTATTGGGCTAGTCATGACTCTTATGCGCTATCTCATGCACTGTGGCCGCTACCATTAAAGCCAGTGGGAGTTTTGCCATTGACTTTGAATGTAAGCACTTTATGAGGACTATACGAGGGACCCTCTCATGCATAGTTTAGGAAGTCTATAGGAAACCTTTGGTATATTTCCTTTTCACACCTAAATTTGGTGTGAGTGCATGCGTAGCACAACTAACATGTGCATCTGTTCTGTTTAAAATCTGGGGCCAGGTCTTCTGTTGGTATAAATTGTCATAGCTCCATGGAAGTCCATGAGCTACTCTGATTTACACTAGTGAGAATCTGGCCTCCAGTATGCATGTGCAAATATGACTTTGCAAGGGATAATAACTCATCCAAATAAAAACCAATTTTCACTGGAACAGTTGAAGACGCACCCATTGAGGACTATTACCATAGGAAACTTAACTTTATGTCCTCTGAGCCCAGGTTAACAGTCTCAGGCTCACTGGGCTCATGCTACCACACTAAAAATAGCTGTTTGGACAGAGCTTTTAAGTTGTGTGTAGGTCTGGAACGCAGGTTCTGAAGCTTACCCTCCTCCCTAGACTTCAGAGTCTGAGCTGCAATGTCTACACATCTGTGTTTAGTGCGGTAGTGCAAGCCCCGCGAGCCCGAGTCTCTTGACCCAGGCTCTGAGACTCACTACTTTGGCTGTGTATATGTACCCTCACTGGGAGAGTTTAAAAACCATAAAAAGGATTATTTTTTATTATTAATCTTCCTGACATGAAACAAGAGTAAGTGATACTATATTGTCTTCCTGTGTTCTACTAGCAAACCTTGTTTACATTTGGAAAACATAGTAAACATAAAATATTGATAAATGCTTCTAAAAGTTATAGTAGGGTTTATTTTGATACATCATGTGCTGTATTCCTAAGTGACATGGTTTTACAGATATCCTGTCATCTCTAAACACAACTTTTATATGAAAGAAAAATGCTTTGTAGGACGGCTTCTTTGGCTATGCATACACAAACCTATTTTCTCTGAAATTTCTCTCCAATTCCAACAGTAGTAGCAATGGTTGGAGCACCGATATAGAATGTGCTGTCTAGCCCTGATGTGCTAGTGCCTTGTCTACACTAGTGCTCCAATAGTTCCTGCTGTTAGTGGAGCTGTGCTGGTAGTAGCAACGGTGGAAAATTTTAGCACATGATGTGTCAAAATAAAACCTACTATAAATAAGAATTTATTAATATTTTATGTTTACTGTGTTTTCTTTTCTACATGAATGAATTCAATATGGTTTTAGAATACTTTAAAAATAAGGAACCATTTCATACATACGCAAAAATGTGTTAATTTTTCCCCAGTTTAAATGGTGACTTTTTACCATTTAAGAAGCTGTTTTTTTTAAGTTTGTTTGCCATGATAAACTCGGACCTTAGTTATAAGAAGAGATCCTAATTTTCCGTGATAACAAGAAAAACGAAACCAAAATTTTCTGATTAAAAAAAAAAAGTCTGTGTTTTTCCACAATTAAAATAAAACACTGTACCATAGTTTCCCTAGCCACAATATATATAGGTATCAGTTGAACACAATATTTTATTGATACAGAGGAACCCCTTTTATCTAGTCTAATTGGGACTGGGGTCAGATCAGATAATCAATAATTTGGATAATCCGGAGAGCCTCAGCCCTGGGTAGCAGGGCTGCAACTTCAGCTGAAGCCTGAGCCACGCTGCCTGGGGCTGACCGCGGTAGTCCCATCGCCTGGGGCTCGGGCTGTCAGTCCTGGTTCGGTTAATCTGGAGAGCTGGATAATGGAGGCTCGGATAAATGGGGTTCTACTACATAGGTTTTTATTCACAAAATGTAAAAACTAAAGATTCTCTGTAAAAATGCAAATTCCATGTTTTTCCATGGCAAATGGATGTCTAGAATCCCTGGTTATAAGCAACAGGAAATATGGGGTTAGAATAGATATGCTTAATGCAACCTAAACAACAAATCCTGCTGTCATATTTTATACAGTTATCAACAAATAGTGACTGTTTCTCATTGTTTCCTGTTACCACTTCCTTTCACTTTTGTACCAATTTTTTATATTATTTTTGGAAATATCCCTGGTGATTTTAAGTTGTAAAGTCTGGAAATATATGTATTTACAAGAAAATTTCTTCCTTACAATTCTTGCTTTCAGTATAATAGATACCCACTGTCCTTTCCTGTAGTATTAGAGGTGGTCTGCTTTCCCTCTCATATTGTCCTACTGCTTCTCGAAGAAACTGCTGGTTTTGGTAGTTGTTAACTGAGTTTATACGACCTGCGTGTGAGGTATCAATAGCTCTGGATACAGACTATTATTATATTTTAAGCTGGTCAGAAAACAAGAGTTCACATTTTTTTCCCCTTCATTTGTCAAAAGAATTTAATCTTGATGAAAATTTTCTCACCAGGCCTAATTATAACTAATTACTTTTAATGCTCCATATCGTGAGTTATGCTGTGCTTCAGGCAGAATTAGCCACAGAAGTAACCAAGATCAGGTCAATCCCATTCATTGACCTCTTCAGAAGAGCCTCTTTCCCCACTTTGTGTTGGCAGAAAAAGCAGTTGCTGTCTTGTAGAAATGTTTATATTTTGGCATTTTCAACTCAGATTATTTACTTCTTGAATGTCCAGTATTTTTCCTTCCCTTTTTTATCTTGTCTTTTAAATATGTTTGGAAAATCTCTATTATATTGTATATTACACTTGATGAGAGGCATTTTATTTATCAGGTTGTCTTTTTTATTGGCAAATATTCTTACTCTGGCCAAAATATATTTCAGTTATTCTTAACCATGCAAAAATACATTTTCTTTTTTAAAAATAGGGCATATAATCACAGTGTCTGTATATATGGGTACATGCAGTGCTCTGTACTCCTGGTGTAGACAAATGCTAGGCTATTCACTGGAAATTGCATAGATGACAACACAAAACCCAGGTTTTTACTGCATGTCAAAGTTTAGTGTATAAGTGTAACAGTACAGATTGAACAGTCACTTTTGTTGTGAATCTGAGAACTTTTCTTTTAATTACAGGAGCAGAACTGCAGCCTTTACAGATGTCAGGATTAGGACAATGAATGAAGTCATAGCTGGTATGAGGATAATAAAGATGTATGCCTGGGAAAAATCATTTTCAGAATTAGTTAGCAGTATAAGAAGGTAATCCGTGTTTCACTGAAATTTATGCCATGGTATTTGATCTAAATTCATTTAAGTTTTTTGATTTGAAATCCAGAAATTTCCTAGAATCTCTGTATAGCTTTGTAGTTTTTTTCTTCACCTCTGCATAAGGGGTGACAATATGAGTTTGTCTTGAGGGCAGAAAAAATTATTTGATATTTATTAATTTGGTTTCTTGTAAGTGTGAATATAGAATCACCATTTTTCTTGTTTTCACATTTGGTTTATTGCCTATTAATCAGACGTCCTCTATTGATAAAGAGTTTCATCCTTGCAATCCTGCTTACTGGCTCTCCTGACTTTAACCTGCAAAATATTTTTCTCTGGGGAATAGCATGGGATTTCGTTTCTCACCTTAGCTATAAATCTAGAATCCTACAGAGGTTATACTTAGACTCCTTTTGTGTCCATCTGAAGTGTAGCCATCAGGTGGCAGGCCTGTTGCTGCACCAAGCCATTAGCCTCTGATCCCACTGAGGGTTACCAAAAGAAACTACACCATTTGCTCAAGAAACTCCCTGAAAAAGCACAAGAACAAATCCGCACGGACACACCCCTGGAACCCCGACCAGGGGTATTCTATCTGCTACCCAAGATCCATAAACCTGGAAATCCTGGGCGCCCCATCATCTCAGGCATTGGCACCCTGACAGCAGGATTGTCTGGCTGTGTAGACTCCCTCCTCAGGCCCTACGCTACCAGCACTCCCAGCTATCTTCGAGACACCACTGACTTTCTGAGGAAACTACAATCTATCAGTGATCTTCCTGAAAACACCATCCTAGCCACCATGGATGTAGAAGCCCTCTACACCAACATTCCACACAAAGATGGACTACAAGCCGTCAGGAACAATATCCCCGATAATGTCACGGCAAACCTGGTGGCTGAACTTTGTCACTTTGTCCTCATCCATAACTATTTCACATTTGGGGACAATGTATACCTTCAAATCAGCGGCACTGCTATGGGTACCCGCATGGCCCCACAGTACGCCAACATTTTTATGGCTGACTTAGAACAACGCTTCCTCAGCTCTCATCCCCTAATGCCCCTATTCTACTTGCATTACACTGACGACATCTTCATCATCTGGACCCATGGAAAAGAAGCCCTTGAGGAATTCCACCAGGATTTCAACAATTTCCACCATCAACCTCTGCCTGGACCAGTCCACACAAGAGATCCACTTCCTGTACACTACGGTGCTAATAAGCGATGGTCACATAAACACCACCCTATACCGGAAACCTACTGACCACTATGCCTACCTACATGCCTCCAGCTTTCATCCAGGACACACCACACGATCCATTGTCTATAGCCAAGCTCTACGATACAACCGCATTTGCTCCAGCCTCTCAGACAGAGACAAACACCTACAAGATCTCTATCAAGCGTTCTTACAACTACAATACCCATCTGCTGAAGTGAAGAAACAGATTGACAGAGCCAGAAGAGTACCCAGAAGTCACCTACTACAGCACAGGCCCAACAAAGAAAATAACAGAACGCCACTAGCCATCCCCTTCAGCCCCCAGCTAAAACCTCTCCAACGCATCATCAAGGATCTACAACCTATCCTGAAGGATGACCCCTCACTCTCACACATCTTGGGAGACAGGCCAGTCTCTGCTTACAGACAGCCCCCCAACCTGAAGCAAATACTCACCAGCAGCCACACACCACACAACAGAACCACTTACCCAGGAACCTAACCTTGCAACAAAGCCCGTTGCCAACTGTGTCCACATATCTATTCAGGGGACACCATCATAGGGCCTAATCAATTCAGCCACACTATCAGAGGCTCGTTCATCTGCACATCTACCAATGTGATATATGCCATCATGTGCCATCAATGCCCCTCTGCCATGTACATTGGCCAAACTGGACAGTCTCTACGTAAAAGAATAATCAAACGCAAATCAGACGCAAATCAGACGTCAAGAATTATAACATTCAAAAACCAGTCAGAGAACACTTCAATCTCTTTGGTCACTCGATTACAGACCTAAAAGTGGCAATTCTTCAACAAAAAAACTTCAAAAACAGACTCCAATGAGAGACTGCTGAATTGGAATTAATTTGCAAACTGGATACAATTAATTTAGGCTTGAATAAAGACTGGGAGTGGATGGGTCATTACAGAAAGTAAAACTATTTCCCCATGTTTATTCCCCCCCCCCCCCCCCAGCCCCCCGCTGTTCCTCAGACCTTCTTGTCAACTGCTGGAAATGGCCCACCTTAATTATCACTACAAAAGGTTCCTCCCCCCACCCCGCCCCCCGCTCTCCTGCTGGTAATAGCTCACCTTACCTGATCACTCTCTTTACAATGTGTATGGTAACACCCATTGTTTCATGTTCTCTATGTATATAAATCTCCCCACTGTATTTTCCACTGAATGAATCCGATGAAGTGAGCTGTAGCTCACAAAAGCTTATGCTCAAATAAATTTGTTAGTCTCTAAGGTGCCACAAGTCCTCCGTTACAGACTAACACGGCTGCTACTCTGAAACCTTTCTCAAGGGTGGCATTCTGTAGTTTAACCAGTCTGGGGCTGGATCTCTGGGCTGCGATCCCACTGTTTCCCTAACTGTTTGGTATCTGTAAACCTTTTCATTCAGGAGCCTCTGCCTGTTGCTGTTTGTGGTGGGAGAAGCAGACTTCCTGCTTGCTGCAGCTTCGGTGTCTCTCCCTGCATTTCTGTCAGTGCTCTCTCAACCTCCATATTGAATGACTAATTTATAAGTGGAAATTGAAGATTTTGAAAATAAATTTTAGTTTGGAAAACATATGCTCCAGCAACCCTCAGATCACTACGGGGAGACGAATTAGGTGAACAGCCTTGTATTCCTGTGAACTGAATCAGTCCACCCAGCACCGGGTTGGTAGTGTAATGGTTGGGAGAATAGCTGGCACAGAGGTCACAGCTGTGGATGACAGCTGTCAGGAACTAGATCAGCAGTTTTAGGAATAGGGCCCAAATCCAGTGAAGGATCTGGAACAAGAACAGGGAACATTGCGGGGCCTGTGATTCAGCCAGAGGAAATGGCAACCAACTAGCTACACAAATTCATTTGGACCAGCATTCCATAGCTGAACTCGTATATTTTTTTCAGAATTACATCAGTTTCTCAAAGTGATGCTTTGTATCCTGATTAAATTAGATACAAGAAAGCACTTCATTTTGCTCTTCCTCCTTTGGAAAAAAAAGTAGTCTTATTTAGAGCTTTCCTTTCCTATAGCTGTTGGTGAAGAACCTTGCATTTAAATATTATTCTAGGCCCTATTTAGAAGCTCCTGTGTTATTGTTTTATTTTATTACTATTTGCCAAATGCAATACTGTTTTAGCAATCATTCTTGAGTACATTATTTTTAACAACATGTATCCTTGCATAAAAGCAATTAAAACATCCCAACAGTTAACAACAAAATGCTGAAACTGGGTGTTTTCCTATTATTAAAAGAAGTCCATGATGAGAGTGAGCCTGTGTGTATGGTCTAATATAGTCATAGCTTTGAAACTATTTTGTGTTATGTTTTTAGGAAGGAGATTTCCATGGTTCTTAAAAGCTCCTATCTTCGAGGATTGAACTTGGCATCGTTCTTTGTTGCAAGCAAAATAACAGTTTTTCTAACTTTCATGACATATGTCCTACTTGGCAATGTTATTTCTGCAAGTCGGGTGTTTGTGGCGGTGTCACTATATGGTGCAGTGAGACTGACTGTCACTCTCTTCTTCCCTGCGGCTGTTGAGAGAGCATCTGAGGCAATGATCAGCATACGACGAATCAAGGTACACTGAGAAACTGAGAAATTTTTGGATTTAATGTTTGATGGATATATATACTGTTCCATCAATATTTTAGTGTCGCCAAAACAAATTTTTGGATTTAATGTTTGATTTTATGTTGTAATTTGTAGCGTTTTGGATTCCTATGGCATGACCTTGTTCCAAAATAGACTATCCCATTTATTTGTATACAGTACTTTGGAAAATATCTGAATTACACTACAGTACTCTAAAGTACAACAGACCTATGTTTCTGGGGGTTGCGGGGAGGTGCTACAGCTTCCTTTCTGTTATATTTCAGGAGAGAATTCATACTAGAGAAGTACTTGCTTTAAAATTCAACAGCGAGGTCTCTTGAGTTTGCTTTGAGTAATATTGTAGTATACCACACTGCATCAAATACTTATATATTAATTTTCTCTGGAGATATGATAAGGAGTTACAGAATGTTATTTTATTTAAATATTTACTGCTAACTGCAAATTTCTTATTTTTCTTAAAGCTGCAACTATATTTTTGTGGCTAAATTCTTCCCTTCAACGTGGAGGCACCAGTTGCAGCAGGGACTCAGTGCCAGCAGAGCCTCCTCAAAATTACAGCACTTAATTTTTGAAGTGCAGAATTAATTTTTTTGAGAATTTAGAAAGCTATTAATTAGTTTGTGTTAAAATGTAATTAAATACTGGGTCCTTTAAGGAAATTTTAGAATCCTGTCTCAGACCTTTTTTGGTCCCAAATGGTCTTCGTAATGGAATAACAAAGAGTGTTCAAACTTCCCATGTAGTGATAATTCATTGAAAATTTGGGCATTGGCTAAACTTGAAGAAAAATTTTAGGATTAAGGGTCTTTTTTTGCCAATATTCTTCATAACTGAAAGTTTCTTCCTCAGCAGAGGGGAGAACGTTCTATTGCTCAGAATTCCACAACATGCTTTTTCAAAATGGCTGCTATCTCTTATTTTTCTCAATGGGACTGAGGCAACAGGTTGCCTTTGGTGAAGATGGCCTACCGCCTCCGTGGCTGCTCCTGTGCTCCTCACAGGCTCCTCTCTACTTCCTGATGACAGAGTGGGCCACTATCTTCTCTTGGGACAGCTTGGCTTCACTCCTGTTGGGAACAATGCAAGACAGTGGCCACTTTGAAAGAAGGCATCTTAGCTGTGCAGCTTTTGGCCTCAGTCCCATTGAAAACAATAGGAAAGGAACTCTTTGAAAGAGGTCAATTATCTTTGAATTTCTCCAGAGGAGGAGATTTCATTCTTCAGTCTCTGCTTACAAATAAACTTCTAGTTTCCATACTTAACCTAAGTTAATCCTAGGTGATACTACTCTTTCCTTTGATAATGGTACACCACTGCACAATAATGTGAAGTTGAATTAGTATACTGTGTTTGCAAACATAAGCTCAGAAAATTATTAGCAACTCAGTTTCTTCTACATACTTACGTGGCCAGATCTTCTAAAAGTTAGCAACCTGTGTATTCTAATGGGTGTTAAGGGCTGATTGGTTGATGCTGCAGAATGTACTGCCATGGAGATGACCTGCAATGAGTCCTCTGTTCCCTTCCTATTATTGAGTCTCATAAAACTATAATAATTAAAAGTAAATTTTTCAAAAGTGCCCAAATCTTATTTTCAAAAATGATGAGCACTTAGTCTAAATCTCATTGACTTTCAGTGAGAGTTAGGAACCTAAGTGCCAAAATCAGTTTTGACAATAGTGAAATGTCATCCCATATACAGAAGATAGTCGCATCCACTCTCAAGGACAATATCAAAAGCCCTGTTCTAAAGCAATGTCTGCTTCTCAAACTCCTATGGATGGCTTTTGGCAGCTTAACTCCTTTCAGCAGGGTAGATTCTTGAGGACAGAAGGTGCTAAGGAATATTTTGAGATCCCCGAGTTCTTTAAACCAAAAGTCAGTGAGACACTTTTGAAAATTTTACCATTGTGTTTTTCCTATAAATTCCTCAGAATTAGTCAAACAGCTTGTCCCCTTTGTTTCCATGATTTTTATTCAAAAAAAAAATTCACATACCCCTATCTGATTTTTGTTTCCCTTGTCGTCTTTGTCTCTTTCTCTCTAGGTACTCTCTCTCATTGCTGGAGTGAATCCCCAGTGTGTCTCTCATCTTCAGCCCCACCCAGCCAACTCTTCCTTTCCAACTCTTTTTTTTTTCTCCCTGTCCGCTATTCTATGTCTTGGAATTCTGGGGACTATTGCTGTAGTGCTCCCTATTGGATTGTCAGCAAAAATCTCCTCCTCCTATACTAATCCTATCTGCATATTTTGAAGGACTATTGGTTAAAAAATAAGGAAAGCCCTTAACGTATAAACGTATCACGTATAACGTATACGTTATATATATGTATAACGTATAACGTATACGTATAACGTATCAACTATTCCAAGAGCTGCCTGATACCTGTTCAGAATATTTTCCATCCAAGAGCAGCTATTCTGGGGTTTCCTGGTTTACTGTGTCTCAGTAACTGCAGATCAAATATGTTTGTTTTATAAATAAAAAAGATACTTTTGGTAACTGTTAACCCTGAAAATTACCTCTGGGATCTGAAAGTCTACTTCTGTTCTTTCTGAATTGCACATCAGCCATTGTTGCCTGGTGTCTTAAGTGTGTTGCAGGCTACAATACAATTGAGGTGTATGCCTGTGTACAATATGTAGTAGAGATTCTGCGACTGGAACTTAACAATTCCGTTGAGGAAACATGAGCCAAGAAGGAATGGTGTTCATTTCCTTGTATCCCAAGGACCATAGTGGCTGAGGGATTTAGCAACAGAAATAATGTAATCGTAAGCCTTGTCTTTTTTTGCTTAAATTTCCCTAGGCTGGAAGGGAGATAATGTGCAACCCCTAGCCTGCCCTGTCTCCAGAAAGTCCTATAAAAATCCACACAATCCTGGACCCCATGCTGAGGCCTTCATACATCACACAGGAGGGGAGTAGTTTTAACTCTATAATTTTACTTGTCATATAATTTTTGACAGGTTTCCGTGCTCTCTTTCTATGTTAATGTGCCAATGAGAACCTGTTTCACACACTGTGCTGCTCTTTTTGTCTTGCCCCCTTTTTGTCCAGTCAGCAGGCCGTATGATTTTGGAAGTCCATCCTACTCTTTTCTCCTTTTCTGTGGCCTTTAGATATCATGTTTAGATACATGTACATTTTGCCACCATCAGCTACTTTGGAAAAAAAGTTTTTTTAAAAAATTGATTTAATTTATGCTTACTGGAAACATTAAAAATGAATGAATAGCTATAGCTTTCGTGCCTTTTCCTCCTTTTAAGAGGAAAATATGTTTTATGCATTTAGTGCAATACTAAATAAAGTCTAGTAAACAGGTCCACAAATTCTGAATGACAGAAGGATAAAGAACTGTTAACATGCAATTTTAGATATTTTTTTATCTAGTTAGTCGTTTTCCAAATAAAGGCATTAAATGATTGTGCAAAGGCTTACTGACTGGAAAAGAAGTGTTAATACATACATATATATACACATACATGGATTTTTCTCATTTTTAGAGGAAAATAATATTAACACAGTACATTTCTAAAGAAAGTCGTTAAATAATTTACAAGAATCTTAGTAATGATAGAATACAGTATTAATGCATAAATATGTTAACTGCATTTTTCACTTTTTTTAGAGAAAGATATCTTTATATGTAGTTAGTGTATTTTTAAATGAAAGCTTTAATGTCAGAGGAATAAAGGAGAAGTGTTAATACATACATAAATACACACCCACACACACATTTCTTATTTTTAGAGGAAAATATTTTTATGCATTTAGTACATTTCTAAATAGCCATCAAAGCCTTAATGTTAGAGGAATAAAGGCTTATTATATAAAATCATGCATTTTTAGCAGAAAATATTCTTTCATCCAGGTAATACAATTCTAAAGTAAGTCTTGTAATAAATGGGTATACAAAGTCTAAATGACGGATGAATAAAGAAGAGTTAATACATTTTTACCTAAAAGTATTTTATCGATCGAGTACTTTCTAAATAAAATCTACTAAGTAGTTGTAGAAACGCTTACTACCAGAGGAATAAAGTGTGTGTGTGTGTGTGTGTGTGTGTGTAAAATCATTTTTTAGAGGAAAATATTCTTATTTGCAGTTAGTACATTTCTAAAAAAATAAAATTGCACAAAGATTTCGAAGTATTAGTGACAAAGAGACAAAATATAACTGTAGAGTTAGTTATGTTGTGTAGTGTAGAGTTGTTCTACAGCCTCTTTTCAGAGGTGACCAAGAAAGTTTTTTAAAAGTACAGCTGAAAAAAGGCAGAGAGAAGTGAAACTTCCCTCACCCCTGCCCACCGACAAGTCATGTGGCAGAAACCCCTGTTCTGAGAGCTTGCAACAAACCCTACCTCATTGGCCTAGCCTAACAGAAGGTATTCTTTAATGAGTGGGCTTTTTGCAGACTCTCATTGTTGGGATTCCCCTGAGACATCTTCCACTCAGTTCCCCAAGAATCCAGTCCGACTCCAGTTCGTCACTCAGGTTCCTGTATCTGGCATACAGAAAAGCTACATGGAGTTGAACAGACACAGGCATAGGAGATACGTATAGGGCGTATCATACATCTAAAGTTACACAGTAAACCTCTTCCTTTATATATATTTACACATTATATCACATGTTCTGGGATTGGCTTGGTAACTTTGTAGGAGCCAATCCCTGTACAACATATTCTGTCCATGCACAACTTACTATTTACATCATCCTATGTTCCAGGCTTATCTTGTCCATGGTAAATGATTCCCTGGGTGTTTCCCCTTATTTTAACTAGTATAGACATTCTGTGTCCAGCCTGCTTATCCGTTTTCCTCCCTATTCCTGACTCCAAGAAATGAGGCCTCATCCATAATTGCTAATGTCAAGCCAAGCCTACACATACATCATAGAATATCAAGTTGCATTGCATTTTCCTGATCTAGTCTGAAGGTTTTTATAACTCCACAGCTTTTTATGGGATTATTCACTGTATCATATTAATATATAAATTAAAGGGGATAAAACAAAAAACAACCAAACAAAAAATAAGCAAAATGAGTATGCAGAAAGACTTCTATCAGACTCTTTACAAAACCTGTGTAATTTATCAATTAGCCTTATTTGCTTTTTTAATTCTGGAACAGGAATAAAACTTCTTTTTTCTTTCACACAATTCCTTTAGCATTTCTTTTTAAACAGACTGATAGAGAGACCATAATGGGAATACATGTCTAACCTGCACTCCAATTTCTCTTATTCCATTTACTCAAATTAAGGTATTTCTTCATAACCTGTAATATATTTGTTGGAAATTAGCACCTATTGTCTTCAGCTGTATTGGAGGGCTCTTCATTTTAGTGAAGTTTTTGAAGGATGGATAAATGTTAAAAAAAAAAAAAAAAATGTTTAGCAAAACATACAACATGCAAACACAGAACACCACTCACAAGCACCCTCCCCTGCCCATAAAAGAGTTAAGTATACATTCAAGCCCACTTCTGTATTATTTTATAGATACACCACTCTAAGCATACATTCAGTTAGAACAAGATTTCTCACTCTGTAGGTCAGGACCCAAAATTGGGTCTCCAAAATGTTTCAGAGGGGTCACGTGGCAGCTCCAGTGGCTTCTGTCCAATGGGGCTGGCTGGGCTTGCCTCCCTGGTCCAGGCACTGCAACCTCTGGGTCCCAGCACCACTCAGGTTTGGCCCAGCTGTCATGATGACGGGCATGCGGGTAGGCCAAATTTGAGTGAGTTGTATTGCAATTGCACTTCTCACAAATTTATTTCAGTCAGCAGGGAGGGAGGGGGGGCAAACCTGAGCAGTGTTGCAACCCCAGAGAGAGCCAAGCCCAGTCAGCTCCACAGCACAGGAGCTGCAGAACCTGCCACTGTGGGGTGAGTGCTGGGCAGACCCCAATCACCCCCCCCAGGGGACAGGACATGACCAAAATCACCCTGGGGCCTCCACTCCCGGACTATTTACTGGGTTGTGACAGGCCATAAACATTTACAAATGGGTCCTGAGCCCAAAAAAGTTGAGAACCACTGAATTAGAAAGCCTGGGCTAGTGACAAAAGGGGGAGAGGGGTGATGTGTAAAAGGGGTGCTCATTAGTGCAATATCCCAGAAAGGGGTGTGGAAACCTGTCAAATTATGTGATGAGTAAAGATATAGAGTCAAAACTGCTGACAGGTGGGTAAAGGTGCTATAGATGGGGCAGAAAGAGTGGGGAGACTCATATAGTTTTATAGTCAAAATTTCAAAGCAAAAATTCAGCTGATTTTGAAGTTCAGATTATGGTATCAACTTTCTCATAAGAGTTCTTAACAAAAAAATCCTGAAACCTCATTGGAAGTATTTTTATTCCATGAAATGCACACTTCTGAATAGTATTGCTGGTGGAACAATAGGTAAATGCACAGTTATGGTTAGTTAATAATGGGATACCGTTTGAAGTCTTTGTACGTTGCTTTGGAAACATAATTCCTAGGTCAGAGTAGTTTGTCACATATCGTTTCCATTTTTGTACTGTATACCCAGAAACACTTTTATTTTTAATTCACTTTTCTGGGTCCTGTTAAGCAATCCCTGTTTTTTTCTTTTACTACAGAACTTTCTAATACTTGATGAGGTTTCACAGTTCAATCTGCAATTGGAGAATAGCAACGAAAATATCCTACTTCATGTTCAAGACTTGACTTGTTATTGGGATAAGGTAAATCTCCCTCCGCAAAACCCCATGGATATAGGTTTTTTTTTTAAAACCATATTGAATTTGGTGCTGCAAGTATTTTGAGTCTAAATAAGGTAGTGGGTATATTGTACGATACATTAGTACACAAACTTCATATATAACCTCTTACATATATGTGAAACCATTTAGCGGGTGAAGTCAAAACTAAAGAATAGCTATGAAAACACTATCAAATTAGATTAATTATAAAATACAGCGATCTCTAAATGTTAAAACTAGTTATAAAAGAAGCTACTGTTCTATGTGACAATTTCTCTCAGCTTGGTTGACTATCACTCTGCTGTCACCCTGATACTCTGAACCCTAACTCTGATTTGTTGCTAGTCAAGGACACAAAACGTAAAATGGAGTATAATGCTCCTTTCTGGTGACCTTTTTATAGTACATTATCAGGTTTTACAAAAAGAAAAGGAGTACTTGTGGCACCTTAGAGACTAACCAATTTATTTGAGAATAAGCTTTCGTGAGCTACAGCTCACTTCATCGGATGCATACTGTGGAAAGTATAGAAGATCTTATTATATACACACAAAAAGCATGAAAAAATACCTCCTCCCACCCCACTCTCCTGCTGGTAATAGCTTATCTAAAGTGATCACTCTCCTTACAATGTGTATGATAATCCAGTTGGGCCATTTCCAGCACAAATCCAGGTTTTCTCACCCCCTCCCCCCAAACTCACTCTCCTGCTGGTAATAGCTTATCTAAAGTGACCACTCTCCTTACAATGTGTATGATAATCAAGGTGGGCCATTTCCAGCACAAATCCAGGTTTTCTCACCCCTCCCCCCCTTCCCCACATACACACAAACTCACTCTCCTGCTGGTAATAGCTTATCCAAAGTGACCACTCTCCTTACATTGTGTATGATAATCAAGGTGGGCCATTTCCAGCACAAATCCAGGGTTTAACTTGATTATCATACACATTGTAAGGAGAGTGATCACTTTAGATAAGCTATTACCAGCAGGAGAGTGGGGTGGGAGGAGGTATTTTTTCATGCTTTTTGTGTGTATATAATATCTTCTATACTTTCCACAGTATGCATCTGATGAAGTGAGCTGTAGCTCACGAAAGCTTATGCTCAAATAAATTGGTTAGTCTCTAAGGTGCCACAAGTCCTCCTTTTCTTTTTGCGAATACAGACTAACACGGCTGTTACTCTGAAACCTATCAGGTTTTAGTCTTTCATGTGATTCAGAACAACTGACTGCAGATCAGCCATTGGTCTAGAAACAGCATGATGCACTGCCACGCACATTGGGGTCGAGAGCAGGAGCTCACCGTGGCGAACCTGAAGCATTTTGTTCTTTTAATTACAATGGCAGCCGCAGAGTTCATTTACAGATTACTCGTTATGTAAAAAGGGCTAAAAACGCTTCATAAACTCAAAGTGGTGTTTAAAAAAGGTATTACATAGGTGATAAATCTATTACATGGACTATTTGGGTTTTTTAAAAAAAAGATGGTAAGGTACCTTTTTCATTTTAAAACTAGTAATGCTGTGTCAAACAGCAGTCTATTGTGCATTTTGAAACCTTCATAGTTTCTCTTATGGAAAGCATCCGGCAGTGCACAGTGACTTCTATCTGTAGTTATAAGGAATCTTGAAGGTCTAAGAATTATATTGTATATAAATTTAATGTTATCCATAAGATATGCAGCATGGCTCTCCCAGTCTGACTTCAAACCCCCTAGCCCCCAAAGAAGTTAAATTATTATATATAAAAACAAAGTATTTCAGTTGTGCAGTTCAACGTTAGTCCCTAGTTGATGTCTTTATTCAGTAAAATCAGTTTAATAACAGTATTTTTGATGTGAGAGGGCATACAAGCTTTTGTTACTGTGGGCTTTAAAGAAATAGATGGAACTTTCAAATCTGTGTCAGAAAATGTTTTGCTTGAACATGGTTTCACAGTGTGATTTAGCATTTTGTCTTGTATCTTTTTGTCAATATACTGGCCATTTGTGATTTGATGACAGATTACAACATATCATGATGCTGTCTCTGCCATCTCCTTCTGCGCTCCCACAGACATTTTCAGCTTTTTTTGGTTGTTTTTTGATTAAAAGTCTTCACATTTCTTATAATGGGCCTGATCCAAACCCCGCTGATGTCAAAAGAAGAATTATCACCCCCTTACATACAGAGCCTGCCACTTAATTCTGTGGGCTTTGGATTCGACCCAGTGTAAAGAAATACCATTCCCATATGTCTTCTCCTAGTTTGTCTTGAGAGAGGTCCAGGATTCTGATGGGGGTCAAGATTGAGGTGCATTGCCAGAAGTCTAAGGGGTGAATCTTACATACTAACATTTGCCTGAACTCTGCATGGTTCTGATCAGTGCTATCTGTGTCACATACTCGGGCCAAATTCAAAATATATTAAGAAAACTCCTCTATTTGGTTTACTGTGAGTTGTGTATACGTCTGTAAGTTTTGTCACTGACTTCTGATTTCTCACATAATTTCTGTGGGGGAAAAAAAAAGGGACCTCTAGGGTTTTACATAGTCATGGGCTGTTTCACCCTGATCTGATGACTGCTGAGCAAGACTCTTCCATGGATGTATACACGTTTAGCTCTTTTTGTGTGTGTGACTGGCTATCTTTATAGCCTTTAAACTATTAATAATAATGATTTTACATTTTTTCTAATGAACAATGTTTATTAAAAAGAATGTATGGCTTGAACTTTCCTTTTTATTAGAACTAAAATTAACTTCTGCATTTTTGCTGTAACTTTTCCCATATTGTACAATGATGAATCACCAGTTTTGGACAATGTACACACAAGGAAAGATTTTATTCTTTTTTTTTTTAGCCAGTTAAATTAACCATCTAATGATAGGAAATAGCTTTCATGTGTGTCTTTTTAATTTGTGTCCTGTACAGTGCCAAGCACACTGTTGGCACTTACAAGTAATACATATTGTTTTTGTTAGTGGAAACACTTTTTTAAATAAATGTTTCAGTAAGTAGAGTATTTCAACAAACCATCTGTTGAAATCATGTTGATTATTTAATGACACTAATAACATGTTACAAATATTGTAAGTATTGTGTGCATATTTGTGTGAAATAATCTAGGGAAGATCAAAATATCCCTTGGTACAATTGTTATACATTCTTAAGCACTGTACCCTCAGGCAAGTTGCACAGCATTCAAGCCCAACCAGTATGATGACTAGAATTAGTCTTAATATGCTGGCTAAAATTAATCTCAAGTTGCAGTTTTTATTTTAATTTTTAATTAGAATAAGGAGGTGAGAGTACTCATTTGGAATGAAGTTGTCTTAAGTTTTTAGTAATGTTACAAAATAGTTTATTAGGGGAGTTTTGCTGAAAAGATCATGGAGAAAGATAAGTTATAAAACACTTGTAATTTCATCAAAATATCAAGTTTGATAAAGATAGCAGTATTAATGTAATATGCTTTGACTGCTGAAAGGCATTTGACTTTGTATCACGTGACATTTTGATTAAAAAACCTAGAACAATATAGAATGAACATGGCACACATTAAATGGATTAATAGGCTGGCTAACTGATATATTGTCTCAAAATATATTTGTAAAAAGGGAATCATCATTGAATGGGTATGTTTCTGGTGGCATCCCAGAGGGATCTGTTCTTGGCCTATGCTATTTAATATTTTTATTAATGATCTGGAAGAAAACATAAAATCATCACTGATAAAGTTTGCACATGACACAAAATTTGGGGGAGTTACTGGTAAATAATGGGGAGGACAGGTCACTGATACAGAGCGATCTGAATCTCTTGGTAAGCTGTGGTCAAGCAAACAATGTGTGTTTTAATATGCCTAAATATAAAGCTATACATCTAGGAACAAAGAATGTAGGCCATACTTATAAACTGGGGGTTTCTATCCTGGGAAGCAGTGACTCTGCAGAAGATTTGGAAGTCATAGGAGACTGTCAGCTGAACATGAGCTCCCTGTGCCATGCTGTGGCCAAAAGAGCTAATGCAATGCTTCGATCATAAACAGGGGAAACTGGGTTTGGAGTAGAGAGTTTATTTTACCTCTGTATTTGGCACTGGTGTGACTGCTTCTGGAATACTGTGTCCAGTTCTGGTAAACACTGACAAATGGGTCATTATAGCTGCTATAATGTATTTTACGGAATCACTTCCTAAATAAATAAACATATATGTTCCAGGTCCCTAGCTGGTGTAAACTGGCATCGCTCTATTGAACTAAACACCAGCAGAGATCCTAGACTGTTTATGCTGGATTGAGAAATCAATTTATAAAAATGCCCTGTTGCTGCCACCTTGTGGGGATTAATTATTATCGTTAAAACGATGGATCGTGGCCGTAAGGAGTTTACAATTTAGAAAAGGAATGAATCTCCATTTTGCTAGAAACTGAAATGTTACAATTAAAGGTTGGAAGGAGAGATGCAAAGCAAGTGGACAAATGCTCTGTATGAACTGAAGAAGATTTAGACTAGAAATAAATATCTATGTTAACAGTTTCATGTTTATTAAGTGTGTGGATTTATCTGCTAGTTTATGTATACTATTCTACTTTTTAAAAGACATTTTTGATACATTTTTCAGTACTGAGAAAAATTAACTTATTTTTCCCTTCATAAATTCATAGAGTTTGGAAATCCCAACCCTTCAGCAACTTTCTTTCACTGTCAGACCAGGAGAATTATTGGCTGTGATTGGCCCTGTAGGAGCTGGGAAAGTAAGTCATAATGTGTTGGCCTGTTTTACATTGTTTTTGCTACAGTTCTGTTGGACATATGCATTCAAGTTTTATGAATTTCTTATGTTGTGTTGTATAATACATTTAGGTGCGCATACTGGAATACAGAGTAGTTAGGGTAATGCCACTTACTGTGAAGAATATGGTTTGAGGTTCAAAATTAAGACATCCACCCTCCCCCAATGCTTCACTTTCAGTATAAATGTGACGGTTACCAGTACATGTATTCCTGTTTGGGTAAATGGATCACATGTCTTACTTCATAGTGTGTTGGTTTTAGAATTCTTTTAAGTTTTGTCCCATTATGTTACAATTTACAAAATGAAGCTTTTAATGCAATAAAAATGGCAAAGTATTTTAAAAATGATATAACCAACTAAGTTAAAGGATGAAATTTTCAAAAGTACCTAGATGACTTCAAATTTCAGTCCCATTGAGAATTAGGTAACTTTGGAGCTTACATCTCATTGACTCTCAATGGGACTGAAGTTCTGAAGTCACTTAAGTGCGTTAGAAAATTTTATCCAAAGTTTTTTTTACACATTAAAATGAAAAATTAGTTTCTGAATCTGCAGTGGGGGCATGTATCATTTCTTTTCTGCATGTTCTTTATAGTGTTCAAAAACTGAGTTTAACAACTTTTTTTTTAAACTACCAACCAAACAATAAACTCTCTTGCAGTCATCTCTCTTAAGTGCTGTACTCGGCGAACTGCCTAAAGACAAAGGTTTGATGGATGTTAGAGGAAGAATAGCCTATGTTTCTCAGCAGCCATGGGTATTTCCTGGCACCGTGAGAAGTAATATACTATTTGGCAGAGAATATGAGAAAGAAAAGTATGAAAAAGTTCTAAAAGTTTGTGCTCTTAAAAAAGTAAGTGATTTTCTTTTGAATGTTGATTCTGTTTTAGCAACAGCCAACTTTGTTTTTCACTTTAATGTTATTGCTATGATAGCTAGTATCTGTTGTGATACGTAATTTATAGAATTAGTTACCAATTTACTTGTGAGATAGATGATTCCTATAATTTAACATCGTACATAGTTGTTTTGTGAGATTTAGGCATAAGAGTAAATTCTTGTAATTCATAATAAATTCACTAGAGGGAGATTGATTTTCTGAGAAGCTAGGACAAATTTGACAGGTAAAAGCTAGTTCCAAATATTTTGTATGATAATGAGTTTTAGCCATGTTAATTGCTTTTATAATAGATGCTTAGAGGAGCTAACTGCCTAAATGAGCTAACAAGGTAGAAACAAACATTCATAACTGATGCCACTTGCCACTTTTGTTTTGCAAATAACCTTTACAGAATGCTATACTCCCTTTAAGATGTACAATGTGCATATTGCAAAGTGATATTCATAGCTCCTTAACACTATAGACTGGAGAACCTGCTGAGCCCTTGTGGAAAAATGTTTTTGAAAGGGGTGTGTGTGTGTGTGTGTGTGTGTATATGTATGTATAGAAGGCATTTGTCACGTGTGATACAGAAGAGGGTTAAACCTATTAGTCAAGAAATAGACATTTTGCTTGATAGCTAAAAGGTATTATTATGCTGCATATCCTGCAGCATGTTATGATATTCCTATCAGCAGTAATACAGGTGAAAAATAGACTCTTACTGTGATGGAAAATCTTTTTTGCAAGGTTGTTTTTACACACTGTAGATAGAACTTTTTTAATCTCTCCTGCTGTTGTGTAACTTAGATCGATCCCTCCCCAGAGTAGACCAGGGCTTAGTAACTACTAAATACTTTGGGAAAGTAATTTTGATTCAGATGTGGGAGATATTCCTTTTGTAAAGAATTTTTACCACTGTATGTTCTCTATATTCACAGGACATGGGATTGTTAGAAGATGGTGACCTAACCATGATAGGAGATCGTGGAGCTACATTGAGTGGTGGACAGAAAGCCCGTGTAAATCTTGCTAGGTAAAAATTGTTATTTCTTGTAATATCTGTTGGTACCTATCATAGACGCTAGTGACCAATATAAGCAAGTTAACTGTAAGAATGTATTTGGCACTGACTTGACTAACATTTCTTTAAATGTTGTAGAGCAGTGTATCAGGATGCAGACATCTACCTCTTGGATGATCCACTGAGTGCAGTAGATGCAGAAGTTAGCAGACACTTATTTGAAAAGTATGTTATTATTTTGTTTTTCTTTGAATTTTAATTTAGATACACTGATTCCAAACAGGGAAATTTAGAAAAATATTGTTTTTAGAGACAATTCTCCTTCTGTAGCTTATATTATCAGTATTTTCTTCCTGAACTTATTCTTTAAGATATATGTATGAAAGCAGTTAATCTGTTCATGCTGTTTCATTCCTCACTTGAATCTATAATCTGTTTTTGAGGCCATGATAAATAGGACTATATGTTTTTTAAGGAAAAACATGCCATTTTTCTTGGAGCAGAATGGCAAATTTCATAATGCAATATTACATTTGGTAAGCTAGTTTTAGTCCCTAGTACCAACCAAACATTAGTTTATAATGTTTCACTCTATACCTGAAGAAAGAAACAAAGAATTGTCATTCATTTTTTACATCATTAGAGCTTTATGTTGTTAAACTGCAACTGTTTGTTCTAAGTGGCTAGGAAAAGCATCTCCCTTCTCTTTTAAATTCTTGAATGATTTTCCTCTTCCCTCATTCTTTATAGTTTAAGCCGTCTCAGGCAGATGAAATAAGGAGTCATGTCCTGTTGACTAGACACTTGAGAGCAGTATGAGGAGAAAGGAAAGAGAAAACACATTTACCATAGAAGAAAGGGGAATCTAGCCCTTCCCTCATCCTCAAGGAAAATAGAACTGTTCTTTGTGAGAATCATGTTCCCTTTCTCATAAATTACTGTGGGTTTTTTTCTTTTCTCCCATTTCTGCTTTCAGAGGTTTGCTCTGCAAGCCCAGATAGATAACTCAAGAACAGTCGAGTAGGCCAATGTACCTGGTATGCTCCTATCTCTATTGACAGGTCTCATCCAAGGCCTGTTGCAAGTCTGAAGAAAGATTCCCGTTGACTTCAGTGGGCTTTGGATGAGGCCCTAAACAAGATTGTTTTCTTGATCAAGATTTTCTTTAGTGGATGCAAATTCAATCTGGCACACACTTTCATAGCCATGCAGAAAAGTAACATGTAGGTTAGATAATTATACATCTGAATACCTATTGGTGTAGGCGGTTCTCTGATTTGCAGCTGCATTTTCAGACCAATTGAAAATTGGGTGCAAAATATGTATTTTTTCACCTTCTCATTCCATCAGGCTTATTTTGTTGTTTCTTTCAGTAGCCAAAATACACTTCTGTGAGCCAGCACTACCTGCTTTGTAGGGCTTAAATAAGACTTTAGTGGTGTATAGGCTTTGTGCTAGCCTTGTGTGCTGGGGAGAATTTTGCCTTCTATGATTGGTGTGCATCCATGATCACTTATAAAGCTCATATATTCTGATGCACTGCATTCCCATGTACTCTGTCTGAGCTACACTGTTTCCTTTTCTGCTTCTTGTGGGAGGGCTATAACAGCTGTTAAATGTGTGTGTGTGTCCACTGTCACTTACAATTTTAATGTCTTAAATTTTCATTATATAGCGTGCAAATTAAAAGGAAAGGGCATAAGTACCTTTTAGGGCTTAATCTTCCAGCCTGATATTTCCAGATCCATTAATTCTGAGTTCATACAGTGCCTAGCACAGTGAGGTCCATGACTGGGGCTACTAGCTGTTATCGCAGTACAAATAATAATGTTTTCCTACTAATAAACACCATAAAGAGGCTAGATGACATTGGTTCAATGACACGTGATCTCCCTTTGCTGCTAAATGGCATGGAGAATGAGATATTTAGAAACTCAGAAAAGAAGTAAAAGTTCTTTTCAGTCTTCTTTTCCAAACTCTAGAGTAAAACCAAGATATATTATGGGGGAGGAAGACTTGGAGAACAACTCTTTCTGTGATTGCACATGTCCATTCCAATGACGCAGACTTCGGCGGCATCGGTGGGAACCGCTGAGCCGTGGTCGCCAGGCAGAGACTCCTTGTCATCAGAGTCAGAAGGGGGTTGTACTCCTTCCAACCAAGGAGTTGGCCCTGGCATTCCTCAAGTTGTCCCTACCTGGCTGTGCACCTGGGCCAGGGAATACCATCGAGTACTTGGCCTCCTGGTCACTGGCCTATGACCATGCAGTGGCCTTTTTGGAACTTGTGGGCATTTCCACTGATGCAGGAACCCCAGTCAAGGCGTTCCTATTCGCTGTCGTCTGAAGGAAGGGCACCCCCACACCTTTGGGGAGCAACCAGTTCAGACTCCGGTACCAGGGCCAGTGCTGTGTACCAGGAGCAGGTGCCTTGAGATCCGATCAGCGCAGAAGGTGACTAGGAGTGCCCTCAGCCAGTGCGAGGCTCCTCTTCCTCCTCTCCCAACGTTACCATGTTGGGAGCAGGTGCGTCACCTCCCCATAACAACTAGAAGGCCCACCAGGACTTGTTGAAAAGGGTGGTCCAAAATTTGGGCATACAGGTGGAGGAAGTCAGAGAGTCCTTCTATAGTTTGATCGACATCCTGACCACGGTGGGCCTGTCATGAGTAGCCCTACCTCTCAGTGAGGCCATAGTGGATTCCACCTCATTTAGTCGACTTTCCAGGCCTTAGGCATGCTAATAAATGCACAGAAGTCTACCCTTAGCCTGGTACAGGGGATAGCATTTATTGGAGTGGTGCTCGATTCCACCCAGGCCAGAGCCTTCCTCTCAGAAGGTTGGTTTCAGATAATCACATCCCTGATAGTACTCCTCAGGGACCATCCCTTTATAACAGCCTGTTCTTGTCTGAGGCTGTTGGGTCACATGCCCTCATGAACGTATGTGATGCAGAATGCATGACTACACATCAGGCCCCTCCAGCTATGGTGGCTGGCCTCAGCGTATGCACCTAACCGCCATTATCTGGATTTGGTCCTTACTATACCTTCTCTGGTCCTCACCTCCCTCAACTGGTGGCTGGACTCGTGGGTGATTTGCATGGGCATGCCCTTCTCATGGTCCCATCTGCCGATTTCCCTTGTCTTGGACCCATCAGCACTAGGCTGGGGAGCACACCTAGGACCACTTGGGACTCAAAGCCTATGGTCTCCATAAGAGCTCTCGCTACACATCAGTGTCAGAGATCTCTGGGCAGTTCGCCTGACCTGTCAAGCAGTCTTGCCTCACATTTCGGGAAGGTGCTTATAGACAACACTGCAGCTATGTTCTACCTTAACAGGCAGGAAGGTAGAACACGCTCTTCCCCCACGTGTCAGAACCATACCATTCTGTAGATCCATCCAACTCTTCACAGTGATTGCTGAAAGGGTAAAAGTCTCTGCTCAGAGACTTTCGTCATGGATCACATCATGCATTCTCACGTGTTATGATCAGGTCAGTGTTCCACCACCAGTTATCCTGACTGCCCACTCCACAAGAGTGCAAGCATCATCATCAGCATTCCTGGCTCAGGTGCCTATTCAGGACATTTGCAGAATGGCTACTTGGTCGTCTGTGCATTTGTTTTCTACTCATTATGCCATTACGCAACAGGCTAGGATTATGCCAGTTTCAGTCAAGCTGTTTTACAGTCACCATGTCCATGAACTCCAACCCCACCTCCTATACAACTGCTTGGGAGTCACCTACAGTGGAATAGACATGTGCAATCACTCAAAGAAAAAAAAAATGTTTACCTACCTTTCTGTAACTGTTGTTCTTCAAGATGTGTTGTATATGTCCATTCCAAGACCCGTCCTCCTACCTCTCTACACCAGAGTTGGCTGGAAAGAAGGAACTGAGGGGGGGCAGGGTTGGCCAGGCCCTTTATACTGGCGCTAAGAGTGTGCTGCACCAGAGGGCTCCAGAGCCGACCCAACGGGTACACTGAGGGAAAAATTTCTGGTGACTGTGTTTGGGGCATGCACACAGCTACATTGGAATGGACATGTGCAACACATCTCGAAGAACTACAGTTACAAAAAGGTTAGTAACCATTTTTTTCCATCCACGGTCTTCAGGGATACCTCTTTGAAAGTAGAAGTTTTCTTCTGATACCTCCATAATAGCTGTAGAATTGGGAAAGGTCTAAATTTTATTGATGTTCAGCAGCTAGCTGGAACGAGTAACAAATTTTGGTATATGCTTTAAAGTCTCCTGGTTCTCAATCATGCTAGATAGACCTGAACTCTGAGCACGATCTTTTGTATTTGTAGAATATCAGGCTGTGGTTTCAAAGATAGCACTTTTGAGTCCTGGTAGCAATTGTATGAACGGCAGAGCAAAGAGCAATGGATGGGACGGGAGAAGTGAAGTACTTTTTAATGAAAACTTTAAATGAACACATTATCTCACCCACTCTAACCTGCTCTTCCTTTAGATTTTACCAGTTCAGATATCAGTTTCAATATATTAATGCTAAATAAAAAAACATAGCATGTATCTGGCCAACCCAAACCCAAGTACAACTCTACAAAATTCTCTAAAGTTGTGATTTGTGGAGAGCTTGCTGGTAACATTATGCTAGTTCTCTTCCTTGTAGTTCAACTACACCACTAGTACAGTGCATGCTGAAGCATCTCATGAAATGGGAATATATGTAGCAAAATAAGTGTGAAAGGAGAAATGGCATCATAGAAGTTTATGTGCATTCAGCATCTCCTTGCTGTATACCACATATTTTGTTCTTTAGTAAGTTGTAGAGAATTTTAACCTGCATTTGTAAAAGCCTTTGTTACTTAGTTTCTGAAAATGTGCAGAAATACTTTGAGCATGAGACAAAGCTCCTGCTCCTAGCTTGGCGAGTTTGTGAAATATTGGACCTTAAACACATCAGTTGTGCAAAACCCGACTATTGCCAAATCTGCACTTCAGAATAGTGTAATTTTGGAGGGAAGTTCCACGTTTTAGACTTGGTTCTGACTAATGTGGAGGAATTCATTGTGCATCTGAAGGTAGAAGGCAATTTGGATTAAAGTGAACATGAAATGATATATGATTTTAAGGAAAGGAATGAGTGAGAGCAGCAGAACAATGGATTTCAAAAAAGCAGACTTTGACAAAGAACTGGTAAGTAAGGTCCCATGGGACGAAAATCTAAAGGCTGTTATAAAGAGGACAGTGATCAATTGTTCTTCATGTCCACTAAAAATAGGACAAGAAGTAATCAGTTTACAGCTTGTCTACACGAACAATTAGATTGAGGGAAGGTGGGGTGTGAATCTACCCCTTGCGAGCCTGCCACAGTCTAACTGTCCAGGTGTGTTCTTCTGATGCACATTAACTGTTTGATAATGTGCTTTGAGCTAGTTCCATTTCAAAGAGGGCTCAATCAAAGCACTCTGACTAACTGTTAATGTACATCTGCAGAGTGCACACGGACAGATAGACCACAGCAGGCCAGTGCATGGTAAATTCACATCCCATCTTGCTGCAATCTAGTTGTTTGTGTAGACAAGCCCTAAATCTGCAACAAGAGAGAGATAGATTAGATATTAGGAGAAACTTTCTAACTGTAAGGATAGTTAACGAATGAAATAGGATTCCAAAGGACCTAACTAGACTTCCTGTTATTGGAGGTTTTTAAGAACAGGTTATACCATGGTTCTTAACCTTTTTTTGAATCATGCTCCCCCCTTACCTTTTTTTTAACTTGGAGCACCCCCATCCCTTTACAAAATGAGACTTTCTAATGTAATCTAGATGGAACTGGAGCCATTAATACATTGATTTCAGTAAAGGCAATTCTACTTTAAATAAATCAGACCTTTGATTCTGCTGTCTCTGCGTAGGCTAGGAAACCTTTTAAAAACACATACCTTACTGTTCACAAAATTTTCAGGGCAATATTTCTCAGTTTCAACATCTAAGAATGCTAGTGAGCATTGTGCTCTTGTGATGTCGCAGTGCTACTCACTGAAATATGGCCTGGTCACCCGTCCATCTGGGGCACAAGAGAGGGATGATACCACAGAGACAGGTGAGCCCCCTTTCTGTGAAGGTGGGATGGAAGAGGGTGAGCTATGCTTGAGGGATCCACCACTATACGCATATTGGAGTCAATATGGTCCAGGCCAATAATAATAATAATAATGTTTACTCCTCCGGTTGGTATTAATTACATACTCCACAAACTTTTGGAAATTTAGCTCACAGAAGTTGAATGTTGCCCTTGTTTTTGGATAATTGTCTATGCTACAATATGTTGCCTAAATTCATTCACTTCTGTGAATTTCATTTTGATTAAATAGGTCTGTTCTGTTCATAGCCCTGTTTACTTTAAGACATGTACATGTCTTAATAATAGGCTGAATGCACAATTATAAGATTTCCTTAGTAATCTCTTTTCTCTAGAATCAGAAATTTTAATTCACAATTTGGTTTATTTCACCTACTTTGTAAGCATACAGTATTTAAATAAGAGATTCCCATAGTGTGCTCTTCAGTGTATTAGAGACATGCCAAGTTAACATAATTTTGACAAGTACATTATTTTGGGTGTCTGCTTGTCCTGTGGTGGTATTTTTCTTCCTTGACGACAAAGTAATTAATATATGTGGTTTTATAAATATTTCTGTAACGTACAAAAATGTTTTAGAACATTAATGTGCTGTCCATTTCTTTCCTTCTGTTTGCAGGTGTATTTATCAGGCCTTGCACCAAAAGATCTCTATTTTAGTGACTCATCAGTTGCAGTACCTCCATGCTGTAAACCAGATTTTGATTTTAAAAGAGGTAAGTCATATCACTGGCTCGCTTTTAAAACTCAGTTGTTTCTGCTACTCATTCATACTTTGAAGATAAAAATATGAAGAGTTAGGAAAAGTGATTTTCTATAAAATATAATTACAGTTTATAAATGTATTTTATGTCTCCTAAAGACATTCGTTAAGTGTATCTGTTATTAACAACAGAAGCTGAGAAGAGTTTTCTTAGAATAACTTTCCTGAAAAATTTGACCCGGCATATTATCATGTTATATATTCTGCTTGTAGGGAAGTGATTTTTACTGAGTATTTAAAACTTTGTTTTTTGTTAAGATTTATTTTAGTGCCTTAATAAATAGGTGGGGCAGGGGGAAGAGCAGGAGAAGCTGTATTTATTAGACTCTGCAGCTCAGTTCCATTTTAATTAAAGACTGAGAAAAGGCCATATGTATCTGAGACAAACTAGTCTTCCAGCAAAAGCAGAGAGCCCCAGACTTGATGGTCCTAAATACTTAAGATAAAAAAAAAATTACAGGACTGTTCCCCTACTTTTTAAGGTTGGGAGAAGCAGGACCCTTTAGGCCTTCTTTATACTTCATAAAGTTGCAAAACACCCATCTTTTTCCTTGTCAGATCACCTTAAAGGTACAATAATCTCTGGCATAGGTGCAAAAGAATGGATTGTGTTGGGGTTTTTTAGGCTGGAACACATGGGGTGAAATTCTGTGTGGCTCCTCTAAGAGCCCCATGGGGAGCAGAGGGCTAAGGTGGCTTTAAGACCTCCCAATTCTGCATGGCTCCACAACCTCTGGCATATCACATAAGCTAAGAGACCTGTTTATGATATGGAAGCCTGCCTCTAAGTTGTAAGACTACCTTGTGCAGGTCCTGCAATGAGGGAATCCTCCCCTATCCAGATTCGGGTCCCTTTATACCACTCTGACCCGTTTAACTGGCATGAAGGGGCTGGTTTGGGGGAGGTAAGGATCTTGCCTGTAATGCCTTGTTACAGAAAAAGAATGGATAATTGGAAGGATTTAACCTTTCAGTGTTATGAAGTAAGGGTTTGTAAGAAATCTCTTGAGCTTTTATTTTCAGACAGTACATGTGTCAAAAGCCATGGGGCTCCAGTAATGAAGATTTATGCAACAAGATTGTTAAATTCACCCTGTACAGAATGTGCACACAGCATGTGAACAAAATTTTAAAAAATATTTTGCTGTAGGGTAAAATGGTGGGGAAAGGGACCTATTCAGAGTTCCTGAGTTCTGGAATAGATTTTGCTTCCCTTCTGAAAAAAAATGAAGAGGTTGAACAGTCACCAATTCCTGGAATCTCCACTATGAAGTTAGCAAGGAACCGTACCTTTTCACAGTCCTCTGTCTGGTCACAAGATTCCTTGGTGCAGTCACAGAAAGATGGAGCAATAGAACAGCCACCTGTGAGTACATCAAATATGAATTAAACATCATATTACTTGTTAATTTTGTTCAAACTATGATATTCTTATGGTAAGGTAGGCTAACGTTGAGGAGAGATGAGCCACTGAGGCAGGGAGACAAGCCACCAGTGAGGAGGTTCTGAATCCGAGATAGCTGCCCTGGAATTGAACGTGGAATTGAATCTGTGACCCTTGCATTCCCAGGCCACTGCGCTAACCCCCTGAGCCACAGAGGCAGGTTGTAAATATGTGTATACATAAGGGCTATGTGCTCTCCATCCCTGTGCCTATAAATACCATTATTTAGTCTTCTGTAAAAAAGAGCATATGTACATACATATAAAAATAAATAAAAAGGAGGGGCAAGGGTTCTCTGCAGTTTTCTGTATTTTAAGACTTTTCAGAACAATCATTTTAGGCCAACAAAACTTGATATTTTACTGTAATTTGTCAGTGATTAGTTATATTTGTTTAAACTCTGTCCCTGCCAGCTGGTACTAAAGCCAGTGGGCTCAATATTTTCATTTCCCATCAAATGTGCCCATGTCATGCTATCTGGAGTGATTCACGACCGTGAGTGCCAACCTCGGGGCAGACTGTCAAGAAGCAGGGCAAAGACTCCAAACTGGATGTGAGTTCTATAATTAGATTTCACCAACCCAGTAACAAATATGAGCTCCTAACTCACTGTAACAACTAACCATGGAGTCACAGACATCCTTGGGCATTCCCAGCTGTCTGGCCACCCCAGGCAAGCTGGACTTAGTGATAGTTGGTTGCAGTACACCAAAGATCACAACATATGCAGGTTGCTTCCAGTTCCAAGAGACCAGTTACTTACCCCAGGTCAATTTATACCTTAGATCTCACAGCAAAGACAATGCTTGTAGCCAATCCTATAGTAAACTAACTAAGGATTTATTAACTAGGAAAAATAAATGAGAGAAGTATTACAAGGTTAAAGCAGGTTTCCGAAAGGTGACAGAACTGTAGTAATCTATCAGCTATGAATGTCTTTTAGGGCTAACCCAGTTTGACCCTGGGGGTATCTGCTTCTCTTTCGTAGCTCTGGCCCTGTAAAAGTCCAAAAAGTAAAAGAGACATGAAAAATTTTCTTGTTGGCTATTTTTATTTCCTTCTCCCAGAATTCAAGCTGATGGGATGAGCCCTTTTGCAAGTAGCCTCTTCATGGTTATGAAGGGACAATTAACAAAGTCTTTGTATTGTGATGTCCCACAGTGACTCATTTAGTTCTGATATCCCTTCTTGATGAGCAGGAGATGATCCCCCCCGACAGGTTCACAGTTTTATAGCAAACAGTTTTTACAGTTACAAAGCAAAAACTTAAATATTATCTTATAGCATTTAATAAAGATATTGTAAGTTGCTGCATGCATTAATCTCACTTACAAGCATTTCATAAAGTCTAAGCACTAAACATATTGTTATAAGTCCAGTACCCATCTTAACCATACTAACACGCAGGTGAAACAGACTGGTTTCCAGCAATGAATTTGTCAGTGCTCAGCTGAGGCCTAAAGCTTTGGCAAGAGTTGGCACCTGGTTGCCAGCATCACAGCCCAAACCATGCAAAGTGCCAGCAGTGACATACAAACCCAGAACAGATTATTGTTCTCTTCTATGTGTGTGTGTGTATACTGAGTTCCTCTGCTCCTCTCCCATCCACAATGGAGGTCTGTCATTCCCCCTGTTCCTACACAATCATATCCCTGGACAGCTAAATGAAACATTGTGTATTTCACTGCATCATGTTAGCACCAGTCTTTCTGTATATTGATAATACAATTACTAAAAGTTACTTATAGTCTCAGCAAATTTTCTCGTTTCTTTCTTTTTTGTTCATTTACTGTTTTTTTCATCTGTCTCTCTTCCTCCTTCTGTTTGGTTTTTCGTGTGCTCTATAATTAACTTTTCTTTTTCCCCTTTCCTCAATCTAATTTTCTCCATTTGTCATCCTCTCCTTCTGTTTTCCCCATTAAAAGCTCTCTTGTGGGCACTTACTCTTCGGAGAATTTGGAGAATTGGCTGGAATTTTGTGGCTCTTGCAATCTGAACTGTTTCAAGGGAGTTGCTCCTGTTGAGTTTGATCCATTAAAGCAGGGGTTCTCAAACTGGGGATCAGGACACCTCAGGGTTATTACATGGGGGCGTCGTGAGCTGGCAGCCTCTACCCCAAACCCCACTTTCCCTCCAATATTTATAATGGTGTTAAATATATAAAAAAGTGTTTTTAACGTGTAAAGGGGGTCGCACTCAGAGGTTTGCTGTGTGAAAAGGGTCACCAGTACAAAAGTCTGAGAACCCCTAGGGTGCACAGCTTTTGGCTATAGTCTTTCTCTTTTTGTTTTTTAATGCCTTGATTCAGAAACACACATGTTTTAAACTGTTCCTATTCAGGGAAGTATTTAAACACATGCTTAAGTGCTCTTTCTGAATACAGATGCTTTCCCACATTGTGATCTTGGTCTGTGGAACCTTTATTACTGATGTTGATACATGAGAGAGAAAAAAACTCAGTTTGGCTCTCAGTTGAGGTTTAGTTTGCAGCACTGGCAGTTAGAACAAACATCTTGTTACTTGTAAACTGAGTACTTATAACATGGAGTCACTGAGAGACAAAGATAGAACCCCCCAGAATCCCATTTTACAGAGTCAAATTCTTGGAGTAGTACTGCGCTGTAAGAGTGAATTTCCTGTTTTCTGTTGTTTTTGTGTCACAATGCTAACATTTTAAAAATATTTTAATAAGTATAATTTTATCTCCTTATTTAGTATATTGCTGATTCATAACTATGATCTATCAGTAACTTTTTCTGGAACCATGACTTTAATATGAATTTTAGCATTAGTTTTCTTATCCATTTTATTTTTTATAGACTGAACCTTTGGTGACTGCACTGCCAGAAGAGAGCCGGTCTGAGGGAAAAATAAACTTCAAGATTTACAGGAAATATTTTGCTGCTGGAGCAAACTACTTTGTAATTTTTATACTTTTACTTCTAAATATTTTGGCACAGGTAAGATATCTGATGGGTGCCACAAATAATAAAGAATAGATTTTTGTTTTGTGTTTACATTAACACTGTGTACTTAACAGCTGTTCTGATGTTTATGTGAAAAGCTTTTGATACATGATACTCTTATGTATAATCATTTTAATACTTGGCAGTATACCTGATCAAATCTGATAATATCTGAATGTGGTTTCTATCATTTAAATTTGTATTCCAGTGGGACATTAGGGTAATAATCCTCAGTTCAATAGTCCTGCTGATCAATTTAAAGCACTTTTGTGTTGTATAATTTATTTTATATTGCCATTCATACAAATTGTATTACACTACCCTTCTCAGAGATACATAATGTAATTACTAAATTAAATAAAAATAATGGCAGCCATAGATTGCATTTGAGGTAGAGCTATGGGAGAAAATGTGTTTTCAATTCAGAATCGAAATGTGTTATATGGCTAATGAGACAGATTGATAGAGGCTGTTCCTGACATAAGAGCTACAGAGGAAAAGACTCTCCTGCCAACAGACAGGAGATTATGGAGATAGGTCAGAGGCTGTTGTTTACCAAGTAGAAGGAGTAGGGAATGGGAAATAGAGGAAGACTGTATGTGTGAGGCAAGCTGGAGCAAGTTTGTGAAGGAATTTTTACCAAGGAGAACAATTTTGAACTGTATCCTGAAATGAATGGGGAACCAGTGAAGTTATTTTGAGGATGGTATGATGTGGGCTTGTTACTGTGTTGTGGTGAGAAGGTTCAAAGGAATTTTGTAGAAATGATTGGTCTTGGCTTCAAAGATAAGTTTGAAGAAATAAGAGAATTTGCACAAGGTCCTTGAATTGAGACCATCTGTGTTTGGGAAGATGATGAATATGATCTGGTCTCTCTGGGATAGCCCTACAGTATTTTAATTGAATTGAACAGAGGTAGATTTTGATACAAATTAAGCTCTGTTACAGAGCTAGTAATATCATAGTCATCTCTGGTTGGAGAGTGAGGGCAGAAATTATTTTCAGTTTTTCCTTCCTTTTAACATTGTGTTCCTAATTATCTCCTATAAAAATAAAGTTCTGAACTGATAACATCAGGAGTTGGCTCTTATGCCTGTGAGCATATGTACTAAGCAAGAAGCACTTTGCGATGTCTACCATAGGGAGTTTAGGAACAGAAAGACCCAACCCTTTGCTATATGAATTAACATCTGTTAGAGAGAGTTGTTATGGCTGTTTTTTGTTGAACGTCTTGCTTTCCCCTTGTTTCACCATCACGCAGTTCTCATAAGTAGGTAACTTCTTGCCTTCTGGAGGTTGAGGGTTCTAGCTCTCCTCATATGCTCTGCAAATCACTATTGGTCTTAGAAAAATCAGCTCATGCACTTTCATATGGATGCCTAGTATTTGATTTTACGAAATATGCAGTGAGGTGTACTACTAACTGAAGAATGAGATTGGGCCCTAAATATATATGCACCAGCTCAGTATAGTATATGAGGGGGGGAAGGGAAGGGGAGGGGAGGGAAGGGTTTGGGATGGGCAGCATATTTTTTTAATGACAGATTTTACCATAGAAGAATGGCTGAGGAAATTTAGTTCTCTCGTACTATATACTTTTTGTAAATTAATCCAAATATTTGCCTTTATTTATTCAAGGTTGCTTATGTGCTTCAGGATTGGTGGCTTTCATACTGGTAGGTTATTTGACTTCTTGCAGAGAAGTGCTGTATAATTAATAGAAAACAGAAATATATATATGGGGGGAAGTCTGTTCAAAGAAAATTTAGAGTTTGTTCAACCTTCCTTCCAATCCCCTCTTACTTTATTTGTGGGACAAAATAAAGTTCTTGCAGTAAAGTGTGACTCATAATAGTCTGTACCCATGTATAATCCATGACAGCATGAGCCCAGATAATATTTAGAATTGGAGATCTTGATTGAAGTTCAATTTAAAAGTAGTAGAAGGTACATGTGAATAATATGATAAATGTACAGGTATATGGAAAACTTCAGGTATGTTTTTCCAGTTTCACAATGATTAGATAATGCCTTGCTTAAGTGATCTTCCTGTTGTATTGATTATTATTTATCTTTTGCATTCATTTCTGTAGGTCAAACCAGCAAGAAAAGCTGAATGTCACATCACATGGAAATAATGGAATAAATGAGACTAGACATCTAGATCTTAGCTTGTATTTAGGAATTTATGCAGGTAAAAATATTTTAATCATTTGCTCCAATATAATAGAGGGTTTTGAAAGGAACACTCTAAGTAGCAGTGTGGGAAAATAGGATTTCTAACAGTGATTCAGTAATGTCTGAGCAGATTAGCAGACTGAGCCTTGTTTCCTGACTAAATTAATAGGAATAATTAAAAAAAAAAAAAAACTCTAGTAGAAGCAATAGATTGAATGCAGACTCTTAATTTGCTCTGTACTGGATTTTGAAAGGTAAACCAGGAATTGAGTATTCAAAAAGGCAGTCACTGTAAACTTGTGGCTATTGTCTATACTAATAGGTTGTTTCAGCTAAATCATCAGTCATTACATGTGTGGGCAAGAGGGATTAGAAATTGATCCTCATTCTGCAACTCTCTGTTCCAGTTTTTGTTTATATACAGTGATGGCTTTTTAAAAGTCAGGATGGGTATGTTCCTTCTGAAGTTCCGTAGCAAAATAAAGCATCTTTGATAGGTACACAGGGCCAGATTTTTAAAGATATTTAGATACCTAAAGATGCAGATAGGAGCCTAATGGCATTTTCAAAAGTGCTTAGGTGCTTAACTCCTATCAATGGGAGTTACATGCCTACATGCTTTTAAAAATTCAACTAGGTGCCTATCTACACCTTTAGGCATCTAAAATACCTTTCAAAATATGGCCAAAAGTACTTAATTTTTACATACCATCCTGAAAAAAAATCAATTATATATTAAGAAGCTTCCACCAAATCTTAACTAGTTATCATTCTTTTCAGTTTGTTTAATGTAGTTGTTTAAACTTTTATGAACCACAATAATTTCATGCACTCATTTATGTGTGGTGGTCCTGAGGGACATCAGGGAAACAAACACACAGTGCATGTGTTCTGATACAGATTTATTATTTTCATAGCTCCTCCGTGTATATTAGTCTTTTCACAGAGGGCACAGGGAAGTCAAATCCATGCCCTGATAACCTTATAGTTTAAGGGCCAGATGATACCACCCTTTCTTACAGAGCATGGAGCAGACTCATTAATTGCTCTCTAAGTGGTCTCAGTGTCACTAGATGGGACAGAACACCACACCCAGGACGTGTGTGGGTTACATACTTCCCCTCGCTGAGGAAGTGCATCCCGAGCTTCAGACACTTCCCAGCTGAAATCCCAGGCGAGCCCCCACTTGTAACACCAACAGACCTTGGTCGTCAGTGGGTGCGCTCGAACCTGGGACCTCTGGAGCTTAGTGCATGAGCCTCTAGTGCATGAGCTAAAAGCCAGCTAAAACATTAGCTCATGAGGTAGAAGCTCATGCACTAAGCTCCAGAGGCCCCAGGTTCAATCCCACCTGACAATCAGGATCTCTCGGTGTTACACAGTTCCACAGGGCTACACAATATGAGTAAGGGTGGCAGAATCTGGCATTTTATGATTGTACAATTAAATCATTTTACAAATAATAAAGTAATTATACAGATTTAAGGCAAGATTTGTGTATGCTAACAAAATAAAGATAAATTTGATATTGTAATTTTAAGATCTCTCAAGGATAGAATTGTTTGTTTTTTGTTTGTAATTGAAAGCAATAGGTTGGTACAATGTTCATTTTACAGAAACCAAGTTTAAACCTCACCCCCAAAAAATCTTAAAAACCAAAGGCAAAAGGATATATCTAATAGTTTAATGTGATCTATGTCTATTGTTACCATTCCTGAATTTGGCAAAAGGCTATGTTTTGTTTCAGATCCTGGGTGATGTGGGGGTGTAATAAATGCTACCGTATTTCTTTCTGAACCTTTGTGTAAAACAGAGATTCAGAAAAGTAAAGTATCAGGGGGTAGCCGTGTTAGTCTGTATCCCCAAAAAAACAAGGAGTCTGGTGGCACCTTAAAAACTGACAGATTTATTTGGGCATAAGCTTTCGTGGGTAAAAACCCACTTCTTCAGATGCATGCATGTTAGTCTTTAAGGTGCCACTGGACAGAAAAGTAAAGGATATTCTACTGAGGTAAAACTCTAAGCCAGCAGAAACTACTGCAAATAACATGGTACAATTGATAGACCTGACTATATAAAGTGATTGACATTTAAAAACTCACCGTGTCCCACAGTTGCCATACAGTGGGATCTGAAATATAGCCAATTTCCCCTATCCTTAGAATAGGAAATAACTGGTCAGTATGTGCTTAGTATCTGTTGGAAAATGTTGACTTTTCAATAGTGACCAACATAAGCCACAATTATGTGTAATACTATATAAAGAATTACGTGACAGAATGGATGTGCAAAGGATATTGTACAGACTATCAGATAGTTAATGAAATTTCCTGTGGTTGTATAAAGTTATGCCTCTGTAAATGGTATAAAAAAGAAACTGTTTAAATTGTCAGTTAATTTTAGGATAAATTAAGCTATTAACAAGTTTATAGTACTGCTTCCTACTGGAGAGAGCATTCATCCTGAGTCTTAAGCTTTAAGATGATGATTTGCTTCATGTGAACTGTCTGAATACAACTCTGAACAAAATGAATGTAGTTTTAACCAAAATGCTCTCACACTGTATCATTAAAGAGATAGATCTGTGTATATACTTTGACCGTATTTATTTGTTTAATTTTAGGTTTGACTGTGGCGACAGTACTTTTTGGCATAGTGAGAAGTCTCTTGGTATTCACCGTTCTTGTGAATGCTGGTCAAACTTTGCACAACAAAATGTTTCAGTCACTTTTGAAAGCTCCAGTGTTGTTCTTTGACAGAAACCCTATAGGTAAGAGGAACGTTTAAAAAAATTACATACTATCTCCATCATGACGTATGATAAGAAAAATGAAACAAATGTGTGGTAGTCCAAATTAAGTCTTCTGATACTCACACATTTTTGGTTTTTAAAAAATAAAATCTTCATATTTACTACTACATCATATCAGTTAGAAAGCTAGAGTTACATTTTTTTAAAGCATATTAGTAACTGACTGATCTTATTCTGGATGTTTACCTAATCCTGCACTTGCACATGCAGACAGAAGCTGTTGTTGGTATTGCACACTTATCTACCAGTTGCATTACTAATTACTTGATTTGTGAACATGAGTTTAAGTTTTTCTGCATGTAACAAGTATATGTGCATTTTTGTGAGGTAATTTGTAGTGTCTTTCATTGCAAAATTGACCCTAAATGTTGTTTGTGGAATTGACGCTAAATGTTCTTTGTGGATGACAAAGATGTGTACAGAGATGATTTTAAACAATCTATTTAAACTATGCTATAGCGGTTCAAAAATGTGTAGAAACAACAGTTTGGACAATGACTGTAAAAATAACTCACTCACGCACCCAGAATGGATAGAAAACAAAACTATGCAATTTAAGATATAATCTGGGTCAGGTTTCAGAGTGGTAGCCGTGTTAGTCTGTATCAGCAAAAAGAACGAGGAGTACTTGTGGCACCTTAAAGACTAACAAATTTATTTGAGCATAAAGGGAAAGGTGTTTGGATGCAAAGTACACCTGATAAATTTGTGATGTGATTATATTTGAGGAGGGGGAGAAGTGAAAGGAAGTGAAAGTGAAGCAGAGTGAGGAGGAGTGGGGAAAGAAAATACCAAGAGGAGAATCACTGGTCTTTGAGAAATGGAAGGATGATGTGATGTGTTCCTATAGAGGTTTTTCTCCTATAAAACATCTTCCAGGATTGTGAGAATAAGTCTAGGGTGCTTTTCATTGAGAGAATTATTATTTTTCCTTTGCATAAATGATCATATGAAGTAAAAAGCAGTGGATGTGAGATTATAAGTGCAGTAGATAGCCATGGTACCATTTTTTGAACATAACATGCATTTAGACATGCATAGAGATATGTCTGTGGGCCAACATTATGGGTATGTAGCAGTCTAGGCGGGAGGGCTCAAAGAGAAACTGTATGCTCAGCTAGGGGGCTGGTGAGTGGAGAGCTGGTGCTCAGTGGAGCAGGATATATCTGTTTGTGTGATGCCTGTTGGAGCTGGTCAAGAGGAATGGCAGGACCAACCAAAGGGGATATCACCAGATATGCAGCATTTCCCCCTTTGAAGTGTTTAACAAGGTACAGTAACCCCATCTGAGGGGAGATGTAATCATCTTGTAGTAAGTTCAATGAACATAATTTATTATAAAATCTCTAGGTCATATCTATGGGATAGAATTAAATACCTGCATTCAGTCTGCATTACTTACCAGTCTGCTTTGTAATGTACTTTGAAACCTATAGATAAAAAGTGTGATGTAAAAGATCATTATTTGTTTTTTAACAACAGCTATGCACAGAACAAATACACCAGTATTACCCAGATCTCTCTATGGTTTTTACATGGATGTTTCCATTATTAGTAGTTATTCTGTGATTTAGGAATAATTTCTGTGTACACATGTTCCTTCTCCTACATCATTTGCTAACAGTAGCATATAAAGATATTCTTGTATAGGTATTTTTGCACGTCTTCTTTCTCTCATAAAGAAGGCATATGAAACTCTGGTTGTTCTTATTCAAAGTTGCAGCAGTCAGCAGTTCTGCAATTTAGTGCTAAGCACGATATGTGCACCATCTTTCAGTCATCTGGAAAATCTTGTACTGTGTATGCATCTTATTTTAGATCTTCAACCTAGGGATTCCATTTTGCTATCAATTCCTGTGCAGGTAGCTTTTGAACTGGAGCAAGATTTGCCTAGGCTAAAGATGTCTCCATTTATTAAAAGAAGTGCCTTATTGATTGATTGAATGAATGAATGAATGAACTACAACTTTATTTTGAAAGTATTGTGTTGCTCTTTTAATATTATATTTACGCTGTTATATTCACCAGTAAGGATGAGATTGTAGTAATGCAGAAGTTAAGGAATTCGTTGTTAACATCCCCACAGCAATCTTAGCTATCTCCTTACTTCTCTGTAGTTCGGGAGGATCATTCTTTATAAGCAGCAATACTAAATACAAGAGCCAAGATTTTAAAAATGGTGGACTAAATTAGGCTACTAAATCCAATTAGGCAACTAATAAGTGGTTTGATTTTGCAAAAGTGTTGAGCACCTAATAGTTCCTGTTGGGGAAAGAGGCTAGTAAGTAGGGCTAGGGAAGTGACATTGAAAAAGGGAAATAGGTGATGAATCATGACATGTTCATCAGCTCCCAGTGGTGTATCTCAAATCAGTAAAGATGATTAATGGGAATAACTTTTTAAAAATAATATTTTACTGATTAACTTATGACTCAGATATGGGGACTGATTCTCCTTTACATGCAAACCCCTTTATGCTGTTCTGACAGTTCCAGAAGTGTGTAAAGGTGTCGTGGTATAAATGAGAATTAGGAACGATTGAGGTAATCTGGAATAATTTTGGAAATCTAGATGTCATGATGTTTTAGGAAATAAAAGAAACAATAGAAAAACGTGTTAAGTATTTTAAAAAATATTATATTTAATAATGAAAATAAAGGTTTTTAAGTAGGCAGATTCTACCATTATGTAATATGACACATATGTAAAAATACAATTAGTATTGATTGTTTAAGTGTGTTACTGGTAACACTGTTTGGTAACATTATTAGAAAGCACCTACATCCTATATTCAGAAGTGACTTACGGTCTATCTACACTACAAATAGACATCCGCGGCTGGCTCATGCCAGCTGACTCACGTTCATGGGGTGTGGTTCTAAGGGGATGTTTAATTGTGGTGTAGACTTTTGGGCTCAGGCTGGAGCCTGGAGTGTCCCAGCATCCAGGCTGGTTTTTAATTGCAGTGTAGACATATCCTTAGGAGCCTAAGTCTCATTGCAAATGGGACTGAAGTACCTAAGTGACTTAAACATTTTTGAAAATTTTACTCTATGTGCAGAAGTGGTGATTGGAAATTAGGGCACTGAAATTCAGTTTTAGCTGTGGATCTCGACAGACCCCTAATTATGGAGTCATAATAATGTTTGATTTATATGTGATATCACATTGTTGGGTTTCAGACTTTATTATTTATTGCTTGTCTATATTGGTTAATAAAACTTACTTGCATTCTTTTAAAGGAATATACAAGTTATCCTTTGCTCTTCAAACTTTCCTCTGCTCCTCCATCCAGATACCAGTATGGGAGTCTGAACATGCATTCCAGGTTAGCTCTTAGGAGGAAACTGTGGACATTTTCCAGTTCATAGTGAATGCTTCGTATGTTCCACTTCATCTGTTCTCCAGCATTAATAAAGGCTTGCTCTCTTTTGCAAGTCTAGCACAAGAGGGCAGCATGATCCATTTTATCCTGGTCTAGTATTACAACAGTTTATTAGAAAAATAACAAAGATTCATCTGGTCTATTTTTAGAAGCAATCTTTCAGCATTGGACTTTCAATTTTTCAGTCTATACATTGGGCAATAATATGGTTCTGTGGTATTATCTCAATTACATACAAATATAATATTTTCCCTTAATTATTCTCACTGTAAGTTCGAAGCCTGTCTTCTAAGAGATTAGAGTCCACAAACTGTGTAGTCTTGTCACCAAAGGAGGCAGGTAACATTATGGATTTTACCTATTTGGCTCATATAAGGAGGACTCTAGCAACACTTAGTTTCTTTTTCTACTTGTTTGTAAGAAACATTTGTCATCAAATTTGACAGAACTCTGGGTTAGACACCAAGATCCCACAAGGAGTGATTGTTTAATTGAGAGCTCCTACTTTGAAATATAGTTCCATAGCTTTTAAATAATTGTGTTTATTTTTTCTGTTTCTTGGATCTTGTGGGCTGATCTTTCTTTCTCTCCTTAGAGAAGGGATGCTAGTCCTTGCAATAATTTTAGTTTTTGTGGATGGGCTACATAATTTTTCTGTTTAAATTTAGTAAACTGAAACCCGCTGCTGCCATGCTATAAGTGCCATAGGAATGAATAAAATAAATGATTCATATGTATGAATTTGTTCAGATAAAATAGAAACCTGTTTTCCCCTCAAAGCTCTGTCTAGAAGCAGAAGCACTACTGAGATGTACACAAAATTTTCTCAGTCTTTATAAACAAAACAAACAGACGCTTAGTACTCTTAGCACTCTGGGTTTCGGGCTGGGACTAGAACAAGAGGAGCCGCAATACTGTGGACTGCGGCCCTAACAGCATTTCTGGCCTGCTCAGCAGCAGAAAGTACTGAAAGTCTTGCAAGAAATGTCCTGTTTCTGGTGAAATTTTCAGCCCATTTGTGCCAGAGGGCTGGACAAGCTGTGAATAAGCGTTCAGTCTTTTGGGTGCTTCCATGCCAAACTTTTTGAGATTCAGGCATCATTATCATAGAAAGAAATAGTCCCTTACCTTTACAGCCAAAAATGATATATTAAACTGAAAGCTACTAGCCATGAGGCAAAAGCAAATCCCAACTATAAATGTGGTAGATAAAAATATAAAAGAAAAGTGGTTTTATAATGCAGTTTATTTTTTTCTACGGCATAGATTATTTAATTGTGGTGTTCATAAATCAACTGATTAAACACCTATAATTTGACACAGAAAGTTCCTTTGTTGGGTGAAAAGCATGTTCATCAATACACAAATGCCTGTCTGTTTTATTTGCAAGTTGAAAGTAGCTTCAAATGGGCAATGCTGTTAAGGTATTTAAATGTATAATATTTTCAACAAGCACATTATTTCAGCACTCTGAAAATTAGAACACTGATAATGAGTTTAAATTATAGTTCTATCAGTTGGATGGCAAAGTTGCTTAAGTTTGTGTACTTTAATCTATGCTTGTTCACACAAGTGGTTCTGCTGAATAAGTAGCATGTTTAAACAAGAAATACTGGTCTTAAATTCTATGATTTATGGTAGGTGATGTTTTGACATATGGGACAGGTAGTTTACAAGGCAAGGCTTCATGTTAAAATATTTCGCTAGTGTTATAATTCGTTGCTGATAAAATATTCAGTAGCAATGTCAGAAAATTGGTTATATGCCTATATGAGTGAAATTACTCAACTGGTTTCCTTTTATAACAAAATATATTATATACTGGGTTTTTAAAATAGTTTTTTGATGTTTCCTTGTGATCAAGATGAACTTCAAGGAATGGTGAATAAGGATAATAGCTATTTGACAGCTCCCTTAAGTAGAATATTTTTCATATTAGCTCAAGTTCCACAGGCTTTGTTTTTTTCCCTCTGTGAGCCAACTTTTAAAACATATTCACGTGTACACAGGTTTGTTAGTTTATGTTCAAAGGAAGGAGTTAGTCACTGTAAGACAACCTGTATTATAAAATAAAAACATACCCTCCTTTTCCTTGTTAGGAACAACAAATGTGAGTGATTATAAAGATGACAACACAATAGATTCCATCAATCATAAAGATCCTGAACAGCCACATAACACTCTAAATATTGTTTTTGTGTGTTTGAATGGAACTGTTTGTAGTTTAAAGTAGGTGTGGTAATTAAAACCTGTTTGATTGCTACATGTTTTGGTTTTTTTAAAAAGGTTTAATGTTTTTTCATATAACAATGGTTATATGTGCTTAGTCTTATCAGGGTGTGATATTAAATGATATTATATGGGAGTTGTTCACTTACTGATAGTCTCATAGCTTTTGTTACGAATTTAAATAGACTTACACTTACGTATATTTGATTGCTATTGTGATTCTGCCAATAACCTTTATAAAGTTGATTACTGTAGGAGTAGTCTAAGGTGAGTAAATATTACACCAGTATTTTGGTTACATTTATTATCTATTATCATAACCTATTTCATTTTTATTCTTATTTTTCTTTGTAATAATCATTGGCTGAAGCTCAGTCAGAAGCTGATAATGAGACAAGCCCACTACCTTTGCAGTTCGTCAAGTTGCCATTCACTCTATTTACCCTTAATGTGTGAAATAAAATTAAAATATTATAAAAGCTGTTTAGAAGAATACTGCACATATTTGAAACAGATATAGAGTGACACTTGTGCTTGCAGCCACTTCCCAGTGGCAGTGTCCTGCTTCACTGGCACAAGATTTCAAGTCCCTTCACAGAGATTTTCCATCTTCCTCACAGTAAGACCCCCTGCAAAAGAATGGCCTGCTGTGAATCTCATTTCTGACCGTATGCTGACCTGCCCAGATACTGCAATTCTATGCTGCCACTTGCTAAAGCAGTCAGAAAGGCAGCCATTCCATCTGAACCAGATGTAAAGGGGTAGGGAGAGAAGCTGACAAAGGGAAAGGAACCTAATTAAAAGTACTGAATTTAGAAGACTGAATTAAAGTCATTCATGAATGTGGCATGCAGAAAAGTAGAAGAGGAGTTATGCCATGGTTATAAACAGATTCAGGACATTTTAACAACTCACCACAGGTGGGAAGGAAACATTGATGGTTCAAGGCACTTTCAAAAGGAAACAAATGGAGAGTGATAATATTAGTGAAACAATGTGTGAGCGATTTAAAACTGAAACACTGAAGAATAGCCCAGTTAGTGTGACCCCACCATAAAATAAGGATTTGGAAATAGACAGATTGGTAGACAAGTATGGTTTAAAAGCTAGTAATAAGTGATCTGACCGATAGAGAAAGTAATAATATAGTTGTTTAAAAATTGTGGGAGGCTTCTAGGTTTGTTGTGAATTGGAAACAAAACAAAGAGTGTGAAAAAGTCATTCTGTCTTGCTGTTTATGGACAGAGCCCTTGGTCACAGCTATATCAGTCTTTGAAATATGAAACCAAAAGGCTTCCAGGAAACTGCACCTTGTGTTTAAAGTCATATGTTGGGATAATCAAATTTCTAAAAACCTTCTGTTAGTGTTTAATGTCATTTCTAATTGATAAAATGGATACAATTTAAAGCACAACATTGCCTGCAGAGACATCAACCTGCTGGGTGCTGTGAACTGAGCTGCTGCAAGTTGGAATGAACTGAAGAGCATTACAATTAAAAAAATGTTTCATTAACAGTGCTTTTCTGTTTTGTACTGCACGGAACTCTCTCTCCCAGATGATCCTGGGTAATCTGCACTGCAGCATCTGGATGAGTTAATTAGTCTCATACCAGACTGTAAGCATCTAGCAGATTATGCAACAGTTGAAGATTGTTTCTCTGCATGTGAGGCTCTTGAAGAAGACTGGGATGAAAAGGCACTTCTCAGATTTACAATCCAAAATAAAAATTTCAGTAGAAGATATGAATGAAAATTGGGATGATGCTATATCTAAAAGTCTACCTACTCCAGAAATCCAGATTAAAACCTGAACTATAGCAATCAGTAGCTGCGGGAGTGGCGAGATTTCTGCACTTGATAGTGATAGTGTTTAAGTGATCACTACTCTGATGTTGTTTAATTAGAAAAGGTAACAGGTAGAATTAATTCCCAAACCATTAGAAACAATCCAGAATAAATTAGCGTGTTGGTTTCCCCCCCCCCTTTTTTTTTCCAGAAAAAGATGTATGTTGGTGTTTTGTCAGCTATTTTAAATCACAGCGCATCATGCATTAATATGGGTAGAAATGCAGGAAGTCTAAAGAGAATCAAGATTTGGGTATTTGTGACATTATCTTCCACTGTATGAATATATCCTAAATAAGAACTTGATTTCGTATTTAGGTATGTAAGTGAAGGAACAGCTTGATGGGGTAGGTGTGTTGACAGATATCAGTATTTTAAATAGCTTTTGCATTAGTAAGTTATTGCCCTTGTATGGTGTCAAAGCTGATTGCCCACTCTGGAACTTTGAGTGCAGAAGGTGGGGGTCTGCAAGGATTCTAAAAATTAATACCGGCCACTCCAGGCTTGTATTAAACTCCCAAGATTGTAGCTTCTCTCTGACCTTGAATGGGTAGATGCTGCCACCACTCAAGTGCAAAAAAATCCCTTTTGAGAACCAGAAAAGCACACCTGGGAATTCCTTCCTGTGGGATACTCGCAAGCCCTTTCACTCCCGCTCCGGGGAAGAAGTGAGAAAGAAAAAAAAAGGAAATCAGCTGTTGCCACCAACTAATTAAACAACATATGCACAAACCTCTTAGGGCACAAAAATTCAATCCTGTTCTTAAAAAGGGTAAATTTTATTAAAAACAAAAAAGAAGAAAATTTGGAACTTAGTCTTTTTGCTAGATTTAAAAAGAACCACTTATAAGGGTTAAGCATCAAAATAATATTTTTGAGGTCCAGCTTAAAGGTTACAAGCAAAACAAAAGCATTTGGGGGTTAGCACAGAGGAGTCCACAAGCCAATAAGAAATAACCCTAATCGCGTCTTCTTCCTAAACATTCCCTCCTATACTTACATATCTGGGGTTTCAGATACGTAGTCTCTAGGTATGATCTGATGGTTTTTCATACCTGGCTTAAAGCTTGCTACGGCATAGTTTAGCCCTATTCCTGCTCTGCATCTCCTTTCTCTGGAGAACAACAACAGACAGCCAAAGGGGAGTCTTGTTTCAATTTTAAAAAGTTCTAGCCTTCCCACTGGCTCTTTTGGCAGGTGCCCACTCACTTCCTTTTACTTATGCATGCAGTCAGACTTTTTAACCCTTTACAGGTAAAGCAAGTAGAGAACAGCTACCAAGAGGGATTTTAAAGCTAACTGGCTGGCTGGGTGTCCATAAAAGGAAGCTACTCCTCCCCCCCTTCATTTATCACATATGGCTTTGTTTAATTCATTATTTTTTAAGAGTAAAAAACATAAAAAGTAGACATATGTTGTGTGTCCACTACAGAGGCTCTGGGAAGTGACTCCATAGCTAGGGTAGTATTCTAAAATGGGTGTGTGTGTGTGGAAATTTCCCTCTAAATGTTAGGTGTCCATTTGGGGTGAAATTTTACACTAGTTTAATTTTTATCCCCTTTTGAATGTTCCATGCATTTTGATTTGGTTTATCATATTTTTAATAGGAAGCATTTGAATTTGGTCTCCTGCTGAATTAATTTCCTTGGCAGTCCTGTTTTATATTGTTGATCAATATCTTTTTAAAAACATTGTCTATCTATGCAAAACTTGGCAGGGGGGTGTCTTTTGAGAACAACTCGTGGAATCGGAGTTTTTAAGAAATAAAATGGTGAACTGAGGATCATATTTAACCATTATAACAAAGCTTATGCACTGTGCACACTTGGTGGGGCAGGGAGCTTGGATGCCCACAGGGCTAATGGGTTTATCCGTGGGGGAGTGTGTCAGGGTGTGCATACAACCCTATTTGGTTGGTTGATGGGTCTGGGTGTGCACAATATCTTCTCAGTGATGAACTACAATTTTTTCTGTGAGATTTTATTCTATAACTAGGAAGGACTCATGAATACCTGATGATTAAGGCTACAATTTAGTCATGGGTATTTTTAGTAAAAGTCATGGACAGGTCATGGGAAGTAAACAATAATTGTACTCTTCCATCCACAACTACATGCCTTACCAGTGCCCGGGGCCAATGGCACCAGCTGCCGGGGTCTGCGGACTGTTGCCAGTGCCAGCGGATGACCACAGCTGCTCCAGCTGACTGGCCAGCAGGGGACCACTGCCCGGGGCCAGCAGACCTCGGCAGCTCTGACCAGTCATGGACAATGAGCCGGAGAATGCCAAGAATAACTGATGAATGCAGTGCATGAATTAGCCCAAACCGGAGGATTTATTGATGGCCTAGAAGAGTGGTTACCTCTAAGGGAGCCATTTGGTCCCTACGAAAGGAATGACACATGTATGGACTCCACTAACTTGGGGAAGTCCTTGTGCTGGTGGGGATCTTGTGTGCTCAAGATCCATGAAATTGCTTGAGGCACTTGAGTCCAGCAGCACCTCTACGTTGGTGTCAGGCATGGCAGGGTGCCAGAGTTGAAGATGTTTTGGATGCTGATTGGCCATCACCAGGATACCATGAGACAAATGTTGGCCTGCAAGGAGAGGAGAAAGGCTCTATTGGAGCTGGAACTTGGTGTTTCCCAAGTGACCGCAGCTCAGACCATTGTAGGGCTGCTTGATGGAAGTGTCCTGGTTCCCATACAGTATAGGCATAGGCCCAATGCCTGGCACTGATTCTTCTCCATGTTAGAATCATAGAATATCAGGGTTGGAAGGGACCTCAGGAGGTCATCTAGTCCAACCCCCTGGCTCAAAGCAGGACCAATCCCCAATTTTTGCTGAAGATCCCAAATGGCCCCCTCAAGGATTGAACTCACAACCCTGGGTTTAGCAGGCCAATGCTCAAACCACTGAGCTATCCTTCCCCCAGGAGAGGTGGGGCTGATCCAACTGCATTTGTTAGGTTACTTGGAGTCTGTCTTTGCTTCAAGCCCTGAATCCTGACAAACACTAACCCATAAAAGTAAGGAAATGAAAAGTTAAGCCACCGAGCGATTTGTACTATCTACTCTTCCATCCATAACTACGTCTTACCAGTGCCACAGCTACTGTACCTCAGACAATATACCTCCATCTCTACTTTGCCTATCTAGGAATGCCATCCTTCCATCACCTTCTTTAAACTTCCCCCTGCACGTACTTTTTTACCACTCTAACTTCTCCCAACACAACCCTACACTAAACGACTCCTGGTGTTGAGGGAAAAAAGAATATGATGAACGGGTGCATGCAGAAAGGTAAATAAAGGCCACAGTTAAGATTGTGGTGCATGGTCTTTTGTGTATGGCAGTTGTGGTAATGATAGTGTGTTGGTCGGTGGAGAAGATGGTATATGTACAGTTTGGTGGCTTAACTTGTCATTTCCTTGCATTTTTCAGGCACTTTGTCAGGCACAGTACTTCACAGTTTTGTCAGGCACACTATTTCATGGTGAAATTTTAATACATATAAGATACAATATAGACCCCTGCTAATTTAGTAAATAGCACACATAAAGCCTCATATTGTGGTGGATCTTTTTCCATCAAAGAGATCTGGTCACGGCTTCCTCGATAGCTCATCAACATTGTTCCTTAGTTGACTGGAAAGGTCACAAGAAAACAAACACAAAGTACTTTCTTCTCCTCGGCCACAGCATTCTCACTCCATAAATTAAGGACAACATTTAGATCCCAAAGCTGGGTTTCCCACATGTAAGCGTATTGTACCAGCATTGAGATTAGACCAGGATGGTTTCAAAATCTATTTTTAATATTAGATATTGATCCTGCAATGTGCATTTATTGCTATTTAAAAGGCCAAGAAGTATGCAACTAAATACATATGGCATCATCCTAACAAACATTGGTATGTTCTTTCTGATAACTCATTACACTTACTCAGCAAAACAGACCATGGCATAAAACTTCTGTCTTCGAGTCAAGAGATTTAAAACGTATGGTTAAATTATGACTCCTTCTGTTAAAGCTATGGTGTGGGTGGGGTGGAAAAAGGGTAGGAAGTGTGGTGATAATGGGAGGCATTATGCATACAGAACAGGAGCAAATATGATGCCTCTGGTGGTGCTGGAGAAGCACACTCCATAGTACTCCTTTGTATAACCACTGAAAAGATGTAGCATGGATTGCCCCCAACAGACCTCTCCAAAGCCTTCTAATACAAAGGAAGCATGGCTACAACATATCTGGATTGTTCAGAGCTGGTGGCAGCATCTCTCCCTCTCTCTCTCTCTCCCTGCTCCAAGAAGGGCAGGCAGCTACATTATCACTACTTTCTTTGCATGGGAGCACTGGCTGGCTGGCAGGGCAAGGCTAACAACCTCTCTCTAGCTCCCACAGTGCCTACACTGGAGCAGCCATTATTTGGCTCATAGCTTCATTACTAAAACTGTTTTCCCTAATTAAAATGAAGTTAGGACACTTTTAATTAAAATATATTTATTGCAAACTAGTAAACTTCTACATGTCAAGCTGCTAGATGATGATATAGGGACACTTTTTTTCCTCCACAGGAACATCTCAGGTACAAGATGAGGAAACTCCAGATTCACTCACTATCCAAATCCAAATCAGTCTGTGTGGGAGGAGGTTTGCCCCACTCCACAGAGTGGAAAGGGGATCTGGCCTCCAAAATTCACACGTCACAAGATATTATTGAATCCCAGACATCTGGTGGAGGCCCAGGCTATCTATATACAGACATATATTGTGGTTCACAAATCTTACTCTTTCTGCAAGTGACAGCATGAATAGGTTGGTTTTGGCTGCCGTTGAACCAGTATCCCTTTTGGGTAATGTGGAAAGGTTTTTATTATGGGAAGAACAATCCACTTAGGGAGATCTGCAAATAATTTTTTTTAAAATTTGGGCTTGTGGCCTTTTCTGCTTCTTTATTACTCCTGGGGGAATTCTGTGCCAAAATATTAAAAATTCTGCATATTTTATTTGTCAAAATAACACAATATAATCATGCCAGTTTCCATTATTTTAATCATTTATTTCAAAATACCTGTCAGCAAGTATGTCTGTAATAATACAGACAAAAATGAAAAGGTTCAGGAAATATATTTTTTAACAAATAGATTCGTTACTAGGCAAATTAATGTATTAATTACGAGTAATTCATTTAAACTACAGTGTGTGCAAAATCTTTGCCAAATGTGTCTTTGCCCAAAATGTTAGTCATTGAAGTCCAATTTGTGTTAAGAAAAAAATAGTCTGACTAAAAAACATTCCATTGTTAATTGCTCAACTTTCATTCTTTTGCTGTTGTCATTTCTCAGTCTCCAATCACCTTTAGCCTTGTCTATAGGAAAAAAGAGTTTCCTTCTGCTATTGCTAGTCACCAGCGAATGCAGTTGAACATCATGGTGAACAATGGTGAACACAGTTTGTCCTTGGTTGCACTTGCAGGTGTAGCACAAGTTCAGCTGCATCTCTTTGAACACCCATTGTCAATAATGGATACTTTTCCGAGTGTAGGCAAGGTTATCTAGTCTTCCAGGACAATTGACGTGAATTTCTCATGTAGGAAAACAGCTACCATTTCTTTTTTTAGGACCTTCCCTATACATCAGACCTTCGCAATACATCTTTTCCTTTGCACATCAGCTGTAACCCCCCCAAAACCCAGTCACCCCCACCCCCTAAATTCGAACATCCATTCCATTTCTATGCTAGTGCAGTTATTTTATGTGTGTGATCCCTGTGGTCTTCCTCGGATACAATATCCTGGAGTGGCTGTCACCTCTTCAATTAGTCTAGCCCTTCTGAATGGATGGAGTCCTGACCATGAGGTTTTTGTATGCAGGACTTCTTGCAGTATGAGAGTCAGTGTGGAGCATGACAGAGAAGCATTGCCCTCATTTATGGGTCAGTTGGCTTCTTTGCTCTTTCTTGCTCTACATGGCAGAAACGAACATGTGACCTATAGTGCTGACTATTTGCAATATATATTGTAGCACATATATATATAAAATGCCTTTTATTTTCATTATGATCTATAAACAATGATCAATCATTGCAGCACCCAGTGAGCTAGGTACTTTCATATTTCCAATTTACAAATGGAGAAATCGAGATTAATTTAGGTGCTAAGGTTCCCAGGCCTATGTTTAAACATTTATACAAAATCCTGTTGAAGTGACACTGCATATAATCTTAGTACTTCTCATAACGGATCTGCGGAAGCATTTATTTCCCAACCAGGAAAAAAATCTCAGTTTGAGGGTGACTATATGTGTTGTGAAATGTCCAGACAATAGAGCCCAATGTTCTAAAATTGCTAGTAGTTTTTTTTTTTTTAATTTGGGGAAGGGAAAAAAGATGCATACAAAATTTGTCTTACTTTGAGTAAAAGCTACTATTATTAGTTCTTCAAAAGTAATTCTGGTATTCCTTGACTAAAAGAGAGTGTAATTCTGGAAGATGCCTTAGATGATAGTAGACCTCTTTATTCATCTTGCACATCTTTGCTATTCGGAAGGAACTTCTTGGTACTTGGATAGGATGGAAGGTAATAATATAGGACATTTCAAGTCAAAAGTTATTCATTATGTAATCAAGTTCTTGTTAGTTTTTCAAAAATGTTTCTCTTTTCTGTCGCAATTCTATTGATCACAGAAAAATTGTAATAATCTTTCTAACATTTTCAACAATTTTAGACTTGTTCTAATCGTCAGAAATTTATCCAAAGGAATAATTTCAAAAGAGAACCAATTCATCCTGTGAGAGAATATTGACTTGAGGTTTCTTTCTGAAGCATTGACAGGTATATTGAAGACCTTCATTTTTGAACTATGTTACTAATGACGGCAGTACATATTTTTTGGTAATAAAGTAAGCTAGTTACCAGCATTGACACATACAATGAAATTTAGCATCGTCTTCAAAGTCATTTACCAAACACTGTTTATATGTATGTGTAAAAAAACAACAACAACAAAATACAAAACCCACAATTCCCGCCCCCCTTATCTTAATGATTAATCCAGTGATGCTCAGTCTGTAGTAGAGACTCAGGGGAATTGTTCTGCAGGTGATCATTCTAAAACAGGTGTCAGACACATGAATGGGGCAGAAGGCAGAAAGCTTGCATTGATGCTGTATTCTATGTGTGGGATGGACTTGAGTGTGACCCGGTCTGTTATCTGTCACCTTTCACCAGTACTAAATTCACTTATAATATTAGAAATATAGTTGGAAAAAGGATTGTTTCCTTTTTTTTTTTGTAATGCTGTCAAAATAATTTTAGTGAAATAGCTATGGCTGCACTGTGTTGATATTTTTAGCCAATTGATTTTGACTACACCTGTGGTTGGATATTAAAAATGTTTGAGAGATCCAAATAACCAAGCACAGCCAATTTATTGTCTATAGACAAAGAAATATGGTGCACAAAAGAAAGAGTTAATACATCAGCAATGCATCTAGGGAAGCAGTGTGTTCAGTTCATATTACACAGAAGGTGTGCTTTGGAAATATGTATTTAAATTGGCTATATTTATGGCATGGTTTCACAAGTTACAAAACATTCTTTTCAGAGTAGCAGCTGTGTTAGTCTGTATTCGCAAAAAGAAAAGGAGTACTTGTGGCACCTTACAGACTAACAAATTTATTTGAGCATAAGCTTTCGTGAGCTACAGCTCACTTCATCGGATGCATTCAGTGGAAAATACAATTGAAACTCAGTTTCTGCCAGTTCCTTAACTTATTGTTTTGTACCTTGCTTATCTTTGTTTGCAAAATAGCATTTCAGTTACTGGTCCATGAAGGTACCTCCCAAGCTTGTATTGGGGCAGAACAGTAATGTACTTTGTTTCTGACAGTTTTCCTATCCCCTTATGCCAAATGCTGAGTTGTTCTGTATCCAGTATTGTGGGATATGCCAGTTAACAAGAGTGAACAGCATTGTGGGAAAAAACAGTACAATTCAGTTGGAGTAACTGCCAAAATTTATACATACAATATCCATATTGTGCGTTTAATCCATATGAATGTAAGAAGTAATACATACATATGTTGACCAACACCTTTAATCTATTGCTAGCAGGGACAAAAATTATTTGTAAAAAGAAAAATTGTGTTATCAAACTAATCTCAGTCATGTTTTCAGCCACAGATACAACCCTATGAGATCAATTTCCATGGTAATAGCCATAGAGTCTGCTTTTGTTGTGTGGACTTGCCATGAGCTCTTGCCATTAGTTTATCACTTTGACAATGGCACTGCTCTCTTTGCACCCCTCCATTGGATCCCAATTCTCTGTGGCATCAAATATCAGTTCCTTCTCTTCATTTTCAAGGCCCTTCATAGTCAATCCCCACGCTACCTATCGTCTCTCATTTCTTTTTCATCGACACTCGCTTCTGATTGGTCCATGGTGCCAATCTCCATCTTCATTTGTTAAGTTTTCAAATAAGCACCTTCATGTCTTTTTCCATGCTGTCCCTGAAGACTCCCCATAAACATCTGCAAGCCTCCTCATTACCCACTTTCAAATCCCTCCTCAAAAGCCCTTTGTGCTGTGTTGCCTACAAAAGACTTGACATGGGGAGTAGTGGGGGCAAAATACCCAACTGGCTTCAAGACTCGGCTTGATAAGTTTATGCGGGGGATGGTATGATGAGACTGCCTACAATGGGATGTAACCGATCTGCCACTCCTAGTTGCAAATATCTCCAAGGCCAGTGATGGGACACTAGATGGTGAGGGCTCTAAGTTACTACAGAGAATTCTTTCCCAGGTGTCTGGCTGGTGGGTCTTGCCCACATGCTCAGGATCTAACTGATTGTCATATTTGGCTTCAGGAAGGAATTTTTCCCTGGGTCAGATTGGCAGAGACCCTGGGGGGTTTTCACCATTCTCTGCAGCATGGTTCAAACTAGTGTAAATGGTGGCTTCTCTGTAACTTGAAGTCTTTAAATCATGATGAGAGGACTTCAGTAACTCAGCCAGCGGTTATGGGTCTATTACAGGAGTGCAGGAGGTCAGACTAGATCAGGGGTTCCCAAACTTGGTTCGCGGCTTGTTCAGGGTAAGCCCCTGGTGGACCACGAGACAATTTGTTTACCTGAGCGTCCACAGGTATGGCTGCTTACAACTCCCAGTGGCCATGGTTCGCCGTCCCCGGCCAATGGGAGCTGTGGGAAGCGGTGGTCCGGCCCGCATTGCTGCCCACAGCTTTTGGGTATCCAAAATACTGTGTGAGGTAACATGAGGGCTTTCTACAACATCGTAGATACATGAAAAAGAGATTGGTGGACTGCTTAAAAAGCACTTGGGCTTGGTGTACAGAAGTGAATCATACATCTTTGGCTCTAGTTTTAATGGGAATAGAGGTTCTGTTGCAATAGACTTGAAACAATAAAGAAGACACCAAAATATGCCACTCCTTTAAGAAAGGAAACCTGACTGGTATAATGCTTGTTCTGAAAACTGTTTGCATCTTGAAGTATGTCTTTCTATTTCTGCTATAATTCCAAACACAATTCTGGAAGGAAACAGAGCAGAGCAAAGAAGCACTTATTTTAATTACTGAACTCTAGACAATCCTCAAAGAGTATCTAATACTTCCATCTAATTCAGTGTGCAACAGAATTTCTGTTGAGTCTTCCAAGTACTCCAGACTTTGTAAAATAAAGCCCCTTTCTTCACAATTGTCCAATTTCATTGAATCTCAAATCCTGGTGATAGATTTAATTGTCATCAAAATAAGTCTTGGTTTCTGTAAATTGTTTGATCTCAGTTGCTTTAGAAGTGACAATATATTTTCTTTTACAGAGTTTAGATATTGTTTTCATGTGGTATGCGGAGTGAAGTTTGGACCTACTAAAGATATTACTTCAATTGTTTGATTTCTGTCAGGAAGGCTTACACAAAAAGCTTAGTCTCAGATCCTTTAAAGTTCAAGCATCTGCCACTAGGGACAAAAATTTATTTTCCTGTAGGCAGTCACCCTTCATTATAGATTATAGTGCTTCTTCTTTTAGCAGATAATCTAATTTAAACCTGAGAGATGACTCATGCATCCTCAATAGGATTCAAATCTAGTTTAAATTCTCAGATGTCAGAACCTTCTTGTGTCTCTTTTCTAAACATAAAAGTGATCCTTTGGTTGTCTGTTTCTGCTGAGGAGAATAGAGGAATTGAGTATGTGTAGAAGCAACTAATTAACATTATTTTCAAAATATTTCTGTAGTACTTGAAAACACCTAGAGTTTGTTACTAATGTTCATTTGGATTTCCACACTAAGGACCCTGTTCTTCAGTCACTTTTAAAGCACATAATTTAAGCTCTCATCCTGCAAGATGATCCATGTGAGCAGATGCCCATCTTTAAAAAAGGGAAGAAGGAGAATCCAGGGTTCTACAGACTTGTCAGCCTCACCTTAGTCCCTGGAAAAATCATGAAGCAGATCCTCAAGGAATCCATTTTGAAGCACTTGGAGGAGAGGAAGGTGATCAGGAACAGTCAACATGGATTCACCAAGGGCAAGTCATGCCTGACCAACCTGATTGCCTTCTATGATGAGATAACTGGCTCTGTGGATATGGGGAAAGCAGTCGACATGTTGTTCCTTGACTTTAGCAAAACATTTGACACAGTCTCCCACAGTATTCTTGCCAGCAAGTTAAAGAAGTATAGGCTGGATGAATGGACTATAAGATGGATAGAAAGCTGGCTAGATTGTTGGGCTCAACCGGTAGTGATCAATGGCTCCATGTCTAGCTGGCAGCTGGTATCAAGTGGAGTGCCCCAGGCATTGGTCCGCAAGTTCACGGATGACACTAAGCTGGGGGGAGAGGCAGATACACTGGAAGGTAGGGATAATGGAAGATTGGACAAATGACCAGGGAAGAGTATAAAAATATTGCTTGGGCATGCAGGAGTGAAATCAGGAAGGCCAAATCACACCTGGAGGTGCAGCTAGCAAGAGATGTTAAGAGTAACAAGAAGGGTTTCTTCAAGTATGTTAGCAACAAGAAGAAAGTCAAGGAAAGTGTGGGCCTCTTACTGAATGAGGGAGGCAACCTAGTGACAGAGGATGTGGAAAAAGCGAATGTACTCAGTGCTTTTTTTGCCTCTGTCTTCACGAACAAGGTCAGCTCCCAGACTGCTGCACTGGGCAGCACAGCATGGGGAGGAGGTGACCAGCCCTCTGTGGAGAAAGAAGTGGTTCGGGACTATTTAGAAAAGCTGGACGAGTACAAGTCCATGGGGCCAGATGTGCTGCATCTGAGAGTGCTAAAGGAGTTGGCGGATGTGATTGCAGAGCCATTGGCCATTATCTTTGAAAACTCATGGCGATCGGGGGACGTCCCAGACAACTGGAAAAAGGCTAATGTAGTGCCCATCTTTAAAAAAGGAAAGAAGGAGGATCCTGGGAACTACAGGCCAGTCAGCCTCACCTCAGTCCCTGGAAAAATCATGGAGCAGGTCCTCAAGGAATCAATTCTGAAGCACTTAGACGAGAGGAAAGTGATTCATGGATTCACCAAGGGCAAGTCATGCCTGACTAATCTAATTGCCTTCTATGATGAGGTAACTGGCTCTGTGGATGAGGGGAAAGCGGTGGACATGTTGTTCGTTGACTTTAGCAAAGCATTTGACACAGTCTCCCACAGTATTCTTGCCAGCAAGTTAAAGAAGTATGGGCTGGATGAATGGACTATAAGGTGGATAGAAAGCTGGCCAAATTGTCAGGCTCAACGGGTAGTGATCAATGGCTCCATGTCTAGTTGGCAGCCGGTATCAAGTGGAGTGCCCCAAGGGTCGGTCCTGGGGCCGGTTTTGTTCAATATCTTCATTAATGATCTGGAGGCTGGTGTGGATTGCACCCTCAGCAAGTTTGCAGATGACACTAAACTGGGAGGAGTGGTAGATATGCTGGAGGATAGGGATAGGATACAGAGGGTCCTAGACAAATTAGGGGATTGGGCTAAAAGAAATCTGATGAGGTTCAACAAGGACAAGAGCAGAGTCCTGCACTTAGGATGGAAGAATGCCATGCACTGCTACCGATTAGGGACTGAGTGGCTAGGCAGCAGTTCTGCAGAAAAGGACCTAGGGGTTTCAGTGGACGAGAAGTTGGATATGAGTCAACAGTGTGCCCTTGTTGCCAAGAAGGCCAATGGCATTTTGGGATGTATAACTAGGGGCATTGCCAGCAGATTGAGGGACGTGATCATTCCCCTCTTATTCGACATTGGTGAGGCCTCATCTGGAGTACTGTGTCCAGTTTTGGGCCCCACACTACAAGAAGGATGTGGAAAAATTGGAAAACATCCAGCGGAGAGCAAAAAAAATGATTGGGGACTGGAACACATGACTTATGAGGACAGGCTGTGGGAACTGGGATTGTTTAGTCTGCAGAAGAGAAGAATGAGGGGAGATTTGATAGCTGCTTTCAACTACCTGAAAGGGGTTCCAAAGAGATGGATCTAGACTGTTCTCAGTGGTAGCAGATGACTGAACGTGGAGTAATGGTCTCAAGTTGCAGTGGGGGAGGTTTAGATTGGATATTAGGAAAAACTTTTTCACTAAGAGGGTGGTGAAGCACTGGAATGAGTTACCTAGGGAGGTGGTGGAATCTCCTTCCTTAGAAGTTTTTAAGGTCAGGCTTGACAAAGCCCTGGCTGGGATGATTTAGTTGGGGATTGGTCCTGCTTTGAGCAGGGGGTTGGACTAGATGACCTCCTGAGGTCCCTTCCAAACCTGATATTCTATGATTCTATAGGGTCCAGAGTGACCTAGACAAACTGGAGGATTAGGCTAAAAGAAATTTGATGAGGTTCAACAAGAACAAGAGCCCAGTCCTGCACTTAGGACGGAAGAATCCCATGCGCTGCTACAGGCTGGGGACTAACTGGATAAGTGGCAGTTGTGACATTCCCCTGGTGTTATCTGGACCGGTGATCTGCTAGGTCACTCCAATTGTTGACTCTGGGAGCCAGCCTTACCCTGCTCTGCTGTGAGAACCCCCCACTCCCGGGAGGTTCACGCACTGCCTCTGGCATGTAAGCTGCTCCCAGCTACGTGAGAGAGCACTGTTGGCCAGCCGCTGCATGGATTGTGCAAACGAATGACACTAACCAATAGCTCCGGTCCCAGACACAACCCTAGGAACCTCCATCTTGCAGTGTCCAGTGATGCCTGCTGGACGCTGCAAGCTTATATGAGTTCGTCAATTTAACAAAGGAATTGGTATGCACCAGGCTTGTTATCCCAAGGGGACTCTCTGACACGCTTTAAACCAAACGCACTGCTTCAGGTGAATAAACAAATGTATTAACTACAAAAGATAGATTTTAAATGATTATAAGTCAAAGAACAAGAAGTCATGAAATAAAAGTAAAATGCATTCTAAGTTGATCTTAACACTTTCAACGCCCTTACAAACTTAGATGCTTCTCACCACAGGCTGGCTGGTTGCCCTTCAGGCAGGCTCTTCCCTTTGATCAACGCTTCAGTCACTTGGTGGTGGTGTCTGTAGATGGAAGTGGAAGAGAGAGCACATGGCAAACGTCTCTCCCTTTTATCATGTTCTTTCTTCCCTCTTGGCTTTTCCGCACCCCTTCAGAGTCAGGTGAGCATTACCTCATTGTAGTCCCAAACTGAGCAAGGGAAGGGGGGTGACTCACTCGAGAGTTCAACAGATCCTTTGTTGCTGCCTAGGCCAGCGTCCTTTGTTCTTGTGAGGCTGGGCTGAGTTTGTCCCATACATGCCCTAATGAGGTGAGAACTGCCCCTCTGCTCCTGGAGAGTTTTGCGTGGGCTTGTTTTAAGCCATGAGGACACATTTTCAGCCTCACAACTATATACATGAAATTACAACCTATAACATTACTGTAATAACAACGCTCAGTGCATCATGAGTCTTCCAAAGACACCCAACATGACAAACTTTGCATTGGATACCACAGAATCATATTATAAGGATGAACATGGGATTGCAGGGTGTTCCCCCAAGGTACAGAGTGTCACAGCAGTTCCGCAGAAAAGGACCTGGTGATTACAGTGGATGAGAAGCTGGATATGAATCAACAGTGTGCCCCTGTTGCCAAGAAGGCTAACGGCATACTGGGCTGCATTAGTAGGAGCATTGCCAGTAGATCGAAGGAAGTGATTATTCCCCTCTATTCAGCACTGGTGAGGACACCATCTGGAGTATTGTGTCCAGTTTTAGGCTCTCCACTACAGAAAGGATGTGGACAAATAGGAGAGAGTCCAGCAGAGGACAACAAAAATGATTAGGGGGCTGGGGCACATGACTTATGATGAGAGGCTGGAGGAACTGGGCTTATTTAGTTAGCAGAAGAGAAGAGTGAGGGAGCATTGAATAGCAGCCTTCAACTACCTGAAGGGGGGTTCCAAAGAGGATAGAGCTCGGCTGTTCTCAGTGGTGGCAGATGACAGAACTAGGAGCAGTGGTTTCAAGTTGCAGTGAGGGAAGTCTTGGTTGGATATTAGGAAAAACTATTTCACTAGGAGAGTGGTGAAGCACTGGAATGGGTTACCTAGGGAGGTGGTGAAGACCCTTTATCACTTGGCCCCTTCTGTCTTACCTTATCAGGACCCATCTTTTTGGCTCAGCCAGTGATGGCAACCTATTATTATTATTTATTAATAATCATAAGCATACTAGAGAAATGTGGTCTAGGCAAAATTACTATAAGGTGGATGCACAACTGTTTGAATGACCATATTCAAAGAGTAGTTATCAATGGTTTGCTGTCAAATTGGGAGGGTATATCTAGTGGGATCCCATAGGGGTCAGTCCTGGGTCTGGTATTATTCAATATTTTCATTAATGACTTGGATAATGGAGGGTGGGGGAAGGTCTGTAACACACAAGCCAAGTGAACAATGTGACAGCAGCAAACAGTATATTAGTTCCACAATATTTTGGGATTGGAGTTACTAAATGAAAAGAAAAGTGAAGGGGGAGTGGGGACATTGTAGAGAATGAGACTGAAGGGACAGGATGGGGAGATGAGGGTAAGAGGGACAGATGTGGAGTGAAGCTCAGCTGAAGAGCCTATGAAGGAACAAGGAAAGTGGGGGAGGGGGAGATAGAGCCATTCAGCAGAGGCAGAGAAAGTCCAAGAAGAACTGTAGAACATTCTCTGAATGTCCAAAGGTCCCAGATTTGGCTACTTCTGCAGCTGCTCCTACCAGCTGGAGTTTGATTCCTTTCTGCAATTTCCTCCCAAAGCTACATGGCAGAGGGGAGATCCTAGTGCTCCCATATTAGAGCGTCTCCCTTGCACAATTCTGGCTCCAGAGGGATACGTCGGAGGTAGCCCTGGCTGGACCCCATTTTAAGTCCTGCCCCACAGTGCTGAGGTTGCTTCTCCTCCTACCCACTGGAGTCTCTGTAGCTGGTTCCTCCCTGCAGTTTTTCTCCTGTCCGTCACCACTTTGTCTGCTTCTCTCACAAGGTCGTATATGTGTTCTTCATGCCCTCTGTGCATGAAAGACTGTCCTGAACTTATTCACAAAGTAGATCTACTACTTTATTGTTCTTGAAGTCCTTTGTCAAGAGCCATCTCTGCCATGATTCCCATAGTTAAACTACCAATGGATAATGGCTTGTAGAAATTTATTAACCTCTTCCTCTTTTTTAATTTTATTTATTTTTTCCTTAAAAGTAGGTCTTGTGACTCCATTACTGTTACCCTCTTCTCCCTTTTCCTGTCCATTTCCCTTGTTATCTGCTGCAATCCTTTGTGTCTGTGTTTTGTCTTAATCTAAATTGTGAGCCCTTCAGGGCAGGGACTTTCTCTTACTGCATTCGTATCCAACACCCAGCACAATGGGGTTTTGAGTCTCACTGTGCCTTTGGGTGCTACCATAATGCAAATAACTAACAATAGCACCACCATGTGGCAGTCCTAAACACTACACTTTTGTTTAATTTGTTTCTATTTTGTAATCACTTGTTGACTTGTTGGTCCAGTATAAATCAAAGCTTAAAATATACTTTTTAAGTATATTTGTAATTGCGTAACGTATTTCCAGAGACATGAAAAAAGTTAGATTTATAGGATCATGAGATTTTTTTCCCCTTTAGAGTGATTTGCTTTTAACATACATGCATGTCTCAAATGTAACCTACTTCTTAATGTAAACAATCTATCTTTCCGCTCTCAAAGAATGGAGATGATACAATTAAATTATGCTTGTGTATGATAAGGAATGATCACTGTGGTGAACGCTGAAGAATATTCATAAGGTGTAAAGTTTGCTTTCATAGGTTTAGTTTCATGTATCACTGCCCTTGTATTTATCACTAGAACCCACTGGGATAAATCATGACATTGTATTCTAATATTAACTACTTTGTGTAACTGTAATGACTGGTACGGTTTACATCTTTAAGAAATGTAAATTTCTAATAGCTGACCAGTAGAGGGGGTATATTACCGTTGTCAAGTATTATTACTTAAAATAATGTGGATTTTTCTCTTTTTGTTTCATATATCTAATCTTATATGCCATTATGGATTGCTTAAGGAGAAATTGTTAACTTTGTTTGTCTAATTAGAAATATAGGGTATAAGATTTCCTATACATTCAAACAGCTTTGCTGTTAGTGAAAGCTATAGATAAGGCTGTATAATTATTTTTATGATAACCCCTTTTTTCAGAAGCTGATTGCTCAAAGGAAGTTTTACCAAAAAAAAAAAAAAAAATCCTATGCATAATCTCTGTCCATCAGTTTGTGTTATCATTGTGGAAGGAGGGAGGAAAATTGAAGGAAAATTTATTCAGCCATCTCTTAGTTTTAGTCAGAGAGAAATTTTTTTCCCCTCATTCTAAAAAACTCTGTTACAATTCCAAGATTGGGAATAAAGGGCGAAAGACTAGCTGCAGATTGCCTCCAGCTGGATAGAGGCCAAACTCAACATCCTGCAAAATTTAAGTTGCTCTTTGAACCTGATGGTGGGGTAAGCACACTTACACTGTTGTTGTGCCACTCCTAAACACAGTGGGTAGAATAATGGCCCCATTAAAGTCAGTAGCAAAACTCCCACTGGTTTCAGTGGGGCCAAGATTTCAATTATATTCTATATAGATTTGTATACCACGCTCATCACTGTAGTAACTGTGTGCCTTCTAGTACTACATCAGGTAGTGTGACTACATCTATGCCATGTGTTTGTTCTCTTGTCCTGTCCTTAGAGGGTGAAGGGCATGGAGTGGAGTGTCTTATTTTGGTAAGGTTTTTTTGTTTGTTTTTTGTTAAATATTCCTGTTGTTATGTATTTATATTAGAGAAGGGAAGGTCAAAGAAATGTGCCTTGCACTTGGAGTGGAAGGTGGTGAGGTTTGTGATAGTCTTTACTTCCTGGGGGAGTTTATTCCATAGTCTTGGACCAGTCCTGGAGAAGGTTCTGCCTCCCACACACAGACAAGTTTTACTCTTATTGTTGAGAGTTCCGTTGTTGCAGAGGAGTGAAGTTGTCGACCATGATGTTCATCCTGGAGCTTTAAGTGGTCTTTTAAGTACAGTGGGCCAAAGTCACGAAGCTCTTTGAAGATGAGGACCAAGATCTTGAACTTGATTCAAAATTCTGTGGGCAACCAATGTAAAGAACAGGGAATAGATCGGATGCAGTCATGGTAGCCTGTGTTGCTGAGAAGATGCATTGTAGCATTTTGTATTAGTTGGAGTTTCCTAAATGCTGAAGAGTTCATACCCAGGTATATCACATTGCTGTAATCCATCCAAGAGGTGACAAAGGCACGAATAACTGAGGTCAACTCTTCATCCACTAGGATGGGATGGAGTTTCCTAGCCAACCAGTGGTGGTAGAAAGCATTACTCACAGCCATTCCATGTGTTTCATAAATGATGGGCAAAAGACATGGAAAATCAGATAGTGCTAACTTTTCCAAACTTTGGATAGCAAAAACACCACTAGTATGGTATCTTCTTTGACAATACAAACTGATGGAGAAGAAAAGGCGCCTTAGGAATCATATGAGATGTGGCACTGCTAAATTGTATGGTAGAATAGGCCTTTTATTAATATCCGTTTTGTAGCTATCCTCGCTAGGCACTGTCATAAATATAAAGGGAAGGGTAAACACCTTTAAATCCCTCCTGGCCCGAAGAAAAACCGTTTCACCTGTAAAGGGTTAAGAAGCTAAGATAACCTCACTGGCACCTGACCAAAATGACAAATGAGGAGACAAGATACTTTCAAAGCTGGAGGGGAGGAAAAAGAAAGGGTTCTTTCAGTCGGCGTGTTGCTTTTGCAGGGACCAGAGCAGGAATGCAGGTCAGAACTCTTGTAAAGAGTTAATAAGCAATCTAGTTCGATATGCATTAGATTCTGTTTTGTTTAAATGGCTGATAAAATAAGTTGTGCTGAATGGAATGTATATTCCTGTTTTTGTGTCTTTTTGTAACTTAAGGTTTTTCCTAGAGGGATTCTCTATGTTTTGAATCTGATTACCCTGTAAGGTATTTACCATCCTGATTTTACAGAGGTGATTCTTTTACTTTTTCTTTAATTAAAATTCTTCTTTTAAGAACGTGATTGCTTTTTCATTGTTCTTAAGATCCAAGGGATTTGGGTCTGTGTTCACCTATGGAAATTGATGAGGATTTTTATCAAGCCTTCCCCAGGAAAGGGGGTGTAGGGCTTGGGGGGATTTTTGGGGGAAAGATGTTTCCAAGTGGGCTCTTTCCCTGTTATTTTTGTTAGACGCTTGGTGGTGGCAGCAATAAGGTCCAGGGACAAAAGGTAAAATAGTTTGTACCTTGGGGAAGTTTTAACCTAAGCTGGTAAAAATAAGCTTAGGGGGTTTTTCATGCAGGTCCCCACATCTGTACCCTAGAGTTCAGAGTGGGGAAAGAACCTTGACAGGTACTTTACTGGTTAAAGCCAGAGGTCAGTTTGGACAAGACTAAAATAGATTTAAAGATTAGCAAAGAAAACGTTGATGTAAAAATCTTCACAGAGGCTTGGGTCAAAAAATAATAACTTAACAAGGGGAAGATGAGGCTCTAGAAAATCAGATGAGGGTGTGAAATGTCACATTTACTGTATTCTTTAGATGGAGCACAGTCCTAATTATCTTCTCCAATATGAGAGAGGATATTATAAAAAAGCTGCTAAAAGTTCTGGAAGTCTTATACAAGATGGTAATAACATATGCTTTCCTGACCATAGCCACAGGACACAGGCAGGTGGAAGGCTTTTTAAATGAGCATTTCAAAAGGAAAGAGTTGTGTATTCAGTGATGTTCTATATTGTCATCATACCAATCTGACTCTGAATGATATATCATTGCAATCTGCATTGCCATTCACCTGGACCCTCTCTGACTCAAATCTCTCCAAAGTTGTGGGGATTTTGCCACACCAGTCCTAATGGCATGCATACCAAAATTTGGTGGTTTGAGCACCAAGTGGTTAACATGTCACTCAACACTGTGGCAAAAGAATATCTGGTCAGGTAGCTACCATCCCTGTGTACAAATGGAGGTTCTAACTTCTGTGTATGCAATGCTAGAAATGCTCTCATGTCTTTCTCTGGACACAGCAGTTCATCTGAGCATTCTTTTAGTTCTGTTGTGGACACACATCCCTGTTTGGTTAGTCTTTGACTCTTTATAGACCACTGTTCCAATAGACCACTTTTTTTTTTTTTTTTGCCATGCTAGCCTCTGGAAAATATCCTGCATTGTAAATTTTATCCATGCATGCTAGTGGGGATTATATTGTTTTGTAATAAATTATATATTTTTATAGTATTGCCAAGTCCAAGCTAAAAGACATGAATCAGATCTGCAAAATCATGAGATTGTCTTTAAAGTCACGAGATTTTTAAAATAACTTTAGGTTATCTTTTTATTTGCCTTTTGAGCCTTTAGACTGCAATAGGGTCATACTGTCAGTCTTTTCTCTGCCACCATGAATGCTAAAAACTGTCTTTTTTTTTTTCTTACTTCAATGAAAGTTATGATTCTCAGGTAATCATCTGACTCCAAGAACTGGGACTTTAAGAAAATCACCAAAGATTGTGAGACTTTCAAATAAAATCTTGAGAGCTGGCAACGCTCTTTTTATATTGTTTAAGAAGTTCACTGTTAATGTTTAATGGTGCATTGTGTCCAAAGCCTGTTTTGAATTCTAGCTTCTGGCATTATACCACATTAGCAAGCAATTGTTTTTTAATATTCTTGGAGAGCAGACTTACCAAAAAATGTCACATATTTCTATATTCTTCTTTGTTTCCTAAAAACAAACTAAAAATGGCTTTGAAAGGAAACATAAATATGTCTTTAGCTATTTCAGTCCATTGTTCTAGCCTCATAGGAAGAAAACCAAGATACAGTGGATGTGGTTTAATTCGGCTACAACTTTATTAACTTATCTGGGAATACTGGGCAATAAATAATACCGTGCAGGTCATCATTCTTCCCTTAATCATCTCCACCTATTGGGACTAACAGCCCCCGCCCCCATTCTCAACCTGGAAGTAGCCCATTGTTGAGAAGCCCCATGTGAGGGTTGAGAGGAGCTGGAAAGAAAGGGGGTGCCAGATGTCACGGGCACCAGTCCCCTTCTCCAGCTTGTTTAGGAGATGACTTCCCTAAATCCCCTTTCATCTCTCGTTTATCAGGGAACTAGAACCCTTTTGGAATGATTACGTGCACTGGAGACCTACCACATCTGGCACCTACTGAGCTGTGACATCTTGAACTAACCTTACCTACCCCCACTGGATCTCTGATCTGCTATGAGGAGGGTGAAAAAACCCACCCCGGCTTGGCCAGTCTGGCAGAGGGAAAAATTCCTTTCGAGCCCCAAAGAACAAATCAGCTAGCACAATGCCCACAGCAGATCAGAAGAGACCCAGTTCTACTCTGATCCCATGAGTGGGAGGGTGAGTGCTGCTGGTCGGTGCAGGATTCCACATGGAGGGCATGGGGTATAAATCCCCCCCACCCCACCTCACCCCTGTGTGCCTGATAGGTCGATGCTGCCACTGAGCTGGACTTCTGGCTTACCTCTTGCTCAGTGGAGACCCTCAAAGCCACCACAACCCCTTTTCTTTCTCGTGCTCAGACAAAGACCCACTGCATTCAACAGCAGTAAGCACATTGTTTAAATTACTTCCTGGAAAGAGATCCAAAAGAGAACAAAATGAAATAAGAAATAATCTGAATACAATCAGGATTTATACATCATCATACAGTTATATCACGCATGCTCTTTCAGAAATTAATGTCTTCATGGTACACAGAAATCCAAGTGAGAGTCCAGTAAATGATCTGACTGGTAAAGAGCCAGCAAGTCATACATTTTATATGGCCTATTCCAAGTTTCTGCTACATTGGTGCTTTGTAAAAATGTGAGTAGATGAAGCATTTGTGCATAATAAGTGTGAATGGTTGCTATATATATATATATATATATATATATATATATATTTTTTTACTTCAGACAATGTTAGCGATGCATGATGCCATGTCCTCTTATTACTGGGACCTGTTCATTCGTAAAAAAACTGCTTATTTTATAGGTTGTTAGACTACTGGAATTACAATGCTCTCGCTCATCATACTGTCATATAAAAGTAGACGTATACAAGAAAAATAAATTAATATTGAAATGTTTTCACAATGCATTTAAAGAGGTGGGATATTTTATTTCTTGCTTTTGTATTCATCCTGTTTGCATTACATCCAGCACTTAATTTTTCTCAAATGCGGGGAAATTTGATAATTAAAATACCCTCCTCCCCAACAAAGCTAGTGAAAAAAACAAGTCAAGAATCTTGAGTGCAGTCAGTGTTTTTGGTTGTCTTTTTTTTAGATGTTAGTATAAGAGGGACAAGATTTAAAGCTATTTCTGAAAGGGAAAGGAGAGAATAAATAAGCTGTATTATTATGAGTAAAGATCTCATTATAAACTGAAAAAAAAGATGTGGTTTGGTATTTGGTGGATAAAGCTATGGTTTTTAGCTAGAGGCTATTCAAAATTGTTAAATAATTCTGATCTCTTTATTTACTGTGAAGGAACACAGTGGTTTAGGAAAATATATATATATGAAGTGAGAAGCAGTAAGTGAGCTCAATGATCAATAATTTGAAAATTGCTTGTGAACATGCCATGAAAGAAGGTAAAATCTTTTGTAAAACAGATTATTTAGGAGCTTATTTTATTGCAGCTAGTAAATCTTATTCTGTATGGAGAATCCTGGTAAGACTGAAATTATAGAGAAAGTGGTTAACTGGTAATGCTGTATTATAATAATAGAGTGTTTTGACACTTAAGGTGAAGGTAGTTTGAGAGCGAAAAAGTAGTATAGTAGTGGGAATCAAGATACTTTTAAATGTAGTTATTGGTAATGAGGAATTTGCATACATTCTGTGCTGAAATTTTAACCTCGGGAGATCAAATTTTAACCTCGGGAGAATGTTAATAACATATGTGTTTTCCTGACCACAGCCACATGAATACGGTTGCCAACTTTCTAATTGCACAAAACCAAACACCCTTGCGCTGCCCCTTCCCCGAGGCCCCACCTCTGTGCCCACCCTTCTCTGAGGCCCCACCCTCACTCCAGCCACCCTTCCTCTGTCGCTCGCTCTCCCCCACCCTCACTCACTCTCACTGGGCTGGGGCAGGCGGTTGGAGTGTGGGAGGGGCCTAGGGCTCCAGTTGGGGATGCGGGAGGGGGTCTGGGCTGGGACAGGGGGTTGGAGTATGAGAGCGGGTGAGGGCTCTGGCTGTGGTATGGGCTCTGGGGTGGGGCCGGAGAGGAGGGGTTTGGGGTACAGGAGGGGGCTCCGGGCTGGGGCTGAGGGGTTTGGAGTGTGGGAGGGGGCTCAGGGCTGGGGCTGAGGGGTTTGGAGTGCGGGAGGGGGTTCCGGGCTGGGGTATGAGAGGGGTGAGGGCTCCAGCAGGAGGTATGGGCTCTGGGGTGGAGCCAGGGAAGAGGGGTTGCGGTACAGGAGGGGGCTCAAGGCTGGGCCAAGGGGTTTGGAATGTGGGAGGGGGCTCAGGGCTGGGGCTAGGGTGCAGGAGGAGGTTCTGACCTGGGGGGGGGGGGGGGAGGAGAGGTCAGGTTGTGGGAGGGGATGAGGGGTGTGGGAGAGTGTTTGGTTGCCGGGTGTGGGGAGGGTTCTGACCTGGGGCAGAGGGTTGGGGTGCGGGTGGGTGTGCAGGCTCCAGCCAGCAAGGGCTTACCTCAGGCGGCTCTCAGGTGACAGCATAGTGGGGCTAAGGCAGGCTCCCTGCCTGCCCTGGCTCTGCACTGCTCCTGGAAGCGGCCTGCGTTAGCCCCGCTGTGCTGCCGACCAGAGCCACCAGGGTCCCTTTTCGACCGGACATTCTGGTCCAAAACTGGACGCCTGGCAACACTACACGTGAAACAGGCAAGTGGAAAACCTTTAGATGAACCACTTAAGACCTCAAAATAGAGTTTAAGTGTGACGTGAGTGGTGCATGGGCCTTGTGCTTGTCTTCTGCACAGAGGTGGACTTAATCAAAATTTCTTGAAAATAATGATACTAGTTGGAATAAGCAGCTCAGGAACAACAGCAGTAAACTTTGGGAACAATAAATCACACCAAATAGTGTATTCATCTGTTGTCATCCAATAAGAGAGATAAGACTATCAAAATAGAGCCCATATATAGTAACAGGACAACACTTGCATAAAAACTATCAGCCAGTTTTGTAAAGTGTATATCTCTTTGTAGCTGATTTCCTCTCATTTTCTTCTTCTTCTTTTTAATCTTATACTTGAAAATCAGACAAACACAAACTGTGCTCAGATTTTCTTGAAATTTCTTAACTCTTTTCCTCTTTTCTTTTTGACAGTCTTTTGACAGTCAAGTCTTTTTCAAGTAGTAAATTAATTTGGGTAGCAAGTACCCCATCTGAATTTGTTACATGCTGGCAGTTTATCTGGATATTATGATCTCAGCACATTTCTGCCAGCACCACTGTGCCCATTTGCAAGAATCTGAGAAAGTGATAATATTCCTGTCAGTTTCAGGCCTCTGAGAAAATATGGGGCAGAATTCGTTTGTATTTATGGGATGCCTGTAGGGAAGCCAGCAATGCTGTGTGGCAGTTTACATGGGCATGTGGTGCTAACTCCATAAAAAAAAAAGATAAGAGGCCTATAGACATTTATTTGTGGGAACATGGAAGAAAAGCCAGAATGGATCAGTAACTGTCACTTACACAGGAGATGTATTTTCAGATTTCTCGTTGGAGAAATCTGTTAAATTTATGTTACCTTTCAGAGTCTGTCCATTTTTAATTATTTTGTTGATTGAATGATTACATTAAGTTGTATTTTACTAGGTTGATGCAATGTGTATTTCCTGCCAGCATCTGATATGGACAAATCCACTTTTTTTTTCTGCTTTGATAAACTGGAAGACTTCTTATAGTTGCACTACCCTGGTGAAGTGGGCTAGTGAAAGAATCTGAGTCCTCGCTCCCAATTCCTTTACCCAGCGGCCTCCCTGCCCTTGAGGACTCCCCTTCCACTCTCCTGTCTGGGAGAGTCCTCGTAACCCCAACAAGGCTGGGCCCAGGATTTCTGGGGGGCTTGACCCCCAACACTGCTGTGGTCACCTAGGACAGGGGCTAGGGTGTCCCCACTCCGGGATACTCTCTCTGCACTGGGCACTTCTCTGACCCACTGATCATTACATACCTCAGCATGGCTGCTGCTCTGCCTCCAGCTCCCTGGGCTGCTTCTTTGGCCCCTCTGCCTCTGGTTGCTACAGCTCTGCTCCCAGCACAGGTCTGCTCTGCAGGCTGTTTCTGTGACTCTGCTCCCTGCACTGACCTGCTTCGTGGGCTGCTTTTCTGGCCCCTCTGGATCTGGCACAGCTCTGCTCCCCAGCTCAGCGTGGGCCCCCGTTTTCTCCTTAGCTCAGCCCCACTCTGTCTGACCCAGGCAAATCCAGCTCACACGGAGAACGGGACCTCCCTGGCCTCCTGACTCTCTGATTAGCCTGCCCGCCCCCTCATTCAGGCTGACCTGGAGCATTGGCCTCTCCCCATTGTTCCTGGGGGCTGTCAGTCTCAGGGTCCTGATTTCCCATCAGCCCTTCCCCCCTTTTAGTACTGGGAGCTAGCAACTAAGACACCCCCACTGAATGTTAGTAAGGGGGCAACAGTCCCCTTACACTGAGTAGAAAAGATGTTGGCCAATCGCACACTTTCTACTGTGTAGCTGCCCCCACTGAAATCCTGTCTAAAGCAGGTGAGAAACTGTTTTCCTCTCTTGCACAAATTTGCAAGATTTTGAAAAGTGTGTGTGTGTGTGTGTGTGTGTGTGTACGTATACGCCTCATGAGCCTGTTGTCCAGCTGTTGGGGCACTAACCTGGGATGTGGGAGACCCAAGTTTAAATCCCTGCTCTGTCGGATTCACCTCCAAGAAGTGACTCGCTGCTCCAACTGCTGAGATATAGTCAGTCTCTGTCTTTCCATTTTGTCAAAAAATTCCCAACCATATCTAGACCTGGCTCAGCTAAGTACTTCAGCACATGCATAACTTTAAGCATACAGTAAGCCTGAAGAAGTAAATGGGACTGCTTGATCTTATGTGTATGTGCGTAAGTACCTCGCTGAGGCAGTTCCTAAATGTACAGATCCCCAAGCACTCTATGTGTTGCTTCCACGGGGTTTGTGAGGGCTTGGAGGCAGTGAGGGATGATGCTGTTTGGCTCTGTTACCCTTCCTTCAACCTGTTTGTGGCCACTGGAGCAACGTTTTTGGAGTGGGTGGTAACGGCCCCTAACGTAGTTTGTAGAAAAGCAGATGTCCTTGAGCATTAAACGTGGTGTTTAAGCCCATTCCCATGTAATTGTTCAGGTTACAAAGGAAACCAACATTTTATTAATAAAGTGTACATTGAATAAAAGTGTAGAATGTTCAAAATGCTCCATACTAAGATTAGCCTAATCTCTACAGGGAAAACGTTCTAGGAAAAAAACAAGCATTTCTAAGGCTCTATCCCCAGCAGTCTTACTCTAAAACCTTTTCTCGTTCGAAATAAGGGAGTCAGCAGACCAGCAACAACAGAGTAGGTCTGAAATGTATGATGACCCAAGTGAGTATAGGGCTTTCTAAATTATTTGCAAGACTTTAAAATCAATCCATCTATTTTATTCTGTTGTAAAGGAATGTTTTGATTAATACATTGGCCAGAAAGTAAAGCAGGATAGTAAAATTCATTAAACAAAGATTACTAATCACTTGATTTTGGGAATTTGGATTGTGTAATACTAAATGCTAATAGTAGCACATGAAGGTTAATGTGATGGATAATAATGTGAAACTGGTAGAAGAAAATTCTTTCATTTTCTGGTGTTTAGATCATAAATGTTGATTCAGTTTGGATTATATTCCTTTAATCGTTTAGTATGAATAAACATTTTAAATAGGTGTGGTAAATTGTCAAGTATTTTCATTGTTTGGATGAAAAGATTTGAATATCTACTCTAAAATACCAACAAACACCTGCCGAAGCAAAGTGGCTATAGAGCACCTGAACACATTCTGATTCATGAAATTAAAGCAGTTTACAGAGTTAGTAAGAAAAGAATATCACACTCTGAGGTTTGATGTTCTTTTCATGCAGAAGAAAAGAGTTTCGATTCTTTCACTTCAAGTTTAGCCTAACTATTGTATTGTAAGGGAGGTTTAATGAATCATTGTTTAACTTAGATACTGCCAAGTATTTGACAGTTAAATAGTCTCAAATGTGTACATAGCACTTTGCTGACAGACCCTTATTTAACTGTGATTAATTGGCATTGAATAGTTATTTAATTACTTCAGAATAAATCTAAGAACAGAGTGTGGTTTGATTAAGTTATTTAATGTAGTAACATACATGGAACTGCTGGAGTGAGCACGTTCTCCACTGCAGCTTGCTACTGAAATTACACAAAGCGTTTGGAAGTTTCATAATACTAAAAATAGCAGGTTCTTTTGGCAGATTCAAGTACTCTTGCAACACTGACACTTTAAAATATTTCTGAATTGATTTATGGGAAGACTTTTTTTTGGTCAGTGGAGGTTATCCATCCATTACTATACAATGTCTATATTTTTAGTAATTTTGGTTCTTTTAAAATGCTGTGTGAAGAAGATGTGATTCGTATTTGAATAATTCAAGTTGCATGCAGTAGTTGAGTTTGAAAATGTGGGTTAATTCTAAGGCAGGATTTTTGTGGGGACTTACCTACTACGCATTCAGTGTCCTGAAAATACCACAGTCCAAATGATCCATAGAACACTCACAGCTTATTTAAGGGACTTGGGGAAGCGTAAAGGAGCCCACAGAAATGGTGATAGGCTATAAGGGCCCCAGAGGGCTTAAAGAAAATATTTTCTGTAGGCCAGCTTAATGGGTCCCAGATATCAGGTACAACAATCCTTTGAATCTGGGGAGCAGCCCTGGGCAAGTTGAGTGTGTGAATGCTGGCAGAAAATGTATAATCATGTTCTTGGGAAAGGTTTGAGAATTTTTGCAAGAATGATTAATTTTGCTTTCACATCTAGAATGTCTTCTCTTGCACAGTTAATAGTGTATACCTAAGCAACTAAACCATGTGCTATTCAAAAAGGAAAAGTAGAATTATGTTTCTTCATATCTTGTGAAACAGTCTTCAGTTTGAATTAGAAACTTAGGGTAATGTCTACACTGCAATTAGAAACCCATGGTAGGTTTGTGACAGTTGTCTCAAGCTTGCGGGGCTTGGGCTAAGGGGCTGTTCAACTGCAGCGTAGATGTTCAGCTTCAGGCTGCAGCCTGACATCTGGGACCCTCTCACCTCACAAGATCCCAGGGCTCAGGCTGGAACTATGGCTCTAGGACCCTGCAAGGTGGGAGGTCCGAGTTCTCGGGCTCCAGCCTGAGCCTGAATGTCTACACTGCAACTGAACAGTTCTTTAGTCCAAGTCCCACAAGCCCAAGTCAGCTGCACAGGCCAGCCATGGGTGTCTAATTGCAGTGTAGACATATCCATACTATGAATATGCAATCTCTACCTATGCCACATCAGAATGGCAAATCCCTGAATGGGGCACTGAGATTTGGATGGAGGCTATTCTCTGTGACTGGTCCCTAATGTTGGAATTTGCTCTGTCTGGTAAGCTGTCATTGCCGGAGTTTATTACTGTTGAGAGAAGTTATACCTTCTGTGAACTGGGTCCCCTGGGCTTGATTCTGATCTCATATAGTCAATGGAGTAACTGGGGTAAAATCAGCTTTTGTGAAAGTGGGATTAAGGCCCATTGCTTTGTTTGTTTCTTTCTTCTGTGCTAGAAATTTTTTGTTTTTATTTGTGATGCACCCGGATACAACAGTAATGGGCACTAGAATAACTAATTAGCAATAGGAGAAGGAAACATGAGCCTTTAGGAGGCAAACACTTCCATGAGCTTAATGATCAGTCATGCTTTACCAAAAGCAGTGTTCATAAATACCGAATAGACAATAAACAACTTTGTGCAGTAACTATTGAAGATTCCAAAATATTAAAATCTTGCAATTGTAGATAGACCTGAATTTCCTATTTAGGAATTGGTTGATCCAACTCCAGGATATTTACATTTCTTTTCATAGCGTGGATTGTAGACGGGCCCATTCCTTTCAAGTTCAGTCATGTTCATACACCAACTGTTTTTCTTACTCATATTTTAGTTCTTGTCATTCTACAGAATTACTATATTTACATTTGAATGTGGATTAGGCAGATTAAAAGATTTTTTCCCATTTTATTGATAATGTCAGATTAATTTCTACTTTCCTACTACCTGCTGTATCAAAAACATTCTCTAAAAACATATAATAATTTTATAAGGCAATCACCAAAATTACCATTTTTGGTATTAATTAGCAACTTGATTACCCATGAGAACTAAGTAGGAGTTTGATTATAATGTGGATATGAGGAGGAGATAGTCATGCCAGAGGAATCTTTCTTATGGTTCACCCAGCTTGGTTTTAGCGTGGGTCTGTATGCATCAAAGAACTTTAGCCAAATGAGATGTTATTGTAAATGAGAATATTCTGGAACTTGTTCTTGGCAGTCATAATGAGTTTTGGTATTATTTTATAAAATGTTTGTGTTGTGTATGTTTTATTTTGTTTTAAAGAGCCAGAACAGAACTTTATTACTGTTGCAACTTAAAACTTTCTCCATCTGTCTATGGCGGCTGTCGTAGAGCTTTGAAACTTTTTGAGGTAGTGCAAAGGGGTAGTCACAAACCTCTACAGTAACAAACCTCTAACTTTCACTTGTAAGTTGCAATAAAAATCTGCCAGAAAATGGACAACAAAACTTCAGATAGTGTTGGGATTGAAACTTCAAAGTGATAAACTGCTTTGTGATAGTTTGTGAGCATTTCACTACTAATTTGTCTCAGCCTTCTACCCTTTATGGCCCTGTCTACAAAAAGTACAAAGTTAAACTATTTTCACAGCTGTGTTAGAGTAACTGTAATGCTGCTCCAGGAAGGAATTTGCATGTGCTATCTACTCATTGAATCATGGGACATGGTGAAGGTATTCCAGGTTTCCTGACATTGTTAATAGTGACCTGCACGGTACTACTGGTGTTGAAGTAGCCAGTCTGAAAGAACTTGCTTTGTTGGTGCAGTTCTGTGTATTATGGAATTTCCTCTGAGGAATAACCAAGATAATTCTGCTGCAATCTCTTATCACTATTACAAATAAACCAGATTAAAGGTGAATGCCAAAGCAAAATTTAAAACAGAGAGAAGCTCAGGCTTCTGTGCTGTATGTCCCTGTGCGAAGCAGGCCACGGGGGCAGTCTGAAGAGAAGTTAGCACTAAACTTTTTTAAATGATCTTTTACTTTGTGAAATCCTCTTGGTACTATTTGGTTCCCTTGAAGATATCCCAGAATGTGATGTTAGAGCTACCAGGAGTCTCACTGCAGCACATGCATTTCAGGGGCTGAGTCACCCCTCCTGTGTCAAAACCCCCATGAGGGGATCAAAGGGAAAGAAACCTCCAAGCGGCATCCCTTGATGGAGTTTTCCCTGATCTTTCTGTTCCAACATGAAACAACTGGCAGGGCTCATTTGCAAATCTGGAGGATACCCAAAAACTGCAGGATCTCTGCGCCATCTGCACAGAGGCCCTGTGTCTCAGAGCTATCTCCATGCCCATAGTGTGCCCTTCCTCTCCCACTACAATGGCTCTGCATGGACAGGGATGCCTCCGGGTGACCACCCTTAAAAGGTGATTCCCCATGATTCAAGGGCACCTGAGAACAGGTTACTGTGCCAGGATCAGTTAATTTTCCTGAGTACTCGTTACAAGGTTGAAAGAGGGATTATGTGTTTCTCACTTCACCCCACTCCCACCCAATGTGGGGTTTCCCAGTCCCTGTCCAGCCCACAGCACATCAATCCCGACCCTGTGAACAGTCTTCTGTGAGCTACTAGGTAAGTGGGGATCGTGCTGTAGAAGTAGCTGTCCTTTCCCACTGTGTGGTGAGATCTGCATGGAGATTTTAGGGGTACAGCCTGGACACACAGTGTTTGTGATATCACAGAATAATTCACTTTCAGATATCTTCAGTAAACCTAGACATACCAAGAGGTTATATCAGAGAGAGAGGAGAGACTGTTGAGAAAGCTGGTTTAAAAAAACATTTGTGAACTGAATAATCCTCTCCCACCTGATCCTGGCTAATGAGACAGATGTTCATCACAAAAATCTCAGTTTAACTCTGTTTTCATTTTTTAATCTGCAGTTCATCTTTATGCCAAACTTTTAAACTCAACAGAATTTTCAGCAGAGGACCCGCTCTTGCCCCTCTACCAGAGGAGGATTTGGAAATCACTGATTTTTATCACTTTTCTTCAAAAAAAAATACATTCTTCAATCCCCTCTCCTTATGATCCATGATTCCAAAAGAGAGAAAAACTAAATTTCATCACAAAATTCATTAAAATAATTGAGGTAGATAGAAAGAAAGAAACTTGAATGTGTCCACATACATAAACCCCTTATGAAAGGTAAGATTCTCATCCCTAGGTTAAATGGTACCTTACTTCCTGAGTAGAAGCATCAGTTCGTGGAGTAAAGTGCTAATCTACCTAATGGTGGCAGAATGGTGACGTTTATAATTAAAGCTCTCTTGCTATGACTGAATTTTTTTCACTCAAGTAGACCTTAAGAAAATAGAAGAGAATAAATGCTTCAGTGATAATAGATTAAAAATGTTATTAGTTTTAATAAAGATCAGCATTGTCAAGGTTTTGAATAAATATAAAAAACATGCTGAATAACTATAAAAATCATGCTGCATCAACATAAAAACATGCCACATCAACACAAACCTAACTAAAATTTGATTCCAGAATAGCTGCAACGTGAATTTAAATATGCTAAGAGTTCTTTACTTTTGTGAAATCTAAGTTGGGTAAAAATCACAGAACTACTAAAAAAGACAATATTAGGCCTTGCAGTAAATGTATACAACTCAGGTAAATATCAGTGGAACTTGCAAGCAAGGACCAGAGTCAGACAGATTATGGCCCATATTGATTGATGTATATAAGTATTAAGAATCTAGTCCTATAACTGTTTACCTATGTGGATAATGTCATGCATGTATGTAAGGATTTGCAGGATTGAGGTCTTAGGTTCTATCTAAATGACTAGTTTCAGACTGTTATGAACATTTGAAATGGTGGTGACCACACACTATCACTGTTAAATAAACAATTTATATCTGTATTAAAGAAGCATTCATTAAAAAATAATATTTTTATTCTTTTTTAGCAAAATATATTGCACTAGCTGTAAAAAATCTCCTTTTGTGTTCTGTTTTCAGAAGATCTTCTTTTTTGTTTATTTTCAGATGTCAGCCATTTTCTTCTTGCTTTTCTTAAATTGCCTGTAAAACTAAAGCATATTGTATTTTAAAAAATATTATTTTGATTTTTTGTGAATTTTTAAAAATTGTCTTTGAAAAAAACTACAATTTCTTTTGAATCCTGTTTTTATAGGGAGAATCTTAAATCGTTTCTCCAAAGATATTGGCCATCTGGATGATTTGCTTCCACTGACAATTTTAGACTTCATACAGGTAATGTAGATGCTACTGTTTGAGAATTTTACCTTGTGCTATGAATTTCAAGTCCTCTATACTCAGATGACATACAAAACCCAATCACTTATCTGCCAGAGTTTTAGTTGAGTGAATTTAATGAAAGTGCTTGTTTGTGAAAGAAGGGTGTGGTCAAAATTTAATGTGCAAGTGAAAAGCTATCATGAGCAATAAGTGGCAGGTAGGTGTGGCTATACAGCTTGCTATCATGTCAAGATTTCAGTTCATAGTAGCTACATGCTTCGTAAATCACTCAGGATTTGCCTCCAAGCACTCTGGCAAGCCTAGTGTGTTATGAAATATATTTACAGTAAAGAAACAATCAATTCACATGGCAAGATAGCACAGATTAACCTAATTATGTGTGTACTTCCACAAAGAAGCAAATGCTTACCACACCATTTTGGATTAAAATAGGTGTGGCTTTTTACAAAGAAAGGATTAGTAATAACAGGGTGAAAATAATAGTCTTAATAGGAACAAGAGAAAGAAGTTACTGCAAATAGAAAAATGTCTATAAGCACAAACAATGTTAGTGACAATAAAAGGATTAAATTTATGATATTCCAGTGATTTTGATTGGCATCCCAATTCGTCCTTTTTATCAATACTTCAAAAGCAAAATGTTTACAAAAACAACCGCTGTATGCTAAAATATTCTTAATGCCTGTAGACTTAAAATTCAGAATTGCAGAAATTAGAGATGGAAAAGACTGATTAGACAGTCTGTAGATTCATCATTCTACCTATTCAGAAATGTTTCCTACAGTAATATTACTTAGTGCTTTATCCAGGCTTACGGATGACTCCATGGAGATTTAACCTGTTTTTTTCATATTGAAATTAAATGTACTTTGGGTTTGTAAAAGTTACTTTCATCACATTGATAATATTTAACTCTTGAAGTGTGCTAAAAAATTAATTTAAGACATTTTTAGTTAAAACACATTTTTTAGAAAACACCTCTTTTCTTGCCTAAGCAAGGCCTTAAGGTTGAAGAGCTTTTTGCCCTGCTTTTCAAAGCTGTTCAGTGCAGTAGACCCCTTTGAGAGGGAGATGGGATGGCTTTTTTTTTTTAATCTGCTTGCAGGAACTCCCTTAGAAATTGTAAACACTTTTTACCATTATCTGCTGTTTTCCTAACTCTTAATGTTAAGTTTTTGAATTTGCCTAGTTTCCAAAGTATACAAGAGATCTGTCCTATGCGCAGAAGGTAAACAATCTGCTAGAGCAGGGGTGGGCAAACTTTTTGGCCCGAGGGCCACGTCGCGGTTGCGAAACTGTATGGAGGTCCTGGTAGGGAAGGCTGTGCCTCCCCAAACAGCCTGGCCCCTGCCCCCATCTGCCCCATCCCACTTCCCGCCCCTGACAGCCCCCATCAGAACTCCCAACCCATCCAACCCTCCCCCGCTCCTTGTCCCTTGAACGTCCCCTCCCGGGACCCCCCATCCCTAACCGCCCCCCCCCCCCCCCAGGACCCTAGCCCCTATCCAACCACCCCATTCCCTGTCCCCTGACTGCCCTGATGCCTACCCACACCCCTGTCCCCTGACTGTCCCCCGGGACCCCCTGCCCCTTCCCCCCCCCCCCGCTCCCTTACCATGCTGCTTAGAGCAGCAGGAGCTCGCCGCCCAGCCGGAGCCAGCAGGCCAAAGCACCAGCGGCACAGCGAGCTGAGGCTGCAGCGGAGGAGGGATAGCAGGGGAGGGGCCAGGGGCTAGCCTCCCCTGCCAGGAGCTCAGGGGCTGGGCATGATGGTCCTGCGGGCTGGATGTGGCCTGCAGGCCGTAGTTTGCCCATCTCTGTGCTAGAGTGTATGTGTATTGGCCATTTATTTCTATCAGTTATATGGAATCAAAACTTTGTCTTTCTTTAGACTTTTCAGCTATCTTTTATTAGGACATCTTGCTTTGTTTCAATTAGTTTAGGCAATGTATTTTTGTCCTGCTATCCTGCTGCGTGCCCAGACTACTCTGCATACTGCCCTTTTGCTAGCTTCCTCTCCTGCGTATAGTATGCTTCTGCTCTCCCCACTGTGTACAGGACTGGGTGAGTCCAGGCTGCGGACAGTGAAATGACATGGCTTTGCTGCTGCTTCTGGTACTTGATTGTCTGCCCCTGTAATCAGCATGAAACTCCTCTCCTCCACAAAGCCTGGTGACTGCTGCTAAAGCTGGAGAGAGTTGGAAAGAATTTAGGGGACAAAAGGAAAGGGGAGGTGTTGAGAAACTGAGGCGGGGAAAGGGAACAGAGGTAAACAGATAATTGCAGGGGAAATGACGTTCCGCATGGTATTCCTCAATTTAGGGTTAACGTGTCCCATGTTGTCACTCATTTGAGAGTAGGGAGGGGGTCTGTCTCCCATTGTGGAGTGTCTGGAGGTAGAGAGGTACAAATATGTCTTTCCAACTAGTGCAGATAATTTATATTATTACATGCATCTTTCAAGTGCCTGCCACTGTAGTTAGTAAGTGCTCAGATATTATAGGCAAATGGGGGTAAAGTCAGTGTATTGTATGTTTACCCAAACAAAACTGATCTGGGATGAGAGAATAAAGTATTTCATTGTAAATGTGAATTTCTTGCTCTTTTGATTGTTATCAAGCCTCTTATCCATATTGTGAAAACTGCAATTTGCAAAAGTTTCCCATCCAAAATCTCATGTGCTTAGCTACTTAGTTCATCTCTTGTAAATAGGGCATTTAAATATTTGAAAGACAGGTGTTCTAAAGTTTGCACTGTAAGTGAAAACACACAAGCTTTGGGAACAGATGTATGGTATAGTTAAGTGGGGGTAAAAGGATTTTTTTTAAATACACTAGTTGTATACGTCCAGAATCTTTACTGAAATTATTTAAATGATTTTTGTTGTACATAAATTTCAGTGCTTCCCTGTTCTGTTGGGCATAAGAAAAGAAGCCTTAGTTAGTTAAATCCTATTGTAGGTTTGTTGCATTTAGCTATTAAACTTCTGAGCATGAGAGGAAAAACATTCCCTCTCTTTGTTAAAATGTACCACTGCTGAACGTCGGTGGTGCATATTAGTTAATACATCTTGAATTTAACAGCAAAGTTATATTACATTATTTATCTCTAAGGAAGCATAGATTTCTAGAGAGGATAACTGTTATCAATTATGATAAAGATCTTTTGTCACTTGTTTTGTTTGCAGGTGTCTTTTATAAGACTTTCTATAATCCCTTCAGGAAGAAATATTTTCTTCTTTTTAAGAACAGTATTAGCGAAGTATAAAAGCTCTGATCCCTACTATTGTTGTTGATTCTTTGAGGGACATTTCCCAAAATTCATTGTTTTAAATGGTTGTCAGGAGGAATCAAGTGAAATTTAATAAACAATGCAGTAACTGGTTCATCTTACTTTATGTGTAGAAGCTTTTCTTGTGAAGATTTGCATTGAGGAAGTGGTCCTTGTTGTGAGTTATCGTTACTATATTAGCAAGTGTATATTTCATTTCTGAACAAATAAACTTAACTTGGCTGGGCCCAGATACTACAATGAGGAGTGCTGTAGAAGTACCTATAAATAAATAAAAATTTACTAATTTCAGGAATTTCATAGTTAAAAAGAATATAGATTTTAAGAGAATACCAAAAATTCCCAGTATTACTGTAGACCCATAATAAAATTTACACACTGCACAACAGTTGTAATGAACATGATTAGTCTAGATAGCTATCCTGGATGAAAAATAATTCCTAAAATGGAAATAATTACATTTATTTTGTCTGTCATTGGATAAACCAGAAAGAAACAGTTTGTTTATTTTTAAAAGAGACTAGAAATGTTCTGGACATGTAATAAAGAGTTGTTAGAGAAAAAAAAATTAAATGGGGGGCATGCAACAAGCACAAAAATGCTTAAATAAAGCTTTACTATATTTGGGTTCCAGAGCTGACCATGTTTTTCAGAACTGTGGATCTGAAAGGGCACCTAATGTCAGCTCCTCATAGTCCAATATGTGAGGATTAAAGAGCAGGAGACTATAAATTCTGCTTCCCTTGTTTTGTGAAAAGATCTGCTCAACTTCAGCATGAAGGTATTAAAAAGAGAAGATTTTGGCCTTACAGAATGAGGAAATCATTTTTTGCCTGCTACTTTGTAAAGATCATGTTCGCTTGATAACTGTCTGTTGGAATAATTGCTTCCATCATTTTATAAATAAAAATTAGAATGATCTGTCAGAGCACACATTTAAGGATGTATGCTGCTACACTGATATCAAATGGAGCTGTATGTGCAGACAGAGGGTTATTATCGGATATTAGGTTATTATACTTAGCTGAGTTTCTTTGAATTTTACATTTACGGTCTGATTCAAAACTCATAAAAGTAAATAGGAATCTTTTCATTAACTTCAGTAGGCTCTGTATCAGGCTGCTAGCGTTCAAGGCTTGTATCCAGAAATTGGTGCACTGGTTTGGGGCCTTATGCCTCTGATGGACTCTGTGTGGGCGTAAGTTTCCATGACAGCTCATCTCTTTGAAAATTTGTGCCATATTTATTAAATTCATAACTGATCATTTTCATTTACTGCCATGTTTGTTATAGTCCAAACTGATTTTGAGAAAGTTAGTGACTTAAACTAGTGGAAATAACTTGAAAAGCAAAATGAAGGTAACAATGTTTGGTGGTTGATATAAGCCCATATACTTTGTTAGTCAGTTACCTTATAACTCTTACCCTCTTTCTTCCTTCCCCTTCCTTTCCTGCTGTTGGTTACATTCATTTGGGACGTCTCGTTTTCAACTAAGTTGTAAGCTCTTCGAGGCAGGAACCATGGATAAAATGTTCAAAAGTGCATTGATGACTTAGGTGACTGATTCTCATTGACTTTCAATGGATTTAGACACCTAAAATTACTTAGGGTACATCTACACTGTAAATACAATAAAGGGTTAGTTCTTAACTCAGGTTAGCTAACAGGTTAAAAAAGCAGTACGGACAGGAAAACTCCACTATTATCTTGAGTTTGAAGCTCAAGGTAAAGCCTGTAGCGGAGTCTGGTGTTGCATTCAAATGCTAACTTGATTAAAAGCTAGGTTGCGATGTCTTCACTACTATTTTATTCTGAGTTAGCAAACACCTTTTTTTGCACTGAAAGACATCTCCTTAGATGCTTCCGAATATTTTATTCTATTCCTGCTTATATGTTTGTACTGTATCTGGCACAATAGGACTTTCATCCTGAGTGGGGTCTAGAGGTGCTACCAGAATATAAATAATAGTCACAAATATCCTTTGTTTAGTGAACAATAAAACTGATCAGATTTAATTAAATAGATAAATGGGCTTAAGGATGTTCAATGCCCAACTTCTGTTAAAAGTGAATAGGACTTGGGCACTCAGCTCCTTTAGGCTCTTTTGAAAATCCCTTCTAAGCTCACTTAGTATCTTAGCCAAAATTTCCTGACTCTATCTCTAGCATGGCAGGGACGCAAGGTTCCAGCCATGTGGAGCTCATTGACAGACTGTGGCTTATCATTTAAATACACTGTGGTTAAAATATTACAGCTGTATACAACTTAACATAATATTTGTATATTGGCTTTTTTTAATTGGAGAAAGAATACAGGGGTGGAATATTATAGTACTCATAGTTTAATAGGAAATGTAAGATATAACATTATATTAAGTAACATTTTATATACAATAGCCCATATTTTCAAAAGTGGCCACTGTTTATGATGCCTTGATTTCTGCATGCTCAACTGGAGACACTTTGGGGCTTATTTACAGAGATGCTGAGAGTCCATATCTCATTAAGTTCAAATGGACTTGTGGGTGCTTAGCATCCTTGAAAAATCAGCATTTTAAGTGTCTGAAGTTGGGCTCCCAAAATTAGTAGCCACTTGAAAATGTTGGCCAGTATGATCATCTTCGTAAAGTTCTACCGATTCTTCCATTTCTAATAGCTTCACCATTTCATGCTCTTTTTTTAAATATTCCCTTTCTTCTACAATAGTCACAAGTTGGTATTTAAAGTCAGCATAATATAGATGTCTTAGTTTATTGTCTTTTTGATAACAAAATGTAAATCCTCTATGATTTCATTATTCATATCTAGATAAATGAATTGCTGGTTTAGTTTCCCTCATATTTAAAGAAGATACTGCTTTTAAATTATCTCCCACTCATTTTGATTTTACCCTGTGCTGGATTTTAAAAAACTCAAGATTTGTTTTGTTTCTGGGGAACATTGTGAACATGTGAACTATCAGCAGCTGCTCTTGGTAAAGGGCAGTGATTTATTGAGGAAAACTGAATTGCAAAACCTTTTTTCCTCCCAAAATCAACAGCTTGACTGAGCTTAAATAACTGACTTTTCATATCCTTTCATCACATACAAAGACCTAATCTTGAGACTACTTGAGCCACCAATGTAGGCTTTGGCTAAGACCACCGCTGAATGTGTCATTCCCTTCTCACCACACACAAAACACATTGACTGCAGCTTTATGAAGTGAAAATACTGAAGAAAAGGAAAATGTGAAGAAGGTGTCCACAGTCATTCCTTTTAAAAAATAGCTGCTGCATCTGGATATTAAGAACAAAAAGTGCCTAAGACTGGAATAATAAGCTAGGGTCACTTGCTTTCATAGGTGCAAAAGAGTGGAACTGCCTTTACTTGTTTCAGTACCACTGACCCTTGCATTTTATTGTTTGGCAATGTCAGGGAAAGTGTGTAGAAGGAATTCCAGCATCTTTTAGCTTTACAATGACTTTGTCATTTTGTGATTCTTACAGTTCATTTTTTCCCCCAAAGTTAGTCAGCTTTTGTATGTGTAAGATAATTTTAAGATGTGTGCATTGGATAATTACATAAAAGGTCTTTGTCCGCTAAAAGATTATGTAACTTGGTTCAATTTTTATGATATTTTAAAACATTAAAATAATGAGGGTATCAAAAAATACCCAAGGACTGGGATCTTTGTTAAATGTCTCTCTGTTCTGTTTGGTGAAGCAGGTCGTGCAAACATGTATCTTTTGTGTGTGTGTTGTTACATTCTGATTTTTTGAGTGGTGTTAGTTGCAAAGATTCTGTGATTTTGCCATTATAGGAAGTTTAGCTAAAAGAGAACAGTAAATAGCAGCATGGTGACAGTTAATCATGGGGGGACTCTCTGAACCTTTTTCTGCTTGCATCTTGTTCTGTTCCAGTTTCTCTTGTCCAGCATCCATGCCACAATGGATCAGTTAGTATTTAACATAGGGCTAATTAAGTCTTATTGGGACAGAGGGACAGGCGAAAATAAGAATGTTATTTTTACCAGGTCTATTAGAAGAAGGCACAGGCATTTAGATAGAAATATGGTGAGGTGGAAATGTTCATTTAAAAAAAAAAAAAAGGTGATTCTGTAACTTTTTCTGAAGTTCCTTGATTTATTTATTTTTGTATTTTCATGGTTGCCATTAACTCAGAATAAAAATATCCTATTTACACTGATGTGAAAAAAAGGAGGGGAGGATTTCTGCCTTGAAGATCAAAAATGCTGTAGGTGTGAGGGTAACATGGTGTGTTGGCTAAATAAAGCAGCCCTTTATTTGCTCTCTCACTCCTCTTTTGAATGCCCCAACTATTAAATCTCAGGAACCAGATGGAGTAATCTTGATGATAACCAGTATTAACCAGTATATATGCTAAAGCCATTGCTGTGTCTTTACACTGTAACTGTCATCCATTTTTCTTTAATGTTTTAAAAAATTATTTTGTACTTCAACCAAATATCTGGGTAGGCTGGTCATCCAGATTTAGGCCAGAGCCATGCAGAGCTCAGAGATGTCTCCAGTTTCCAGTTTTTATTTCTACTCTACAACTATTTTCAGCATTATTAGTGACAGGTAAAGTTTCATTCTCTCTCTTTCTCTCTATATATATGCATGCAATAAGGTTTATTTCTATAGCAAAACAGAAATTTAATATAAAATATCAAATATCCAGGTAACTATTTCAGTGTTTTCTGCATTTTGTTCTTGTTTCATATCTGTTCTATTTTTGAATAAAATAAATTCTTAATGAGATGCCCCCTAACCTTTATTCATATGTGGAAGAAGACAGTAAACAAACATTCCTCTTAATTATTTTGCATTTATCTTTTTTCCCTTGATGACTCTGTTTCTCTTTCCTGACCTTTTTCTTCTTCATTTTCTTTTCACTTTGTCTTTTTCTTTGTGTACTTCTCAGCTTACAACAACATATTGTACCTAAGTTATTTCTCTGATTTTTCTCAATGAATTGGGGGAAAGCAGTGTTTTAAATATAGTATCTCTCAGTTCCTTGAAAAATAAAACTAGCTTTCATTTAGTGATATGAACTCTTTTCGCTGTAGCTCCTGGTCTAGAGTACTGGAAGTCTCGTGTGATGCAGTCTTTTTGCAAGATTTCTAGTAGTTCATGGTTTTGACTGGTTGCAAGCAGCGGGAATATAGCAAGGACAGCTTTTCTCAAAGTATTTTGGTGCCTCTGGATGAAACCAAAAGGTGCTGAGGTGCACAAAACTACTTCAAAGTTAAATGAACAACCAAACAAAGGTTCAGTTCTACTTTTGGATAAAAATTTAGGTCAGACCTTACCTTTGGCATTCATATCCCTATTTTCCTTCCCAAGTTACTTTGGGACAGATCTTTAGCTGGTGCAAATCAGCTTAGCTGAATTGAAGTGTACCAGCCTTTACACCAGCTGAGGATTTGGCCACCCAGAGGCCAAGTGAGGAGCTGAGTTCACCCAAAATTCCTAAATGTCTTTCAAGAGATCCTGCTGATCCTAGACTCTTCAAGTCTATTAGAAGTGGGGTTTGGTATATTTTAGTATGGAAAGGCCACAAAGAGGTATTCATAAGGCTAAGCAAATATATTTTCTACAGTTTGTTTGTATTTTTTCTCTATCTTTTTTGTAATACTAAATTTGCTTTTGGCACGGGGTGGAGCATTTGATTATTTATTTAAATGGCTTGTCAAGCATTTTTATAACCCTCCACATTTGTAGCACAACCTGATTATTAAAAAAAAGATATATCAAGGTCATTAATATTTCTAACACTTCACAGCAGCTAGAAATCTTTTAATTCTACTGTCAGTTATAGAATGTAACAATCCTGTTCCGAATGGCGATAAGTACAAATCTTCTAGATTGCCTTAAACTATTGATATACTATAGATATGACTTATGTGCTTACAAACAAAGTAGGATTTCACTGTTTGGCAAAAAGACTGTAGATTTTACTTTTGATTTGTGAAAAAAAAACTGAGCATAATTTGAATTACTAAGTTATGTTTACTAGTGTGGGTGTTGGATCATTATACATATTTATTCTGAAAACAAACATGAGGACAAGAAATTATCTGTAACAAAAAAAATCTCATAGAAATGTGCTTCTAGGGTTACATGTGCATATCATGCAGTACTTCAGAACTTTTATCCTGCTTTTCACAAGATCAGAAATTGATATAGTTGTTGATCAGTGAATCCTCCAGCAGATTAAGGAGTTGCATTGATGAGTCCACAGACAGTACGTCGTCTATGGATTGATTTAAAGAAAGGCAATTTACATCACTGATTTATATCACCAAGTGGAAATCCTTGATATAAATCATCAGTTCTAATCAAGTTTTTCATTTGTACTTCAGTTATTTTCTAACTACATTCTTATCGGTTGATAGAACCATAAAAACATGTTGATTTACAACTAAATAAAGCCTTTACACTAGAATTGCTACCTAGGAGGGTCCATTATAACTATATACATTTATTTAACATTTAACATTGAATAGTTTATTTTTTCAGATTATTATTAATTGTATCTTTTTATTATGTTAGAATATGGTAAATGATATATTGCTTGTTTGCTGGATAATTAAGATTCTTTTTCTCATGATTTGTGTCAAGCTGCATTAGGGTGGGAACTGGAATTTAACTGAACACAAAGCAGCATATACAATTTTTTTAATGCTTTAAATATTTTAGATACATAAATTTCAGTTATCAAAATGTTTCACATTTACAACTAAATGATTTCTTAAACAAAGGGGTTAACTGTAGTCAGTAAACTGAACTATTATTTCAGCCCAACATGGTAAATTTTTTTAAATATGTACAAGTGAAAATGACTGGAGCTTAAGTTTCTACTTGCCTAAGGGCAGGTCTACACTTAAAACACGGCAGTGGTGCCACTGTAGTGCTTCAGTGAAGACTCTCTGTGCCAACGGGAGAGCTTCTCCCGTCAGCGTAATTAATACACCTCCCTCAGAGCGGTGCCTGTGTTGAAGGAAGAAGCTCTCCCACTGACAGAGAGCTGTCTACACTAGGGGTTAGGTCGGTATGATTGTGGATTATTTTTCAACCCCCTGAGCGATGTAGTTATATCAAAGTAAGTTTATAATGTAGACTTGGCCTAAATCTCTTGAAAATGAGACCGTCTATTCTGTTATTTAGACTGTCCTTCAAACTTTTAAAACTAGGGGATCTTATTCCCTCCCTCCTTGTTTTTATTCATAGACAAGTTTTCCTTCTTTTTCAACTCCTAATTGACTTCTCAGCTTTGAATGTATTAGTCCAAATGAAGAAAATATTCTTTCTGTGCCTGCAGAAGAGGCTACTTTGTCAAAAGCAGTTGTAGCACTTCAACAGGCTCTGGTTCCAGGTGCTTAGCTAGTGACTTCCACCAGCTCAATGGTGTGACTTTCTTTAAAAGATCATCAGCAAACATGTACTGCTTGAATGGTTCATCTCCAACCCTGAAAGTCATGATGGTTGGCATGATTAATGGGTGATTATTAGATGCTCATGTCATAGTAGCATCATCTCCTTCAGCAGTTTAGACATCTACCCTGGTACTTTGGGTTGGGAATATTGGCAAGAAAATGAAGTGGAGTAAGTGCTTGATCCATCTGCTTCTTTAGTGCCTGCAATTTAACTTTGTTGTTGGGTATTTCTTTCTTCAATGTTTGACATTCTTTCCACATTTTAACAGCATCAACAATAGAGCAGCAGTCTTTGTGCAGGTTGTCCAAGGCTATGGAAATAGGTTTCAGTTAAGTTGGCCATAAAGTAATGTCTGACGCTTGGGTCATCTAGTACATTGAAAGAGGAGGGCACTTTTCAGGGACTGAAAAGGGATGTAACATTTCTTGCTTTGGGAAGCATTGCTGTCTTTTGGTATTAATTTAATAGCACTTTTTACTTCCTCAGTACATTTGGATTATTTTCTCTAGTTCTGAAAATAGGAGAAAATTAGAGGGAAAAAAGAACTTTCACTTTCTAGACAACAGCTATTCCTGCATTATTGTGGAAAGCTACTATTCTAAACCACTGTGTTTACTTCCATCCTCTTTTCCCCAACTCTTGTTTTTCAGTGGGCTTTGAAATACAGCACAGTCCTTTATTTGCAAGTCATTTGTGTCCTGTTAAATGGATTATTTTAGGTCCTCATTGCTGAGAAAAAAATGTTAGGCTACCAATAGGTAATACACTGGCTTAGTAAGGGTTTCCCTTATGTCTGCTTCCATAACTAACAGCCTATAACTTACTCCTAGCTAAAAGACAGGTTTCAGAGCAGCCGTGTTAGTCTGTATCTGCAAAAAGAAAAGGAGGTCTTGTGGCACTTTAGAGACTAACAAATTTATTTGAGCATAAGCTTTCGTGAGCTACAGCTCACTTCATTGGATGCATTCAGTGGAAAATACAGTGGGGAGATTTATATACACAGAGAACATGAAACAATGTGGTTACCATACACATTGTAACAAGAGTGATCAAGTAAGGTGAGCTATTGCCAGCAGGAGAGCGGCGGGCGGGGGGGGAAGTACCTTTCGTAGTGATAATCAAGGTGGGCCATTTCCAGCAGTTGACAAGAAGGTCTGAGGAACGGTGGGGGAGCGGGGAGAATAAACACGGGGAAATAGTTTTATTTTGTGTAATGACCCATCCACTCCCAGTCTTTATTCAAGCCTAAGTTAGTTGTATCCAGTTTGCAAATTAATTCCAATTCAGCAGTCTCTCGTTGGAGTCCGTTTTCGAATTTTTTTGTTGAAGAATTGCCACTTTTAGGTCTGTAATCGAGTGACCAAAGAGATTTGAAGTGTTCTCTGACTGGTTTTTGAATATTATAATTCTCAACATCTGATTTGTGTCCATTGATTCTTTTACGTAGAGACTGTCCAGTTTGACCAATGTACATGGCAGAGGGGCATTGCTGGCACATGATGGTATATATCACATTGGTAGATGTGCAGGTGAACGAGCCTCTGATAGTGTGACTGAATTGATTAGGCCCTATGATGGTGTCCCCTGAATAGATGTGGGCACAGTTGGTAACGGGCTTTGTTGCAAGGATAGGTTCCTGGGTTAGTGGTTCTGTTGTGTGGTTGCTGGTGAGTATTTGCTTCAGGTTGGGGGGCTGTCTGTAAGCAAGGACCGGCCTGTCTCCCAAGATGTGTGAGAGTGAGGGGTCATCCTTCAGGATAGGTTGTAGATCCTTGATGATGCGTTGGAGAGGTTTTAGTTGGGGGCTGAAGGTGGCGTTCTGTTATTTTCTTTGTTGGGCCTGTCTTGTAGTAGGTGACTTCTGGGTACTCTTCTGACTCTGTCAATCTGCTTCTTCACTTCAACAGATGGGTATTATAGTTGTAAGAACGCTTGATAGAGATCTTGTAGGTGTTTGTCTGAGGGGTTGGAGCAAATGTGGTTGTATCATAGAGCTTGACTGTAGACAATGGCTCTTGTGGTGTGTCCTGGATGAAAGCTGGAGGCATGTAGGTAGGCATAGTGGTCAGTAGGTTTCCGGTATAAGGTGATGTTTATCTGACCATCGCTTATTAGCATTGTAGTGTCCAGGAAGTGGATCTCTTGTGCGGACTGGTCCAGGCAGAGGTTGATGGTGGGATGGAAATTGTTGAAATCCTGGTGGAATTCCTCAAGGGCTTCTTTTCCATGGGTCCAGATGATGAAGATGTCACCAATGTAGCACAAGTAGGGGCATTAGGGGACGAGAGCTGAGGAAGCGTTGTTCTAAGTCAGCCATAAAAATGTTGGCATACTGTGGGGCCATGTGGGTACCCATAGCAGTGCCGCTGATTTGAAGGTATACATTGTCCCCAAATGTGAAATAGTTATGGGTGAGGACAAAGTCACAAAGTTCAGCCACCAGGTTTGCCGTGACATTATCAGGGATACTGTTCCTGACAGCTTGTAGTCCATCTTTGTGTGGAATGTTGGTGTAGAGGACTTCTACATCCATAGTGACCAGGATGGTGTTTTCAGGAAGATCACTGATAGATTGTAGTTTCCTCAGGAAGTCAGTGGTGTCTCGAAGGTAGCTGGGAGTGTTGGTAGCGTAGGGCCAGAGGAAGGAGTCTACATAGCCAGACACTCCTGCTGTCAGGGTGCCAAGCCTGAGATGATGGGGTGTCCAGGATTTCCAGGTTTATGGATCTTGGGTAGCAGATAGAAAACTCCAGGTCGGTGTCCCCCCCCCCCCCCCCCCCCCCCCCCCCCCCCCCGCTCTCCTGCTTAATAGCTCACCTTAAGTGATCACTCTTGTTTCAGTGTGTATGGTAACACTCATTGTTTCATGTTCTCTATGTATATAAATTTCCCTGCTATATTTTCCACTGAATGCGTCCGATGAAGTGAGCTGTAGCTCACGAAAGCTTATGCTCAAATAAATTTGTTAGTCTCTAAGGTGCCACAAGTACTCCTTTTCTTATAGCTAAAAGAGTTCTTCATAGCTCAAGAGGTAGAGGGTTGGGTTTTTGGTTCCAGTTTTGATATCTGCCAACAACTGTGGAAAGTGCATATATATAGTTTGTCAAAAATACACTCTAAAAGTTTTATATTTTATCTACAGTGTTGTTAAGGTAGTTTATTTATTACCCATTCAGATATTATCTGTAATTCTCAAAGGCAAGAATACTGCAATAGATCCCCACTCTGGAGATGGTGTTCCCTGTGCATGCTTGAAGTTAGAACCTACTAGGGGGACCGTATTTCCCTATGCTGAATAAGGGACACCTGGTAAAATTACTCATATTCAAATAAGTTCAATGGTAATCAGAACTACGCAGTATAACCATTCAAAAAAATACAAACCTGTTAAAAAGAAATACTGTGTAGTTGGATTCTTTTTATTTACTTTCTTATCTTTAAGACTTTAGGGAGGGGTGACACACACGGGGAGGGGTGACACACACACACACCCGGGTACAACTCTCTCAAATGGGGGAAAAATTAGTGGGTACAGAGCATCTACCGGCACCATGCTTCCCTCTCTGCTCCCCGCCCCCGCAGCTCTTGCACTCCGGCAGCCCCGTGCAACTCCTCCTCCACCCTCCCAGTGCTTCCGGAGTGCCGCAAACAGCTGATTTGTGGCTTTCAAGCTCCAGGAGGGAGGCGGAGGACCTGGGGCTGGCCACAGAGACTCTAGGTGGCAACGGGGCCCCCAGGCGGGGGGCCACACTGGGTGCAAAGCCTGGGGGTGCTACAGCACCCCCCGCACCTTTACTTCCCACGCCTATGGAGACCCGCTGGCACTCTGCATTGACCTCCCGTGGTTTGGCAAATTCTCTGGTTCAGAACTGGGTCAGGTCCCAAGGGTGCCAGACTAGAGAGGTTCAACCTGTACTGCTTGTACTGCCTCAGGAGAGACCAAGATTCAGAGGTCTTTTCTGTTACTGGAGTCATACAAAAAATTATTTCTAACAAATCCTTCTGATACCTTCTTCTCATAAGATAAATCCCTAAGTTACATGCACGAGACCTCAAATGCTTGTGGTGGTGGTGATGATGATGATATTAATTATAGGAGCCCTAGTCATGGATCAGGACTCCATTGTATTAGGTTCTGTACACACACACAGGACAAAAAAATGGTCCCTGCCCCAAAGCAGTAAACATAAGACAAGAGAGGGACACAGACGTGGGTGTACAAGGAAACAGTGAGACAGTATTGATCAGCATGATGGGCAGTGGTCTCAGCATGCCAGTGGCCTAATTAGTAGCCTAACTTTTCCTGCCTAATAAGGTATTGTTCAATGAGCTAGATCTCAGCAGCGCTCCTCCCACCCACAACAGTATTTGGCAAAATGTTGTGGGTTATCATCACTAAAGCTCAAATTTGGATTTTTTTTTTTAAAGTTAATTTACCTTGTACTGTATATCAACACTGGCCTCAAAACTGACTCCTGGAGAGTTACCCTACTAACTTATTTTAACTCTGATGAATAGTGGGCTATAACAACTGTTTCCTATTGTTGAATCTGTGTATAATTCGCAGCAGGACTTTACCTCTTATCCCATAGTTATTTTCCTTAATAATCTTTTATGAGGTACTGTAACAGGGTGGCAAAGTGCATAATCTTGCATAGGGATGCAGGGTTCTTTTGTTGATGCATCCTGTTATCAGGAGTTAGAATCTTGCATAAAGCTGATGAGTAAATTCTGTTGATTCATTGTGCTACCAAGATATAACAGAAATGTGTATGTAGGACCCTTACATGTGTGTAGGGGAAATTAATGTTCAGACAGGAAGATCCTGTAAGAAACCCTAAGAACACTTAGGCGTAAGGGGAGAGGTTCCTCTGAGGTTTGTGCTGATGGACTCTATTGGTAACTCAGAAATAACACAGCCATCATGAGGGGGCAAGTTTGACTTGATTAAATATGTGTGGACTTTATTAGAAGTAAGATGGGAATGCTTCCTGCTTCATAGGCAATTAATGGAAAATATTATGAAAATCCAGGTAATTCAGTTTATCCATTAGGTCATCCATATCTGATATTTCATTAAACTTTTCCAAATACCTTTAAAAAGATAAGGATTGATGCTTTCCTGCCCAAGTCTTGCTTTCTCAAGGCCAAAGGGAGTCCCACATTTCCATTGACATCTGGAGATCAAGCAGCAGCAGTAGAATTCAGCTGGAATTTAGTTACACACAAAAATTCATAAACTAGAAGGGATTCCACATCTAGGAGCTAGTATGGACTATGGAGAACAGTTTTCTAACAGTGTACCTTCCAAGAAGTAATTATTAACACTGAGCAGGAATTTGACATAAACCTGGAATTTCAGCTAGCTGCATGTCATAAAGGCTTATGTTACCTACCATTGGGTACATATGTACCATTGGGTACATACACTAAACAACCAGTGGGGCCCCTGGATGATCGAGATACAAAAGGAGCACTTAAAGACGATGAAGTCATCACAGAGAAACTAAATTAATTCTTTGCTTCAGTCTTCACTGCTGAGGATGTTAGGGAGATTCCCAAACCTGAGCTGTCTTTTGTAGGTGACAAATCTGAGGAATTGTCACAGATGGAAGTGTCACTAGAGGAGGTTTGGGAATTAATTGAGAAACTTAACAGTAACAAGTCACTGGGACCAGGTGGCATTCACCCAGGAGTTCTGAAAGAACACAAATGTGAAATTGCAGAACTATTAACTATAGTTTGTAACCTGTCCTTTAAATCAGCTACTGTACCGAGTGACTGGAAGATAGCTAATATAACACCACTATTTAAGAAGGTCTATAGAGGTGATTCTGGCAATTACAGACCAGTAAGTCTAACGTCAATACAGGGCAAATTAGTTGAGACAGTAGTAAAGAATAAAATTGTCAGACACATAGAACATAAATTGTTGTGCAAAAGTCAACGTGGTTTCTGTAAATGGAAATTGTGTCTTTCTAATCTATTACAGTTCTTTGAGGGGGGTCAACAAACATGTGGACAAGGGGGGATCCAGGGACATAGTGTACTTACATTTCCAGAAAGCCTTTGACAAGGTCCCTGTAAAGGAGCAGACTCACCCCTGCGGTGCCTCCTGCTGGTCGTCCTTGGGAATTAGCTCTTTTCCAGCCTGGAGTGCCCTCTGCAGGCCGGTGATCCACACAGCTCTGGTCCCCGTATCCCGGTGCCCCTTTCTCTGGGGTTCTGCCCCTGGCAGTACGCCCACACTCTGCCTCTGGGTCTCCCCTTCCTGTGGAACCCCCAACCGACTATCCCCACCTTGCCTCAGTCTGGACTACTGCCAGTCATCTCCAACCCCCGCTCCCTGGGGCAGACTTCAATGTAAAGGCCACTCATCATAGGCAAGGGGGTTCAGATCTGTTGCCTTTCTCTGCCTCCCAGTACCTCTGTGGGCCTTGGACCAGGCCTTACAGCCTGGGGAGTTGCCAGCCTGGAGCGCCCCTGCTCAGCCTGCTCCTTCCCCAGCACTGCACCACCCTCAGTTTTCTTTTTCTTTCTTTCTTTCTTTCTTTCTTTCTTTCTTTCTTTCTTTCTTTCTTTCTTTCTTTCTCTCTCTCTCTCTCTCTCTCTCTCTGTCAAGAGACTCCTTGGGCCTCTGGCTCACAGCCTTTTTATACAGGCCAGCTGGGGCCTGATTGGGGCGTGGCCCAACTGCGGCTGCTTCCCCAGTCAGCAGTCCCCAGCCACAGCCCTCTCCAGGGCTGCTTTTAACCCTTTCTATTTTAGGAGTGGGGATAGCCACCCCGCTACAGTCCCTCACCAAAGGCTCTTACATAAATTAAGTTGTCATGGGATAAGAGGGAAGATCCTTTCGTGGATTGAGAACTGGTTAAAAGACAGGGAACAAAGGTTAGGAATAAATAATAAATTTCCAGAATAGAGAGGGGTAACTAGTGGTGTTCCCCAAGGGTCAATCCTAGGACCAATCCTTTTCAACTTATTCATAAATGATCTGGAGAAAGGGGTAAACAGTGAGGTGGCAAAGTTTGCAGATGATACTAAACTGCTCAAGACAGTTAAGACCAAAGTAGACTGTGAAGAGCTTCAAAAAGATCTCCGAAAACTAAGTGATTGGGCAACAAAATGGCAAATGAAATTTAATGTGGATAAATGTAAAGTAATGCACATTGGAAAAAATAACCCAAACTATACATTTAATATGATGGGGGCTAATTTAGCTACAACTAATCAGGAGGAAGATCTTGGAGTCGTCGTGGATAGTTCTCTGAAGACGTCCATACAGTGTGCAGCGGCAGTCAAAAAAGCAAACGGGATGTTAGGAATCATCAAAAAAGGGATAGAGAATAAGACGGAGAATATCTTTTTGCCCTTGTATAAATCCATGGTACGCCCACATCTTGAATAATGCGTACAGATGTGAACCCTCATGTCAAAAAAGATATACAGCATTAGAAAAGGTTCAGAAAAGGGCAACTAAAATGATTAGGGATTTGGAACAGGTCCCATATGAAGAGAGATTAAAGAGGCTAGGACTTTTCAGCTTGGAAAAGAGGAGACTAAGGGGGTATATGATAGAGGTCTATAAAATCATGAGTGGTGTGGAGAAAGTGAATAAGGAAAAGTTATTTACTTGTTCCCATAATATAAGAACTAGGGGCCACCAAATAAAATTAATGGGCAGCAGGTTTAAAACAAATAAAAGGAAGTTCTTCTTCACTCAGCACACAGTCAACCTGTGGAACTCCTTGCCTGAGGAGGTTGTGAAGGCTAGGACTATAACAGGGTTTAAAAGAGAACTGGATAAATTTGTGGAGGTTAAGTCCATTAATGGCTATTAGCCAGGATGGGTAAGGAATGGTGTCCCTAGCCTCTGTTTGTCAGAGGGTGGAGCTGGATGGCAGGAGAGAGATCACTAGATCATTACCTGTTAGGTTCACTCCCTCTGGGGCACCTGGCATTGTCCATTGTCGGTAGACAGGATACTGCACTGGATGGACCTTTAGTCTGACCCAGTATGGCTGTTCTTATGGGAGCACTCGCTGCCCTGAGGATTTCCACACCCTAGACAATTAACCTTCTCACTCTAGTATCTCCAGATTTCTATAGGTAAGCTTCAGGTTTAGCCTAGCTGTTCAGTCTCCTGTTTCTTGTTGGATTCTTAACCTGGTACACTGGTCTCTTTGGAAACCTCTCTTGGCAGTGTTCCATGTTGTTCTTCACTGTAGAAGTTACCTTTCCTATTATCAGATTAATCACACAGGCATAGAAAGTTCAAACTTTAAAAATACTGTCAGGCAGTCGGATCTTCAGTTTATGCTGGGCAAGGTGGTTCAAAGAACACTTAAGTTTCTGTCAAAGCTCAATTCAACCTTTCACCTGAGCTAGAAAATATATCTATACGGTTCTCTGAATGGCTGCAGAGCAATTAACTATTACCTATCTTGAACGTGTCCATTTTAACCATTTGTAAATCAGGTACACTGTTAGTTATTTGCAGGATCACAGGAAATGGACCAATGCCATGCAAGCAAGCTTTTCATGTTGGGTCAAGTTGATTGTAGCAGCTCCCATTAGACTCTGGCAGAACAAATCATGCAGAAAATAGAGTAAATTCTACAATTAATCTGAAATACTAAAAATATTAAATCTTATAATTATATTGTGAAAATAATTGTGATCTAGCTATTATATGAGAGTTGTTTTTTATCCTTTTAATTGGAGTGTCATCTTTATGTCTGAATATTTAACCTTTTAATGATGTGAAATAGTTTTTGAGCTTGTTTTAAACAGAATCCTTCTGGGTAAGGAAGTAACGTTTTCTCTTGCCTATGTTGTTGCAGACTCTCCTTCAGATTTTTGGCGTAGTAGCTGTGGCTGTGGCAGTGATTCCTTGGATACTCATCCCTTTAGTTCCACTTTGTATACTTTTCATTTTTCTTCGACGGTATTTCTTAGACACAGCGAGAGATATTAAACGTCTGGAGTCCACAAGTACGTTGCTTGGATAGAGCTGATTTTAAGTCTGAGCAACAATTATATGAGATGCTAAAATTCTGCAAACAATCAATTAATCAGGAATTTTTGCTGTAGTTTTGCAAATTACTTGCTTGTTGTCTTGAGTCTTAACCCAGCAAAATCCTTCAAAACTTGCTTAACCCCAGGCTTAAGCCCACAATTAATGTCTTTGAAGTCAAATGGACTACTCATATATTTAAAGTGAAGGACAACTTAAACTTAAAGTTAAGTTTAAGTGATTTGCTGAATCTTGGCCTTAGTGGGCTAATTGCACATAATAATGTAGGTTTTGACCCAGTATGACCTTCATAGATTCATAGATTCATGATTATCTCAGTATTTCAAATTGATTATTAAATAGCAGAGTCTGAGTCTTAAGCATCATGAATAAAAAAAAAATGGGTGCATTATCTGATTAGTGAAAGAAACAAAGGAAGAAGTCATGGATGATAACAACTGTTGAAAACTTTTTTTGTGTCAATTAGATTAATCCATTTTGCCATCCAAGTGGGTATAATTGAGTAACAGGAAAATAGGTTTATCCTATGTTTATCCTAAAAGATGTGATTCAGTGGCTTGTGTCAGTAAACAGAGAAGTAGGATTAAAGGTTAACATAGTGCAAAAAATTACCAACACTGCCCTTCAGCTACAATAAATGAGTCTTTTTTACTTTGCAGCTCGAAGTCCAGTGTTCTCCCACTTGTCAACATCTCTCCAGGGACTTTGGACAATTCGTGCTTTCAAAGCAGAGCAAAGATTCCAAGAATTATTTGATGCTCACCAAGATCTTCACTCAGGTTTGTCACCAATAGACATGGACAACTAAGTACGTAGCTCTTTCAGAGGGAAATATTTTCTCCCCTCAGGTACACATGTGCAGCATACATGCACAGCTCACACTGATTTTAATACATCTCTCTTTAGGGAAAAATCTCCCCATTAGTTGTTTCTTCTGTTTTTCTGGATTTGTAGAATACACTTTGGACTCTAGTATAGTTTGAGAGAGCCAAGCATACATAATAACAATATTTACGATAAACATTTTAAAGTATACCCAATAAGTATATTTAAAATTCATTTTTCACAAAGTTCTTGTATTGCATAATATTTTAAGGCAAAACAAGTTATACTTAGCAATATTTAATATTATTGAGGTGGAACACTAAGGATGCATCTACACTAAAAAATTAAGTCGCCCTGTATTAGGTCGGCTTACAGCCACTGCAGTAATTACTGCCGTGGTGCATGTCCACATGACTCTCCTTGGGTTTGTGGTGCGTATCTCAACAGGAGCGCTTCCATTGACCTAAGAGGGGCAATGTGGGGAGCTGAGAGCCCAGTCTCTCAGCTCTGCTGACAGATCCCTGCCAGGAACCCAGCTGGCTGCCTGCCCCATTGGCTCCCTGTTCCCTGCAGGAGCAGGAGAAAGCCTCCCAGGGCTTTTCTCCTCTCCATTCTCCTCCAGGAGCAGGCGGGGAAGCCCGCTGGGGCTTCTCGCCTGCTCGTTCCCTGCTGGGAGTGGGGTCCAGATTCCCAGCTCTCCAAAGGAGTAGGGGTAGCTGGGCTCTAGCTGCCTGGCTTTCTTGTCAATTTCACAGCAAGCAGTGAAATTGACAAGAGAGCTAATAGCCCATGTAATTAACACAGTGTTTACACAGACTCTGTGTCACCCTAACTTCAGGGACATAAGCCCTGCACCTCTTGTGGAGGTGGAGTTATTATGTCGGTGTAGTACGGCAGTTACATTGGCGGAACAAGGCTGTAGTGTGTACACTGACATAATTAGGTCAATGTAAGCTGCCTTATATTGACCTGATTGTGGAGTGTAGACCAATCCTAAAACTGTACAAAAATATTTAATGTAAATTATCCTTTGGAAAAATATAAAAATCTGTTAATCTCTTATCTTTTTTGTCTGAGCAACTTTAAGAGCTCCTGTCCGTGTTAATACTGTAGGTTAGTTTTTATTAAAGTCTACTTGGCTGCAATATGAATATTCTATATGCAAAAGTAATCTGAATTATGTTTGCACTAAGTATTCTATACTAGTTTGCCTTCTTTTTTTTTTTTAATTGATAGATTCATAGAGTTTCAGGCAAGAAGAGACCATTTTATCATCTAACCTGACCTCCTGTATTTTACAGACCATTACATTTCACCTAGCTACCCCTGTACTGAGTCCAGAGGCTTGTGTTTGGCTAAAGTGTATCCCCAGAAAGTCATCCAGTCTTGACCTGAAGTATTTGTCTCACTTCGGCTTTCAACCATTGGTTCTTGTTATGTCTTTCTCTACTAGAATAAAGAGCCATGTAGTATGTGATATTTTCTCCCCATGCAGGTACTTATACAGTGTAATCAAGTCACTTCTCAATCTTCTTTTTGATAAACTAAACAGATTGACCTCTCTAAGTCTCTTGCTGCAAGGCATTTTCTTCAGAACTCCAAATAATTTGTGACTTTTTTCTGCACCTCCAGTTTTTTAATATATTTTGAAAATGTGGCCACCTGAACTGTACATAGTATTCAGTATCAGTCTCGCCAGTGCCTTATACACAAAAGTAAAATTGCCTCCCTATTTCTACTTACTACTGCCCTGCTTGTACATCCAAGGAGCGCAATAGCCCTTTGTGCCACAGCATCGCACTGAAAGTTCATGATAAGTTGCTTGACCACTATGACACCTAAATCCTTTTCAGAGTCACTGTTTTCCAGAACACAGGTCCCCAGTCTGTAGGTATGGCCTTTTTCCAAGACATGTAACTTTGAATTTGGCTATATGAAAATACATTTTATATGAACAGGCCCAGATTACAAAGCGATATAGAATTCTATCTGATGCCTATTTGACTTCTGTTATTGGCCCTAACTTTGAATACTTGAATTTTCATCATACAGATTATGCTGCTTTCTTCTGTGATTTATATCATATAACCTCCACTGTCTAGTAATACTCAATTCTCTGAAGCATATTGGGATATACTTTATCTAAATGTTATATGAAAGAAAATTGCAATGGTATTTTACATAGCATACTAGGCATCTGATCCAAAGTCCATTGAAGTCAATGAGAGTCTTTTTGTTGGCTTCAGTGGGCTATGAATCAGGCCCTAGCATCTTTTATTTCTATTCTGACTCCTATTTGATATACTAGTCTCAGCTGTGTTAAACGGTGTGAAAACCTGAAAACATGCCAGCACTAGCTAGGAAAATAGGACATCATCATCAACACATGCAAACACTCTCCAAGACAATGGTATTTTTGCAGCTTATGGAATTAGTCCACGCTAATGTTATATTACTGTCTTATGGGAGTCCTTATAGAACTTATTTTTCCCCAATAACTTATTGTTCTTATTATGACTTTTAAAAAACTCTTTAGAGGCTTGGTTTCTGTTTTTGACTACCTCCCGATGGTTTGCCGTGCGGCTGGATGCCATCTGTGCCATCTTTGTTATAGTGGTTGCCTTTGGTTCCCTGCTTCTCGCAAAGAGTAAGTACAGATGCTAGGAATGTTAATGCTATAATTACAATATATAGCAATACCTTATTCTTTTTCAGAATTTACTTTCTCTAATTGTTTACGGATTGCAGTTAAGTAAAATGTTTCTTTCTAGATCCTGGTCTGTCCCTCAGTCCAAGACATTCCTGTAAGTACTGGAGACCGTTCAGACTTCTCTGGACTCAAGGGATTGGCCATGAACCTAACAACCTTTCTCCAAATTATCTCCCCACAGTGTTGCAGGCAAGCTTGCAGTTCTACAATCTTGCCTTTACTGTTGAAATACTAGCTTTTAAAGCTGTCTTTGGGACAACAACATTTGTTTCCCGTCTTGTCACGGCAGACTAGGCAAAACAAAGCAGGCTGAACATTCAAGGATTCAGCTCAAATGTCTTGGATTCAGGGAGAGCCCAATCCCAGAAAGGGAGATTGCATTATAAGAAATTTTATATTCATTGTCATTCTGATGCTGTTGTTTTATATGATCATCCTAGGATGTAATTACGGTAGATGTTCTAAAACTAGATAGTCTTCTAAAATACAAAGGAAGTAATTATCTTGGACATGAAATTTGGGTGCTAGTTTGCTGTTCTTTGTTTCCTTTATTTTTCCTTTAGATAAATTATATATAGACCTATATACATGGCATTATAGAGGAGATTTCCAACTAGGTTTCAAGTTACTAGACTTGAAGACAAATCAAAACACTGGGTTTGATTTGTCTCTCCAATCAGTACAAGGAGCAGTTTTTGTGAAGTCAATGGAGTTATGCTGATATAAAATGGCTATAGTGAGAGGAGAATCGGTTCCCATATTAGGACCAAATCCTGTTTAGTTTATTCACAAGAGCTGACTCGCTGAGTGTAATGAGTCTGTCCATATGAGTAGGGTGAGCAGAAGTTTGCCCTTCAAAAGCATCTTGTCTGCTCTTACAGTGCTTTGCACCCATTTATACCAGTACATAGTTTGTGTAAATGCTAGCAATGTGTTTTAGTAGCACTTTATGCTCACCATGCACAGGTTTAGGGGCCTGATCCAACTCCCTTTGAAATTAATTGAAAGATTCTCAATTGCTTAACTGAATAGCAATGACCTTAAGCTTGTGCTTAAGAGATTAGTTGATTCTGGGCTTTTTTTTTTTTTTTTTTTTAAGACAAGGTGCCTTGCAGTGGAGAGCCAGGACCTTATTGTCAAACACAAATATAGTTTTAGAAAGCTTACAAAAGTAATGTGACAAGATAGACTTTTTCCACAGAGCTACTATTTAAACTGGTGTGACCTAGAGCCAGCTACCACTTCAGTGGCGTATTAGATTGAAGGAGGAGTTAAGCAGAGTTTTGTGTAATTACATAGATGTGATTTTTCTCCTCCTCGCCCTACAGCTCTGGATGCAGGACAGGTTGGCTTGGCATTGTCCTATGCAATCACGCTCATGGGAATGTTCCAGTGGGGAGTTAGGCAAAGTGCTGAAGTTGAAAATCTGGTAATATTAATTTCTCAACTTCTTATTTTTCACATCTCTTTGCTGTTCAGTGACATGAAATACATTAGAAGTGTTATCTTTGCATTAATGGAATTTTAAAGACCCTGTTATTTCTATCTAAAGCCTTAGACCCTGTTAATTTGTGTAAAGGTAACAAATATTTAAGATGTATTAAATCTTTATTCAAGTCATACTACATAAGGTCGGCATAAATTTCCAAATACATTTTTGCATATGGTAGAACATCAATTTACACTATTTACTAAGATGCTGTTTGTTGCATATTAATTTTTTTAAATTAATGAGTAAGCAACCACAATAAAAAAAATACAACATCAAAAATCTACTTATTCATTTGTGTTGACAATTTTGGTTTACTTGTAATTATTTATGATGAGTCACTGTAACATTCTGGTAAATACACCTTGTACACTACATAAAGAATAACAAAGGCTTATTTAGTGTTAAACTGTACTACAACACTCCTGCTAATAATAATTTTGTATTTAGCATTTATTCTGTATAGCTTATTGCATTTTTAAAGCATGTTGCAGGCAAGAATTAACCAATACTTATAAATCTTTTTGGAGGAGTGGGGAGAGACTGCTAAGCTTTTTGTCTGAATTATCAGGTTATGGATTAATGAAGTTCAAATGTATGAGGCTCTCCTGTGGGGGTGAATTACTCTGTGGGAGGTGAAGATTCAGAGGTATCATAGAACAAGACATACCATTTACTAGGCTGACACTAGTGTAGAATGTGGAGTACTTCGTGGAGCTATTGTAAATGACTTCCTTTTTCCATGACTCACAAGAATCCGAGGTTTTGAGGTTTTGTCCTACTTAGCTCTCCTTCACTAGTAATTTTTTCGTACTGCATTCTGTCTCTCATGTGTTTCCAACTGAGGAGGAGAGGTCCAGAATGGAGAACTTGCTACTGCATTGTTCACTTTCTGGGACTGACTCCCTCCCCAGATCCACTGCTGTCAAGATAAGTCTTTGGGTATTGTTACGATGGTCTCTTCATGGTTCATATATGAAGTTAACAAAGCTGAGTAAGGTGAAATATAATCTATTAAGAAAAGTTTAGTTTTTTCTTACAGTTTTTGATGTAATAATCTGTTGCGGGGATGGAAAGGGTGGGGGGAAACGGTACCCCATGGCCAAAACCGAACTGCTTCCCATATTTGCAAGAAGAGAGAGGCAGCCCAAATGTCTCAAATTTGGGGAGAGGTTAGTTCCGTTAGTTAGTCTTTTCCTTTTAGAATCCCATAAAATCTCAGTTAACAATAGATCTTGCTGCCTCTTTCATATTTGTATGTCCATGGATATGAAAAAAAATTCTGCTAGCTATCTAGCGAATACTGTAGTAACCAGTATACTGATTTGGCTCTACTGCTGAATTATAGATATTCATTCCAAGCACATAGTAACCTTAGCCAGAGCTGCAAGGGACAAGCTCATTGGTGAAACCCCAGAGATGGTGGTGGCTCAGAACACACAAAAATGATAAACTTATCAATGATATTATTAATAGGCTGGATCTTCCTGTAGCTCAGATATAAGTCAGATCTTTAGTATTACTCCCATAGAGGCCCAGCAGAAAGACAACCTATCATGTAGAAAATAAGGCTCCAGTCCTGCAAAGCACTTAAGCATGTGAGTAATCCCATTGACCTCAAATTAATGCTTACATTGACTCAATTAACATGCTTTAAAATTAAGTACATACTTAAATGTTATGCTGGATCAGGACCTATATTAGGAGGTAAGACTTGCATTTCTGTCTAATAAAAATAGGACAGTACCACGCTTCATTCTCTCTCTCTCTCTCTCTCTCTCTCTCCCTCTCATATGATTGAAAGAAAATTTCTCCTGTCATTTTGTAGCTTTTTTTATAATCAGAATGTTACCCAAAATATAAAAGAGTTTCATGGCTTGTGTGACTTTTTTCTAGATGATCTCAGTAGAAAGAGTAATGGAATACACAGAACTTGAAAAGGAAGCTCCTTGGGAGTCCAACAAACGTCCACCAGCTGAATGGCCAAGCCAAGGAGTGATAGCCTTTGAAAATGTTAACTTCACTTACAGCTTAGATGGACCCTTGGTGTTGAGGCACTTGTCTGTTCTAATTAGATCAAAAGAAAAGGTATGCATTGCATGCTTATTTCAGATATACACAACATTTTCATTAAGGAGGTAATACCTTATGGTCTTTTTTTCCAACTCTATACAGTGCTATAAAATATACCAGGGGTGGCCAAACTGTGGCTTGTGAGAGGTATGCATCTCTTTTATATTTAAAGTGCAGCTTGTGGAGTCTCCTATACCCCCCCATTCTCCACCTATCAGACTGAGGCAGATAGCTCAGGGCTTCTGCCCTGCAGTGGGGTGGTGGGGTTAGGGGCTTCTGCCAGAGATGACTGGTGCCTGCTGAGAGTGGGGGGTACAATTTAAACAGTTTGAGTCGCACCTCCAGGTACGCCTCCTCCCCCCTTACCCTCAGCGGCCCCTCCCTGCGTCTCCCTGGTGTTAGCTCCACATGAAGAGCCAGCAGCAAGCAGCTGGGAGCTTCAGGGAAGGGCTGCTGCTTTAGCTCTGCAGGAAGCAGCAAAAGCAGCAGCTCTCCCTGCTGCTCCCAGTTGCTTGCCACTGCCTCTCCACATGGCCTCAACTTCCAGCTTGCCAGCTCCAGGAACTGACTGAGTGAGGGCCAGCAAACCCTAGCAAAAATCCGGGGGGTAGGGTGGGGTGTGGGGCCGGGGGGGACGTGATCCCATGAGACCCTCCATGCATCGCTTCTGACTTCTGCCCAGCAAGAAGGGGGCCCCAAGCCCTGGCAGGCACTTCCCACAGGGCTGAAGCCCCGAGACCCCCGTCCCTGCCAGGTTGAAGCCCTGAGTTCCAGCAGGCGCACCCCAGCTCTCGAACTTCTGAAGATTCTCGTATGCAGCTCAGAGGGTCAGTAAGTTTGGTCACCCCTGAAATATACTGTCTGGATGATAGGGGATGGATGCCCTGTTCTGTTAATTCCTCTGAAGCACCTGGTATTAGCCACTTTCAGAAGACAGGATACTGGGCTCGATGGACCATTGGTCTGACCCAGTATGGCCATTCTTATGTTTTTATGGTATAAGTTTTAAAGGTAGATCAGGCCAAAAATAGTGGTGGCTTTTAAACACAAGTCAACTGTCTTTGTCAAAGCTAGATGGTAAGTGGTGTTTAAAAACACATTAACACATGTCCGTTCATACAGTTGCTAAACGTAAGTTATTTTCTTTGTCTGGATGACCTAAATTTGAGTTATGTGTTTAGTAATCAGGAACCCAATTCTGCTGACAGACCCTTTTGTGTATGCAGGTAGCCATTGGCTTCAGTGGGGCTGCACAAGGGCCTGCCTGCCTGGTTTTGCAGGACAGATTTGATTATGATCTGTATATGGAAAAATAATGTGCCTTTTGAATAACATGATTTATAAAAGGGAATAAAATTCTGTTTACTGAGAGCCAGTTCAAATTCGTGTTGATTTTAGCAGCGTGTAGTCAATTTAGAGAAATCCATTTGTATTTTTGGTCAAACACTGAAAAATGCAATGTTTTCATTTGATGCCTGCCTGAAAGAGAGATATTGACAATATACAAGCAGCTGCATTTTTATTTTAAGAGTTACTTTATTTTTGATAATGTTTTCCTTCATGTTGCTAATATAATAGTGTATATCACTAAGGTTTTCAAAAGAAATGCTTTTGAACTCTTTCTTCTTTAAAACACTTTATGTGTGTTCTCCATTTAGCTTTTTCTTTCTGATTTATCCTTTTGAAGGAAGAGGAGCTTTAGTAGAGGTTCTTCAGAAATATTTCTCATTTCAGTTTTTTTTTCCTTTTACTTTTATACCATTCCTTTAAACAGATTTGCTAAAACTATGCTGTGTTTTAGGTAACAGTAATATAATGATTAGCACTTACATAGTACTTCGTGATTGTACACACCTACTTGAATCAGTTATTCAATAAAATCATATAATTGGAAAATTTAGAGGTAGAAAAGACATTTTAGGTTATCCAGTCCATCTTCCAAGTTGCTTCTTCCAGTATATTTTCTTGTGCTTAGTCTAGGGTGTTTTGTTTCTTTTAAATTCAGGTTCTGCCATTTTGCTTGGGAGCCTGTTCCATAGCTTAATTTCTCTGTTACAAATTTTTTCCTGATATTCACCTTAAGTTTTCCTTTCCTTAATATCATTTCAGTATCTCTGTGTATCACATTACATAATTACCCTCTTTTGTTTGGTGTTTGTACTTTTCAAATATTCTTCTGTTGTCATGTGCCCTCTTAATTACTTAACTATGCTACACTGTACATCAGTGATTCTTAACCTTTTCAGACTACTGTACCCCTTTTACAAGTCTGATTTGTCTTGCGTGTACCCCAAGTTTCACCTCACTTAAAAATGACGTGCTTACAAAATCAGACATAAAAATACAAAAGTGTCACAACACACTATTACTGAAAAATTGCTTACTTTCTCATTTTTACCATATAATTATAAAATAAATCAATTGGGATACAAATATTGTACTTACATTTCAGTGTATAGTGTATATAGAGCAGTATAAACAAGTCATTGTATGAAATTTTAGTTTGTACTGACTTCGCTAGTGCTTTTTATGTAGCCTTTTGTAAAACTAGGCAAATATCTAGATGAGCTGATGTACCCCGTGGAAGACTTCTCCCTACCCCTGGTTGAGAACCACTGCTGTGCATATTTAACTCTTTTATCTTTCCTCATAAATCAGTATCTCCAAACCATGATAATTTTTCTTGCTCATCACTGAAGTCCCTCCAGTGTTTGCCAATATCTCTCTGGAAATGTGGTGCCTTGAACTGAATGCAATATACATAGAACCTCAGAGTTACGAACACTTTGAGAATGGAGGTTTTTCATAACTCTGACTTGTTCGTAACTCTGAACAAAATGTTATGGTTATTCTTTCAAAAGTTTACAACTGAACGTTGACTTAATATAGCTTTGAAACTGTACTATGCAGAAGAAAAATGGTACTTTTAACCATCTTAATTTAAATGAAACAAGCACAGAAACTGTTTCCTTGCTTTGTCAAATGTTTTTTTTAAAACTTTCCCTTTATTTTTTTTAGTAGTTTATGTTTAACACTGTACTGTACGGTATTTGCTTTTTTATTTTTTGGCTCCGCTGCCTCATTGTGTACTTCTGATTCCAATTGAGGTGTGTTTTGACTGGTCAGTTTGTAACTCTGGTGATCATAACTCTGAGGTTCTACTGTAAGAGGTTCTGGCAGAGCAGCTCTATATAGAGAGTTATCCTAAGCAGTGCTCTGTGAGACAGTTGATTGGGTGTACATTCCATTTTTCTAAGTAATCCCTTAGCTGCTTCTTCTGAAGACAGGTTTTTTGCAGAAAGGAGTTCACTAGCTGAGTCATATTTAGTCAGCATTAATTTTGCCCCTTTCTTCATTTATTAATAGACCTACTATCTCCCTACGTATTTTTTTTCATTTGATATATTTGTAAAAGATATTTTAGTTCCATACCATTAGGCTTCTTAGCATTTCCTTATTTTGCATTTTTCCTGCATTTTCTGGGAAAGACTTACTGACTGAATGTGTTAGTTGGGTTGCTTCTCCATTTTTTTTTTTTTTCTGTTGTCAGTATGGTTTTTTTAATCCTCTGGTTTTTCAATGGCTCCTTGTGGAGTCATATTGGCAGATTTCCTTTTTGTGAATTCCTCTTTTCTGAGAGGATTTTTAGACTGTGTTGTGCCTTATAGTGTCTTCTAGGATTGGTCGGCCTTCTTCCACTTATTGTACTTAACTAGATTTCTTAATTCCCTCAAATGTCCTTCTTTGAGATCCCTGGTTATGAGATATGTGGCTCTGGTATTCAGAGCTTTGAGAAAAGCAGCATATCTGTCCCCTCCAGTGATCTGAACTTTGAAAGCTAGACTATCAAAGGAATCCACTGCCCCAGCCAGCATTAGTTTCTTCTTTACTGCAGCTCCTTATGGCAAACATTAGGACCATCTCTCCATGCCCTTTGCTCAGATACTTTTTGTAGCTCTATTGTTAGTTTTGACTTTGTTATGGCTCCTCACTGAGTTACATACTATTCAGCTTGAGTGAGGTCATCAGAATCTGACTCAGAATTGTCTCAAGTGCAGTTAGTAATGCTTGCTTAATACTAATAATGTCCATAGGCAGATCTCAAAGTGCTTTACGAAGGAGTGTTAGTGTCATTGTTCCCTTTTTACAGATAGAGAAATTGAGGCACAGGGAAGTGACATGATTAGTGCAAGGTCACCCAATAGGCTAATGGCAGAGCTGGAAATGGAACGCAGGACTCCTAAGTACCAGTTCAGTGCTCCATCCGCTGGCCACATTGCCTCTCATTTAGGCATTCCGCAACTGATATTAAGGGAGGCATTTTGTTAAGAAAACATTCATTTCACTTTTGAATGAGATGATCTAGAAAATTCTTAAAGCTTCAAATCCCATCCAACTCCAGGGTGTTGTTCTTCTTAGCGTTTACCTTAAAAAAAAAAAAAAAAGAAAGAAAGAAAGAAACAATTTTAATCATACTGGCGTGGTTGGTTTTGCAGGTTGGAATTGTGGGAAGAACAGGAGCTGGAAAGAGCTCTTTGATAGCAGCTCTCTTTCGGTTGGCTGAACCCAAAGGACGAATTTGGATTGATAAGTACTTAACATCAGAACTAGGACTTCATGACTTGCGAAAGAAAATCTCAATCATACCTCAGGTATGAAGCTGACTTTGTCCGCCACATCTATTTTCATTTTAGGGCTGTAACATTTCAAAAACTCTGTCAAGATCATTTTTATAATAATTTTTTTCTTTTTCTGCTTTCTGTTTGCAGTACTCTTAGGTCCCAGAATTTCATCCTTGTCTGTTTTGCAAATATTAGTTCCCCTGTTCCCCCACTGTAACCTGAGAATGGAGCTGAAATAATCACGGCTTTTTTTAACAACTTCATTATCTATGGATTCCTGTGATGTCAACCAATTATTTTGTGTGTGCATCAGTGATATCAATATCCGCACAATTCTAGAAACAGTTTGAATTAAGTTTCTGGCTAACTGCTGCTGAAGAGCCAGCACAGAGCATAAAACATTTGCTAAAAATACTAGTGGCTATTGTTTTCCATAATATCTCTGGAATGGACTACTAAATTGAAAACAAGAGCCTATATATTTAGTATCCAAATGATTCAGTCTGAAAGTAGGGCAATTTTTGAGGCCATATGTCTTAATCATTTAAATCAGTCCATTCTTGTGGACAACTTCTTCAACAACTGGTAAGAGACAATAACTGAGATTGTGCTTCTGTGTAATCTGATGTATTTGAAAGAATTTGAATAAGATCACATTATTTCCTACAGACTGCCTCTTCCATAACGTGTCGGATCAGCCCTTTGGGTCTGACTCTTTCCTCTTCTCTGTCCTCTTTGTGCTGCTCTGACAGGAGTGTAGGGGAGTGCAAGCAGTATGCCACCCTCCCCACCAGGAGAAAGTTGCAGAGAAGGCATGTCAGGGTATGTTGCACTCCAGCAACATCTGGCATATGATCCCTTAGGGACTGTTGCCAGCTGTGCAACCTGCACCAGGGCAGGAGCTGGGGAGAGAATCACAGACCTCCACTGGCTTCCCTGATACCCATCTCCCACCCCTCAGCTGGACTACATGGAAAGTGGTGCAGCAGAGAATATGTGTGTGTGTGTAGGATTTTTTTATTATTATTCTCTTTTTTTTAAAGAAAAAAAGCAAAGAAAGAAACCCTGCTCTCCCCTCTCAAACACATACATGCTCCTGAAAGCTAGATTTATTTAGCAGTATGTGATTTTTGGTTTTTCATATATTTGAATTAAATTCTGAGTGAAAATTAAACACTTTTTTTTGCTAATTGACGTGAATGTTTGGAATGTTTTCTTATTTTACTGGCTATATCCGTATTATAATATGATTTGGGTGTAAGCACAAAAATTAATAACAAACAATATCAATGGCTAAACAGGACTTCACAACTAAACATCTGTTTGCCCTTCAGCACCTCTCTTCAACAACAGAGCCTTTCTAATTTTTAAGTCACTTTCCTCCTTCCCCCAGAAATGACCATACATTTCCTGCCAGCTAAAATGCCAGTCTGAAGAGATGCTATTTGCACTGCATCTTAAATATTACCAGGTTCTGGCTTTGGACTATTGAAGGGATCAAACTCCAAAGCTGCAAACCTTCTCCCAGAAATGTCTTGCCTCTTCTCCCCGAAAAAATGAGTCTTGTTGCTGACCTCTAGAGCATCCTGCGTGTGGTATTGCATGGAACTTTTCTTTTGAACCTCATCTGCAAAAGAGGTATAAAAAGGGGGAGTAATGGAAGAGATCACAAACTGGAAGATGGACAGTAGCAGCAAAACCAATTGTAGCCCAACAACAGCAGTTCTCACTGTAAATCACAAAGGAGAAACAAGCCAAAGTAGTGATCCACTAGCTGTGTTTCCTATGTTCAGTAATCCCAGGACACCAGCTAAGCAGCCAGTGAGTACCAGCCCTTCTCTGTCCAAGATTGGACTGGATGATGAGCCTGATGCCTACCTCTGAGTAGTGACCAATGTTGTTCAGTGAGGGCAGTTGTTCTAGGCCTTCAATTTATTAACAGAAGAGGCATAAGCCATGTGTTAGGTCCTGGCTGAGGATGATGCTACCAGCTACAAAGCCATAAAGTTGCCATCCTAGACCTGATGAGGGGCATTGGAAGAAAAGTACTTGTGGTGGTTCTGGAAGTACGCCTTTTCCTCTTCAGAGCAGCCACACACCTTTACCCTACAGCTGACTGAAACAGCAAGCTAGACATTGTTGCAGCAGAAGAGTTTGGTACGATCCACATGCCTTTGGATAGCGGGGCCTATGCAGGTCACCAGATTCCATGGGGACTCTGACCTATCCTCTGGCCATAATTCCCCTTTGCGGGGGAACATGGCTCTAGCAGCCATGACTATATGGTGCTCCCTCTGCAGTGCCCTATTCCTTTCCTGAAGGCATGTGCTTTGCAGGTAGCTCATCCTATTTGTTTGGGTGACGGGAGGAAACACTTGTTTAGACACCAGTGGAATTTGCTTGGTAGGTAGCATTTTAACTGTTAATTTCCAGCTTTCGTTCTGTTTTGTTTAATAACGTTGGATCCAGAGGCCTTTGACCATATTGGTGTCTGAATGTTTGTTGGTCCATCAGCTGGATGAAGAAATCAAGGTAGCACTCACTTAATGTACTGTTTTATATGTTTATATTTTGTTATCTCTCTTTTTAAAAACAACTGTGAATGTGATAAGAAGGTTAACAAACAACGGCTCTTTAATGCCTCTCCATCACCTGGCTTTCTTTTTTCTTTCTTGAGAATAGAAGCCAAACAGAAAGAGGTAAGTATGCTGTCACTAGCAAAGACATACAATTGGATTGCAGCCTCCTGTGGGCCGTCTTTTGTTTCCGCATACTGGAGGCTTCATTAATGCACAGTGGTGCTACTCAGTGGAGTTAGTGACCTTTTTCTATCTAAAGAGGACTTTACATAGACTTAAATTCTTTCTCTTTTGTTTGTGCACAATGTTCTTTTCTCCTGAAAATGGATGATGATCAGTTCATTCAAGGGCTACAGGGTTTTGAGAACTTTAACCACAAGTATTTCAGGTGATTTCCACATTTGGATATCTGATCCCAGGTGAACAAAATATAACTCTAGAGATGGAAAACTGCTGATCTAATGCTGTTCCACACCTTGAGCACTCATAATTAATTGTATATTTTATTCATGCAGAAGTTTCCTGACCTGGGCATAAAATTATTGTAATGAAGTAAAATGTTATTATTTTTATCTTGCTAGTTATATAGAAGGTTTTTGTCATGGTCCCCAGGGGTTTTCAGTATCTGAAGGTTAGCAGGTAGGGTTTCTCTTCCAGATAAAGAGAGGTTTGTTTTCTACTAAGTATATGCAAAGGTCTAAGACCAAGGAATGACAATAACCATTTTGGAGAGTGGGGGAATAATTATACTACAATAGACATTTTGTACTATATTACTAATATTTGTATGAGTAATAAAAATAGCTACATAACTTGGGGCAACAGTTTGTAGCTGCAATCCTCAGCATTTTCTTGGAAAACTATGTAGTCTAGCTGTAGGCGTTTGTAAAATATGTCGGGTAGCATGCTAACTGAGTCACTCTCCAGAGAGTGAAGTTTTCTTAAATCTGAGTTTAAATATCTACTCACAGAAATAAAAATGTCCTTAGGTTTCTAATTGTTTGCTTGGATGGAGCTGTATGAAGGTTGTGTCTGTCTGTAAATATTATCTGTTACTCTGACTGCAAGCATTTCTACAACAATTATTTACAGGTTTGGCTTATTAACTTCCTCTCATAAAACAGGCTATTTTAAATACTAATCTGTGTCAGAAATGATAATTAAAAATTATCCTTATCTACTGTTGCAATACATGTTTGCTTTTAGGACCTCTTATAATAGTTATGAACATTTTATAAATTCAATTTCTTATTTTGCCAACCTATAAAAATAGATTGAAACAGAAAATTATCTTAACAATACCTTCAGAACATCTCAAATAACTTATTAAAATGTGTATTGTTAAACAAATTACTTGCAGTGTTGTTTTTTTAAAGAAAAATGTTCCCTCAACCCTTCTATTAAACCCCTTTGCTCATTCAACAGGTTTTTATTGGTCCTGGTGCAACAAATACTTTCAAATACTTGGCACATAACAAGAAAATAAAAAGAAAACACATTATCTTCTTACATTTTTATTGTACCACATTCTGCCATCATCAATACCTTCATAATACTCCAGGAATGGCTTAAAAATTAACACATAATCATAAAAGGTTTAGGTCCAAATTCTACATGGGCTTTCTACACCCACATGCAGGTCCATGGACAGCAGTAGGGTTACATGGGGTTTTAATCAGGGCAGGATTTAACCTTTAAGATGTGTGATGTTTTTAAAAAAATCATATCATATATAAACAAATGTTTACTCTTTTTTTAAAAAAAATATATATATAGATTTAAGAAACTCTGGTAACAAGTCAGATATTTCACAGTCCTCAACTGCATTATGATGGTTTTTTGGGCTCAGATATCTTGTGTATAACACCAACAATTACTGACATCCTAACATTTCCTGCAGTTCATGATTCTCAGACTGTGCCGTCTCTGCTTGAATATCAGTGGCATTCAGGGCTGTTAGTAGGGAATTCTGGGGCAAAATCATGTCCCTCTTGCTTTTTTTGACTTGAAGATCAGTTTGTGGCATTGGGCTAAAGCTTAGTGGTTCAGTGCTCTCCCACTTTTGTTGCCTTAACCTTTTGATTTCCTTCAGGGCCTTTGGGTAGGAACAAACTTATTTCCTGGTCTTTTCACTCTCTCACGCCTCTTCTCCCCTTCAGAGCAGCATGGAGATCTTTGCCTTCTGGGTCTTCCAGTGTAGTGCCCCCCTGACAGGTCCCTCTACCTCTTCTCTTCATGGTAGAACTGTCCAGAAGACACCAACCAGAGACCAAGCAGTGTTCATCTAATGAGGCAGTTCTGTTTAGCAGCTCAGGAGAGCTTTGCCATGCCTGTCCACAGTTTGTGGACCCTTGCTCTGCCTAGGGGAGAGGCTCTGAGTTGGACTAGTTTGAGAGGGTCTGCCTCCCATCAAGCCACAATATATTCCACACTGAGAGAGAGAACACAGAAAGGAAGGAATAACATGATTGGCTCACAGGAGGAAGAGTCCAGGCACCCAATGCCTGCTCCAGGAGTAAATCTATCAAACCCAACCCCTCTCCAACCAGTAATAGTTCCACCTAGATGAGTCCTGCCACAAGTCTTTAAATAGGACACTTCTCATTAGGCAAGGGGCAGGCATCCCTTCCAGCTTCCCTTCGTCTCAAGATGAGGGCAGGGAATTTTAGAGGGATACCCTAGGCATTTCTTCTCTTGGATGAGGATCCAGAGAGTGACTACTTCTTTGCAAAAGCTGTCTCTATCCCAAGGAGCAAGAAGAGCACAGCTATCCCACCAGAGCCTTAACAGCGATTTTACACACCCACACAGTAAAAAAAGGAAGAACGAAAATCTAGCAGGTATGGGTTCCTGTCACAGGATTCCAGTCCCAGCTCATCAACTGATGAGGGCTGCTAGAACATGACAATCAAAACAAGATGGGGGAGGGGTATTGAACCCCATTTGCTCAGTAACTCCATAGGCAGAAAAGTGGGGTGGCCACAACTGAAACCCAAGAGCAGAAAGGTGATCAGTCCTCAGACTGCAGATCAGAGGCTGCCTTTCCCCTATGTAATGAATGAAGGAATAGGGACACTTTTACAAGGGAAAAATGTTTTAGAAAACAAGCTACAACATTTTAGTAAATTCAGGAACCAAAGATGTCGTCACATTCCTGCCTGAGGTCTGTGCAGTGGTAGCAGCCCTAACCCAGGGTATGTTTAGTCCCTCCATAGAATGGACTAATAGTATATCCTGGCTGTCTTCAGAGGGAGCATTAGGATGCCAGCAGCAGATCTGAGGGATTCCTATTGTCCCAGCTGGGAGAATAGGCCATAATCCTCCTCCTTCTCACTCTTTGATTCCCTCCACTGGCTCATTGTATTTCACTGTATCAAATTCAAGCTTCTTAACCTCCCCTCAAGACTCTTTACAACTCTTCCTTCCTTAGTCATTTGCTCATTCTTATCACCCCCATACCCTGTGCTCTGCCAATTATGTCGTCCTTTAATGCCCATTTGTCTGCTTCTCCTACAAATATCTCCAGACTTTTTTCCACATTGTCTGTAACATGGAATTCCCTCCCTGAACTAATCCATACTTCTGCTCCTTTTCTGCTGTGACACCTACAAGAAATCAGTCAGCCATGACTAGGTTAAAAAGAAAATTCAGATGATTTGGAACCATCATCTCGGGCATGTATCTAGCCTGTGTAACTGCATGTTGTTTTCTTTGCCACCCTTGTCTCGCTATCCTGTTCTCTCCCTTGGTTTGTCACACTCAATGGGTTGAGTCTTGTTCGACATTAGAGTGTAAACTCTCTGGGGCAGTGATTATGCCTTGTCGTGTGTTTGCCTAGAGGTGCCCAAATTCTTTCTTGGTGCTACTGAAGTACAAATATTAGTATTAACCATCATTAACAGATTCAGGTGTAGACGTAAATGTTGCAGAAAAGTTGTGAAATCTATTTATCTTTCAGATTCTTTAATGTTAAACTTGGAAGGTTTCTCCAAACTGAAATAAAACAAAAATCCCAACACCTTGTATTCTACCTCTTGAGCCACTTGAGTCTTCTCCTCTGTCTGTGCCTTATATAGTTAGGGGGCACAGTTTCAAAAGCACCCAAGTATCCTAGGAACGTTAATGCGTTGAGTTGATCTTGTTGTTGCTTGTTTCCGCTAACAGTGTCAGTGGATTTAATTGCCTAGCTTATAAATATACTATAAAGTGTTGTGGTGTCAAGAGTAGCACAGATAAGCCAGTTCAAGTACAGACAGAAGAAATTGTTGGATATATATTGATTTTGTCAAAATACCTGTTTTTGTTTTATCTGTTTTATTAAAATATCTTCATGCAGGCTTGTTATGCATTTATCTTATTTTTTTCTTCCACATGCTCCTAATACACCTCTGAGTTTTCTTTTCTTTTATTACTTCTCTGATATAAAAAGAATCGCAACAGTTTTTTCCCTTGCCTTGTACTAGGGATAATTTGTTGTTGTACTACATGTATGTATGCATGCTTCAACTCAACGTTACTGTGTTTAAATTCTGTATTGCAGTACGAAAACTAAGTGTATATAAAAAGTAAAATGTAATGTTTCATTGGTTTGTAGGAGCCCATTCTGTTCACTGGAACGATGAGAAAAAACTTGGATCCTTTCAATGAATACACTGATGAAGAGCTGTGGAATGTCTTGGAAGAGGTAATTCCAAATATCTGATCATTTGTATCTAATGTTTACATATAAAATAACATTATTCATAGTGTTTATACATATTAGGTTTGAGCTGGTTTGTTGGATTACGTAAGGATATGGCCGACAGAAGAAAGGAAAACAATTGTGGGGTGTATAAATGTATATAAATGTCTCTGTATATAACATTGACCTGCTGGATCTTGCATTAATATTTTTTTATCATTTGGGATACAGGTTTGATATATTTTGATTAATTAAAAATAGATTTTTAAACAGTTTTAGACTTAACTCTAGAATTGAATTACATAGTGTATGTATATGAGTCTGAAAGGTAAATCTTACATGCTTATTGTTGTGTAAAGCATAACAAAAAATAGGCAACCTAATCACAACAACATTTTGTTTAGAAGTGAGTTACTCATCTTACAGTACGTTGGCATACCTACAGGTTCAACTGAAGGAGGCTGTGGAAGAACTTCCTGATAAAATGGAGACACAGTTGGCAGAATCTGGATCTAATTTTAGCGTCGGTCAGAGACAGCTCGTGTGCCTTGCGAGGGCAGTTCTCAAAAAAAATCAAATTCTGATTATTGACGAAGCAACAGCAAATGTGGACCCAAGGTAAAACACCAAAGGCCATAGTAAAATGAATTATCCTGTTTGTACATGGTTGGCGTACACAGAGGTGAACTGAAAAGCTTCATATCTTGTGCAGCCCGTGCGGGGGTTTGTGTTCTCATGAACGCTGACGGCATCACTAATGCCTAATCAGAGCAGGCAAACCAAACACGGTACATAGCTTAAGGGGTTCGATCATGAAAGCTCCCCTGAATGCATCCTAAGAGGGGATAGATACAGGTTCTGTCTTTGGAAGGAGAAAAATATCCTTGATTTCTGTGCGTAAATTAACATTCAAAGCTATTTACCCTACAGCAGCCATGGATAAAAGACTCCTTTTGGAAATGCAGATCACAACTGTCAGGATAACCTCTTAGAGAGACAGAATGGATGAGGCAATATCTTTTATTGGACTAACTTCTGTTGGTGTCTCTCTAGTATCTTAGGACCGACACAGCTACACTGCAAACAAAAGATAAACTCTTGAAAGACTTCACAGAATGGAAAGATTCTAAGGCCACCACGATCCCACAAAGATGAGGCACCTCATGATGAAAAAGTTAGGCATAGTGTTGAGGTCTGTTGATCCAGGAAGGGTATCCTGTGCACATAGTGACAAAGACGAGCAAGGAAAAATGACTGTGACAAATAACAAATAATATTTATTAGTTTTCATTCCTTCCAAATGCTCAGGATGCTATTCAGTACACACAGTGGGTTACAGATAAAACCCATTAAATAGAGATCAAAATCCTAAGAGATCTTCAAGTATCATAGGAACTACAAAATAAAGTAGTCTTTAAAGCTCTTTTGAACACTGGTGGGAATCACTAAAAGAGACCGTATTTTTTGAAAACTCTGCAAATATGCTGCATCAGTTTGAGCTGAACAGATAGTTCCACCAAACTATGGTTTGAGAAAATCCAAGGACAATAAAACAGCAAGTCCTTCAAATAGGTGCATTTATTATTTTATACATCATCAAAGCAAATTGTAGTTCACTCATTGGTCAAAGAATTGATGCTATTTGTTCATGACTGGTCATTCAGTCACTTTTTTGCACTAGCTGCAATCAGTAGAGTTGCTTTGATATTCCAGGATAAAAGGAGTTATAATAATCAGTTCTGGATGTAAAAAGGATCTGTACAGCATTAGTGAGAAATCTAGCCTGTAGTATTCCAGCGTGCTATACTTAATATTATTATTTATTTGAATTACCACAGCATGTAGGAGGTCTAGTTATGGAACAGGACTCCATTGAGCTAAGCAGTGTACAAACACAGGACAAAGAGATGGTCCCCGTTCCAAGCGGCTCACAATCTGTGTATAAGATTAGAGAACAGATGGAGATAGACAGACGGCAGAGTACAAAGAAACAATGAGACAGTATTGGTCAGCAAGATGGGCAGAGTTCTCTGCACACCAGCAGCCTGATTGTTGTCAAGCTTTTTGTAGGCATCATGGCAAAGGAGAGTAATGCTTTAATCATGCAAGATGGTCAGTGCAGGTGGACCTCCTGTGAGGATCAGCTTGCGGGATTGGGGCGTGTTTGGTTTTTGATTTGCTCACTGTAGGTCACTTTCGAGTGGCAATGATTGTAGTTTTCCTGAGGAAAATTAAATTTGGGTGCTAGCAGAGAGAGAAAAGCTGACTGAGGAGTTGTGAACATATTGCCACATGCAAAATCAACAGATTTTGTGGCCGTTTCTGAGGAGGTAGTACAAATCTTTGATTTCCCCAAAGAAGTCAGTCATTCTATACATAATACACAGTTACTTCCATCACTGCAGTGCTGCATATTGCCAAACTGTTTTAGTACTGTGTGAGAGATTGGTAAGATGTGTAATGGTCCAGTGCTGGGGGAAGTTACCCTTCTGTATCAGAATGCCAAACTTCAAAAATGTAAGGGCTGTGTCCAGTGAAACCTTCCCAACTGCAGTTAACTGTACCTGGTTTACCTATAGTAAGTCTATAATTCTGGAAGCAAAGTATCATTGTCAGTTCTTATACTGCTGATAGCAAGGTGGCATTCCTCTTTCCACAGAAGAAACAGGCTATTTTATTTTCACTTGTATTTAAAAAAAATAAAACACCTAGCATTAGCAATTAATAGACTTCTTCCTGATTTCCGTGGAGTCCAGAACCGTAAATTCATCCTTCCACTGTGGTATCTGCCCATGACTCATTTTTGTAACCTCTTCCTGGGAGAGAAGTGGTGCCAGCAGAGAAGCTTTGCAGTGAAGCATGCATTTCATTTCTAAAATCTTTAGAGAAAGTGCCTTTCCTTCTCCATAGATTTTGGGCTTCTAGCTTATTTTTGGCTAAAAAGTGATAGTATCTGTGATTTAATCAGACCAACGGAAATTTCATATCCTCTTATTCATCCTCCCCATTTTGACATCTTTATTTTTTTTATTTGCATTATCCATTTAAATTATCTTACTTGACATGTGCTGCAGATATATTGCAATAAAGTAAATGTTTACTAATAGCAACCATAAGCATTACAATACAAATGATTGAAGAGGTATCAACTTTAACTTGGAGTTTCTTCTTTGAGTTGGTTTACACTGCAGTCTTTACTACCTTTTTCTTAACCTCTTGGGCGTAGCTATGGTGGTGGACTTTTAAGCAGTACAATCTAATAGGATGCCCATCAGGAAATACTGCAATCTATTGTCAAATAGGAAATGGTCTAAATATTGTGACTCTGTCCTTGTCTCCGTGGGTCTTGCACTTCCTGGCAGATTTTGCTAGCCTCAGAGGCTCACTGTGAGCCCTTCTTTCTCTAGGGGCAAGGGTCACAGCCTACTGAGCCATTTGCATCATAAGCCAGCAAGGAAGGTGAGGGGAAGCAACCCTCCCAAGCACAGTCTCTGTTGTCTCCCAGTCTCAGTGGTTAATCAGGGAGTTGTGGGGGAGGGAACCTGGGCCCACCCTCTACTCCAGGCTCCAGCCCAGGGACCCTAATGGTAGCAGCTAGGGTAGCTGACTTTTTGAAAATAGGACTCGTACAATTCCCTGGGACAGTTCCCCACAGTAGCCCCCACTTCCTCAATATCTACGTCACCCTTACCTCAGGGCCTCCTTCCTTGCGCCTGAAATGGTTTGTACTGCTCAGTTCCTCCAACAGCGCGGCTTCCTCCTATAGCTCCTGACACGTGTGCCCAACTGACTAACTGGGAGGCTTTTAACTAGTTTCAGCCAGCCCCTAATTTGCTTCAGGTGACCCAATCAACCTAGCTATCTTCCCTGCCTTCTGGAAAGATCTTAATTGGCGCCAGATATCTTAATTGACCTGGAGCAGCTGCCATTTACTTATCCTGGTAACAGGGATTTGTTTAGCCTGGGGCTAATATATCTGTCTCCCACTACTTTTCTATAGCCGTCACAATATGAAAGTTTACCTAAGCCTGGTGGTCTAAGTATTTCACATGATGATTGATGGAAATTTAGCACAATTTTAGCTTTTCTTCGTGGTCATGAAGTTGGAATTTTTATCCCCATGAATAAAATAATTCTGTAGTAGTTAAATGATTCTTAAAAGTTGCACATGAAACCCTCGGCATTAGAAGTGGAAATAGAATCATAGAATCATAGAATCATAGAATATCAGGGTTGGAAGGGACCCCAGAAGGTCATCTAGTCCAACCCCCTGCTCAAAGCAGGACCAAGTCCCAGTTAAATCATCCCAGCCAGGGCTTTGTCAAGCCTGACCTTAAAAACCTCTAAGGAAGGAGATTCTACCACCTCCCTAGGTAACGCATTCCAGTGTTTCACCACCCTCTTAGTGAAAAAGTTTTTCCTAATATCCAATCTAAACCTCCCCCATTGCAACTTGATATGATATGAATCACTTTATTTCCAGCGTTATGTCTTGGAAAATCTCCAATAATTGCGACTTGTGAAACTTTCTGGAGAATTTACATCCCTTTTTCACCCCCAGATAAATCTGTCTGCATGAAGTTTAATTAAAATAGGGTTGGGTTTCTTTGTCAACTACCATTATTTGATTAACATTCAGATCAGGTTTTTGTTTTCAAACATATGTGAAGGATCAGGGCTATAGTGAAGCTGGCCCACAGAGGTGCCTGCTCCCAGTGCGAATTCTCCCTGCGGAATGGCAGAGCCACTGCTACTTTGCTTCAGTTTTCCACTGGGTGGGTAGTTGTAATTCACATTGGAAATGGCATTTGCACTCAGTCAGCCCAGGCTCTCTGGCTATACCCATTTTCCAGTTAAATCTAGGAGGGGCATTTTTTGAGGCTGTGCTTGCTTTCTTCCCTCCCTTGTTGAAGGTGAAGTTGCAGCTGCTTTCAATCACCACAACCTCCTTTTTCCCCTTCCCTCCAGCAGACTCTCCTCCAGAATCTGAATAACCTTGGGGTGAATCTGTCTCAGTACCTATCAGTGATAGGTTCTATATTATTTTGTAACCTGTGCTGTTTTAAGTATGGGCCCCCACTTTTTTCTAACTAATATAGTTAACTCTTCTTTTGGCAGCCTCACTTTCAGAACTTTTTGAAACTGCACATACATGCAACCATTGGTTTATTATTAGGGATCAAGGCCCCATTGTGTTAGATTCTGTCCAAAATATAAGCAATCATGGCATCTGCCCTGAAGAACTTACTAATAAAAGATTCAACAAGAGAGTGCAACAAACAATAGGAAGAAAGGGAGGACAAGGATGATGGTAAGATCATGTGGCTACAAAGGCTGACAGTGGGCACAACTTGAAAGTTCCAAATCGTTTAAACTTTATTTTTAATTGTTTTCAGAATTTCTTATTAAGCTATAACTCCTTGTGCTCCCCTAGTGCCCCCTCAGTAAAAATGGTTCTGAGCTTAATGACTGTCCTTTTAAAAAAAAAAAGTTTCTCCCTCTCTTCTATATAGACCATCCCCAACCACCCCTCTATCTAGAATTATTGGAGAGGAGGGGTGTACATAACCTATCCTCACAACTGCTTCAGAGAGTGGGACCCTTTGTCTCCCCTGGGCTTCTGTCTCCCAAGTGACTAAGAGGTTGTCAGGGCCCTCTTGAATAGCAGCAGGGAGAATAGCAAGGATTGGTCTCTAAGAAGAGGGCAGAAAACCTGTTGGTTATGGATTGAATGATATTACAGTTACCTACAGTACAATCATAGAACTTCTCTGCAGTCAGATCGTTGTTCATGTAGATCTCTCACTTCCATTTCCACTGCTCTTCCTGTGTTTCAGAACGGATGAGTTGATTCAAAAGACAATTCGTGAAAAGTTTGCCCAGTGCACTGTGCTGACCATTGCACACAGGTTGAACACCATTATCGACAGTGACAAGATTATGGTAAGAAAGTTAACAGCATTGGTTCAAGTTCACTCTAAACACTACTGTCATAACCATACAGCTAAGGGTAGCCTAGAATTCCTCCTTACCTGTGAGGTGTTAAGAAGCTCAAATAACCTGGTTGGCACCTGACCAAAAGGACCAATGGGGAAAGAAAATACTTTCAAATCTTGAAGGGGGTTGGGGGGGGAAGGCTTTGATGTGAGTGTTCTCTTGGAAAGCAGAGAAGCATCAGGTCAGAAAACTCCTTCGTCTCCTTTAAACTATCCTAAAAGTCTCTCATATTACAAAAATTGTAAGTAAAAGCCAGGCAAGACGTGTTAGATTATCTTTTGTTCTGCTTGTGAATTTTTCCTTTGCTGGAGGGAGGTTTATTCCTGTTTTTTGTAACTTTGAAACTAAGCCTAATGGAAGTTCTGCTGTGTTTTTCAATCTTTTGTTACACTGTAAAGTTATTTTCCATCCTGATTTTACAGAGGTGATTTTTACCTTTTTTTTAAATAATATCCTTCTTTTAAGAACCTGACTGATTTCTCTATGGTCCTAAGACCCAGGGCTTTGGGTCTGTGATCACCTCGTAATCAATTGGTTACGATATTATTCTCAAGCCTCCCCAGGAAAGGGGGTATAAGGGTTTGGGGGGATATTTTGGGGGAATAAGAACTCCAAGTGGTCCTTTCCCTGATTCTTTGTTAAGTCACTTGGTGGTGGCAGTGTACCCTCCTAGGGCAAAGAGTTTGTGCCTTGGGGAAGTTTTACCCTAAGCTGGTAGAAATAAGCTTAGAGGGTCTTTCATGCGGGTCCCCACATCTGTACCCTAGAGTTCAGAGTGGGGAGGGAACCCAGACAACTACCATGACTAGCAGCTCATAGAAGTTAGGGATGGGAAAAGACCTACTAGATCACCCAGTCCCTCTCTCTGCTGATTCAGCATTGTACTCTAAAGTCAGGGTCCCATGTACTCTGCAGACATATACATTTATTAAATACCTTTCATTGCCATCTTCTGCTCCCCCTCAGCTCATAGCTGAAAAAGACTCAGTGAAGTGCAATCTGTTGATTATTTTTCAAGAGGGGATATTTTTGCTGTGCTCTCCTGGCAACCTGGCTGCAGTCCCTGGGCCGTGGCTCCTACAATGTTGTTTAGCCTGGCTCAGAAAATTCTTCCTCCTCTGTGTTCCAGGGGAAAGAGGGAGCTTGTCGATAGCTTTAGCAGCTCCTTTCCTCAGCTTCCCAGTGCTCAGTTGCTTCGCTGTTCTCCAAACAACCCCACTTTCCAGCCTGTACTTCTGGTACCTGGTCTCCCTCCATCACCCTTATCTCTGCCCCAGGCCCCCACAATCTTGCTTCCTGGGTGCAAACTGGACATTTTAGGCTCCCAGGCTCGAAGGTTGCAGGAAGGGCTTCAAAGGCCTGGGAGACATAAAACAAAATGTCAGGCACCTGGCTTTAGTAAAATGCTGACTTATACAGCAAAAATGCTGAATATTTTGGAATATGCCAAATTCTGTGTCTATAGAATTGTGGACCCTGATTGAGATGAATTAAACAATTTCCAGCTCTTGGGGTTATTGTTTCAAGTTGTCTGCAGGGTCAGGCTGGTATTACTGCATTGGTTTACGCTCAGTTATCTTCTTCAAGGTTATCTTCACGAACATAAGGGCTAATAACATAATGTGTCTTATACAGGAACAGATTCTGGAGATTAATTTTGTAACAAGAATTTAATTCCACAGCCATTGCATGCAAGTGGCCCTGCCTACAGTACATGAATTAGTATTTCCCCAAATAAATGTCCCATGTGGTGGTGGGGTTTCCACCACTTCCCTTGAGAGATTATTCAACAGCAATATGAGAAGAGTTGTATTGATATTTTATATATTTTCTTAATTTCATCACATTATAGTATGAATACTGCCTTGTACCATCCTGATATAACTTTTCCTCCTTGAAGTCTTCTGCAGCATTCAGATATTTGTATCTCCTCTTCTATAGTCACCAAACCAAACTATGAATATTCAAGTGAGACATTTAAGTCTTTCCTTGTAAGTAAGTCCCTCCAAATTCCTAATTATTAATCACTGTTGTTTCTGTTCTCTGAACTTCCTCCAATTTGTAAGGATCTTTCTGGCATTGATTTGTAAGGAGCTGCAAACAATATTTCATGTGCAGTTGTCTCAGAGCTATATAAAGAAGGACCGTTGCTTCCCTGCTCCGTCATTGTTGTGTCTGAGCAGCCTAAATTTGTATTGGCCTATTTTGCTCCCATATTGTATTGCAAACTTATGTCTAATTTGGTCCCTTGTTCCGCTCTGAGTCTTCTAGCCCTCTATCAGGAGTACTGCTTTCCAGATTATTTCCTCCCATTAAATATCTATGTAAATTGTATCTCGGTTTGTTATTTGCTCCCCATGTTTCTTCAGTCATTTGCGCTTTCTTACTATAAGAAACTTGAAAACTGGATATAGATACATCTGGATACATCAAGATGGAGGTCAGCACGATGTTAAGAGAATGGAATGGATCATCATCATCATCATCATGTTCCCTTTACGCCTCTGGAAGCAACGAAGCTCCTCACTCCTGTCTGTTTCTGGCAAGTCTTTCGATGGTTCCCCAGCTGTGCCCCAGGTTTTTCAGCTCGGCTTCCACTGCTTTTTGCCATGTTGTTTTGGGGCAGCCTCATTTTTGCTTGCTTTCAGGTGTCCATCTTATTGCTACTCTGGTGATGGAATCAGTTTCCATCCGAAGCACATGGCCAATCCAATCCATCTCCCACGCCTCCTGGCAAAGATGGTGCTCATGTCCTCTTGGCTGCACTATGTCAATAGTTCTTGGTTTGAGACTGATCTGGGCCAAAAGATATGGAGCCTTTAATCTCTTATTGATTGGTTTGAAACTAGCTTGATAGTAGTCAATGAAAGCAACTACCAGTTATTTAATGGCTTACTAGGTGTGGATCTGTCATCTCAACTCATTTCTTAGGTTCTGATTATGCTACTCTTGTACAGAGCTTCAGTCAAGTTAATGCAACTCTGCATGGGCACAGCTGTCCACCCATGTGCTATTCACTGTAAGATGTGGGCCTTTGTGGGCACTTACATCACAAAAACCAACAATAGAAATGACACAAGAGGTCACACTTATGGTTGAACAGAAGGGTCTTCATATCAATCAATATCCACCAATTCAACTTCAAAAAAGAGCTTTGCATTTGGAGGAATCTTGGCATCAGGCTGCCCTTTCTTCCCATAAGCCCATTCAAGTTCAATTTCCAGATGAGCCTTCTCCCCTTTAGTCATTGTCAACAGAGCTTCATCCCAGCCTCTGATAACTTTTCCTACACCAACTTTGAAGCTTAAAGATTTGGCTCCTTTACAGAGCTGAAGACTGACATACACTCTCCTGCCAGATGAGGATGATATTAATAAAACCATCTTTATTAAACTTTTTCTCTCATAAAAGCTGAAATAGGGAATGTTTTTATTCTCACTAGGTATTTTTTCCTTTTGGACACCATAAACACATTTTAAACCAATAGTCAAGGATTGTAATGGTTGTGTGGTGTGTACAAAAATGAAGCATCTGTGCCTATTGGTGTTCTGGAGCATCATAAACATTAGGCTATGAATTGAGAGATTATAGTTTACTGCTTGCTAGTCACTTCATAAACTTTGTCATAATAAGTCATGTAACTGCAAGTGCTTAAGGAGTAATCATTAAGTATTCCTTCACTAGTGAATACTTCCCCAGAAAGACTGATGGATCTGGTTTTGTTTACTGCCACTATGTTGAATAAAAGGCTTGTTCGGAAACAACTGCAACCTAATTAATAACTTCGTTTATATGTTGGCTATCCAAAGGGATTTCCACTGGTTTTGGTTCATTAGGCACCATTAACATGTTAGGTTCAGAATGCTGTTTTATGAAGATGTTTTCATGTTATTTAGCATGGTACAGTTATAATGATAGCTACTTAATTCTTTATTTACTCATTTGCTATAAAATACTGGAGCAAGGTAGACAAATTAAAAATAGTCTTTCTTCCCATACTGCTCGCTCTCTTACGACTAAAGATAGTTCCTTTGTTGTAGCTCTAGAGTTAGCGTGCCATTTCTGAAGTTTTATTGTTTCCTTTTAGCTTACATTACAGACCCCTGTCCTTTAAAAACCCTTTATGTCCACATACAATCCAATCTGACTTCTCTTGGAATGGTTTTGCTGTCCTTTCTAGATTGTATTAAAGAGAGGATTTACAAAGTGTCCCATAGGCTCAGCAAGCTTTACTAGTCCACATTGGTGGCTTGAGAATTCTGCGAGAATTTGCAGGGGGGAGAAACATAATACCGAAAGAATGAGAAATTTTAATACCTATTGTGAGCCATTAAGAAACCTCTTTTCTTCATCACTACACAGAGCTTTTCCTGGCTTGGAGCCACTTACAGCTGGTTTCCAGTAGCTATGAGTGAGACTTAATCTTCTCTCACTACACTAGCAGCAAGAAGGATACCAACATGAAACTATTGGCTCTGCCTTCAAAAGATCAGAAGCATTGTACACCATTGAAAATAACATAAGAATGACTGTACTAGGTCAAACCAATGGTGCATCTAGCTCAGAACTGTGTCTTCCAACAGTGGCCAATGCCAGGTGCTTCAGAGAGACAGAACAGGCAATTATCGACTAATCCACTCCCAGCTCTGGGCAGTCAGAGGGTAAATGGCAGTGTCTATGGAAGGGATACTTTTAAATAAAAGTATACTTTAAAAAAAAAATCTGCATTCATATATACATGTACCTTATGGGAAGTGACCTATTAAAGAGGCTAGAAGGATCCTGGAATTGTAAAAAAAAACAAAAGAAAACCAAAACAGTGTTCAGTATTCTTACAACAGCAAGAGACTGTTCTTTGTTATGGAAATAGCACATCTGGTACCCCTAAATACATATATTCCGTGCATGCAAACTAGCCTTAATGGATGATTCAGGTTAATAAACAAATTACTCAAAAGTCAGAGAATTTCAAAAGTTAAGGCTAAATAATTAACCTTAACTGTATTCCCTTTGTGCATATATTTTCAGATATGGACTCTCAATATCACAATGTGTTATTTCTTAAATACAAATGTGTAACTGTGACAAGGTATGTAAAGCCCACACCAGAGAGGAAGGGGTTAAGGAGATGCTCTGCTTTGGAGTGGTCCACACTTGTGAGTCACGTCAAGAATGGAGGAGGAGGAGGAGCAGCTCTGGGAGGAGAATTGAATGCTCAACTTGCTAGCTCCCAGGGCAGAGAGCAGAGCCTGGCAGAGAGCAGAGCCTACACCCTTGCTGAAAAGAAGGCCCAAGTCACCTGAGGCAAAGGAGGCTGTATCTTATTCCTTCCACTGTAGGTGAACCAGTGGACCTGGAGCTGGATTGTACGCCATCCAAGGCCCCTCTGAAGGAGGAGAGGCCAATGGCCTGTCTGGGACTGTCTGTATAGTCCCTTTTCCTTCATTTATGTTGCTACTCCTAAGTTGTTTATTCCCTGGGACCTCGAAAGGGGTAAACATCCTAAGGAACTTGGCTGGAGGGCTGAGAATCCAGCCCCTTCGGAGTGCTATTGAGTGCCCCCACTTAAGTGACCGGACCCAGAATAAGCATACAACTCTGTCAGCACTCCAACGAGGTGTTGTTGAAGGGCCATAACCCTGAAAATAACATGATACAAATTGCGGGGCGGGGGAGGGGTTAAGAGTATAAATACAAAAACAGAAATGAACTATTTATCTTCCAGGACTTGTAATTTTCTAAGCCTTTTATATTTTTCTGCTCCTTAAGAAAACTGCCTCCAATTCTAGGCCATCCCAAATTTATGCTGTCTCAAATTGTAGGCTTTCAATAACTTATCAGGATTCAAGTGCAGACTTCAAACATAACTTTAGACTTGCTGAACTGACTTTCTTCAAGTTGGGCTTGTTTTATAGATCTCACCAAAATCTAATAACTAGAGCTAGGCAGGAAACTGTTTTCTTGCCTCGTGAAAATTTCAAATATTTTCCCATTATATACCAGACAAAACAGTGACCTTTTTGAAATTTTGGTGAGAGAGAGTAACACCAACCCAGAATAGCCCATTGGGGTTCCACTTTGTATTAAATATTCATTAGTACAGAGCGCGAGAGAAAGCGTGTGAGACTGACTTTATATCCCACTGGTTAGAGCACTGCTCTAGGATGTGGGAGACCTAGGTTCAAATCCCATCTTCAGATACACAAAATGGAACAGCTCTGACAGAAGACAGTGAGAGAGAGTCACCCAGAATACCCAATAGTCTCATCGACTTTAAGGCCAGAAGACACCATCATGATCATTTGTTCAGACCTCTTGCACAATGCAGGCCATAGAACCTCATCCATCCACTCCTGTAATATACCCCTAACCTCTGGCTCAGTTACTGAAGTCCTCATATCATGATTTAAAGACTTCAAGTTACAGAGAATCCACCATTTACTTCAGGTTCATCAGGTCCCCAAGACAGTGTAAGCTGAATCAGGACCTGCCTTCTGATGGGCTGATAGACTTTAAGGCCAGAAGGGACCATCATGATCATCTGCTCTGACCTTCTGAAGATTGCAGGCCGTGGAACCTCACCCACCCACTCCTGTAATAGACCCATGACCTCTGGCTGAATTACTGAAGTCCTTAAATCATGATTTAAAGACTTCAAATTACAGAGAATCCACCATTTACACTAGTTGAAACCTGCAAGTGATCTGCGTGCCCCATGCTGCAAAGAAAGACTTTTTTTCATTAGGCTAAACAAGCCAAGCTCTTTGAGTCTCCTCTCATAAGGTAGGTTTTCCATTCCTCAGATCATCCTAGTGTCCCTTCTCTGCACCTGTTCCGATTTGAATTAATCTTTCTTAAACATGGGAGACCAGAATTTCACATAGTGTTCCAGATGAGGTCTCACCAGTGCCTTGTATAATCTCTACTGATGCATCCTAGGACTGCATTAGCTTTTTTCACAGCTGCATCACATTGGCAGCTAATCCTGTGATCAACCAATACACCCAGGTCTTTCTTCTCCTCTGTTGCTTCCAACTGATAAATCCTCAGCTTACAGCAAAAATTCTTGTTATCTGTCTGTAAGTGCATGACCTTGCACTAATAAATTTCTTCTAATTTGTATTACTCCAGCTTTCAAGGTCGTCCCGATCTTCTTGTGTAATATTCTGATCCTCTTCCGTACTGGCAATACCTCCCAACTTTGTGTCATCTGCAGATTTTATTAGCACACTCCCACTTTTTGTGCTAAGGTCATTAATAAAAATGTTAAATAAGATTGGTCCCATGGCCAATCCCTGAGGAACTCCACTAGTAAGCTCCCTCCAGCCTGAGAGATCACCTGTCAGTATGATCCATTGTAGTCTCCCCTTTATCCAGTTCCTTATCCATCTTTCAATTCTCATATTAATCCCATTCTTCTCCAATTTAACTAATAATTTCCCATGGAACTGTATTAAATACCTTACTGAAATATAGGTAGATTAGATCTACTGCATTTCCTTTGTCTAAAAAATCTGTTATCTTCTCAAAGGAAAAGATCAATTTGGTCTGTCACCATCTACTTTTTGTAAAAACATGTTGTATTTTATCCCTGTTAATGTTTATCTCTATGTCCTTAACTACTTTCTCTTTCAAAATTTGTTTTAAGACCTTGCATGCAATGGAGGTTAAACTAACAGGCTTGTAGTTTCCTGGATCACATTTTTTCCCTTTCATAAAAATAGGTGCTACATTAGCAATTCTCAGTCATAGGGTATGACCCCCGAGTTTACAGATTCATTAAAAATCCTTGCTATTGGGCTTGCAATTTCATGTGCCAGTTCCTTTAATATTCTTGGATGGAGATTATCTGGGCCCTCTGATTTAGTCCCATTAAGCTGTTTGAGTTTGACCTCCATCTTGGATGTGGTAATTTCTACTTCCATATCCTCATTTCCATTAGCCCCCCTGCCACTACCCTCAAATTCCTCATTACCTTTATTAAAACTGAGGCAAAGTATTTGTTTAGGTGTTGGGGCATGCCTAGATTATCTTTAATCTCCACCACATGCTCAGTGCTTCTTTCCTCCTTTTCTTTTTATATGGCTATAGAACCTTTTACTATTGGTTTTAATTTCCTTTGCAAGGTCCAACTCTGCTTGGCTTTTTCCCCTACACTTTCTGACCTCCAAGAGGTAGCTTTCCTTGCCGATCGATCCCATCTTCCATTCCTTGTAGGCTTTCTGCTTTCTCTTAGTCACCTGTTTGAGATGCTTGTTCATCCAGCTTGGTCTAGAATCCTTCTCTATGAATTTTTTCCCCTTCTTGGGATGCAGGCTTCAGATAGTTTCTGCATCTTTGACTTGAAGTAATTCAAAGCCTCTTCCACATTCAGGTCCTTCAGTTCTTCAGTCCAGTTCCCTTCCCTAACTAATTCCCTTAATTTTTTTAAGTTTGCCCTTTTGAAATCAAGGGTCTTTGTTGCAGATCTATTTTGGTTTATCTTTCCATTTAGTTTAAAATGGATTAGCTCATGATCACTTGAACCAAAGTTTTCCCCTTTTTCTGTGAGGTCCTCGCTACTCACCAATAAAAATTCTAAAATGGCATCACATCTTGTAGATTTGGTAACTGTTTGGTGAAGAAATCTGTCAGCTATCACGTCCAGCAAAATATGGGTCCTACTATTATTAGTATCACTTGTCCTCCAATTTGTATCTGAGAAATTAGTCTCTCTAAATCGCACAATTCCCAGTAGTATTTATTTAATTAAAATCATTAAAGAGGTCTCTATCCATATCCAAACTGGATCCTGGGGGTCTGTAGCAAACACTAACCCAGGGGAGCCTCTGGTAGCTTTCTTCCCCAAAGTGATTTTGGGCCCAAACAGACTCTGTTTTATCCATTCCATAACTTCTAATTTCTTTGCAGTCTATCTCATCATTAATATACTGTACTACTCTACCACCTTTACCTTTATTTCTGTCTTTCCTGAATAGCACATACCCTTCAATACCCTGAATAGCACATACCCTCCAACCTTTACTATTCCAACATGTTTCTATTATCCCTATAATATCTGGTTTCACTTCCTGCACCAGTAGTCCTAGTTCCTCCATTTTGTTATCCAGGGTCCTTGCATTGGTGTATAAACATCTTATTTTTTTCTGCTTGGCTTCACCCAGATTCCTCACCCAATTGGGTACAGTCATTTTATTGCCAGTATCACTTACCTGTTTGCTTCATTGGTATTGGCACTATCTTTTCTCTTGTCCATTCTCCTACTCTCTATTATTCCTTTGTCTGTTGCTGTATTCTCTCTTACTTGATTTTCCTCCAGCTCGATGTTAGAATTAGGCATGGACATTACACAAGCATCTCCCAGCCATCTCCCCTGAGTTCTTAGTTTAAAGCTCTTTTAATCACTTGTGCCAACCTCCGTCCCAGAAGTCTATATCCCTCCCTATTCAGGTGGACTCCATCCCATGAGAACAGACCTCTGTCCATGAATGCCTCCCAGTGGTCAAACATCCCAAAGCCCTCCTTAAACCACCACTGCCTGAGCCATCTGTTGATCATCATCATTTTGTCTTGCCTTTGTTCTCCTTCTTTAGTCTGGTAGTTAGGGCACTCAGCTGGGAAGTGGGAGAACAGCAGAACAGGGACTTGAATGTAGGTTCCCCTACCCCAGGTGAGTGGCATAACCAATGGGCTATACAGAATGGGGCTGGGGGAGGGAGGGTCTGTCAGGCCAGAAATTCCATCCTGGACCTGAGAAACCTTTTGCGATTAACATTTCATCAAAACCGGTACATTTTTGCAAAATGTTTGGATTTCAGTGAACCAACATTATCTGATGAAAAACTGTTCTGTTGAAAGTAATCAGACCACATTTCTAATTGGAATAGGGGGACAAGTTGTTGCTGGTTTTTGTTTAATGCTCAAATATTTAAATGGCTAGATCGAGTTGGCTAAAACTTTCAACAATATTCATGTTTAGGTTGAGTCCAAGCATGGAAAATTTTAGATCAAGGAAATTTTTGAGAAAGTCATGAGCAAATATAAAAGTTAGGTTAGTGTAAAAATGGTAAATCTTCTATTCATAACCACTATAAAATCTGTTCAATTTTGGAAAAGGAAAGTAGCTTAACTGAAAGAGAAAAAGGAAGAACAGAATGCTTTTTACCCAACTACAGACAGAGTTGGCCTTAGGAATTGTTTTAATTCTAGTTTGTTCCATCCCTAAAGCCATATTTCTGGTTTCATAATCCAGGTCACGCCTTAAGATTATCTCCACTATATCGTTCTTAATTACAAATATGTTTATCAAAACTTCAAACACTTGAAATCATTGAGAGAAGAGTTGTATTGTGTAAGATGATACTTTTCCAACACAATCACATCAAGGAGTAATAATATTTTGCATTTATACAGAACCTTTCATCTGGAAATTTCAAAGCTCAGTACAAACATTAATTAATTAAACCTCAACAGCCCCGCGAGGTACGGAAGTATTCACAGTTATTGAAACTAGAATTGGAAAAGACTTGTTAGGTCAGGTCATCTAACCCATCTCCTGTAATAATAATACCATAATAATAATCTTCCCATGTTACAGATGGGTAAATTGAGGGACACAGAGATTAAGGGACATGCCCGAAGTCACAGTGAGGCATCAACAGAACTAAAAATACTCGAGTTCTGATGCTTTTCTCTGCTCTGAACCCTGCATCATGGTGCTTTTCTATGAGGAAAGCCTTATAGGAATCTTTGAAGTGCTAAGAAATATTTGCCAAATTTCTGAATTATAGTAATGTTTCCCTCCTGGAGACTTTATTATCACTGGAATGTTTCTTTGATATGGAAACTCTGTGTGCAAACAATACTTCATTTTCTAATTTAAAAAAATGTAGTTCACCATTCTGGTAAAAGGGAACTTCAAACTGATGGGGAGTGTTACTTTGTTGTACAGAAAACATGCTTTGATTACATCCTGAAATGACTAATATCCAGGCAGAAAATGTGAAAGTACTGTAATGTACTTCACAGCCAGGGCTCAAGAGTTCAGGCAGCAATAAGCCAATATCCATTGTTCTGTTGGGAAATGCTTAGACTCAGTCTGATCCACTCTATTTTATAAGAAGCTGTTATACCAATCTGGCCTCATGTCTATTTGTAAGTACCAAGCAGAGGTAACAAAATATAACATCACTTATCCTACAAAGGCCATGGAGTTTTTAGAAGCATGAGAATCAAAAAATGATACTGTTGAAGGAGAAACGAAGAGTGACACACGTTATGTGTTGTTGGTGTATTCTCTTTAAAGTGGTGGATCCATGTGTAGAGTTGTTCTTTGTTTTTTAAATTGAAAGCATTTGCCAGTTTATATTGAGAAACCATTGAAATTTCTCATTACTCAAGCAATTTACAACTGATTTTTTAATCTATCGTTCGTGTGAACTAGAGTTGTGTTCTCTGTCAAAAGTTATTTCTTAAGCTCTCCAGTGAATCTCATTCTACTTGTCCCCATGTTTTTTGTTGTTTTTAATGTATTGTGCCCTTGGTAAAGTTTATTCCAGGTTCCTATATATTGTTGTGCTTATCTTGCAGCTATGGCTGAGCATACTAGTTTGAATGGGGGAAGCTGGTAGATAGGATAAATGCTGTGTTAGCACCACTCTGCATACAATGGTTTACAGGCTCGTCTTTTGCTTTTTGTGTTAATGGAAATCATTGGATGTCGTTATTATAGATAATCTTACAAGTTCTTTTAGTTGACCGTATAGGCAGTTTGATCTAGTAGAAAAGTGTGCACTTAGTTGCAATGCAGAAACTGAGCATATCACCAGGAAAGCTATTCTCTCTGCCCAAGTGTTTCTGTCTAGAATCATTTATTGGTGGAGAGCTATTGCCTAAAGGACATACTCACTCCTGCAAGCATTACATGAGACAGAAGTCCTGCATGTGCAAAAGCTGGCTGACGTAGATGGTAGATTTGCTGGAGCCCAGCGTGAACTGGGAAACCATGAAACATCCTGAGGAGCAGAAGTTATTCAATTTGCATGCACAGCTTGAAATTCAGAAGTGGAGAGAACTGCAATGAGGGTATAAAATGTGTACAATATTATATAGTAAAGCACAGAAACCTAAGAAACATCTGATCTTATAGTGATCCTGGATCATGAACTGGGTAATGTCAGTGGGAAACATCACAGTTCTAGTGCCATTGACACCAATCAAAACAGATGACGGACTGAAAGAATGCAAAGATGTTTTAAGGGTTACAGCAGTTATTTGGGGGCAACATTTTCAAAACTCCCAGGCTAAAGTCAGGCTCCTAAATCCATATTTAGGCATCTGAATAAATAACCCTGTCATTCAAAAGTACTAAGCATCAGCAGCTTCTATAGAAGTTAGATTTCTAGTTTTGAAGATATTGGCCAGGGAACACCAGATTAAGGTCTAGATTCCAATAGGTCTCAGAGTACGTACCACGGTCCAAGAAAAATCCCACTTGTACTGCAACATAAAAATCAGTCAGTCAGCTAATGAAATATTGAAACTGGAAAATGTAGGGGTAATTGTCAAAGTAGGTGATCCTACAGAGAAGGCGATTGAACTCTGCAGTGGTAGAGGAGAAGCTGCACACAGGGGAGCTACAGCTGTGCTGAGTCTGTGACACCTGAACAAGGGAATCAAATCGGACCATTACCAGATGCATACGTCTGATGAAGTGACAAGTACATTCTTGGGATACCCAGTTTTCCAGTGTCTGAAAGGCAAGGTTGGAAAAACGGGAAAAGAAATTCAATACTTATCACTAGAGCTGGTCAGAAAAATTCTGACAAAATGTTCTGTCATCAGAATTTGCCAATACATCAAAATCAAAATATTTTGCAGAAACTGTTCAGTTCTGACAAAATACTGCTGGAAACCAGGCAGAATTCCAGCCAGGTTGCCTCCTCGTAAGTCTTCCTGGCATGCTTCTGAGGAGCCTGGGCTTCCAGGTTCCGAGCTACTTGGCAACCCACCAGGCTCATGAGTCCTTGGCAGCCCAGGATTTCTGGGTTCCCTGCTCCTCGGCAGCCCACCAAGTGGGCTATCCTGGAGCAGGAACTTCCAGTACAGCTGGGCTGAAAATTGGAACAAAACCAAATTTGGAAATCTTGAAATTCTCCACAAAATGGAATTACCATTCTCTAGCCAGGTTTACTAACCATGTTTACTATCCCACAAGAAACTTATTTACCTGCTTACTCTTTGGTATTCATTCAGCTCAAGAAGTATTTCAAAAACCCTTGGATTAAAGCTCTGCAGGGCTTTGTGGGGTTGCAGTCATTGAGGAAGACATCTTCATGTTTGTGCTTTGTGTTGAGGAAAACAATACCGAGCCATGTGCTATGCTCCAGATATCTGGACAAATGTATTATAAAAACAACTGAAATAAAGTATGTCAGTCACATTCCCTCAGCTGAAGGTATCAGGCCTGGCCCAGCAAACTCAGCAGCAATCTCTAAAACGAGACAGTCAGAATCCTGCTGAGCTTAAAAAGAAAATTGTTGTTTTGCCTTGCCAAGTTCAAACCACACCTCTCAGATGAGTTGGCACCACTGAGAGATCTCCTAAAGAAAGAGTCAGACGGAGTTTCAATAGGACGCCCAGCAAGGTTCTGCCGTCACCTAAATGAAACAATTAATTGTTAATGCAACACATTTGGCTAAAGCAGCGTCTTCACATGGAAGCATCGAAGTGAAGACTTGGATTTGAGTTACTGCAAGAAGCGAATACTGATTCATACATTCAAGTCTTTCATCTCCACAGAAATAATCTATGCCCAGATCGAAAAAGAAATTCATGTAGTTGTGATCGTTGTGAGCACTTCCATCAATACAATTTGCTGGGGGGGAGGACAATGGAGTCAGATCCTTTGAAGGCAACCACGAGCAATAAAACCCACATAGCAGCAGCACCAGACTAAAAATAATGCTTTTTTTTTTGCTCCTGAAGACACCCAACATTATTGTTAAACACCGACCAGAAAAGGACACACCAGTTACTGAAACCTTAAGCATCCGACGAAGTGGGTATTCACCCATGAAAGCTTATGCTTCAATATGTCTGTTAGTCTATAAGGTGCCACAGGACTCTTTGCCGCTTAAGCAGATAGTTTCTGGCATAACATGGCAATTTGCAAGAGTCATTTGAGCCACAAGTTCATTGTCAAGCATGAAAATGGCTGAACTAAGGGTCGCAACCAAGCCAGGTCTCCATTTATCTACACCGAAGAAAGCTATCATTGCCGGCTGGTCATAAGAAAATGTTTGTCACAGTTGTTGGAGTTCTGGACATTCTGTGAGTAGCTAGTAGTTATGTATGATCTGACTCCTCCAGGTGAAATATTTGTGGTTTCATGGTCACTGAGCTTGGAAAGGACACACTGTGATGAAGTAGTGCATGGCCCAAGCTTTGCTGTTTGGTCTCTTAAGAATGGACAAATAGAAGAAGTGCTAAAGCTTGTGCTGCTGTGTGAGGAACCTTCAAGTGAGACTCTTGGAAGCATGTAATCCCTTAATATACTGTCTTACCCATGGCAGGAGGTGGTACCAGACCTTTGCATGCTGTATAGTGAAAACTACATGAATCTAGTAGTATATTATAGATGTTGTTTTGAGTTGCAGAAACTGAAGAATTCAAAAACTTCCACAGTGGCTGGTACACATAGACGTCTTTGCCCAGCACAGACTACATGAGGTGTTGGTATCAGACGGTGGTCACCAGCGTAGGGATTTCAGCAGTTTGCACATGGCTATGATTTTTGTTATGCCATAATAGCTAGCCACAGATGTCTGCAATCAAATGGGCAAACAGAAAAAGAGTAGACTGTTAAGCACCTACTAGTAAAGGTTGACAAGAGTGGAGGTGACTCATGCCTTAATTTTTGGGGCTAGAGCAATTTGCTAATTGATGGTAGCATGGTCAATTTCCAGTGAGCTATAATTTAAGACTAAGCAGACCCACCAGTCCAGATGCTAGAACAAGACTACTTAAGCATTACTTCTCCCCCAGAAAGTGGGGAGAGCGTGTATTCAGAATCCTAATGGTCAGCAGCATTGTCACACCACAGTGGAGAAATGGTCAGGTGCATGAAAAGACAACAGTTCAAATCAAATGAAGTTAAAGGTGCCATTGTGCTCAGTACTGTACGGGTGTGTGTGTGTGGGGGGGGGATACAGCAAGTGGTATGTGCAATCAGCGCCAAATTTGAGCTGCCTTTAACAGTGGAGTAGTTGTACCAAATCTCAGGAAGGGTGTGGGGAACATTTATATTACATGTAGAGAGTAAAACCTTTGAAAATTATTCCTGAACTACATTTGCAGTTTTCTTTGTATCCTCAGGTCACAACCGTGTACCAGGGAGGATAAGATCTACAAAATGATTCTTATGAGAAATGTGTATAAGTTTCTGAGCCGGCTAGGCAAACCATGATGAGGAGGAAAAGGCTTAAAACTTAAATCTGAGTTTATTCAAACTGGGACACAAGCTGCTGAATTCTTTCCCACAAAGCTATGCATTATCTAGAGTCTTGGATAAAATATATTTTTTTATAATTATGATGCAATTAAAAGTGTCTCCTAAGTACTCCTCTCTTGCCAGCATTTTGTTGAAGATCGGCTTGATGTGTCCTCTGAGGATAACACTGTTTAAAGTATTTTTCCCTAGTAGGATTTTGAAGTTTATAATAATTTTGTTGTTTTGTTATGTTCTCCCTAAATCCAAATTAATTCAGATATATTCCCCCGGAGAAAATTTGATTGAATTAGTTTCCTTTTTAATAGGAAATAAAAACATTTATGGTCAACTCTTGAATGTCCATTTTTCCTTGTGGCTATACAGTGAATACTGTTCATTCTTTAATAACTGAAATACACCACCACTCCCTTGTAATCTATTTTTCTCAGAATGTTTTATAACTGTAGTGATTCTATTTGTTTGGCTGCTTTCATTGTTGAAAGTTAGAAAATAATATATACAAAGTTTTAAAAAGCAGTTTACCTTTTGTCTCTCTGGATGGCCAGTTACACAATATTTATTACACCACTTTCAAAGGCTGTATGCTTTACCTTAATCTGTTTCTTGTGATACATTAGCTTGATGAGGTAATGCAGAGAACACAGATCATGTAAGAAGAAAAGTATTATTCACTTTCAAAATTAGTATTTATATAGAGTATGGTGAATGTATGTCATTTGAATTCACCAAGTCCTGCATAACTCAGTAATGTGGGACAGATACAGGGATATACAAAGAAACATAAATAGTGCACATTCATCGCTTTGTCACTTATGTTTTGATGCATTTGTTGAATCTTGTTTTATATAGTATGTACTTTCTTTGTTTTCAAAGTCTTTTAAAACCCCTTTTCTCTTTGCCAAAAAGACCGTTAGATTTAACATAACTTTTTTTTATCCTGTATTTTATACTTTGGCTTATATTTTTCTGCATTTGTTAAGTGAGTTGGAAAAGTAAACATGAATACAGAGCGAGCAACCAAAATGTGCTCAATGTCCAAAATAAGAAAAGGAGTACTTGTGGCACCTTAGAGACTAACCAATTTATTTGAGCATAAGCTTTCGTGAGCTACAGCTCACTTCATCGGATGCATACTGTGGAAAGTGTAGAAGATCTTTTTATACACACAAAGCATGAAAAAATACCTCCCCCCACCCCACTCTCCTGCTGGTAATAGCTTATCTAAAATGATCACTCTCCTTACAATGTGTATGATAATCAAGTTGGGCCATTTCCAGCACAAATCCAGGTTTTCTCTCCTCCCCCCCCCCCCCCCCCACAAATCCACTCTCCTGTTGGTAATAGCTTATCTAAAGTGACCACTCTCCTTACAATTGTGTATGATAATCAAGGTGGGCCATTTCCAGCACAAATCCAGGGTTTAACAAGAACGTCTGGGGGTGGGGGGTAGGAAAAAACAAGGGGAAATAGGTTACCTTGCATAATGACTTAGCTACTTCCAGTCTCTATTCAAGCCTAAGTTAATTGTATCCAATTTGCAAATGAATTCCAATTCAGCAGTCTCTCGCTGGAGTCTGGATTTGAAGTTTTTTTGTTGTAATATCGCAACTTTCATGTCTGTAATTGCGTGACCAGAGAGATTGAAGTGTTCTCCAATTGGTTTATGAATGTTATAATTCTTGACATCTGATTTGTGTCCATTTATTCTTTTACGTAGAGACTGTCCAGTTTGCCCAATGTACATGGCAGAGGGGCATTGCTGGCACATGATGGCATATATCACATTGGTGGATGTGCAGGTGAACAAGCCTCTGATAGTGTGGCTGATGTTATTAGGCCCTGTGATGGTGTCCCCTGAATAGATATGTGGGCACAGTTGGCAACGGGCTTTGTTGCAAGGATAGGTTCCTGGGTTAGTGGTTCTGTTGTGTGGTGTGTGGTTGCTGGTGAGTATTTGCTTCAGGTTGGGGGGGCTGTCTGTAGGCAAGGACTGGCCTGTCTCCCAAGGTTTTTGAGAGTGTTGGGTCATCCTTCAGGATAGGATGTAAATCCTTAATAATGTGTTGGAGGGGTTTTAGTTGGGGGCTGAAGGTGACGGCTAGTGGCGTTCTGTTATTTTCTTTGTTAGGCCTGTCCTGTAGTAGGTGACTTCTGGGAACTCTTCTGGCTCTATCAATCTGTTTCTTCACTTCCGCAGGTGGGTATTGTAGTTGTAAGAATGCTTGATAGAGATCTTGTAGGTGTTTGTCTCTGTCTGAGGGGTTGGAGCAAATGCGGTTGTATCGCAGAGCTTGGCTGTAGACAATGGATCGTGTGGTGTGGTCAGGGTGAAAGCTGGAGGCATGTAGGTAGGAATAGCGGTCAGTAGGTTTCCGGTATAGGGTGGTGTTTATGTGACCATCGTTTATTAGCACTGTAGTGTCCAGGAAGTGGATCTCTTGTGTGGACTGGACCAGGCTGAGGTTGATGGTGGGATGGAAATTGTTGAAATCATGGTGGAATTCCTCAAGGGCTTCTTTTCCATGGGTCCACCAATGTGATATATGCCATCATGTGCCAGCAATGCCCCTCTGCCATGTACATTGGTCAAACTGGACAGTCTCTACGTAAAAGAATAAATGGACACAAATCAGATGTCAAGAATTATAACATTCATAAACCAGTCGGAGAACACTTCAATCTCTCTGGTCACGCGATTACAGACATGAAAGTTGCGATATTACAACAAAAAAACTTCAAATCCAGACTCCAGCAAGAGACTGCTGAATTGGAATTCATTTGCAAATTGGATACAATTAACTTAGGCTTGAATAGAGACTGGGAGTGGCTAAGTCATTATGCAAGGTAACCTGTTTCCCCTTGTTTTTTCCTACTCCCCTCCCCCTCAGATGTTCTTGTTAAACCCTGGATTTGTGCTGGAAATGGCCCACCTTGATTATCATACACATTGTAAGGAGAGTGGTCACTTTAGATAAGCTATTACCAACTGGAGAGTGGGTTTGTGTGTGGGGCGGGGGGGAGAGAAAACCTGGGTTTGTGCTGGAAATGGCCCAACTTGATTATCATACACATTGTAAGGAGAGTGATCACTTTAGATAAGATATTACCAGCAGGAGAGTGGGGTGGGGGGAGGTATTTTTTCATGCTTTGTGTGTATAAAAAGATCTTCTACACTTTCCACAGTATGCATCCGATGAAGTGAGCTGTAGCTCACGAAAGCTTATGCTCAAATAAATTGGTTAGTCTCTATGGTGCCACAAGTACTCCTTTTCTTTTTGCGAATACAGACTAACACGGCTGTTACTCTGAAAAATGTCCAAAATAATCAGTCTGTGAGGGGAGTTCAGTACATAATAAATTCAAACTAATCTTAAGCAAAAAGTAATGTTCCTGAAGTCTGCTGGCCAGTTCTCTTTGCTGTGGACACTCAGAATGCATCATTCTTTGAGATCACAGAGAGTGAAATATCTACTATTGCACAGAGTGGGTCCAGGTTAATATATAAAAATGAAGTTATAAAAAATAATCCTTAAAAATTGCACCGTTGAGGGGAGAAAACATACTATTGCAATAGATACCAGAGAAAAAATGGCCAACAAACTTGTGGCATAAAAAAAAAATCTTTATAAAAAAGTAGCTCAGAAATATTTTTGTGGCAAAAGCAAATAGCCCCCAGAGGCTGGTTAGAGAGGCCATGGGGAGGATATATTTTTGTATGGATAACACTGCACTTCCGAATTAGCTTTTGCAAGTCACTGTAAAATTGCTGCTTTCCTCTAATTTTGTTAAATCCTTTCCCACCCTTTTCTCTGTTGATCTCTCTCTCTCTTTGTCAAACTAAACTTTAGTAGTGCTGTCTATCCAATCCAATTCTATCTATTACCTTTTGGTAACTCTCACACTAAGTTGTGTGTGATGGGGTGGATGACAGCTATTCATCCCCAGAAGACTCCACAACTCAGATAAAACATTCGGTGGTTCAGAAATGGCTAGGGGGTTCCATTCAAGAACCAAGAGACACATTTACACATTTTTAAAGTAAAATTGTATGGACAATGCTGCCTGAGTACAAATGGCATTCTGGGCAGAAATAAAGTATAATCACATGCATTTGCATATTAAGATGGATCGATGTCTTCCATTAACTTTAAAGATGAACTTTCATATAGTCCTGTGGGTGATCACCAAGATCCTATCTTGTAAACTCATACTCATGTGAGTTATTCTTACTCAGGAGAATAGCCCCATGAAAGTAAATGACAAGATTAGACATAAGGGTCTGACTTTTCTCAGCTTTGCCCCTGTGTAGTCATGTAAAAAGTGGGTAAAAAATGCTGCCAAATCAAAATGGTTGCTTTTTACACTCACTTTGCACAGGTATAAATAAATGATGCACAAGGTGCAAGACAGTAGAGAATCAGGCCCTAATCTATATACCACTACTTTGGGTTTATAAAGCGTTTTTATCCAAAGATCTCAAAGAACTTTACAAGCAGTTCATAATTCTTACCACATCCCTGTGAGACTATGTCAGAGTTCCCTCCCCACTCTGAACTCCAGGGTACAGATGTGGGGACCTGCATGTGGGGACCCTTATTTCTACCAGCTTAGGGTAAAACTTCCCCCAGGCACAAACTCTTTACCCTTGGAGGGTACGCTGCCACCACCAGGTGATTTAACAAAGAATCAGGGAAAGGACCACTTGGAGATCCTGTTCCCCCAAAATATCCCCCCAAGCCCTTACACCCCCTTTTCTGGGGAGGCTTGAGAATAATATTGTAACCAGTTGGTTACAAAGTGATCACAGACCCAAAGCCCTGGGTCTTAGGACCATAGAGAAATCAATCAGGCTATTAAAAGAAACAGAACTTTAGTAGAAAGAAAAAAGGTAAAAGAAGCACCTCCGTAAAATTAGAAGGGAAGCTAATCTCACAGGGCAATCAGATTTAAAACACAGAGGGTTTCGCTCTGGGCAAAAACTTCAAAGTGACAAAAAGAAAACCAGGAATACACCTTCCTCTTAGCACAGAGAAAATCACAAGCCAAAACTAAAGTAAACTAATGTCACGGGAAACCTGGTGGCAGAACTTTATCACTTTGTCCTCACCCATAACTATTTCACATTTGGGGACAATGTGTACCTTCAAATCAGTGGCACTGCTATGGGTACCCGCATGGCTCCACAGTATGCCAACATTTTTATGGCTGACTTAGAACAACGCTTCCTCAGCTCTCGTCCCCTAATGCCCCTACTCTACTTGCGCTATATTGATGACATCTTCATCATCTGGACCCATGGGAAGGAGGCCCTTGAGGAATTCCACCAGGATTTCAACAATTTCCATCCCACCATCAACCTCAGCCTGGACCAGTCCACACAAGAGATCCACTTCCTGGACACTACGTTGCTAATAAGCGATGGTCACATAAACACCACCCTATACCGGAAACCTACTGACCACTATGCCTACCTACATGCCTCCAGCTTTCACCCAGACCACACCACACGATCCATTGTCTACAGCCAAGCTCTACGATACAACCGCATTTGCTCCAAACCCTCAGACAGAAACAAACACCTACAAGATCTCTATCAAGCCTTCTTACAACTACAATACCCACCTGCTGAAGTGAAGAAACAGATTGACAGAGCCAGAAGCGTACCCAGAAGTCACCTACTACAGGACAGGCCCAACAAAGAAAATAACAGAACGCTACTAGCCATCCCCTTCGGCCCCCAACTAAAACCTCTCCAACGCATCATCAAGGATCTACAACCTATCCTGAAGGATGACCCATCACTCTCACACATCTTGGGAGACAGGCCAGTCCCTGCTTACAGACAGCCCCCCAACCTGAAGCAAATACTCACCAGCAACCACACACCACACAACAGAACCACTAACCCAGGAACCTATCCTTGCAAGAAAGCCCGTTGCCCACTGTGTCCACGTATCTATTCAGGGGACACCATCATAGGGCCTAATCAGTTCAGCCACACTATCAGAGGCTCGTTCATCTGCACATCTACCAATGTGATATATGCCATCATGTGCCAGCAATGCCCCTCTGCCATGTACATTGGCCAAACTGGACAGTCTCTTTGGAAAAGAATCAATGGACACAGATCAGACGTCAAGAATTATAACATTCAAAAACCTGTCGGAGAACACTTCAATCTCTTTGATCACTCGATTACAGACCTAAAAGTGGCAATTCTTCAACAAAAAAACTTCAAAAACAGACTCCAACGAGAGACTGCTGAATTGGAATTAATTTGCAAACTGGATACAATTAACTTAGGCATGAATAAAGACTGGGAGTGGATGGGTAATTACACAAAGTAAATCTATTTCCCCATGTTTCCCCCCTTCCCCACTGTTCCTCAGACGTTCTTGTCAACTGCTGGAAATGGCCCACCTTGATTATCACTACAAAAGGTCCGCCCCCCGCTCTTCTGCTGGTAAGAGCTCACCTTACCTGATCACTCTTGTTACAGTGTGTATGGTAACACCCATTGTTTCATGTTCTCTATGTATATAAATCTCCCCACTGTATTTTCCACTGAATGCATCTGATGAAGTGAGCTGTAGCTCATGAAAGCTTATGCTCAAATAAATTTGTTAGTCTCTAAGGGGCCACAGGTACTCCTTTTCTTTTTGCTAGTACTTACTAATTCTAATGGAGCTGAATTACTTGCTTTCTTGATCTCTCTCCGGCAAGCACACAGACCAGACAGACAAAAGCCTTCCCTCTCCCCCCCACCCTAGATTTGAAAGTATCTTGTGCCCTTATTGGTCCTTTTGGTCAGGTGCCAGCCAGGTTACCTGAGCTTCTTAACCCTTTATAGGTAAAAGGATATTGTGCCTCTGGCCAGGAGGGATTTTATAGTACTGTATACAGGAAGGTTGTTACCCTTCTCTTTATATTTATGACAGGCTACAAATAGTGAAACTGAGGCACTGAGAAATTAAGTGATTTCTCTTAGGTGTCAGATAAAATCTGTGTTGGCACTTACACTGAAATCAAGATCTGACTTCAGTCGAACACCAATACCTGCCTCCATGCTTATTTTACTCCTGTCTGATCTTGCTGAGAGTCTGTCTGGCTTTTCTGGACCAAATTCAACAGGTACAACTACCTGGGAAAGTGTCTGGGCTGAGTTTAGTCATATTGTATGGTGGTATGAGTTACACTTTGGATGTAATTTCATCAGAAGATAAGCGTCAGTGGTTAAGGGCCAGATTTTACCTCTCTTACACTGATTAGCAGCTTACTTTGCAAATAGTGATATTGGTTTTAATAGGTCTAACTCCTGGAGTTAAGTACTATACATTGAGTCTGACATTTGGCCAAAGTATTTTATTTATTTTGATTTTTATATTTGGCCACTTAAAGAAGAGTGCCTATCTTTTACTCAAGGCATTCACGGACTATTCTTAAATATATAAGGACCAAATAGACCATACCTATAGCCCCCCATTCCTTTAACCATTAATCAGTATTCATATCTACTAATGATAATCCAGCAGTGAAAAACATATTTAAAATCATTAAGAACTCCCACTGCAGCCTTTCCTGTTTCCTCACAGCTAGCAAAAGCATATGGGCCTTTCATGCTACTCCAAAGATTGATAAACTAGAGCTGTTTTAAACTGAAGTGGAGAGTGAGTTCCAAAGCTGAGGAGTGTGCATGGATAATGCCACATCAGCTGCTTCCCTCTGATCCTGGGACTCCATCTCATCTGTCCCCTGTGAATGCAGCTGTGGCAATAGTATGGCACTGGAGAGATGCAGTCTTTCAATAAGTAGATCCCAGGACATTTAGGGCTTTTATAGGTCAAAAACTTTAAATTTTATCCAGTAGTTTGTTTTTTGTAATGTTCACAAAATTCTTTGTAGCTTCAGGACAATCTGTATTCCGTAATAGTATAAAACAGTATTTTACATAGGGTATGTCTACACTACGAAATTAGGTCGAATTTATAGAAGTCAATTTTTTAGAAATTGATTTTATACAGTCAGTTGTGTGTGTTCCCACTTAACACCATTAAGTCGGCGGAGTGCGTGCACAGTACCAAGGCTAGCGTCGACTTCCAGAGCCTTGCTCTGTGGGTAGCTATCCCACAGTTCCCGCAGTCTCCACCGCCCATTGGAATTCTGGGTTGAGATCCCAATGCCTGATGGGGCAAAAACATTGTTGCGGGTGGTTCTGGGTACATGTCGTCAGGCCCCCCTCCCTCCATGAAAGCAATGGCAGGCAATCATTTTGTGCCTTTTTTCCTGGGTTACCTGTGCAGACGCCATACCACGGCAAGCATGGAGACCGCTCAGCTCACTGTCACCGTATGTGTCCTGGCAGACGCGGCACTGCATTGCTACACAACAGCAGCTCATTGCCTTGTGGCAGCAGCCGGTTCAGTACGACTGGCAGCCGTCATCGTCGTCGTCTCCTAGGTGCTCTTGGCCGACCTCAGTGAGGTCGGTCAGGGCGCCTGGGCAGACATGGGAGTGACTCCAGGTCATTCTCTTCTGAAGTTTCATCTCATGGAGATTGTCTGCTTGGAAACGATGATGGCTACAGTCGTACTGCACCGTCAGCTGGCGAGCACCCAGGAGACGACGACGGCTAGCAGTCGTACTGCACTGTCTGCTGCCAGCCTACCCCTTACCCCCCCCTTCCATGAAAGTAACGGCCGACAATAGTTTCACGCCTTTTTTCGTGCGGGCGCCATATTGCTGTCAGCATCGTCATCCACCCGCTGCTTCCGCTGCCACTCTGCTCTCCTGCAGATGCCATACCACGGCAAGCATGGAGCCCGCTCAGATCACCATGGCAGTTATGAACATTGTAAACACCATGCGTGTTATCCAGCAGTATATGCAGAACCAGAACCTGCAAAAGCAGGCGAGGAGGCGATGGCAGCGCAGTGACGAGAGTGATGAGGACATGGACACCCTCATAACATGTGGGAATGGTTTCAAACAGCAGCGCAATTTAAAAGGAAGGGCTGCAGTTTTCGAGTTAACGTGCAGCACAAACCCAACTAACACTCCCCCCCACACCCCCAATTCTCTGGGATGATTGCTTCACCCCTGCTCCCACAGCATGGGGGACAGCAGGGAAGATTTCTGTTCAGTCACAGGCACACAGCCCAGCAGGAACGGTCACCCCCACACACACCCAATTCTCTGGGATGATCGCTTCACCCCTCCCCACACTGTGGATAACAGCGGGAAATATTTCTTTTCAGCCACAGGCACACAGCCCAGCAGGAACAGCCACGTCTGAATGTCCCCTTAATAAAATTACCCTATTTCAACCAGGTGACCATGAGGAGTGACCATCCAGGAGAGCTTTATGGAGATGTCCCTGGAGGATTTCCGCTCCATCCCCAGACACATTAACAGACTTTTCCAGTAGCTGTACTGGCCGCGAATGCATCCCAAGTCTTCGGGGCAAATTAATCATTAAACGCACTTGCTTTTAAACTGTGTATTATATTTACAAAGGTACACTTACCAGAGGTCCCTTCTCCACCTGGCGGGTCCAGGAGCCCGCCTTGGGTGGGTTCAGGGGGTACTGGCTCCAGGTCCAGGGTGAGAAACAGTTCCTGGCTCTTGGGGAAAACGGTTTCTCCGCTTGCTTGCTGTGCGCTATCCTCAACCTCCTCCTCCTCCTCATCATCTTCCTCATCCCCAAAATGTGCATCCCTGTTGTGTGATAATCTATTGATGGAGTCAAAGCACAGGGGTGGGGTAGTGGTGGCTCTACCCCCTAGAATGACATGCAGCTCATCATAGAAGCGGCATGTCTGGGTCTCTGACCCTGAGTGGCTATTTGCCTCTCTGGTTTTTTGGTAGGCTTGCCAGAGCTCCTTAAGTTTCACGCGGCACTGCTGCGGGTCCCTGTTATAGCCTCTGTCCTTCATGCCCTTGGAGATTTTTTCAAACGTTTGGGCATTTCATCTTTTGGAACAGAGTTCTGATAGCACGGATTCGTCTCCTCATACAGCGATCAGATCCCGTACCTCCCGTTCGGTCCATGCTGGAGCTCTTTTGTGATTCTGGGACTCCATCATGGTCACCTCTGCTGATGAGATCTGCACTCACCTGCAGCTTGCCACGCTGGCCAAACAGGAAATGAGATTCAAAAGTTCGCAGGCCTTTTCCTGTCTACCTGGCCAATGCATCTGAGTCGAGAGCGCTGTCCAGAGCGGTCACAATGGAGCGCTCTGGGATAGCTCTCAGAGGCCAATACCGTCGAATTGCGACCACACTACCCCAAATTCGACCCAGCAAGGTCGATTTCAGCGCTAATCCCCTTGTCGGGGGAGGAGTACCGAAATCGATTTTAAGAGCCCTTTAAGTCGAAAAAAATGGCTTTGTCGTGTGGACGGGTGAAGGGTTAAATCGATCTAATGCTACTAAATTCGACCTAAACTTGTAGTCTAGACCAGGGCATAGGAAATAGCTTCATTTTATCTACATAGTTCTTCACATGAGAGAGAGAGAAAGTGTCCTATATTTGGAGAACATGCTTTGTCTTTGATTTCATAAGGAGAGGTTACATAATAAAGTGCTATACTTTAAAAAAAATTGCACATTCAAGGCACCTAACTTGGAATGCCATAGGTCATCTTAATTATTATGTATGTACTGTATATAAGATAGATTCAATTATCCTTAAATGCTTAAGAAAGCTGCATTTAACTATGATTTACTGTAGTAAATAAAAGATTGCAATGAAAATTACATCTGTAATTTATCCTTAAATATGCAAATTAATAATGATAGGTGTAAGAATATTGAAATATCTGCATGTATAATTAATACCTGCCCAGGTGACATACTTTATTTATTATAGAGTAAGAGTGATTTATGTGCTGTGTAATATAACTTGAGCTTGCAAAAGTTTTCCATTAACACTTTGTACATCCATACACACAACAGTACTGTATATATATTGTTCTCTAGAGGAATTCATTGCATATACTTTGCATTTTTCTTTACTATAGAAGCTTTTTTAAATGGAAAAAAGTCTATGGGCTACTTCTCTGCAATTTTTTTTGTAATAATTGCTGCATATGATCTTGATTATCATATGTTCAAATATAATGTATCATATTATACTTCTAAATGTGTAATAACTGGTACATTACTGGTATAATCACGATTTGAGGACTTCAATAGCTCAGACATAGGTAAGAGGTTTTTCTCAGGAGTGGGTGGGTGAGATTCTGTGGCCTGCGTTGTGCAGGAGGTCAGACCAGATGATCATAATGGTCCCTTCTGACCTTAATATCTATGAATCTATTATAATTTAACTGGTAGCTTAGAGCTGGGAGTTTGAATTTCCCAATGCTAGGTCCAGATGTTTAAAACACATTAGCAGAAAGCATCAACAATGCCTAATTCTTACATGGGACTGCCACATGGATCAGTCCATTGGTCCAGTTAGTCCTGTTTTCTGTCACTGACAGTCAGCAGTACTAGCAGCTTTAGAGAAAACTATGAGAAATCCAAAAGTTCTGGAATTACCTGTTTCATGGGCAGTTTCCTCCTAACCCCTAAGAGTAAGAGTTTGACTTACAATCTGAAATATGAGAGTTTATATTGCTTCCTACCTTTTTTTAGTATTTACTATTATAATTCTGTATATTCTTGTTATCCATATAAACATCCAATCCATTCTTGAATCCTCCTAACCTCTTGGCCTCAATGATATCTTGTCACAATGAGCACTATAGGCAGGTTAGGCATTTTATGAAGCAGTTTTCTCTTCCTCATTTTGAATTTGCCACCATTCAATTTCATTGAGTGTCCGCTGGTCTTGTGTTATGAGACAGGGAGAACAGGTCTTTGAGCTACCTTCTCCATGCTACTTACTATTTTCAATACTTTTATTATGTTCCCTCTTATTCATCTCTTCTTTAAAGTAAATAATCCCAACTTCTTTAACATCTCGCTATATGAGTTTTTGTCTCTGTAATCATTCTCATCATCTGTCCCTGGCTTTCTGCTTTATCCTTTTTGAAAGCTGAGTAGAGTATTCCAGGTGAGTGCATATCATTGATTTATATAATAGAAAAATATTTTCTATGTTATTTTCTATTCAATTCCCTTCTGTATCCTAACATTTTGTTTGCTATCTTGACTGCTACTAAACTTAGAATATAGTTTGTACACCATGATATCCAAGTCTTTTTCCTGAGTCATATAGTTAATTTAGAATCCAGTAGAGTATATGAGTCGTTAAAAGAAAAGGAGGACTTGTGGCACCTTAGAGACTAACAAATTTATTTGAGCATAAGCTTTCATGAGCTACAGCTCACTTCATCGGATGCATGAGTCGTTAAGTGTTCCCTCCAATATGCACTACTTTGTATTTGTCAGAATTTATTTTCGTCTGCCATTGTGGTGCTCATTCATCTAGTTTGGTTAGGGTCCTTTGAAGTTATTGACAGTCTTCTCTGGTCTAGACTTACCTGAATAATTTTGTACCATCTGCAAGTTTTGACACCTCACTACTCACCTCTTTTCCACACAACAAATAAATATATTGAACATCAGTCTTTGTATGGAACTTCGTGGTATCCTGCTTTTGCCATGTTAAAAATTGACCATTTATTTCTACTCTTTGTTTTCTATCTCTTAGTGCGTTCCTTCCTGAGCAATAAACATTTTGTCTCTACCGTGCATACTTAGTTCCTTCAGTAGCCTTTTGAAAGTCCAAATAAATTGTCAACCAGTTCTCCTTTATCTACTGTGTTATTGATGCATTTTAGAATAGTTTGCATATGACACTAAACTGGGAGGAGAGGTAGATACGCTGGAGGGTAGGGATAGGATAGGAGGGCCCTAGACAAATTAGAGGATTGGGCCAAAAGAAATCTGATGAGGTCCAATAAGGATAAGTGCAGAGTCCTGCACTTAGGACGGAAGAATCCAATGCACCACTACAGACTAGGGACCGAATGGCTAGGCAGTAGTTCTGCAGAAAAGGACCTAGGGGTTACAGTGGACGAGAAGCTGGATATGAGTCAACAGTGTGCCATTGTTGCCAAGAAGGCCAATGGCATTTTGGGATGTATAAGTAGGGCCATTGCCAGCAGATCGAGGGACGTGATCGTTCTCCTCTATTCGACATTGGGGAGGACTCATCTGGAGTTCTGTGTCCAGTTTTGGGCCCCACACTACAAGAAGGATGTGGAAAAATTGGAAAGAGTCCAGCGGAGGGCAACAAAAATGATTAGGGGACTGGAACACATGACTTACGAGGAGATGCTGAGGGAACTGGGATTGTTTAGTCTGCAGAAGAGAAGAATGAGGGGGGATTTGATAGCTGCTTTCAACTACCTGAGAGGGGGTTCCAAAGAGGATGGATCTAGACTGTTCTCAGTGGTAGCAGATGACAGAACGAGGAGTAATGGTCTCAAGTTGCAGTGGGGGAGGTTTAGGTTGGATATTAGGAAAAACTTTTTCACTAGGAGGGTGGTGAAACACTGAAATGCGTTACCTAGGGAAGTGGTGGAATCTCCTTCCTTAGAAGTTTTTAAGGTCAGTCTTGGCAAAGCCCTGGCTGGGATGATTTAGTTGGGGATTGGTCCTGCTTTGAGCAGGGGGTTGGACTAGATGACCTCCTGAGGTCCCTTCCAACCCTGATATTCTATGATTCTATGAATTCTAATAAATTTGTGAGGCATAATTTTCCTTTGCAAAAGCCAAGGTGGTTAGATCCTAATTTATCATGATTTACTAAGTGCTTTATAATTCTATTTTTAATTATCATTTTGATCAAATTACCAAGGAAAGTAGTAAGACTTCATAGTCTGTAATTTCTGAGATCACCCAGTCAGTATCTTTTAAATGTATATATGTACAATATTTGCTACCTTCTAGTTCTTTAGCAGAGTGGCTGATTGTAACGAGAGCCTGCACATTTTTCCTAGCAGCTCACCGACTTTACTCTTAATTTTTTTCCAAAATTCTTGAGTGTGTACTGCTGGCCTAACGACTTATTGCTTTTTAATTTATGAATTTGTTCTAGCACTTCTTCTTTTGACACCTCTATCTCTAATAGTACCTCATCTTTATTACGAGTAAAGAATAGAGTCAGGGTAGGTATCTTCCCTGGTCTAGAAACAGAAAATATACCATGCGCCCACTGAAAGGATATTAGAATATCCAACCTTCAATCCATATAATGCATTTTAACATTTAATCAAAGAATACAGTCTAAAAAAACCCACCTACCAGCCCTACTATTGTAGTGAATTACCTATAATATGTTGTTTCAGAATTTCATGTGTTAATAGGTGTGTTGCTGCTCATTAACAGGTTTTAGATGCAGGAAGACTGAAAGAATATAATGAGCCATACATTTTGCTACAAGAAAAAGAGAGCCTGTTCTACAAGATGGTGCAACAAGTGGGCAAGGCTGAAGCTTCTGCTCTGATTGAAACAGCAAAACAGGTAGTTTTAAAAGAAGTTGTAATTAAGTTTGTCTCTATAGTCTTATTTTTCACATGTTAGCATATTCAGTATTAGAGCAGGCCCCATCCACTCCTGTAGTTAATGGTCTATCAGCTTTTCAATTCTAAACCCTTATATTCAGTGCTTTATTACTGGGATATAAAATAATATACATCCAGAGCTCAAAATGATATATATCCTGAGTTGAAAGATTATGCTTGGGATTGTTTGCATCTGTATGTGTTTGTGCACATATGCATGTATAAATAGTATAGTGTGTGTTATAGATATACATCATTCACAAAAAAATGAACGTGAAAGAACGTTAAGGTTGTGAGGTCAAGCACTCAGAAGTTAGAAAATGACAAAATTAAGGTTGCCCATGCGACCTACATTTGACCCCCTTATGACACAAATGTTAGTTATATGATCACATATTATCTTTTCCTTGCTCAGTGCACAAGATGAATGGTGCTCATTGAATGAGTGGGTATTCAATATTTTGCTTTCTCTTCATTGTTCATTGTATGGTCCCAGGCCTTATTTATTGCACACTATTCAAACCAGCTCTGAATAAAGAATTATAAATTTCCTCATGAGCTTTTTTATGACTCTTAACATTACAGCATCTGAGTGTTTCACAAACATTAAGTGATTTATTTTCACAACACCCTTCTGAGATGAGGGGGTAGTATTATCCCTACTATACAGATGGGGAGCTGAGACACAGAGACATTAAGATCAAGTATGTACTAATTTGGGGTGCCCAATTTGATATACCTGTGTCCTGATTTTTTAGATAATTTAGCATTTTATAACACTTTTTGTTCTGAATACAGCTCCCACTGATTTCTGTTGCAGCTGTGAATGCTTAGCCTGACTACAAATCAAACTCTAGTTCTCTCAAATTTGGTTTAAGTGATTTGCTCAGCATCACATAGGACAGGGATGGGCAAACTTTTTGACCCGAGGGCCACATCTGGGTATGGAAATTGTATATCGGGCCATGAATGCTCACGAAATTGGGGGTAGGGGTGTGGGAGGGGGTAAGGGCTTTGGCTGGGGGTGTGGGCTCTGGGCTGGGGCCAGAAATGAGGAGTTCAGGGTGCAGGAGGAGGCTCCAGTCTGGAGCAGGAGATTGGGGTGCGGGGGGAGGGGGCTACAGTTCCGGCTGGGGTTTCAGGCTCTGGGTGGGGCTTGGGATGAGGGGTTGGGATTGCAGGAGGGTGCTCCAGGCTGGGACCGAGGGGTTTGGATGGTGGGAGGGGGATCGGGGCTGGGGCAGAGGTTTAGGGGTGTGGGAGGGGGTCAGGGGTGCAGGCTCTGGGTGGCACTTACCTCAAGCAGCTCCTGGAAGCAGCGGCATGTCCCACTCTGGCTTTCCACATGGAGGGGTGGCCAGGCAGCTCTGCGCACTGCCTCGTCCACAGGTTCCACCCCTGCAGCTCCCATTGGCCATGGTTCCCAGCCAATAGGAGCTGCGGAGGCAGCGTGTGGGGCGGGGGCAGTGTGCAGAACCACCTGGCTGCCCCTACGTGTAGGAACTGGGGGCAGGGGGCACATATGCCACTGCTTCCAGGAGCCGCGCGGAGCCATGCACGGAGTGGGGCAAGCCCATGACTCCGCTCCCTGGCCGGAGCACCAGAGAGGGGAAAGCCCTGGATCGTGCTCCCCAGCGGGAGCTTGAGGGCCAGATTAAAACGTTTGATGGGCCGGATGTGGCTCCCGGGCCGTAGTTTGCCCACCCCTGACATAGGATCTCTGTGGTAGAGGAAGGGATAGAATCCCATTCTCCAGATTGGTAGTCAACTGTCTTAACCATGAGACTCTCCTCTTTTTCTGCAATACCTGCCTTATTCGTTATACACCTTCCAACTTCTGCAACAAACAAGGCAGGAGTCCTCAGACAACAGCCTCCTTCAGTACTCAGCCCTGCTTTATTCTCAGAACAGGCCCATCTTGTGCACTAAATGATGCAAGGGTCCTATGAACAAACAGTAGGTGATCATGTAATTAAAGAGCGTACTATAATGCATATGACCAAGGGAGAGAAATAAGAATGCACAGGCAACTTTATTGTGATATTTCCTAATTTCTGACTGCTTGACTTTGCAATCTTAATAGTAAAGTAGTTTTTTGTATGTAACTTCCTGGATTTTTAAAAAAGCAACCTGAAAAACCAAATTCCATCACATGAAATTATATGGTCTCCTACATAGTGGTTCAACTGTTCCAGAATCATAGAATGATAGGAGATTAGGGTTGGAAGAGACCTCAGGAGGTCATCTAATCCAACCCCCTGCTCAATCTGAATCTTTATATCCACCACTCAGACCTCTGCTACTTGAGCTAAAGGAGTAGCCGATCTCAGTAGTAGGTTGTCATCTGTGTGGGCCAGCCACGGGAGGTAAATGTAGTAAAAATTTTGCCAGTTGGTTATACAGCTATTTGCTGAGTAGAGAGGAATATTGATTCTGGAATCCTGGTTTCTATTCTAGATTCTGAGGGGACTTTAGTGGCTACAGACACTTCTGCCCCTGACCCCACCAGCCTATCCTTGTCCCAATCCCCCACCCCTTCAGCTCCACATCCCAATATTCTTTCTTGTCCTTTATCACAGTCTCTTTGCTATGTTTCAGAGTAGAAGCCGTGTTAGTCTGTATTCGCAAAAAGAAAAGGAGTCCTTGTGGCACCTTAGAGACTAACCAATTTATTTGAGCATAAGCTTTCGTGAGCTACAGCTCACTTCATCGGATGCATAAAGTGGAAAGTACAGTGAGGAGATTTTATATACACACAGACCATGAAAAAATACACATTGTAAGATGAGTGATCACTTAAGATGAGCTATTACCAGCAGGAGAGTGGGGTGGGGGAAGAGAAAACCTTTTGAAGTGATAATCAAGGTGGGCCATTTCCAGCACATTTCCAGGAGTTAACAAGAACGTCTGAGGAACAGTGCCGGGGGGAGGAGAGGGAGGAATAAACAAGGGGAAATAGTTTTACTTAGTATAATGACTCAACCACTCCCAGTCTCTATTTAAGCCTAAGTTAATTGTATCCAATTTGCAAATTAATTCCAATTCAGCAGTCTCTCATTGGAGTCTGTTTTTGAAGTTTTTTTGTTGAAGGATAGTCACTTTGAGATCAGAAATTGAGCGAGCAGAGAGATTAAAGTGTTCTCCAAGTGGTTTATGAATGTTATAATTCTTGACATCTGATTTGTGTCCATTTATTCTTTTACGTAGAGACTGTCCAGTTTGGCCAATGTACATGGCAGAGGGGCATTGCTGGCACATGATGGCATATATCACATTGGTGGATGTGCAGGTGAATGAGCCTCTGATAGTGTGGCTGATGTTATTAGGCCCTATGATGGTGTCCCCTGAATAGATATGTGGGCACAGTTGGCAACGGGCTTTGTTGCAAGATAGGTTCCTGGGTTAGTGGTTCTGTTGTGTGGTATGTGGTTGCTGGTGAGTATTTGCTTCAGGTTGGGATCTGTCTGTAGGCAAGGACTGGCCTGTCTCCCAAGATTTGTGAGAGTGATGGGTCGTCCTTCAGGATAGGTTGTAGATCCTTGATAATGCGTTGGAGAGGTTTTAGTTGGGGGCTGAAGGGGATGGCTAGTGGCGTTCTGTTACTTTCTTTGTTGGGTCTGTCCTGTCTGTAGTAAGTGACTTCTGGGTACTCTTCTGGCTCTTTCAATCTGTTTCTTCACTTCAGCGGTGGGTATTGTAGTTGTAAGAAGGCTTGATAGAGATCTTGTAGGTGTTTGTCTCTGTCTGAGGGTTTGGAGCAAATACGGTTGTATTGTAGAGCTTGGCTGTAGACAATGGATCGTGTGGTGTGGTCTGGGTGAAAGCTGGAGGCATGGGTAGGAATAGCGGTCAGCAGGTTTCCGGTATAGGGTGGTATTTATGTGACCATCGTTTATTAGCACTGTAGTGTCCAGGAAGTGGATCTCTTGTGTGGACTGGTCCAGGCAGAGGTTGATGATGGGATGGAAATTGTTGAAATCCTGGTGGAATTCCTCAAGGGCTTCTTTTCCATGGGTCCAGATGATGAAGATGTCATCAATATAGCGCAAGTAGAGTAGGGGCATTAGGGGATGAGAGCTGAGGAAGCGTTGTTCTAAGTCAGCCATAAAAATGTTGGCATACTGTGGGGCCATGCGGGTACCCATAGCAGTGCCGCTGATTTGAAGGTATACGTTGTCCCCAAATGTGAAATAGTTATGGATGAGGACAAAGTGACAAAGTTCAGCCACCAGGTTTGCCGTGACATTATCGGGGATACTGTTCCTGATGGCTTGTAGTCCATCTTCGTGTGGAATGTTGGTGTAGAGGGCTTCTACATCCATAGTGGCAGGATGGTGTTTTCAGGAAGATCTCCAATGGATTGTAGTTTCTTCAGGAAGTCAGTGGTGTCTCGAAGATAGCTGGGAGTGCTGGTAGCGTAGGGCCTGAGGAGGGAGTCTACATAGCCAGACAATCCTGCAGTCAGGGTGCCAATGCCTGAGATGATGGGGCGCCCAGGATTTCCAGGTTTATGGATCTTGGGTAGCAGATAGAATACCCCAGGTCGGGGTTCCAGGGGTGCGCCTATGCGGATTTGTTCTTGTGCTTTTTCAGGGAGTTTCTTGAGCAAATGCTGTAGTTTCTTTTGGTAACCCTCAGTGGGATCAGAGGGTAATGGCTTGTAGAAAGTGGTGTTGGAGAGCTGCCGAGCAGCCTCTTCTTCATATTCCGACCTATTCATGATGACAACAGCGCCTCCTTTGTCAGCCTTTTTGATTATGATGTCAGAGTTGTTTCTGAGGCTGTGGATGGCATTGTGTTCTGCACGGCTGAGGTTATGGGGCAAGTGATGCTGCTTTTCCACAATTTCAGCCCATGCACGTCGGCGGAAGCACTCTATGTAGAAGTCCAGTCTGCTGTTTCGACCTTCAGGAGGAGTCCACCTAGAATCCTTCTTTTTGTAGTGTTGGTAGGAAGGTCTCTGTGGATTAGCATGTTGTTCAGAGGTGTGTTGGAAATATTCCTTGAGTCGGAGACGTCGAAAATAGGATTCTAGGTCACCACAGAACTGTATCATGTTCGTGGGGGTGGAGGGGCAGAAGGAGAGGCCCCGAGATAGGATAGATTCTTCTGCTGGGTTAAGAGTATAGTTGGATAGATTAACAATATTGCTGGGTGGGTTAAGGGAACCATTGCTGTGGCCCCTTGTGGCAAGTAGTAGTTTAGATAATTTAGTGTCCTTTTTCTTTTGTAGAGAAGCAAAGTGTGTGTTGTAAATGGCTTGTCTAGTTTTAATAAAGTCCAGCCACGAGGAAGTTTGTGTGGAAGGTTGGTTTTTTATGAGAGCTCATTCTTAATCTTTCCCTGTTTGCTGTAGAGGATGTTGATCAGGTGGTTCCGCAGTTTCTTTGAGAGCGTGTGACACAAGCTGTCAGCATAGTCTGTGTGGTATGTAGATTGTAATGGAGTTTTTACCTTCAGTCCTTTTGGTATGATGTCCATCTATTTGCATTTGGAAAGGAAGATGATGTCTGTCTGTATCTGTACGAGTGTTTTCATGAAGTTGATAGATTTCCACTCCATACGGCTAAATGCAGTGCCTTGCATAATGACAGGTTTCAGAGTAGCAGCCGTGTTAGTCTGAACTCGCAAAAAGAAAAGGAGTCAATCAGGGGACACCATCATAGGGCCTAATCACATCAGCCACACTATCAGAGGCTCGTTCACCTGCACATCTACCAATGTGATATATGCCATCATGTGCCAGCAATGCCCCTCTGCCATGTACATTGGGCAAACTGGACAGTCTCTACGTAAAAGAATAAATGGACACAAATCAGATGTCAAGAATTATAACATTCATAAACCAGTCAGAGAATTCTGCCCATTTCAGCCACTTAGCATTTCTTATTATTTTTCTGCAAATATGAAAGGTAGCAACCCTGGCTTAGTATGATGCAGCTCAAAGTCCATCCTGCTGAGCATGCTCAGAATTGCTTATGAGTCTGAATGCTGTGTGACACTGCTCAGCCACCTCAAAGCCACTCTGCAAGATTGAGCCCTATTGTTATCTATGTTCATTTTAAAAGGAGCTGTTAGGAGATCATCATAAGAAAAAGAGAAATACTTGTTGGACAGAACAACATGTTCATTGAGTTTAGCTTATTTTACCCCACTGCTGCACACTCAACAATGATTTATTCAGATAAACAAAATTTACCATTTGGACTCCAATCCTGATGTCAAGGGAAGCTTTGCTCTTAACTTCAGTGGCACCAGGAGTGGGCAGTTATTATATTAACAGCCTTTGGATACATTGATAAAAGATTTTTGCTTACAAATATATATTTAAATATCAGCTATTATGCATGCACAGTCATTACTGTATAGATGTTTTAATGTCATTACTGTCCTGTTAATGTTAGTGGAAGACCTGCCTTATGTGAGGCTCTAAGCACCTTACACACTTGAACTGTGGGCATTCCGCATCTTGCGATGTCAGGCCCCGGGTGAAGGATTCCCGTACACGTACAGTGAGATGGTTGAAAAAACTACTGCCATTTCATTGTATCCCCGGTAATGTGCTGAGGTTTTCTATTACCTTTTCTTAAGAAAATTCACTGTCAAAAGCTCCAGTAAAAATATGTTAAAATTATGTCTTAAATCAGTAAAATGATGGAAGTGAACTACCAAGGCTTCAACCTCCAATATGTAGATGCAGCCAGGCACTAGATTACTTTTCCCCTTGTGCACCCCATTATGGCTGGTTACTGGAGAATACTTGACTTCCAGTCCTTTTGTTGATTCAAATCATAACCTTAATATTCTTTGGAAATTGTACAAATACACTGCGTTAGTGTGTGTGTGTACACAAAGGGAGACATTCATACATATAGGAGGTTTTGTATAATATAGCTATGTCCTATACATTTATTCAGATATGAAAAGAACATAATTATCAGGCAAAGCTAACTTTGTTGACAGTGCCCCCAAAATATAAATAGGAGAAATGTTTCACAAGCCGTATTCAGGACAGCATGAATATGAGACCTAACTTATGACACATGTCAGCCTCAGAAAGATCGCATATTTTCTGTTTTTTAAAGACTCAAACAAAACTTTTCACATTCTTCTTTGAAAAAATTACATTTGAAGTCCTTTTTCACCCAAACACATTTTCAGATAAGAGCACACAAGTCTTGACATTATTTCATTTTGTAATGCGCATCTGTCAAGGAACAGAGATATGATACAGCTACTAAAAACTGATGATTGTGGAACAGTGAAACTTGACAGCATTTCATTTCCTTTATGTTCTGATTATACATTTATCAGGAAACCTGTATCTCTTCTAGTTCAGCTAGAAATTGGTAGAATTCAAGAACTCAAAGGCTTGGCAAAGAACTGTCCTATTATTTGGTATCATCTTACATTTTAGAGAAGTTGCTTGGTTGAGTCATTGTTAAGGCTTTTGCTTCTCCTTTCATTGTTGTGGTACACTATCCAGAGATCACATTTCTATAGGCCCTATAACTGCCCTGCAGCACAAATTAAACGCTGGGATATTTCATACATATACTGTGAAGTTTCAATGGTTGTCAGTCATAGTTTGTAAAATATAAGGATTACAACCTGATATTAACATCCAGATCCATTGTGTTCATTTTATGTGTGAAAATGAGAAACCCTTGTGCGGACTCTAGATTTCCCAGCCTCTTTGTCATCCTGTTTTTAATTTATCTCCATGTTTTGAGCCAGTAAAATAATTTTACTTATCTGTTTAATGCAAAGTGATAAACTATATCTATTGATCTGAATTATCAGAACTTGAATGGATCTACAGGTCATGTGAGGATTCAGTTACACTTTATTCTGATCAGAGAGAAAGATCGGAGAGTAATTTTACTAATTCCTCAGTGAATAAGGAGCTATGTCTTGAATTTTGTTAAACTAAAGTTCCTGTTCAGTTTCCTGATGGAAATTAATTTCTGTGCTTACATTGCATTAATCTGGAGAACTATGTCTTTTGAAACTAAAAAATGTTTAATCAGTGTATGTATGTTTTCTTTTTCTAGGTCTACTTCAGTAAAAATTACCCAGAAGTTATTCAGAATGGTCAAATTGTCACAGATTCTTCAAAAGATGCTGCCTCAGGATTAATCATTTATGAAACTGCACTGTGATCCAGCGTAGACATGATTGCTTTCTGTAGAATGCAAACCTGAAACCATCTAAACTGGATGACTGACAGTGTTTAGAGGGGAGCTTTTTGCACTAGACAACAATCATATTCAATGTTAAGAGAAATGTTTCATCTGTCTAGCTCTTTAATTTCAGTGCAATACATTTATCATTTCCATCTAAATAAATTTCCATTACTAAAGGAATTAGGCAGACCTAGGTTGTTGTTTGTTTTTTAAAGTTACATTGTGGAGACTTTCATTTTTAAATCACAGGTGCAAGGCATCTAACAATTCTGGGGTGCAGTTTTAGAGATTATTACAAAACCTGGAGTTTCTCTGTTTTCCCATTTGGAAAGCATGTAAAATCAGTTTGTTTAGTGTCACTTTAAAATGACAACTTTGTCTTACCGCAGTTTTGATAATATAACACACCATCTTCTAATGCAGTACTTTTTATATAAGCCATCTTTTTAAAGCAGTTTTACAAACTGGCAGAAACAAGAACTGAACCAACCAAAAATACATTTTTATAGAAATAAGTGAACATACTGTTATAAATATTAATTTTTAAATTAAAATGTAATACAGGTATGGTGTGCTGAAATTAATCTAAAAATTTCAGTTTTCCTTTGCTGAGATCCAAATGCTGAAAATCAGTATCAATCTACTGTATTTTAGAAGAAAATGGTCGCATTTTGCTTATATTTTGCACTGCCCCAATATTTAAATAATTGAATATACATTCCTCTTTTTATCCAGGTAATCAAAGAAAAAAGTATTAAAATAACTAGAGGAAATACTTATTGAAAGACTTGTCATCAGTAAACACTATGTAGCAGAAAGTTATCTTCTGCAAAACACATTGTGAAAATGTGTACATTATTTGCATTTATTGTGCCTTAATACAATTCAAGCCAAATCTCCACCTGCAGGGTACACAGCAAATTCATTAAATATACTTTATTTTACTGTTTTAAATTAATGCATTTAAAAATTTTGCATCAGGAATTCTGTTTAATTGAACCTTTGTGAAATTGCCATTTCAGCTCTCATGGGTAGAAAAGTATCACTTGTAATTTTGAATGTCCTTACTGATATTGAGAAGAATTTAAGGAAAGATCTGTATTGTGTGTTCATAAGTTAGGTCCTGATCCAGTAAAGAACTTAAGCATGTAGCACTATTCGCATGCTTCAAAAATTAAGCAAGTGCTTTGCTACTTCCAGTTCTTTGCTTTTGATAGAGATATTTACAATTTGAGGTTCAGTGCAGTCTAAGGTTATTCACCTTACATTTTAAATGGTGTTTTCCCTTTCGTCGACTGAAGAGCAGCAAATAATGAAGAAATATGGAAAAGAAAGTTGTGATTTTTAAAATCCTGTAGAATATAATTGTTATATAATATGATAGATATTATTTTCCCAGTGAAGGAAGTGACTAAATTAAGGGAAATTCAAACTGTTAATCTTATTTCAAGCAGCAATACCAGCAAAAATCTGATTTAAATGCAAAATTCCGCTCTGTCCACAAGTAAGATAATTATGGTCATACTCTTTGCCACAGAAGAAAGGCTGAGTAGAAGAGCTTTCCCTATGCAGAAACCCAGTCCAATACTGGCAAGGCTGAAGAACAGAGTCTTCACTCCCAACCTGTAGTAGCTTTCATGCAACAGGGTTTGCTGAAGGAGAAGAGGAGATTGTGGATGAGTCCTGCCAGCCATCCCTCCACACCCACTTATGCCAAGGTTCAAAATAGAGACCAGCTGCTACAGAACTCTGCTCTGTGACATTCAAAGGGTTGTGGCATCCCCGTATGTGGGTTCTTTGTGGTATGGGCCACCTGACAGCAGAAATGATCCATTTCCGCTGCATTTGGTTCTCATTTGCCCATCTACACAGGTGTGGCATCTGGCTCCTAGTAACACTCTTTTATTGTTATCATGAAGTTCCAAAATGAAATACTGCTTGGGCAGATTCTGACACCCTTTCTCTTGATGAGTAGCACCTTACTCCACAATTACTCCCATTAAATTCAATAGGACGACATTTGATATGGTGCTATTTAACATAAGGGTCTCACATTCGGGCCCTTTTATTGGGCTGAGTCTAATCTCACCTAACCCTGTTTTACAGTGGTGCAATTCTATGGCCTTGCATGGATGTATGTCTTTGGTGTACAACAAGATAAGAAGAGAATCATGCGTACTGTGTGTGATATGCTGGAGTTTTTAAACATACTACAAAAGTGCAGGCATCTGGCCATATTGTACTGTGAATCTATGCCCATAATTTCCATCAATATTCAAGAGAATCATGTGCATGGATCAAGGGTATAATGTGGCTCTAGATCATTTCAGCCAAAAATGCTTCTATGGTATATTTGAGAGAAGAATCCAAAGTTTTTGGCTTCTGCAGGCTCACTGGCATGAAAGCTAGACAGATCTTGCTTTATCAGACCCTCAACTAGTATACTTTACTTACCAGAATTAATTTGATACTGTAGCTTTTTGAATGCACACAAAAATGCTTGGCATCTAGGAGAATGCGGATTATACTGTATGACATGTTTTGACAGGACAATACCAGCTATATGTCTCAAATGTCAGTGTCAGAAATCAAAATGAAAACCTGTGTAAGTTGTTGAACAGGACAACTGGTACTGGTATGTTCATGTTCTAGTAACTTCTCTCAATGCCATTAAATCCATATTGTACTCTTTTAAAAAAATAGTTAAGCTAAATAATACAGGTTAGATTTAACCAATAAATCATTGTTCCATTTTTTTCTTAACGTCTGTTGCTGTTTTGTTTTAACAATTATGTAACATTGGCTGGTCCATTTACTTTCAGATGAGTAAAAATGTGTCAGTGTACCTTATTGTTAGCAATCAAATTTATGACTTAGTGTTTAAGTAAAGTGTGGGAGGGAATTAGCCTTCCATTTGCTGGGTCTCTTGACTGTTAAATGTACATAGTTCTGTTCCAGGTAAGCCTTTTACATATCTATTTCAGGTAGAATTCAAACTGTTCTCACATCTACATTTGAAAATATTCTTAATTTACCTACAAGCAACAAAGCTGGGTTGTTACGATCTACATTCCTTAATTGGAATCTCTTGGAAATGAATTCCATCTTCTGAATTATTGAAGCCTTTTAAAACAATTTCTTCACCATCAGCTGCCTTAAAATTCTCTAGAATCTTAATTCTACTGTAGACTATTTAAAATACAACAACTTCTGAAAGTCATCAGTGCATAGGTGTATTTGTTGGGAAAGAGACTAAGAGCAGCCCCTGATTCTGATCTAAATAATTGTAATTTAGGCAAATGACAGTCATGGCGTATCTGATATCTGTTTGTACAAAATAGACAAATTGTGGAAGAATAAACACCATCAGGAGGAAGACTGCACAAAATTCTTTTAAATAGTGTTTATCTCTGGGTCCGGTGGGCCTTGTGGCAATGTTCTGTTGAATTCCCTGCACCAAGGTCTCACTCTTAGGGTAGATCTAGGCTAAATTCCAGCAACACCAGCATGGCCAGTCCTTGAAAGAGACCATCACTTTCTTTGATCAGGATCAGTTTATCTGGTTGTCTGAGTGATTGTTGACTGGTTCCAGCCTATGGTTAGAAAAATAGTGGTATGATGCATTTGGATAAAATTGTGGGGAAATGGAAGATCCTTAGGACTCCCAAGAAAGGTGTAGAGACCTCCCTGAAAAGTGTTGCTTTTCAGATTGCCTGATCTCTCTCCCCCACAAAAATCTGACCTTTTTATCTCTGCATTCACTCTTCTTTTTTAAAAGGACTAATTATTTCCTGTGATGAGGGTGAACTTCTGACATTTTAACAGAAGAATGGATTTCTACACACACTTTAGTTTCGGTAACGTGGCATTGTTTGAGAACTTTCACTGTTTTCCTTGGAATTTGTATAATAACTTTTTATTGTTATTGTCATAGAAGGGTTTTTAGTTGACTATATGGTATGACGTATTGCTGTGTGAAGAAAGTGTGATGATGAAATCCTCAAAAGTATGTGTAACCCTGTTATAATGAGCACACACATTACCATGTAAAGACACAAATGCAGTATTGCACTTGAAATAATTTGTATTATGGCACTGTCCCGAGGCCTCAATCAGGTCCCCTTACAGTTGTGTTTGATGCTGTAAAAACACATGGTAAGAAACGGTCCCTCCCCCAGAGGGTTTACAGCCTAAACAGCCAGATGGACAAAGGGTAGGAGGAGAAAGAGATATTTGCAATATCTGTCGCAGCCCTGACTCCAGAAGAGTGTTCTGAGTCAAGAGGGCCTTGCTGGTAAGGAGCCTGGAGGGAAGGGGGATGGTGGACTGAGGTTAATTCTGCTCCCTTCCCCTGTCAGCGAGGATGCTGGTGAGGAGGCTTATTTGTGCAACATGTTCCCTTTTGGAATGAGTAAACTAGACCCCTGAAGGGGCACTGTTCAATATGTATCAACCTCACTGAACTTATTGAAAGCACGCTAAGGGAAACCAAAGCAGAGACACAACCTGGTTCCTCCACAGGCTGCCAGAGATTGCTCCAGCTGTGAGTGCCGACCATTACACCTGTTTGTTGTTGGGATGTTTACTATATTAATATATTGATTTAGTTTAATAGCAGGCTTTAAGCAAATAAGCAGGAAGAATGAATTCAAAATGACCTTGACAAATTGGTGAATGGGTCTGAAATCAGCAAGATGAAATTCATTAAAGACAAGTGCAAAGTACTATACTTATGAAGGAAAAAATATCAAAGCACATATACACCAGGGGGAATAACTGGGTAGGCAGTAGTGCTGCTGAAAAGCATCTGGAGGTTTTAGTAGATCACAAGTTGATTATGAGTCAGCGATGTGATGCAGTTGCGAAAAAGGCTGTTGTGACAATGAAGGTCCAGACACCCGAAGGAGAGAATGAAGGAGTCTGAACCCCCCAAAATAAGCAATTGAATCAACTGGTTGTCGACAGTGTTATTATGTATATAAAATATGCCAACTAAGTTCTTTTGTGAAAAATGTCCTGAACTTGATGGCCATTAGGAGATATGTATACAGGTTATGGTTATGAATTGATGCATGTATTTATGTGTAGAAAATTGTAATCGTACCCATAGTGCAACTGCAACAACACCTCACAGCAGTGCAGTGAGACAATCAGGCAGGGAGGGCACCTCCCAGGCAGGTGTTCACACTCTGAGCACCTAGCATTGTCCAGGTAGGAAGAGACAATGGTGGACCATTAAAATTAATGGAAAAAACACTGAAACAACTTGAAACTGAAAAGAAAACCCCATTCTGGGAAACCCCACCCCTTTGTGTTACTAATATATAGTATTATATTAATGTATAGTATACATTATACTAATGTATAGATTACCATAGTCTGGGGGGAAAGGAAGAAAACCCTGCAAACTCTGTTGAAAGGGATTTGAAATGAAGGCTATCCACAAATGAAGGGCCAGCATCTAAGTGGGGTGCTTTTCATGAAGCACTGGATCCCCTCTAGGACAGAGGGCCAGCTGGGAAACTGTTCAGAGGCGATAGATAACTTGTATTAACCGAGGGAATTTAGCTCATATAGAAACGTAAAGCCTCAGATTGTGTCTCTGTTCTGTGTGACTTGTATGTATTTTGCTTTTCCTTACTATTGCAGCTTTGAATCTGTGATTTTCTTTTCTATTAAACAAACTTTTTCTTTGTTTCTGCCTCAAGCAGGCCTCTGTTGTGCAGACGGTGGGGAGCATGAGCACCAAAGTGAACGGATAACTGGGGGCAGGTTTCACACCCTTAGGGGTGATGAACTGGAGGGGAAAAGTCCAAGTGGCTGGTAGTTAAGACCTCCGGGAGAAAGATTTGGGGGGACTCGGGACCAGAAGGGATTGTTGTGGTAACCCTGTAAGAAGTAACTAGGCTGGTGGAAACCAGGATGGGACCCTACACTGGTAGGCTGGCTACTGGGGGCAGAGCCATGAAGAACAACGGCAGAGCCATGAAGAACAACAGCATAGCACTAAGACATCCAAGTTACGTGGCAGTCAGTGACAGAATTCCTTATTGATCCCCAAAAAGGTCTGGCTGTACAGCAGTAAAACCCTTTATTGTAGAAGGCAAAAGCAACAGAAATAGTGTCCTTTGTTGGGAAAGAGTAAAGAGACAGACAGGAAAAGGGAACCGCCCAAGAAAGATCAGAAAGTGGAGTTATGCAAAGAAAAGAAGCTAAAATCTTAAAGCTTAAGAAGTCAGAGCTGGGGTCTTTGCTGTGTGAAGATAACCGGGGGCTTAAAGGGTACCTACCAGACCAGGACCAAGGAACTGCCCAAGTTCTCTTGTAGGGTGTACAGGAGCCCAAAGAGACAAAGGCCAGAACAGACCAGCAGGATGAGGAAACTGCAGGACCAATTCCCAAGAAGAGGCATGGAGGAGGAAATCTCTCTCCTTCATCCTCACTCAGAGCTGGTGTGAAGCTACAAACCACAATATCTACTCTATCTCGAATGGGACAACTGTCGTGTTAGAAAACTGGTAACTATTCTTTCATTACATATCTTCTAAATTAAAATATGTAACTGATTCTGGCTTGTAGGGGTTTATTCTGCCAGACATTTCCATCTTTTCACTTTTTCATTCTGCATGTACATTGTTCAAAGGCAGGGCAGGCTTGTTATAAAACGTAGCTGTGAGGCTAGCTCTTGAAGGTCAGTGTCTAACTTCCAGTTGCACTGAAACATACTGTATATCTAGTACAGCCTTTTTCTCCTGTCAGATTTTTTTAGTATAGCAGACAAATTGAGCAATCCCCATCTTTTACAAATGGCACAATGTATATGTGTGTAGACACTATCAGTCTGTAGTATCAGTTACCTCCATGAGGATTTCAGTGTACTTTACAGGGGACATTATTGTTTTTGAAGAACTGGAGTCCATGTTTTCTTCCATTCTCTGAATGGCATTTTCACCTTTTTTTAAAAAAATTATATATAAATATATATATATAAATATATATATAAATAAAATAACTCAGAAGTCTTTCCTCTTAAACTTAAACCTTAGTTTTCTCAATTTATTCATGACCTTATGAAATCTAGGTGGGGGAAAATAAGAAATAGGATTTCAAATGTGCAGACTTATTTGAAAAATTTATATTGTTGCTTTAGGACACAGTATTTTGGAGATGAAAAAAGACTTTTTAATGCTGCTTCTGAAAAAGGAGAAAAGGCTGCTATCTTATATTTTCTGTTTCATCTTTGACTGAAATCCTAGACTCTGGGATGAGATTGTCTGTCCTTGCTGCCATACATCTTATGAGAGAGACAAGGTGGGTGAAATAATATTTTTTCTTGGGCCAACTTCTTTTGATGAGAGAGAGAAGCTTTTGAGCTACATAGAGCCCTTCAGGTCTGGGCACTCTACAGTCAGAATAGTCATACAAAGAATTTATGCAAAATATTTCTTAGCAATTAGGTGTTCCTTCTCATCAGGGCTTCTCACTTTAAGTGTTTATGGGAAAGTTTCTTTGTCAAAGCCACATGTCTACAATAGCCTACTACAGGACAGGACTAACAAAGAAAATAACAGAACGCCACTAGCCGTCACCTTCAGCCCCCAACTAAAACCCCTCCAACGCATTATTAAGGATCTACAACCTATCCTGAAGGATGACCCAACACTCTCACAAATCTTGGGAGACAGGCCAGTCCTTGCCTATAGACAGCCCCCCAACCTGAAGCAAATACTCACCAACAACCACATACCACACAACAGAACCACTAACCCAGGAACCTATCCTTGCAACAAAGCCTGTTGCCAACTGTGCCCACATATCTATTCAGGGGACACCATCACAGGGCCTAATAACATCAGCCACACTATCAAAGGCTCGTTCACCTGCACATCCACCAATGTGGTATATACCATCATGTGCCAGCAATCCCCTCTGCCATGTACATTGGTCAAACTGGACAGTCTCTACGTAAAAGAATAAATGGACACAAATCAGATGTCAAGAATTATAACATTCATAAACCAGTCGGAGAACACTTCAATCTCTCTGGTCACGCAATTACAGACATGAAGGTCGCTATCTTACAACAAAAAAACTTCAAATCCAGACTCCAGCAAGAAACTGCTGAATTGGAATTCATTTGCAAATTGGATACTATTAATTTAGGCTTAAATAGAGACTGGGAGTGGCTAAGTCATTATGCAAGGTAGCCTATTTCCCCTTGTTTTTTCCTACACCCCCCTTCCCCGCCCCAGACGTTCTGGTTAAACTTGGATTTATGCTGGAAATGGCCCACCTTGATTATCATACACATTGTAAGGAGAGTGGTCAGTTTGGATGAGCTATTACCAGCAGGAGAGTGAGTTTGTGTGGGGGGGGGGGGTGAGAAAACCTGGATTTGTGCTGGAAATGGCCCACCTTGATTATTATGCACATTGTAGGGAGAGTGGTCACTTTGGATGAGCTATTACCAGCAGGAGAGTGAGTTTGTGTGTGTATGGGGGTGGGGGGGTGAGAAAACCTGGATTTGTGCTGGAATTGGCCCACCTTGATTATCATGCACATTGTAGGGAGAGTGGTCACTTTGGATGAGCTATTACCAGCCGGAGAGTGAGTTTGTGTGTGTATGGGGGGGGGGGGGGGTGAGAAAACCTGGATTTGTGCTGGAATTGGCCCACCTTGATTATCATGCACATTGTAGGGAGAGTGGTCACTTTGGATAAGCTATTACCAACAGGAGAGTGAGTTTGTGTGTGTGTGTTTGGGGGTGGGGGGTGAGAAAACCTGGATTTGTGCTGGAAATGGCCCACCTTGATTTTCATACACATTGTAAGGAGAGTGATCACTTTAGATAAGCTATTACCAGCAGGAGAGTGCGGTGGGAGGAGGTATTGTTTCATGGTCTCTGTGTATATAATGTCTTCTGCAGTTTCCACAGTATGCATCCGATGAAGTGAGCTGTAGCTCACGAAAGCTTATGCTCAAATAAATTGGTTAGTCTCTAAGGTGCCACAAGTCCTCCTTTTCTTTTTGCGAATAGTGACTAAGTTTCCTGTAATTTGGACTATTATAGATCTTTGTAAGACTCTGAAGGCCAGATCCTTAGCTGGTATAAATCAGCATAGCCCCATTTAATTCAGTGGATCAATGCCAATTTATACCTGCTGAGATCTGGGCCCAAAAATTGCTCTTATGATTATATGAATGATATTATTTGTTGTAGCCATACTTGAGCTTAGTGGTCTGCACTGAGGGTAGGAATTGGCCCTCAGTCATGTTTCCATATCATCAAAGAGTGCAGTATCAGCTAAAGAGAAAAAATGACATATAGGACTAGACCAAATTCAGTTCTCCATAAATGGGCACAAACCCCACTGAAGTAATTTGCTCTACCAGCTAAAACCAAGGATAGATGTGGTCTAAAAATTTGTGTGGCACTTAAAAAAACAAAACAAAACAAAACAAAAACACACTAACAGGAGGACTTGTGGCATCTTAGAGACTAATAAATTTGTTCGAGCACAAGCTTTCGTGGGCTACAGCTCACTTCATTGGATGCATAGAATGGAACATATAGTAAGATATTTATATATACATACAGATAAGTTGGAAGTTACCATACAAACTGTGAGAGGCTAATTAGTTAAGATGAGCTATTATCAGCAGGAGAAAAAAAACTTTTGTAGTGATAATCAAGATGGCCCATTTAGACAGTTGACAAGAAGGTGTGAGGATACTTAACTTAAGGAAATAGATTCAATATGTGTAATGACCCAGCCACTCCCAGTCTCTATTCAAACCCAAGTTAATGGTATCTAGTTTGCATATTAATTCAAGCTCAGCAGTTTCTCGTGTGTGTGTGTGTATGTGTATATATATACACATATATATATCTTACTATATGTTCCGTTCTATGCATCTGACGAAGTGGGGTGTAGCCCACGAAAGCTTATGTTCTAATAAATTGGTTAATCTCTAAGGTGCCACAAGTACTTCTGTTCTTTTTGCGGATACAGACTAACACGGCTGCTACTCTGAAAAAAAATTAAGTTCAACTTGTTTTGAAGGCTCAGAAAATACACTAGCTGAGTGGGTCAGATCTAGTGTAAGTGGCCATAGCTCTGGGGTCAGATTTCTATAGAAATGTACCTTTTCTTAGATGTCTCAAAATAGCACGAAAGTATTTTATGCAGCTCTAAGCTGCATGGTTGTCACATAAGATTTTCAATAGTGGCTACTTAACAGCCAAGAAATTTTCCCATGATGGACCCAGAATGCTGGACTGATGGCCCAAGGATTGTACTGTATTTTTTGGTCTCTGATCTATAATTCATACTGTCTTGTAGCAAAGCGACGACTCACCGGTGCAGTGCCTCCTGCTGGTCGTCTTGGGAATTAGCTCTTTCCAGCCTTTGGAGCGCCCTCTGCAGGCCGGTGTCTCACCTGCCACTGGCCCCCGTGTCCCTCCAGGACTCTGGTACCCCTTTACCTTTAACACATCAGTGGAACTGGAAACAAAGGGCCAATGTTCCCTGGAGGGGCTGTTATTGATAGGACACTAATAGAACAGGGAATAAGGCTGGAAGCAACTCAGCCCATGGACAGAGCCATGCACAGGGTTTTTAATGAAACTTCACTTGTGGAACCTAAATTGTGTTCAGCTTCACACTCCATAAATGAAACAGACATGAATTTCTTGGATTATCTAAAGTAGAAAGTTTGTGAGCTTTATTTGAAGTTAAAATATATATTTATTTTACCTCATTTATATTTTGCAGTCTCTGTGCATAGGACTCCAAGAGGCATTGATTCATTTATTGGATAAATGTACATGATTCAAAAGAAAGGACTAGAGATGAAACGCTGAGCTTCAGCCTCTCCTTGAATGATCTATCTCATGGTAAAGGTTTGTTCACTGAAATTAGAATTAGCTAAAATAAAGAGAGTGTAAAGTTGAATTTTTTAAAGTTAGGCATTTTCATTATGACAACCATGTTTATGGTCCCAGTCTGCAGACACTTAGGCAGGGAGTGGGACTGCTTCCATGAGTAAAGATACATCCAGTTAACTGTACTAGTTATGAACCAGGGACTTCTAATCCCAGTTATGTAAATGTGTTTATGAAAATGTGCTCATGCCTTAGAAAAGAAAAGGGAACAGAACAGGAATCAAGATTACTAAGAACATGGAAGAATAGTATACTAGAACTATATCTTAGAGTGTTTAACACAATTGGTTATGGTATTATTCTATTCCTATTTGCCACACAAAGCAGAAAATACAATAAAATAACAGTTAGATGCTCTACCAAGAGAATGCAAACCAGAGCACACAGACAAGTTCTATGACTGACAAAATACACTGTACCCACTTAGCACCTTTCAGTGAGTGGCCCAAACACTCTACAAACATAAAGAAGAACAAAAATAAAAAAGAAAAGAAACAGAGAATAAAAGGGAGACAAAGGCTGCCCACCTGCTAACTGTGACGCCCAATGAATGTATTAACCCATAGAACAAATGATAGGGGAGATGGTTCCCTTACAGAATCAATCCAAAAATGGATTCCAGCTGAGGTCATGGTCATCCACTTTACAGATTTGTAAAGGGAATCCTGTCAAACTCACTCTTGTCCTCCAGCTCAATACCTGGTCTCTTATTTTGGTTTTCCAGTTCACCAAAATTATCTTTTTTTTTTGTAGCCCTCATTATTATCAGAACACCAAAGTATTCTTTCAGTGCTTCAGCATTTTCAGAGAGTTACGGCGGGCTAGAAGAAAGGCTGCTTTGTCTTTTTCCTGGACCTATCAAGAGAAAGGCCAGTACTTCTCAGAGCTGTGTTCCAAAAGTAGGCTGCTATTTACAAGGTAAACCCATGAAGGACCGTATCCAGTTGTGCTACACTGCCACCAGAAGGTGCCATAAGGCACAATTGGGTGGCAGTCCAGAAAACCTGACTTGGTCTAGATGGGTCTAGTTATCTGCTCCATATAAAACTTTTGGCTCACCTAGATAATAATAATCCAGTCAATGATACTCACTTCTGTAGTCTTTTGTTTAATAGCTTTAAGGCAAAAATTAGCTCCTGCTGTGGTTAAAAATAAAATCAACTTGTATATACACAAAAATGGAATCAATACCATGACTAAGCAGGTGAAATCTAGTATGTGGCTCAACAATGACTATTCCTTCCTGAACAGTTTCCCAATCTAATTCCAGGAATCTTAAGTAAAAGCAGATTTTATTGGCAAAGGACAGAAAATACAAATAAAAGCCCAGAAATAAGAGTTGAGCAGAATGCAAATACCATTAGTCTAATCACTAGGAAAAGTGGATCTTGCTAAGCCCTAAGATTTATTAGGCTTTTATACTCATATTTAGGCATCTGATTTCAGAGGTGAACTCTCAGTTCCAGCAGAAGTCAACAGGTGCCTAAATATAGGTTTAGTGCTCCCCTTACACACCCAATTTAAACACTATGGCAGAGGTCGGCAACCTTTGGCACGCGGCCCATCAGAGTAATCCACCAGTGGGCCACGAGACTTTTGCTGACATTGAGCGTCTGTAAGCATGGCCCCCCGCAGCTCCTCTCGCAGCTCCCCGCTGTGGAATGCAGCAGCCAGCATGTCCCTGTGGCCCACCTCTTCCCCCAGCTCCTATTGGCCGGGAATGGTGAACTGCTGCCAGTGGGAGCTGCGGGGGGGGTGTGTCTGCGGTCGGTCAATGTAAACAAAATGTCTCATGGCCCGCCAGTGGATTACCCTGATGGGTCGTGTGCTGAAGGTTGCCGACCCCTGCACTATGGCCTAAGTTTTTAACAATAGTAATTATGTCAGATGAAAACCTCCCAATGTAGAAAGTTCTAGGCCTGTGTGATGTTCCTTTCTGGTGTTATCCGGACCGGTGATCTGCTAGGCCTCTCCAATCCTTGATTCTGGGAGCCAGCCTTACCCTGCTCTGCTGTGAGAACCCCCACTCCTGGGCTGTTCATGCACAACCTCTGGTATGTAAGCTGCTCCCAGCTACTTGCAAGCGAATGACATGAGCCAATATCTCCGGTCCCAGACACAACCCTAGGAACCTCTGTCTTGAAGTATCCAGTTATGCCCCTGGACGCTGCAATCTTATATGAGTTTGTCAATTTAACAAAGAATTGGTATGTACCAGGCTTGTTATCCCAAGGGGAGCCTCTGACACATTTCAAACCAAACACACTGCTTCAGGTAGAATAAACAAATGTATTAACTATAAAGATATATTTTAAGAGATTATAAATCAAAGCATAGCAAGTCAGATTTGATCAAATGAAATAAAAGCAAAATGCATTCTAAGCTGATCTTACTTTCAATCTCCTTAAAAACTTAGATGCTTCTCACTACAGACTGACTGGTTACTTTTCAGTCAGGCTCTCCCCTTTGACCAGCCTTTCAGTAGCTTGGTGGTGGTGATGTCTGTAGATGTAGATTGAAGAGAGAGAGCATGGCAAAATGTCTCTCCTTTTTATCATGTCCTTTCTTTCCTCTTGGCTTCCCCCCTCTTCAGAGTCAGGTGAGCATTACCTCATCACAGTCCAAAACTGACCAAAGGAAGGGGGTGACTCCCTTGAGGGTCTAACAGCTTCTTTTGTTGCTGCCTAAGCCAGTGTCCTTTGTTTCTGTGAGGCTGGGCTGGGTTTGTCCCATCCATGCCCTGATGAGGTGTGAACTGCCTCTCTGTTCTTGGAGAGTTTTTGCATGGGCTTGCTTTAAGCCATGAGGATACATTTTCAGCCTCATAACTATATACATGAAATTATAACCTACAACCTTACTATAACATTACTGTAACAATTACTATAACACCACTATAACAACCATGCTCAGTGCATTATGAGCCTCTGAAGACACCCACATGACAAACTTTGCATTGGATACCACACAATCATTTTATAAAGATGAACATGGGGGTATAGGGTGCCCCCCGAGGTAGAGAGCATCACAGCCTGATGCAGCAGCAGTGTCACATGTCTCCCAACTGTATATCTCAGGCTGCGATTCTGGGCTTTACAGTAAACACGTTTCCCTTCTCTTCATCAAAAGCCCGGCCAAGGGGATAGGTTAGCCATAATAAGTTACTTCCACCAAAATGAATTTGGCTTGACAGATGTGTCTTGTCCAGCACAATAGGCCAAAATAATAGGCATATAATATCCTCTTGGAGTATACATTTCCAATGCCACATGCGAGACTATTAATCAGACCAGTTCTCCAATAACTCTTTCAAGGTAACATGTTTCAGAGTGGTAGCCGTGTTAGTCTGTATCAGCAAAAACAACAAGGAGTTCTTGTGGCACCTTAAAGACAACCAAATTTATCTGGGCATAAGCTTTTGTGGGCTAAAACCCACTTCATCAGATGCATAGAGTGCAACATACAGTAGGGACGTATAAAAACACAGCATATGAAAAGATGGGAGTTGCCTTACCAAGTGGGGGGTCAGTGCTAACGAGCCAATTCAATTAAGGTGGAAGTGGGCTTGTCAAGGTTCCTTCCCCACTCTGAATGCTAGAGTACAGATGGGGGGACCTGCATGAAAACCTCCTGAGCTTACTTTTACCAGCTTAGGTTAAAACTTCCCCAAGGTACAAACTATTTTACCTTTTGCCCTTGGACTTTCGCTGCCACCACCAAACGTCTAACCGGTTTTATTTTATTAGGAAAGAGCCCATTTGGAAATGTCTTTCCCCCCAGTATGCTCACCAAAACCTTGCACCCTGCTTCCTGGGGAAGGTTTGATAAAAATCCTCACCAATTTGCATAGGTCACCACAGACCCAAGCCCTTGGATCTTAAGAACAATGAAAAAGGTATTCAGTTTCTTAAAAGAAGAATTTTAATAGAAGAAAAAGTAAAAAAGAATCACCTCTGTAAAATCAGGATGGTAAATACCTTACAGGGTAATTAGATTCAAAACATAGAGAATTCTCCTAGGCAAAACCTTAAGTTACAAAAAGACACAAAGATAGGAATATCCATTCCATTCAGCACAGCTTATTTTCTCAGCCATTTAAAGAAATCATAATCTAACGCATATCTAGCTAGATTATTTACTAAGTTTTAAGACTCCATTCCTGTTCTGTCCCCGGCAAAAGCATCACACAGACAGACCCAGACCCTTTGTTTCTCCCCCCTCTCCCCCAGCTTTGAAAGTATCTTGTCTCCTCATTGGTCATTTTGGTCAGGTGCCAGGGAGGTTACCTTTAGCTTCTTAACCCTTTACAGGTGAAAGGGTTTTTCCTCTGGCCAGGAGGGATTTTAAAGATTTTACCCTTCCCTTTATATTTATGACAGGCTATTCTCAACAGTTGACAAGAAGGGGTGGAAATCACTTTTGTAATGCTCATGAGGCCAATGTAAACAAAGTGGCCCATTTCAAACAGTTTACAAGGTGTGAGTATCAGTACAAGGCAGAAGGGCATTGCTGGCACATGATGTCATATATCACATTGGTAAGATGTGCAGGTGAATGAACCCCTGATGATGTGGCTGATGTGGTTAGGTCCTATGATGGTGTCCCTTGAATAGATATGCGGACAGAGTTGGCACCGGGGTTTGTTGCAGGGTTTGGTTCCTGGGTTAGTGTTTTTGTTGTCTGGTGAGTATTTGCTTCAGGTTGGGGGGCTGTCTGTAAGCAAGGACTGGCCTGTCTCCCAAGGTCTGTGAGAGTGAGGGATCATCCTTCAGGAGAGGTTGTAGATCCTTGATGATGCGCTGGAGAGGTTTTAGTTGGGGGCTGTAGGTGACAGCTAGTGGCGTTCTGTTACTTTCTTTTTTGGGCCTGTCCTGTAGTAGGTGACTTCTGGGTACCCTTCTGGCTCTGTCAGTCTGTTTCTTCACTTCAGCAGGTGGGTATTGTAGTTGTAAGAACACTTGATAGAGATCCTGTAGGTGTTTGTCTCTATCTGAGCGACTGGAGCAAATGTGGTTGTATCTTAGAGCTTGAGTGTAGACAATGGATCACGTGATGTGGTCTGGATGAAAGCTGGAGGCATGTAGGTAGGCATAGTGGTCAGTAGGTTTCCGGTATAGGGTGGTGTTTATGTGACCATCGCTTATTAGCAACGTAGTGTCCAGGAAGTGGATCTCTTGTGAGTTTATCTGTGGGGGGGCGGAGGGTGAGAAAACCTGGATTTGTGCTGGAAATGGCCCAACTTGATGATCACTTTAGATAAGCTATTACCAGCAGGAGAGTGGGGTGGGAGGAGGTATTGTTTCATGGTGTCTGTGTACATAATGTCTTCTGCAATTTCCACAGTATGCATCCGATGAAGTGAGCTGTAGCTCACGAAAGCTCATGCTCAAATAAATTGGTTAGTCTCTAAGGTGCCACAAGTCCTCCTTTTCTTTTTAGACTCCAATGAGAAACTGCAGAACTGGAATTAATTTGCAAACTGTACACCATCAAATTAGGCCTGAATAAAGACTTGGAGTGGATGGGTCACTACAAAAACTAATTTCCCCCTGCTGATACTCACACCTTCTTATCAACTGTTTGAAATGGGCCACCTTGTTTACATTGGCCTCATTAGCACTACAAAAGTGATTTCCACCCCTTCTTGTCAACTGTTGAGAATAGCCCACTTCCACCGTAATTGAATTGGCTCGTTAGCGCTGCCCCCCCCACTGATGAAGTGGGTTTTAGCCCACAAAAGCTTATGCCCAGATAAATTTGGTAGTCTCTAAGGTGCCACAAGGACTCCTCTTTCAAGGTAGACCTTTGCTTGCCTTCTGTAACAGACCATCTGATAAGAAGCAAACCCAAGAGTGTATTCCATAATCTGTCCCACAGACAGAATATTTTTTTCCATATCTGCCAGGAAGGAAATTGAAGTCCTTGATGAAGACAGTGAACAATTATTTTTTTTTTGTTTGTGGAATTTCAGCAAGAGTTATGTATATTACAGATCGATCATCGATGGCAGAGAAGGGAGCTACGCCAATTTGGGAGGAGATGATTTAGCCATAGGAAAGCGTGATGTTCATTCTGACAGTAGTCAATATTCATAGAATTCTATATTTGGTATAAAAGAATCATGGTTCTTTTTTATTGTTTGGTACTACATTAAAATATAGCCTCTGAATTCTCTGTCAAAATCAAGCGTCAGCAAATACTAAGAGCTTGGTCCTATACAGCACAGGTTGAGGGTATTTCGTAGACAGACACCGGATATGAATAGGACAAGGAACCTGGTCTTGAGAACACTTGTGTGTATTTACCAGGTTATAGTACAGGCAAGGTCCAAGAGGGGAAACGTGTATCTAAGCAACTCATTACCATGATGAGGATTGCACTTAAACCACTGTCTTTTGGGGCATGTCCATTCTCCATCCATGCTCCACCCCTTTATCCTGTGAAATTGTAAGTGAGCAGGCAGGTAGGTGTCCTCCCACAGTGTGGAGGACTTACTCAAAAACACACACAGCCTGCACTAACCCTCACACTGAAACACTACAACTTTACACGCATACCAGAATTTGCAGGAACAAGGCTTAAGACAAATGTTGGTTTATTGACATTATTTCAAAATCCATAACAGAAATTCTGGATTGTTCTAGCTGCCTGTGTTCTCTGAAGCTGCTTGCAATGACCTATAGAAGCTGCTGGAGAGGAAGGATACTTATGCCAATATAAGTTATTTGTCTATAGCAAGTGTACATTTAGGAACCCAGGAGGGGCTTTTGCAGGGGAAGATTGTGGGTTTCCTAGATCACAAAAGCAGACCAGTGAGAGCTGTTGCTGAGGATTTCCCAAGGAAGATGTGTTTGCTTGAGGATCCTGTCCCAAGATGAGAAAGATCACTTTTTCACTGGAGCTACTGCTGTGGTGATGTCTCATCGCTCATTTTGTATTAATTTGCTTACACATCTGTGGAATTTCTGCAAGGTTTGCTCTCAGTTTATCATTGTGGATAGGAGCTCTTTGGCCAGATGTAATAATGTGTTGCTTTGCGCCATTCTTGATGCTGCTGCTTGTTATTTATTAGTTGTATTTCCATAGTGCCTAGGAGCCCTAGTCATGGACCAGGATCCCATTGTGCTAGGTGCTGTACAAACACATGTACATCTTTAAATGATTTATCTTGCACCTGGGGCTTTGTAAATAAAACCAATGCCTGTTGTTAAACCAGTCACACTTGCCCCTGCTAGGTCTTCTTGGTTGAAGAAACCCCTGTGTGATTTAAACTAACAGTAGCAAGGATAGAGTGTTTTCTTCTCCAACAATACATTTTATTTTTTTTAAAAAGGAAGGAAAGGGAATTGCATTTGTTGGGTGCAGGCAAAGGGATAAGGCTGGTGCGAGCTCTCTTCTGTTGTTGCACTTCGCTTTGCCACGGTGCTGCATTTGGCATCGTGTGTATCATCTTCTGGCAGAGATGTGGGCTGCAGCCAAGGAGTGCACACGGTGCACCACAGGAGGGCTGTTTGGAAACATGGTTGTAAGATGCCTTTGGGCTCTTCTCATCCTCAGCTGGCTCTGCTGGTCCTATTTCATGAGTTAGAGTTGCCTGAACTTTGCTCTAAAGTTACAACGACTGTCAACAGTCTCAAGGGGCCATTATAGCAGCTGAGGATTATCAAGTTCCAAGCAGGTTCATGTCTCACCTCTTTTTCCTTGGTAATGCTCCATACACTGCCAGCCAAAAAGATAGCTGGCATAAGTGCGGCTTTGCTGGCTTGACATCCGTGGAGAATCCTCCTTCAGTGGGGTGATTCTGCCACATTGGCTTAGCAGTAACAGCAGTGTTAGCGCCATGATCACTTTGCGCTTGCAGCTTATTGCAAAAAGGCCAGACCACACCCCAAGACATGGGCTCTGATGTGGTTTGGTTGATTTAACACCTGCGAGCTTTTGGAGGAGAAATGATTTCTGTAAATGGAGCTGAGTAAGTATTCACAGAGTCACTTATCCAGCTACACTCCACACTTACCCTCTAACCCTCTGCTCCTCTGCCCTGTCCTCACCCATCTTCCCCTTTCTTTCTTTCCATTTAGCTGATCCCCTCCTAAGTAACCCCCAACCTCAAATCATCATCCTCATTATAGGACTAACACGCTGTTAGCTGCCATCACATGGCTTACTCCGCTTGCGTGTTCTACCCTGTCCCCCACCCGGTGTCTGTCTTGTCTATTTATATTGTAAACTGTTTGGGGCAGGGACTATCTGCTACTCTGTGCCGAGCACAATGGGATCCCATTCTTGGTTGGCCCTCAGGCCCTACTGTAATAAACATGAATAAACATGTAATAAACAACAATGAATTTGGTTCCCCTTTGCACAATCAGATGGTGATTTCCTCACAATCATTTATTTGAAATTACTCAGTCTTTGTATTGATTGCAAACAGCTGTTTGTGAGTATTTGCTTAATGTCTCCTGATGTTTGAGCTGTGATGGTCATTTATGACTGATCAGAGAAGTCACATGGTATTGTTTCTGGTCCCTGATTGGTGTGAATACTAATACTTGTGAAGTTAAAATTCAGTTTCTGTGAATACTTGGACATGTGAATTTGAATGTCAGTTTCTATGAGCCTACAGTGGATTGCATTGTTAATGGTCTGTTGTGGACAGTCTCTTGTGGTAGGTGATTTATTCTGAATGCACTGAATTTGGGGTGATTATGCTACACTATTTTCTCTCATTGGGCAGATTGTAAATGTATTTGTAGGTTTGCAAGAGGCTGTAACAAAAGACTAAGGCTTTGCAGAACGAGTTACAATTGTTGAAAGCAAAAAAATGAAAGACTAAATGCTCCCTGGAGAGAGATCACAGGTTCATCCTCTTGAAGCCCAGGGGAAGGGAAGGGATTCAAGTGCATTCCCGGAAGATTAGTCTCATCCTCATGAGAACTGTGGGTAGAGCAAGGGCTCCGTCTGCTCCCTGCAGAGAGATCTCAGAATCATTTCTTCAAGGCCTTGGGAGAGGGGCCCTTTGAGAGGAGGTCACTGGGTCATTCTCACGACCCCTCTAGAAGTTAGAACCCCTCCCCAGGGAGAGTTTGCTTGTTTATAGAGGGCGTGACAGCAGGAACAGCATGAAGATTCTCCTTCAGGTGCCCCTGGGGCATAAACCAAGTGTTCAGTTTTTCCTACTTGAAGAGAGGGATGGGACACTTCAGCAGAGGGTATGGGGTGACCAGCTGTTGTGAAGCTTCAGCCTCTCTGTGAGGGACATTCGACAACAGACAATGATTAAAAAGACTTCCTAATGGTTTGGTTAATTGACTGATAGGGAAACCTTTGCTATCTCACATCCCCTCATTCCTCCACCCGCGATGAATATGAATGCTTATTGGCTGGAATCCACTGACTATTTAACAGAGAAACTTGTGGGCGCCTGGGAGGGGCCTTCTCTGGGTTGCCAACAATATGACTGATAAGAAACTGGTCAGAATTGCTGCTGCTGCCAAGGATCCACTGGAAAGGTTGCTTTTCCCTCCAGCTTCTTGTTCCAAGTGGGAAAGTATCAGTCACCCTTTCCCTGGAGCTGTTATAAGGCAACAGCTTCTATCACTGCCTGTTAATGTTTATGATCTGGAATGAATGTTTCACACTCAGCAGGAGCTGTTTGCCCAAGTGATACTGAATGTTTGCTTTGGACGACTTAGCTACTTGTTGGCTTTGCGTATGTCTGCTAATGCTTCATCTTGCCCCCGTGGCTTTGGAATAAAGACCACTCTCTGTTGTCCCAGTTGCAATACTCCTTGTTTCCTTCTTGGCTGAAGAAGCTGCTCTTTAGATTTGAAGGAACATGAGTTGTGCTAGAGGTCTCCCACCTAACAAATACAGTGATAAAGACAAGGAAATGAGACAGCTAGTTACAGGCTGTGTGTGTTACTCTTCCTTGTTCCCATTCCATCTACATTTAGGAGAGCCTGATTTTCTCTTTGTAATTAAGAGTTATCGGGGGTGACTTTAATACCTGTTTTCACTAAGGTTATGAGAGGTTTGTTGGTTTAATAACTGATACCAGGTAAACTGTAGTTATTCCCTGAATGCCACCCAGCCCTGCCACCCAAAAAGGTAAAAAAACTCTTGCTTTGTATGCACTATAGACAAATTTCTTAACAAATTCAAACTGGCAGATCCAGGCAAAAATACTGGAAAGCCTCATTGGAAAGATAATTGAGGGTTTAATCATGGAGACCACATTGCACAAGGAGACTTAGACTGAGAGAAGATTAAATAAAAGTAACACAAACCTCCCACCAGTGCACTCTGTGCAAAGTCACTTGAAATAAAGTTAGCCTGGCTAATCAATGTTGCTTTGCTATTTAACGTAGGCAGCTCTGCACCATTGTCGCTATTTTTTCTGTATGTAGTAGAACCCAAATGGTCAGTCTCCAAAGTCTGTAATGCTGCATGAAGCACCACACAGAGGCCCAAGCAGCTGAATTCCCAGTTGCTGTGGTCAGTGACATTTGGGCAGGCAAAACGTACTCAGCCCCTGACCAAGGGAAAAGAGGCCATTGCCTCCTAAAGTGTGGATATCCTGTCGCTGCTACAGACACTGTGCCTACAAATCAACTAATTAATGAATTAATATAAATGTATGTTTACGTTTATTCCTTGGCTGGCTAAGTTAAATGCAAATGCAGTTTTTGGTTTTATTTTTTCCCATAAAGATTTTATTTAACCTGTTTGAAAAGGTCCATCTATTGAAATTTACTATTTTCTCTTCCTATTTTAGGCAGAAGCTGTGACCCCTTCCAGATGATGTCAGGGCTGTAGAAGGAGCAGCTTAGCAAATGGTAAAATATTCTGCAGATGCTATAAATCAAAGGAGATCAAACAACCAGGATGAACCCACCTTTCTCTAGCAATACACTCTTGCCAACAGATCTGATTCAATCCTAGGAGTCTGAGAAGGATCCACTGGAATCAAATCCCTTCCCACACCTCTGCATTGCCACCAGTCATTAGAGCAGCTACCATTGCCTACAAGTATCAGGATAAATGGGGCTCATGTCTCAACCCCATTCATTTCATCACATTTCCTCCTTAAGCAATTTCCCATCACTGCCATGTCTCCTTTCAGGGAGTGGAGACAGTACCACCACCACCAGTGACCTGTTTCAGGGAGAGAGGAACCATCAGTGTCTGCCTTTCACTCTCTAAGATGTGGAGATAGGATGAAAATTACTGTTGGTGGCACTAAGTGGGGTGTACTAATAGAAGTGTCATTTTTAAGACGTGGGAGGTAATTGTCCTGCTCTGCTTGGCACTGGTGAGGCCTCAGCTGGAGGACTGTGTCCAGTTCTGGTCACCACGCTTTAGGAAAGGTGTGGACAAATTGGAGAGAGTCCAAAGAAGAGGAACTAGGTTTAAAGAACATGACCTATGAGGAAAGGTTGAAAGACTTGAAGATGTTTAGTCTTGAGAAGAGAGAGCTGAGTGGGGACACGACAGCCTTCAGCTTATGTAAAAGTTTGTTATAGAGAGGATGGTGAGCAACTGTTCTCCACGTCCACTGAGGATGGGACAAGAAGTAATGGGCTTAGTTTCCAGCAAAGAAGATTCAGGTTAGATATTGGGGGAAACTAACGATAAGGATAGTTAAGCACTGGAACAGGTTGTGGAATCCCTGTCGTTGGTAGTTTTTAAGAACAGGTTAGATAAAAACCTGTTGGGTTTGGTCTAGGTATGCTTAATCCTGTCTCAGCATGGAGGGATGGATTAGGTGACCTCTCCAGGTTTCTTCCAGCTCTACATTTCTATCATGGAACTGAAATATAAATCCCTCCTATCCAGGTACTTACAAGGAGAGGAGGCTCTCCTGATAGCAAGTAGTATGTGAGAGAACTGGTAGCAAAATTCCAGGCCACCCCCAGGTCAAGAGATGGTGGTCCATGGAGTAAGATGAGTGGTGAGATCCTCCTTAATATTCAGCACCTGCCACAAGTAGCAGTTCTTGTCATTCACTGTGTTGTGGCATCTGCAGCTAGATGCAGCCCTGGTGTCCCAAGGAGATGCTGAGCAGAGGGGGGAAAAAGGAAAGGGACATTGCAGTCAGTCATTTAGATATACAACACTCTTAAAACTGGTTAATGGTATTTGTTTATTTAAGATAAGGATCAATCCCATCAGGCTTTTCCTGCATTTCAGTTGGCCTTCAAGTACGTTTTCATTTGCAAAGAAGAGAGGTACTTCAATATGATGTAGAAAAAGAGACCTACCTTACATTCGTCATGGCTTCTTTGTTAACCTCACTTAAAAACATCATAAACTGCAAATAGTATCCACCATCAATACACAATCATGCTTATGTTTACCCCCCTCACCTGCACACCCACCCACCCACCCACCCACATACCCAAAGTCATCTCCCTAATAATATACACAGAATACTGGGTTTCACATCATCTTTTCTTCTGTCATTCCTCTTGAACACACCCTTTGTCTAAATCTAAGAAAATTCAGTCATACTCACTCATCTGAGCAAATGGTCTGCCTCACTGGCCTAAAGAGAGAGTGCTCTAATGGTGTGTTCTTACAGATACCCTTATTCTGTCTGATGTTCACAACAAGATAACACTGATACTTGGTTCTACTGTAAGCAATACTGATATGTAAATGTCAACCTATGGTGCATAGGCCCACAGATGTTAAGGTAAAACTACTCAAAGGTGGGTGAGTATTTTTGACACTCAACTCAAAATCCACTCTTCCCACTGACCCCATGACTTTTCTTGTAGATGCTAAAGACAGGTGTGCCTAACTCTTGTAGCAACTATGAGATAGAGTGTTTAGCCATGAAGTGGGCTTGAGCATGACATCGTCTTGGGATAAATACTAATGCCCTTCTGTTTTTAATGAAGGATTATATTGATTTAGGGGCTGGAATGAAGTGTAAAAGACATAGATATTAATTTCAAGGGGAGATCAGCTAGTGTTAACCATCTTTGAACTTGTTGGTAAATGAATATTCCCACTAATAATAGTTTATGGCAAAAGAAATTGAGAGTAACAATGTGGTGACAGTGAAATGTGTTAAGTATAATTCCATTATGGAATGTTCAGGTTGCAGTGCTTGTGTAATGGAACTTCTTAGATTTAGCTGCTATCAAACCAATCACTAACAGATACATCTGTTTCAAATGTCTTCATTCTGTGACACTTCTCTAGTTCCCTTTGAAGTTTTGGATTTGTAGGGACTGAGGCCTAGGTATAATGTCTTCAGTACAACTCTTCCTTTAGTGGATGAATATGTAGAAATAATTGTTCTACACACTTGGTTCTTGATAGCTGAGGTAGCCCCTTTAGAAACTTCTCTTTGGCCCCAGGAAAAATATGGTTGAAGCATCTATTTCCTAGAGCCTCATTGCTATTAGCAAAGCCTTCTTCTCAGGTTTTCATGTTCTGGTAAAATGCAAGAGCATGGCAGCAGTCAACTGGGTGAGCCAACAGGTGGTGCAGGAGGTGATACCTGGAGTGGCTTCCTGTTATCAGCGGTAGTTCTACTCTCCACTTGAAGGCTGTGCATCTCAGTTATACACACAGGGAAAGAGAAAATGGGGACTCTGCAAGTCTCAGCAGACATGACCTACTCCCCACAGAATGGAGCCAACACTCAGGTATGTTCTAGAAAATTTGCCATTACTTAAGCCAGAGGTTCACAGACTTTTTCAGAGTGTGGGCCATGTTTTAAGATAGAGGTAGACTTGTGCATACCTCTCTTCCCATTCATAGCAAACATCTGTCCCACTGGTGCCAAAAGCTGAGACTGGGTGACAGGGGATGGATCACTTAATGATTACCTGTTCTGTTCATTCCCTCTGCGGCACCTGGCATTGGTCACTGTTGGAAGACAGGATCCTGGGCAGATGGACCTTTGGTCTGACCCAGTATGGCTGTTCTTAAGTTCTTATGACCATATTAGATCTGTTGGCAGCTAAAGTTATTGGTTACATGGAAATTATTAGGTGTAACAGGGGGGCTCAGCTCTTAAAGACTGGAGGGCCTGAAGCTAGCCAACCCTGATTACTAAAGAGTCACAGCTGGGTTGAATATGGGGATTCCTTATAAAGAGCAGCAGGAAGCTACAGTTGACAAGAGAAGGAAGCCAGGACCTGGGCTCCTGCTAGAAAGGGCTGGGACTGGTGGCTTTAGGTAGAGCGGATTAGGACAAAGGAAGAGTGTGGCACAAGAACCAGGGCTGAGTATTAACTGGTGTGTTATGGTTATGGACTTTATTTTGGGAACCTGAGGATTGTTTGAATTATTTATGTTCTTAAGCCAGCCCCAGGTGGGGGTGATGTTAACCAAGTGAAAGATAGTGTGGAATTTTCAAAGGGCCTGCAAGAAGGGACTAATGGGGCGGGATTCCTGCAAAGCAACCTCTGGCCATGGGGGAGTGCTCAGCAAACAGCAACACTACTATAGTAGGAAATGTATTAGGACAGTATTTAACTGTATTTCTAGTTGTCATTTAATGCAACAAGGAGAAGGTGCCAACACTATGAATTAGGAAGTAAGAGAATTTACACATAAAATAATGAAAACTAAACTCGCATTAAGCACATCTCTTATTAAACAAATCAGCTAACCTAGCAGATTTGTGAACAAGTACCACCCTAAGAACATTTGCAATTCAATTTTATTCTTCATCTTTGAAGGGGTGTCCTCCCAGCTAAGGCTGGAGTGCTGGGCTTGCTCCAATTTTTGGCTTATAAGGTTCAGAGCCCAGTCCTGAGACCCTTACGCATGCTGAGTGACACCTCCTCCTCAACAAGTCCCCCTGAAGTGAAATATGAGTCCCCTGAGTCAGCGGGACTCCTTTTGGAGTGAGGTGCTAGTCACTGTGAGTAAAGAGATCAGAACCTGCCCCTTAGAGATTCTAGACTTGCAAAAAAGAATACTATGAGCTCATCTCTAAATATCTGAAGCCCCATAAACTGTTTCCTTCATGAGCAATGATGAAATCCAGCAGTGAAATCCTGGCCCCACTCAAGTGAATAGCACCCCAGATAGTCAGACAGGGCTCCACATCGTCTGATGTACTGAGCACTTACTTTACTGTTGTTGGTATATATTTCATTACTATGTAACATATGGTTTGATTAATTCTATTATGCTGAACATAACTATATTATATATTAGGAGCTGTGTCCTTTCATCCTTTTATTCTGTATTTTTTTTTTTTTTTTTTTGGTAATGCTGTAGTGAAAAGGGTGGTTTTTTTGGAAACAGGTATGTTGTTCCACAATGAGATGTAGCATTAGTGCTAAGGGTTTTAAGGGGAGTCTCCCTGCAACTTTTCCTCAAAGGGTAACTTTCTGTGAGCTGATTCTTCTCCCTAAAGGATGGCTGAACTGAGGTTAGCCATCATTGTATTTCACCTCCTCCATCCCCTCTACAACTCCCCCCACGCCCTGCCCCAAATAGTGTAGTTTATCCCTAACTTCAGTTTCCACCTTAATCAGCCTATTGTGCTACCTGCCTTTTGTCTGACTCTCTCTATGCCTCTCCAGGAGATACTCACTCACACCGAGAGAATGTTAACATTCTATTTGTCTAAATTCCTGTGGAGGGGAAAATTAAGCCCCTAGCCCCCCCCCCCCCTTTTTCTTGTTGCCATGGTCACAGAAAGGGAATTAAAGCATCAAAGCTTTTTATTTCCCAATGATGGATTAAGGAAATTATAAATTTGTTTTATAAAAAGGCAGGTTGTGTCTCTCCAATTAATGGTAGAGGGCCCTTCATGAACAGAATTTCAGCCTCCTGGGCAGAGAAGGCTAGGGCATCTGCTTATTCACCAGCTAAATATGTACCGCTGCGATGGGGTCTTTTCTCCACCTCCTGCTTCCATTAGGCACTGCAGATAGGACTTGGCTGCTTAGACAGTGGTTTCCTTGGGGCAGAGGATTAAAAATTGAAACTCTCCTATAAGGTAAGCCTTCTTCCTTATCCATATTGCATGTTGCATCCACGGTCTCTTAAGATTTTTCCACTGCAGAATGAGGAACTGAAAGAAAGTTACTTATCTGTAGTTGTCTTTGCATTTTTCTTCCTCTTTCCCCAATCAGCTTCTCTCCCTTCCTGACACCGGGGTGGGAACTATTTAAACATGAACTGTCTGCCTACATAGCTAAGGGACTGGGTATAGTGGGAATCCTTCTCTCAGGGTGTACAAGGATTCTCAATGCTAGTGCTGCACTGGCACTAGCCTTTGAAATTGGGTGTGGTGCCACAAATCCTGCCACCCTGCACCAGTTGGCGGGGTGCAAAGAGGAGAGCATGGGATAACCTCTCTGAGGGTGGTGTAGCAGCCTCACTGTGCTCCCTAAAGATACAGGAGCATTGTCCAGTGTGTCCCCCTCTGCTGAAATGGTTCCTGAAGAGTACTACTTTCTTTTCTTTGGTGTGTTTTCAGCCTCCTTCATTACACTAACTGCTTCAGTCAGTGGACTTATTTTGCCATTTTTTCCCCTTTATAAAGACTCAAATTTTTAAAAGTTTCTTGCAAATTGAGAGAGCGAGCCAGCTCCTGTGATATCTCCTACCTTGATATGTAGGGAATATATTTCTCAAAATGATAGAACCTTTCAAACCTGAAGAGACTTTTTAGGTATGACCACTTATGTCCGTCTGTCCCTTATATCTCTGTTCAATCAACCTGGGCACTTCTGTTCACCTGAGTACTTTTTGCTGAAAGGTGATGCTACTCAACCCACAGGACTAAGGTATCTCATGACAGTGTAATCCCACCAAAGACAACAGAGTTACCCTGGTGCACACCAGGATAGGTAAAATCAGAATCACGCTCATAGCATATAGAAGTAAATTATCCTGCTTTCATGTTTTGTCCTGCTGATCTAAATGCCTTGTATGTATAACCCTTCTGCCAGGCTGAGTTGATAGCAGCAAGGGCCGGGTTCAGTACACAGGGGTTCCCTCTCAACAAAGCAAATGCAAAACCAGCTCGAGCCCCCACCCAGTGACCTGGGAAAATCTTACAAACACCCCTGGGCACCTCAAAGAGGCAATTCTTCCCCTCTCGCAAGCACAGAGTCTCGATGTAGCAGAAAATCTTTAATAACATGAGGTAAACGACATCAGCATTAAATTGGGAAAACACCACAACTAGGGTTCATCAACCAAACCATGAGCAAAGACCCACCCCAGCAAATTGGGCCATGTCCTTTCCCTCTGGTTCTTGAGTCCAACTACCCAAACGTCTCTTGAGTCCAGCAACCCCAAAGTCCCAAAAGCCCAGCCCCAGAGTTCAGAAGTTCATCTGCAGAGTGTTACTCCCCTGTCTGGGTAAAATGTGTGTGTTGGGCGGGGGGGGGGAGGAAGGTTAGGGGCACCTTACATGATCCAAAGCTGACTGCCCCACTGCTCCATAGGGCTTCACTCCAAGCCGCTCGCCACCCCACCCACCATCCCGCAAGCAGCTCGAACCATCCTGCAAGCAGCTCCGCTCGCTGCCCAGCAATGTATCTTCAGGCTTCCCACTACTTAACACAGTGCTCAGCAATTTCAGCTCTTTGTAATTTTATCTCTTTAGTGATTTCAGCTTGTAGTAGTGGAAGCCTCAGTGCTGGTGTACCATAAGCCCAAAGCAAGTTCACCTCAGCACCTGTAGCTAGACTCCTAATAGACCCAAAATTAGCTCTGATGTTCCACAGTGGAGAGAGAAGGAAGTGCAATTGATGTTTCAGGGCCTACACCACCAGGTACTAATACCTGTCCCCAGCCTCTCTCAATTCACTGAGTTTTGGAATCCATGGCCCTTGCCTAGCAAGTGCTACTTAGTTGATGGTGAGTCCCTCCATCATAACAAAAAGCCAAGTACAGTTTCACTGTCCTTGATTCACATAATCAGGATAATAACAATTTATTCTTCCTGCCCCAATAACAGAAACACTGGGGATCCCACAGCAGCCAAAGTGACCATTTGGGCATCTATGGGCTCATGCTGGGTGGGGTGGGTGTGCCTATGCAAATAAGATCAGCCCCTGAAGTTCTTTTCCACAACTTGCCACAACTCACCACCAGATGTCAGGGTGGAGCTCATCCTGACTCTGCTTACATATGCATAGTGTATAGTGCATAGTGTATTCCCAGCTTGCCATTGGAAACATGGAGACTTTTTGCTCCCCTCATCTTCCTGCAGAAAATCCCACCTGTACTATACCCTACAGTGGCCCAATGCATGTCCAAAATCTCTGAGGCACCCCCAAATGCCCACTATCCCAAGAGAATCCTGATGCCAGCATCCTACACCCCCTGTGAAGAATACATATATGTTTCTCCTCAACCCGCACACGGATTTCCCTTTCTCTCTCCCACCCATCACAGACATCCAACAGGCTCCTGCCCCTCCTTGTATAGACTCCTGGGGCCAGATCATTTATCAACATTAGCCACATGATATGGGAAGGTGGGTCAGTCACCTCAGTGGCATCAATCCTCCCCATCTGGACTCTGTAGGAGACTCCACTGTGGTGGTGGCAATTCACAGTGGAGAGGGGGTGTCTGTAGGGCTATGCAACAAACTCCCTGGAGCCCTGTAGAAAAACAGGCAGACAGTTTATGTATCTAACCCTACCATGGTCCCTCCATGCTTAGGAAACCCCCTCCAGGGGAGTAAGGACAAGGGCACTTGGGGCAAGCCCTAAAAGGCCAACTCATTGAAGCCATGCTGTTAAATGACCAAAGGGTTGGTGGGGCTGAAGGCAGGGTTCCTGGAGCCGGTGTGGAGGCACAGAGTTTACTGCGGATCCTGATGAGTTGATGACTTTGAGGGAGAAACCACAGCTCATTCCACCAGTGAGCTATGGGATAATTTGGGGAAACTCCACAGGAGATTTTCAGATAACTTTTCTCCACCAACCATCCCAGGCTCTGCCAATAGATATTTCTGCAGAATGGGCTGTTCAGGCCCAGAGAATTCTACCACCTGCTGGATCCTGTGTAGAGACTCTTGAATAAGATCCTAAAGATTATGTCATGTGATGAAATCTCCAAGAATATGTCCAACCAAAACTGGCAACCCAACCAGGAATTAAACTGAGTAGTGAATCTGATCGTATTTATTTAATTTTAATTCACAAATCCACTGTTCAATCAAACAAAAGACTCTCCCATTAAATAAAAACCACCACACTCACCCTCCCTACCTTTCGGCAAAATGCTAAGAAGACTTTGCCTGGTGTCACTGCTGTAAGGTGTAATAGGTGTCACTGATGTGGGTCACCTCAGCTGCTGGTTGCATTGAATCTGCTGCTGTATTTCAGTTGTTCCTTTAGTAAAGAAAAGCTCTTCCCACCCCGGCCCTTCCACACACAAGGTTTGTATGGCTCTTGCTTACTTCAGTGTCTACTCACTGCTTAATAAAGACACTACATCTGGTGCTTAGCAATGTTTAACCTAGCAGAGAGAAAGGGGAAAAAATATATGCGTTTGCATAGCAGAAAATGCTTCATTTTCCAGCCCAATAGAACTAGGCCTTGAGCACAAATATTATACATTGTTTGTTTGCACAGGAAGAATGGCAGGTGCCCGTGGGAAAAAGTTATACCTTTGATACTTCTATAAGGGACTGGCCAACATACATAGAAAGGCTGGAGTAATATTTTTAAATTAATGAGAGAGAGCCAGAGAAAAGAGTCCAAGCTTGATGAAATTTAATGTGAGGCAAAAAACTCATACAGTTTACTGCTCCATTTGCCTGCTCCAGAGAGCACAGCTGTTAAAATAATGACAAAATTATAAATATTCTGCAAGAACATTTATCACCCACACCACTAGTTATAAAAGTTCAGGTTTCATAAATGAAATCAACACGAGGGCAAATCGCTTTCCTTTCTTGGATTGCAGCAAAATTAAAGTAATTGTCAGAAAACTCCCAGTTTCATGATGGTTTGCAAGAAGCACTGAAAGATAGATTAGGATGTGGAATGTATCCTGAAAGTTCACAGACAAGGATTTTGACCGAGGCAGACCTCAAATTTCACCACACCATTGAAACTGCTGTGTCTATGGAAACTGCAGCAAGAGATGCAATCGAGTTTCAGCCGTGTGTTAAGACAGAAGGCAAGCAGCATAACATAATCACAGAACTGAATGTTAAGTGGAAGAATTCTAATTGGGCAGAAACGTGTTACTGTTGTAGGGCAGCTTTCTGTAACCCTGCTGCATGTAGATTTCAAGGTGAGTGTTTGAGAAGGTGTAATAGAAATGGACACATCCCGAAGAGTTTGCTGCTTAGGGAAGGGTAAAGTAAAATCACTCTTGAAGGACAGGAGACTAAATAAAAATATGCATGCTGTGGCTACAGATAGTGATGCAGTCATTGAGAGTGGGGCAGCCAATTTAGAAATATTCAGCTTTGCACAAGATTGATAGAAATATAATCTGGTTAACACCCTGGGTAGTCAGAGAGAGACTGAAGATGAAGCTGGATACAGGATCAGCACTGTCCGTCATCTCACTTTGGGAGTATTAAAAATCCTTTCTAAAGTGTCAAACTGATGCAGGCAGTTACTAGAGACTTAGAGAGAGTGAGCCCAGGAGATGGCAAAAGCAGGACTGAGCTCTTTGTGTCTGAATGTCATCGAGAAGGGAGGGCTGGCATTTTCAGGCCACAATGGCTCAATAAAATTCAGCCAGGCTGAAACTGGATTCCTCATGCTCCTCACTGACCATCATCAGAGGCACTGAGCAGGTGCTGACTGTGCTGCCTGTCCAGGTGTCTCAAATATTCAAGGACAAGGTATCAACACACTTATATACATTAGTCTATGGTTCACACCGTGCTGCTCTCTTGGCCGTCAAGAGAGCATCTTCCCCAAATGACATAGAAGCTTTCATGTCTCATGTTCTGACATATGGTTGTAATGGACCTTTCCTCTGTAGCAAATTCTGTCCACATCAAGAAGGTTGGTTCTTAAACCTGTTATTGCAATAATTTACTCTGCTACCACCTAGTCTTTTAGTTTTGAAACTTTTTCAGGAAGACTTGAAAAATGATGTCTCCTTTGTATTGTTTAACGAGTGTGGTAGGGTTATTACAAACGCAAGGTAAGAGAAAAGACGTATTCCTATACATAAAATCAACTATAAAGAAACTAGCAAAATAATAACCCTGCCCCCCAGGAATACTAGTCATCTAATAGAACAAGGAATAACAGACCATACTGAATGCACAAGAAAGGCTAAAACATATTAATTATATGAAAACAAAATTGCCTTATACTTTCCATATTTACCATCCATTATCGGTATTGTGTCTCAACACGTTGCGTGTAACAGCCAGATTTTTTTCAGCTATTGTCTTTGTTTACTAATTTGTTTTCCTGGTCTTATATCTGGGTGTAATTCAGTTTCGCTGAGTCTTGGTAAGATTCCTAAATGGCTAGAATCCAAGTCTGAGGGCCAGTTCTTGCTCCTATTGAAGTCATTGACTCTATTAACTTCAGTTTCTCAAATTATAATCCCATCATGCTATTTTGAGCTATATGGGTGTGATCCTAAAGACCACTAAAATAAACGGGAAGACTCCCATTTTAATGGCAAGAAAGTTATTCCAATACTGACCTTACATAGTTGCAATCTGGGGTCTCTTCATAGTTGTTCCTGTATTTATGACAATAAAGGCAGCTCATTCTGACTGTTGGCATTAAGAAGATGTTACAGAGTGAGATCCTTGTACAGGGCCACCCTTAGCCATAGGCAGCATAGGCAGCTGCGTAGGGCACCAGTATGTCTGGGGTACCACTCTGCTGGGAGCTGGGACGGACGGGAAGCAGTGGAGCATGTAAGAGCAGGGTTGGGCCCTAGAGAGAGCTGAATGCACTGCCTGGAGCACAGTCTGAGGGAGGGATTGGCTGCTGGGGCTTCTGGGAAGGGGTGGGGGCAGGAACTCACCTGTGAGTGTGACTCTCTCCAGCAGCGTGAGGTGAGGCAGGCTGGGTGGCTCTGGCAGTATCCTTTGTTGCCCCCCATAACGTGCATTCCCTCCCACGCGCAGCACCCCTTTCTCCCCCCTGCCTTCCGGCAGGGCTTGGTGGGGTGAGGTGCTGCTTGGGGGGGAAGGATAGGGGGGCTGGCTGGCTGCCTGCTGAGGAAGTGAAAATGGAAGTGACTCACTTCCTCGGCGGCCAGCCCAAGCAACAGGGGCTGGATTGGAATGGTCACACACAACTGGCTGGGCTGGGGCTAGGGTCACCAGATAGCACGTGTGAAAAATCAGGGCAGGGGGTTGGGGTAGCGTGACCAGATGTCCCAATTTTACAGGGACAGTCCCAGTTTTGGGGTCTTTTTCTTATATAGGCTCCTATTACCCCCCAGCCCCGTCCCGATTTTTCTCACTTACTGTCTGGCCACTCTAGGTGGGGAGTAATTGGTGTCTATATAAAACAAAGCCCCAAATATCGGGACTGGACCTATAAAATCAGGACATCTGGTCACCCTAGCTGGGGAGCGGGTCTCTCCCCTGGGCTGGCAGCGATCCATCTCATCCGGAGGGAGCTGCGCAGGGCAGGATGAGCTGCTGTGGCTCCGTGGGTGCCCCGTCCCTGAGATCAGATGCTGTGCTAACTTCACCATGGTCCATGGTGCTGGCAGTGGTGCCCAGTGGCCTGTGATCAGACCTGAGGGTTTGCTGCTGCTGTTGCCACTCTGTACCCCAAGAGGTGGATTTTGAGGTCCTGCAGCTTTCCACCTATCTCCTCCTCTACTACAGCTGTTGGACCAGCAGGCTGGGGGTGAGCCAAGCATGAAAGCAGTTGCCATTTAGATTGTCATTTAACAACTTTGTTTGCCAAAAATGCTTGCTAACAATCCTGAATCCAATTTCAATATTTTTTTTTTTAAAAAATCAATATCTTAGCCAAAAACAGAAAATTAAATTGTTGACAATTATTTGTGACAAGTTTGGTTAGGGGCAGGGAGTGGGCCAGTTTTCATTAGCGAAACAAAAAATGTTGACTGGCTTTCCTATAGCCCTGTTACCGCTAAATAGAGCCCTCCAACAACTGTAATATGCTCATCTCCTTACTAGTGTATAGTGTATGTTGTACTAAGATTCTCTTGCTTTTTTTCCCAGTGAGTCAGTATAGCTTGTGCCAGCCCAGAGGTTGGGCAGCCAATTGTTTTCACAATGTTTTGTCCAGCTTTCATAAAGTAAATACATGGTTAATCTGAGTTAAAAAGGCCAGGGACACTTCCTTGGGAAGAATCTGTGCAGCAGACCGTGCTAGACCTGTGAAAATGTCAGTTTTCGATGCAACTTTAGAGGCAATGATTTATCATGTATTTCTGGTTGTGCCCAAAATGTGCCGCTAGTGCTAATGCCTTTCTAAACAAAAACAGGGCACAACAGGACTCGTGTAACATTTCTGTGCTGCCTTAATCTAGAGGAGATGATTCTGTGCTGACTTCATTTTGGTCACTTTGTGCTTTACCTAGGAATATTTTCCCACTGCTTGGAAACCCAGCTTATTAAACTGGATAATGCCATTGATCTATTTACAGTATAAGGTTGATAGAGAGTTGTAACTAACATTAAGACTGATGCCCACTATACATTTAAAACTAAAAAGTGGCTTTGTAAAAATGACATGGGTTTCCAACTCTACTGCGTCTCAGTCAGGGTGGAGCGCCTTGTGAGGTGTCTTCACACTAGTTCAAGGTCACAGATCTCATGGCTATCCTATATTAGCTATTTTAAAGAATATTTCTGATAATCTGACAATAATTTAAACAGTTATTTCTTTAAAAAACACCCTTATAAGTTATGTCGTATTGAAAACAACTTTCCGGGTCACAAAAAAGAAAATGGAAAGATGAAATAGGATTAGCTGTACAAGCACAGAAGGGTTCTATACTTAAGTTTGTACGTCACAAAAACAAATAACTGCCAAAGAAAATTTTTATGCAGACGAAGCTCAAGAAACGCAACAACACACGGAACAATCATTTGAAACAGATGCAGACACAAAACAAGAAATTACAACAGTTGAAACTGTTCTAACATGGAATATAGATGACATTGGCATATGGTCACAATCTTTAAACAACGAATTAAGTGCCATTATACTTGAGAAAGGCCCTGTGAGAAAAAAAGGTCTTGAATATCCTAAAGACATTAGAGGTAGGAAAGTTACAGAAAACAATTACTACAAAAGACTTTCTAATGGTGAAATTGTCAACACACGGTGGCTTGTGTACTCTAAATGCAAGGATGCTGTATTTTGTTTCCCATACAAGATTTTCAATAGTTGCAATTTTAAGATAGCAACCATGGGTATTAATGATTGGAAAAATCTTAGTCACACATTACCGCAACATGAAAAGGCACACCACCACATTGAAAGTATGCACAAATGGTGTGAGTTGAGTGTAAGGTTAAAAAATCAGACAACTCTTGATGCCCAAAATCAAAGATTGCTGGAGTCAGAGAAGCAGCATTGGCGTCGTGTTCTTGAACGTCTATTATCTATTGTTGAATATCTATCAACAAACAATCTTGCTTTTAGAGGAAGCATTGAGAAATTATTCCAAAATAATTATTCCAAAAAACTGGGCCTTGTACAACTGCTGGGAAAATTTGACACAGTGATGAGTGAACATCTCTGAAGAGTAACTGAAAATGAAATACATGACCACTATTTGGGACCAAGAATTCAAAATGAACTGATCATGCTAATGAGTGATAAAGTGAAAGACAAAATTGTTTCATTGGTTACTTTGGCAAAATATTTTGCTGTAATTCTAGATTGCACTCCAGACATAAGTCATCAAGAACAGATGTCGTTAGTATTGAGATATGTTGACATTAGTGATCAGCACAGATTACAGTTAAGAAATTGTTTATCACATTTTTAGAAGTAGAGGACACTACAGGTTTTGGACTTCTTCAAGCTCTCCTTGATTAACTAAAACAAATGGGATAATCCATAATGAATATTAGAGGACAAGGCTATGATAATGGTGCCAATATGAGAGGATGCATTTCTGGCGTGCAAACTAGATTGCTGGCAGAAAATCCACGAGCCTTTTTTGTTCCGTGTGCATGCCACAGCCTTAATTTGATTTTGTCTAATATGGCCAAGTCTTCTATAGAAGCTATTTCTTGTATTGGTTTGCTGCAACACATTTACGTGCTCTTTTCAGCTTCCACTCAACGATGGCAAATATTCAAAGCACATGTCAATGGTATTACCATTAAGCCTCTATCTGAGACACGCCGGGAAAGCAGAATAGAAAGTGCAAAAACAGTGAGATATCAATCTGAGGAAGTTTACAAAGCACTGGTTGCTATTTTGGAAGAAGCCAGAGATCCAAAAGCTAAAAGTGAAGCTCAGTCATTGGCCTCTGAAATATCCAGCTTCAAGTTTCTAACATCTGTCGTAATCTGGTATGATATTCTTGTTAAAATCTCAAGTGTAAGCAAAATAATGCAGAGTCCAATGATGCAGCTTGATTCAACACTTACCTTACTAAACAACACACAAGACTTTTTAGTGAAATACAGAGAAAATGGATTCAAAGAAGCACAGGTTACAGCAAGAGAGCTTGCACAGGCACTCGGTGTAGAACCAAAATTTCTATGTCCGAACGTGACATGAGTTTCAAGGAAAAAACGGCAAGCGGAATATGAAGGAACAGATGAGCCCATAGATGATCCAGAAAAGAAATTTGAGGTTGAATTTTTTAATGTTGTGATGGATAAAGCAATATCTGCCATTGATGAAAGGTTTAATACCTTAGGAGTACACCATGAACAGTTTGGATTTTTGTATGACATAACTGAATTCAATGAAATAGGAAAACAAGAGCAGCAAATGACAAAGTGCAAGAACCTAGAGAGTCTCCTGAAGCACGGTGATAGTTTTGATTTAAATGGACTTGAACTGTATGAAGAATTGAGTACATTGTCATCAGTGTTGCCACATGCAAAGTCGGTGATGGACATTGTACAGTTTATTCATACCAGCATACTTGTTGACATATATCCTAATGTGTACATTGCCACTTGTATTCTTCTGACGATTCCTGCAACAGTTGCATCAGGAGAATGGAGTTTCTCAAAACTAAAGTTCATCAAAAACTATCTCCATTCTACGAGTCAGGAATGCTTGACTGGTCTTGCTATTCTTGCAATCGAACAAGACATCACTTTGTCTTTGTCATACGATGACATTATTACTGATTTTGCAGCCAAAAAGCCAGAAAGACTGCTTTTAATTAAAAACAAATCCTTGTTTCAATACCTCTTCATAGAAATTTCTAATAAAATGTTGACAAATTTTAAAAATTATATTATTTGCATAATTCTGTCAATAAATCAGAATTTTTTCTATAGCGCTACTTCTTTAGTGCAAGTATAGTCCATCAGCATTACAGTGTGCTTAATTAAGTTAAACTGCTTTTAATAAAGTGCATGTGGCACGTTTTCCAATACTGTAAGCTTATGTTTATGTTGCTAAGAGCAAGTCGGGCATAGGGGCACCAATTTAATAATCGCGCCTAGGGCACCATAAATCCTAAGGACAGCCCTGTCCTTGTATATATTCAATAAGTCCCAATCTGAAGACTTGTTTCAACAAGTACTGTTATACAGAGGGAAATCAAAAGAGATCCCTTATTAGCACAAGTGAATAGCTACCCTCAGTGCCACAAGGACTCCTCGTTGATTTTTTTAGAAAAATCTCAGTCCCTGCTATGCACAAGAGGATGATCTCACTACATATCAGTGAAAAGAGTTATATAATACTCAACAATCTTCAATTTAGGGTGCTAGAAGGTCTTTTAAGCATAAAAATGAAAATGAATGTTGTTGGCTAGCCAGGCATTGACCAACAAATAGATGTGTCCCAGTGGGTACTCTGTATGTCAACATTCAGCATCTATCCAGTTAATACAAACCATGTCTACACCCTTGACTGTCACTTCCCAGGCAATGTGCTCACAATGTCTTAGCAGCTTCATTTATGAGACTTATACTGTATATCTAATAATTGTGGATGATTATTCCAAAGGGCTGGAGGACTTCTTTGTAACAACCACAGACTGAGCAGACTCCTGAACCTCTGATGTCTGGTTGTACTCTGGAAAGTGACACTGTAAAAATGACATTGTTGGCTTCTGGGTTTATTTTTGCTCACTGACTCCCTGTGAGATCTGCTCAGATTACAAAGATGTTTTTTCTAACTGCCAGCTCTGCAAACTCAGCGTGGGATCTGAAAGTCAAGCTGGGCTCTTTCATACTTGTGCATCATCAGTAATAAAGATTCTGAAATTGGAATTTAGCAATTCTGTTAATAATGCATGAGGCATAATGGAATTCAAATGTTTCTCCCAGAGCTATATGGGTTCTGCAGTGTTAACATGAATAGAACATTGCCAAGAAATATATTTTATTTATTACTTATTTTTGCCAAAATTACAAAGGAAGCAAATACAACTTGGAAATACATCCTGAAGCAGGTAAGTGCCATTACTCTTGTTTGACAGAACTTGTGCCTCAGAACTATTAAAAAATAACATCAAGTCTCTGTTTCTGAAGCATTCTAGAAGTTCACAGTAATGACTAGCAATAGACATTTAATGTAAACAATGAATGATTTGGCTGAGAGTTTTATACACAGTCTGAAATCCCGGTAACTATGATAGGAGAGAAGAGACCAGTGCCACACAAGTTGGTGAATTTCTTTATAATGTTTCAAAACTGAATATGCTTTATGAAGGTTCATGGTGGATTCTCCATCACTGGCAATTTTTAAATCAAGAATGAATGTTTTTTAAAGGATTTGCTCTAGTTCAAAAGGAATTATTTTGGGGCAATTTTTTTTATGACCTGTGTTATACAAGAGGTCAGATTAGATTATCACAATGGTCCCTTCTGGCCTTAGAGATACACAGTGAGTTGATATTTTTTATTGGACCAACTTCTTTTGGTGAGAGAGAGAGACACTTTTGAGCTTATCCGGAGCTCTTCTTCAGGTCTGGTGACCTTGTCTCTTTAATACCCTGGGACTGACATGGCTACAACCACCTTCTGACCTTGTAATCCATGTATCTACATTCCATCAAAAGCCAAAGGCCTATGATGTCTTTACTGAGTTGGGCACTTATTTTTGTTATACTTCACAGACAACACAGCTGCTAATTTTATATATTAACTGCATTTTGATCCAATTTCTCTTAACTTTGGACTAGTGGAGATTTTTTAAATTAATTTCCAAATGCCACCTAGTCAATTACACTTATAAGCAGATTCACTATATAGATTAAACATGCTACCTCTTCTCTCCCTTAAAATTATGGGCCAGATCTTCACCATATGTAAATGGATAGAGCTCTATTTACTTCAACTGATGAGGATCTGGCCCATAATTTTAAGGGAGAGAAGAGGTAGCATGTTTAATCTGTATAGTGAATCTGCTTATAAGTGTAATTGACTAGCGCAACTACTGTTTTTGTTGAATCTGTTTCTTGAAAATGGCTACTATGATGTGGTTGCTGCTGTAATACTACAAGGCTGATAATCTCTGGAAGTTGAAGAGTCAGACTCTTATTCCAAATTTTACCTCTTAGAAAATACATTACAATTTCCAGGTGCTTTCACGTCCCTCCTCGGTAACCTCCTGTTCAGTCCTGAACCCCTCTGTTCAAATCCAGGACTTGCTCATTTGCTGCATGTAAACTCTGTCTGGCTCCACATAGATACATTTCAATTTCATTAAAATACCTTAGTAACATGACAAGCTATACAAATTTGTTAAAATATTAAATATAAAAAAGACCTCACAATGCTCAGGTTTCTGCTATAGGTGGATACAATACATCTGTCCAGATTACAGCCTAGTCTAGAAGTAGCATTTGAGGTTATAACCTCTTTCCATTTATCGTTCTGGAGTATTTCTGATTCAGTGGCACCTTCCTACATAGTATGATCATAACCATCTTTTTCTTTTCTCCTAGGGGCATGCATGATTTTTTCCTCCTCACTTTTTAATGGAAAATCTTTTATCATTTTTGAAAAATTTTGGGTGCAAATGTGGGAAAGAGATTTCCTATTTTGGGCATTGAAATAGGATGTGTCTTCCCATTTCAATTTCTTCTCTATCACATTGGTTGCTTAGTAATTTCTCTCCGGTTCTGCACTGTGCTTTGCCTCTTCCAATTTCTGCTTCTAGTTTACAGTCATTGATTCTCTATTTGCTGAGGGTCTACTTTAGGTTGGAACATTTCACAATGGTGAAAAAGTCTCTTTGTGTGAAAGTTCAGCAATCTAACGTGTTCAGCTTTCTAATATTTTTGCAGTGACTCCTATTGTTTTAAGTCTTGAGCTAGTGTCTTGAGTGTCATTTGGTTTTAGGTCAAGAGGGTTTCTCCATTAGTCTGAAAACTGGGAGTAATTTTATGTAGGAGAAAATTATTTTTTGTTAGTCTTTAGTTTCTTGTCTACTAGTGCTTTATGGTGGAAGAAGTATATGCTGCTTTGATTCAGACACCACCAGAAATTGTATTCTCTTCATATTAATGAAAGAGGGTAATTATTCTAGCTCTGCTCATCAGCCATTCTGGCAGTTTGCAGGGAGAAAATTGAGCTTCAGACTTTCCTTCAGGATAATGTAGAATGGGTTGAATGATAGTGTATAATCAACTAATGTTAGTAGTAGTTTTATAAGGAGGTTGGATTTATCCAATTTTTGTTGTGGTGCAGAAGTCCGCAGTGCTTTCCAGTAATGATTTTATGCCAATCTGAGATTCCCCACTGAATTTATTATGAACTCAAGGTGAGTGTGCTCTATTTCTAGATAGCCGAGATAATATATTAAAATTTGTTTGTTTTTGTAAGACTAGTTATAGAGCCAATGTTTTACATGCACTAGAATCATATTGTAAATTCCTTTGTAGATCACCTTGTATAGATGACAGCAAAACCAGGCCAGATTTTTCTTTCCCTGTTCTCTCCTTCACTTACTGAAGGTGCCACTCTGTGGAGGTCTCTCTCTGTCCCTAAGGTGACCATCTGAGTCACCCTTGTGGGCCCCTCATTCTCCACCCACAGAAATTGCACTTGGTGGGGGGGTACCCCCACAGCTCTGTCACAGCACAAAAGTTATCATACCATGATCACCTTACTCTCCCCCTTTCTATCTGGTGGTGGATTGAGGTCTCTCCCTTTATCCCCCTGATTGCTCAGGGCCTCAGGTTCTCCTAAACCTCCAAATTGTGCTTGGGCTTCTTCTCCTTGGGGCTGCATTGTGGGGGTCAGGAAACTGTGTCGTAGGCGGTCAGGCCTAGTGGTCAGAACAGGAGTCAGACTAGTGGTCACAGTCTGAATGTCAGACCCAGTGGTTGAGACAGAGTTCGAGTCATGAATCAGAGTCACGGGTCGAAACTGAAGTCAGAGTGAATGCCAAAGCCAAGGGTCAAGACACAGTTGGAGTCAGGAATCAGAGCTGAGCATTGGAGCCAGGTTATGAGAAGTTGGGAAGACAGGAGCAGTGCTGGGACAGAATGGAACAACACTGGGTACGGGGCAGGATCTGGGTTGGAGCTGTGGAGGAGCAAAGCAGGACAGGACTTGGAGAGAGATGAGCACAGGGAGGCAGAGTCCGTTGGGCGTGTGCATTGAACAGCGAGCGTTAAGAAGTGGCCTGCTGGCTTCCTCAGCCAATCTGGCAGGGCGGTCCATTGGGCAGCCTAGCTGGCTCATTAGCGTGTCAGGAATACAGAGCAGGCGCAGCTGCAGGGCCTCACTCCTGAAGCAGGGAACTCCACAGTTCCTGTGACCTCTACTAAGGAGTTTGGGCTGTTTTCCCTGTCCCTCCTTCCTTAACTCCTATCCCGTTGCCCTCAATTTCCGGGGGGAGTCTCCTTTCCTCCCTTTCTTCCTAAGGGCTTGTCTACACTTAAAACAGTACAATGGCACAGCTGCACCTGACCACATTCGTATATTCCTGAAGAGGCCATGAAAGAACTGTTCTAGTACCAGAGCATCCATTATCTCCCGCACTGTTTGGGTGTTTGGTCTCAACCAGTGGGTGGCCCAGTTCATCAATCTTTGGGCAAATGCCCGGTGCCACAAACTCCCACTCCACCTTGCAGATCAGAATTTTTAACAGTACTTCTCAGTGGACAGACCCACCCGATCCACGATGGCCACCCTCCCTGCCTTGTAATTTCTAACTTGCTCCTGACTCAGAGCCATGTAAGTCTCTTGGGCGTCCCTGGACAGATAGGGAGCCAGCGTTAGGGGCCAAGTTCCCCCATCCCAACCTGTGCCCATAGCTGCCCTCTCAAAGGTGCCCAGGAATGCATCAGGTCATCTGCATGGTCCATCTCACCCTTGGCCATGTGCCCGGTTGCCATCCCGTACCACAGGACTCACCACCTTCTCTAGGAGCTGCTGCTGTTGGCTTGAAATCTTATGAAGTCCTGCAGGCTCATTTGCTGGTCTGCCTGCCAGGCAAGCAAGCCTGCCTCTCCATGTGGTGGGATTGTTGGAATCTTCTCAGGGTCTTCTTCATTTCTTCTTGCTATTTTAACAGCCATTGTAGGGGCTCCTCCCTTGTCCAAGCTGCCAACCCCTTGTGCCAGCTAAGCTCCTGGATAAGCCCTGAATGTGTGGCAGAGTTGGCTCTCTCCTGCCTCTGTTCAAGCCCACAAACGGCTCAGAGACTTTTTTGCTGATAAACCACCCCTGTGCTGTTTATTTACAATATCAGTTTTCAACAACCTTATGCCCTATCTGGCTTTACACCCACAGTGACCAGAGCGCTGGCTCAGCTGCTTTTGCACTCAATCACATATACATTTTCTTTGAATAGTTTAAATGTGATATTTTCAATTGAATCCAATTTTCCCTTGTTCTCAGATTATGAGAGAGGGTAAATAGTTTACCTTCTGAAAACCATTCATTCTTTTTTTACCTCCATCATATTCCCTCTGATTTGTTTCCTCTGGAAATTAAAACTGTCCTAATTTTTCGGTCTCTCTCCAAACAGAAGTCTTTCCATGCCTCTACTCATTTTTGTCAGAGCCTCATCCATATTTGTTTTAATATGGGCATCATAGTACATCTGAGGGTCTACCATTGACTTATCTAATGGCACTTCCAATGTTATTTTCTAGACCTTTCTTGATACAGCCGAACATTTTTTTTACTGTTGCTGCACATCAGGCACAGGTTCCCAATGAGCCGGCGATTCACCGTGTCCTGCAAATACGAACTTTTGGCAGCACACTGTATATTTCTTGTTTATTTTGCAATGGAAGATATAAAGACTATCCCCAACAAGCCCACCCCCAGTGAGTGACTTGAAGGTGGTACTGTCTTCAGGTGGGTATGAGGGAAGGGTGTACTTTCACACTATTTTCGCTCCCCTCAGCAGAGCCCTCACCCCAATGATTTTCCACTCTCACCTCTGTGCAGAAACCTCCAACATTACATAATGTTACTTTCCAATTTTCAAGAGCTATAGAGAGCACAATCCCTTTCTGTTTTCCCAAGTGAATTTTCCAATATGACTTCCCCCTGCCTCACCCCCACCCCACTCCCCAGCAAAGACCATTTATGAACTTCCCCACCCTTGTGCACAGATTCTGGATGGCGTCATGCTCTTTCTGACACTTCATATATTTCTGACATGCTTTCCCCTTCCCTCCTTAGAAGGACCTCTAATGTGCAACGCACTCCCCTGCTGCAGTGCTACCCAATGTGTTCTAAATCCACCCATAGGAACCCCTGACATTCTAATTCTTCCCTAGTCTTCATACGCACACCCCAACCTCTCTTAAGCCTTGCATCTGATAGAATTTCGGCCCAACTTTAGATTCTTCTTTATCATTAAGGGACTCTGAGACTTGCGTTCAGCTGAAATGAAACAAACTCACCCAAATAATAGCTTTTGTTGAGATATAATTATAAAATGTTCATTTTCTCCTCTACTTATAATGATGGAAAGTTTGGTAACATCTATTTAATCTCATAGTTAGACAGATTTTTAAAGAGATGGTAGAAGAACACCAGCTCATAAATAGTTCTTGGATAGTCACGATGAGTTTGCTCGGCTTAAGAGCATTGCACTCCGGTTACAAGAAAAACAGGTTATGATAATATTCATGATCTAAACCTGACAAAAGCAAGAAAATTGAAAGATAAAGCTGTCGTTTTTCCTTGTGTGCAGTATGTACAATTAGAACATCCATCATATGAAACTTACCCAGTTGGTTGGGGTAAGGACAGAGTGGGGGCTTGAATCTGAATTCACTTGCTTGTTTAAACTCCTGTAAAAAGACATTTGAATATGGTCTTTATATTCATTAAACATGATGTTTTTTCTATTTCTGTTAAAGGTCTGTGTTTCCATCTTAAATAAAATTTTTAGAGCCTTATAACAGCCATTAAAGATGCTCACGCTGCAGAAATTTAAACTACAAAGTCACTGCTCAGGAATGGGTTTTTTTTTTTCCCCCAAATTAAATTTTGCAAAACGCCATTCACGGATTTTTACGTGATTAGAAGTTGTTTAATTTTTTGTGGTCTCCTGTGATTCCCAATTTTACAACTGAAGATGTCCCAGCTATTAAACAATAATGTCCACAAGGGTCTTGAGATATTCTGAGGAAAGCAATGAAAAGCCCCCTAGGTTTCTTTTCCATGTAGACCTGCATTTTATGCACAGGCACTCTCATTTTTTTTTTCCAACCACCTCCCCACAAACCAATCTCACAGATTTTCAGCGAAGAGTATACGCCTGAACTTGGAGTTGTGCGGCTGAAGCGCAGCGCAGCGAGCTGAGCATAATCTTCTCTAGTGCATATGCATGGCAACGGAGTCATGTGTGGATTTCAAAGTCCCTAAGTGCTCATTGACATGATGGATCATAACAGCCCTGAGGCTGCTATCACAACCAATATGGTAAATAAAATACAATTGAAAATGGTCAAAATATGTACTCTCCTCCGCCCCAAATACAAGAGATCTTAATAACGTCCAATGAATATCAGGTCCATTTTAAATGCTATCTGGACTCTCCTGTACTTCCATAAAAGAATTTAAACATAGGTAAAATAAAAGGAACTGCACAGGCAGACAGACAGACAGAGACACACACACACACACACACACACACACACACAGGGACTTCATGTTATAGTGACGGTCTGACAAACTGAAACAAGGCAAGGACATGGTAGATAATGTGATGCCTTTTACCTTGTCTGGATTCACAAATAAATTACAGTGTGCAAGTTCTGAGTTTAAAGGTTTCCTCTTTGCAATTTATACAAATACGATTTACACTGCATAAGGTGGTGACAGTAGTGACCTATATATACCTATTTTTATTCCATACCTTTGTGCCCAGGTACTGCAGATGATAGAGACTTCCATCAGGGTCTCTGAGCAGGAGATGATTTTAAACACTGTGTCATGTGCCGTGACAGAAGGTAGTTTAAGGAAGGCATTTCAACCTTAATTTATTGGGTTTTGTGTGTACGAGGGACAAATTTTCAGTTAGCCTCAAAATTTGTGCCTGAAACATCTATGCACACACAAGTCTGCACTTGCAGCTATTTCATTTAAATATGCATAAATCCATAATTGTATGTCTTCTGTAGTTATCCCAATTGTCTGTGCAAAATTTAAATGACACTTTGAAAATTTGGCTCTAAAATAATGTGCTTGTTGGGTACACAATTTTTGTTAAGTTGCTGGAAGTTACAACAAAAGAATGCTGTGAAAATCCCTATGATAATGCATCTGAAATAAATATGTGGCCTTCAAGAGCTTTAGTTATATTTAGTTTTATGGAAAATTTGCCAGCTAGCTAATACTGTGGGGGGCACAGAAAAAGAATATGCAAAACTGCAAGCTGCTGCTGCTGAGCCATCACAGTTTGCAAAAGGCTTTGCTCAGAGGATCTCGGCTGTTTCTTTTCTAGACAAGCTTTGACAAGTCAGATGGTGAATAGATACACAGGAAAAGCACAGATCTAATAATATTTTTGGACACTTTTGGACAATGCTAGAAAAGTAGCAGCAGCAGCAGGACAGGTAAGAAAGGGGGTGATGAAGGAGGCATGAAATCAAAGTGACAAAGAAACAAACCCCGCTGGAAGGAGGATTCTGCTTTTCATAAGCAGCATTTAGCCCACACAAAATCCAGAAGAGAAGAAATAACTTGCAGGGACTGTTCAGCAACATGTTTCCCCCTGCCAGCAAAATGTGTCTTCTTGTGGGCTAGCAAAAACCAATTAAAGCCCCTAAAGCCCCAACCTTCTTCATTATGGGGCTCCTTTCAATATATCATATAGCATTAAACCCCTTGTAGTAATGAGCTTCATTTTCCATTTACAGAATTTGCTCCCAGTTTTTAAGCAATGTGCAGTATATAGGTAAAAATATATTTAATGTGTGTATTTAGTGTATAGTCATGTACCACAATAACAGGTGCAATAGAAAAACCTTTGGTACAGTAGAGAGATACATATCCAGTGTGTAACGTATCTGTGTAGGCATATACAAGCAGATACATTCAGATGTGTTTCTATGTAGATTGGAATTTTATATATAGCTATATATGTTTGTCTTTATGTAATAGCATTGAGATCATGTATTTTATATTATATAGTGTGAACAATGAGGCAGAAGTTTGTTTTGGATAATTTTAGTTATTAAGATTGGATTAAAAATTTTAAAGCACCTAGTTGACTTGGTAGCTTAAGTCCCGTTTTGAAAAGTGACTTAGGAAGCTAAATCCCATTGACTTTCAGTGAGCTTCAGGATGTCGACACTGTAAAAATATCCTGTGGCAGGGAGCCTCAGAGCCCAGGTCAACCGACTCGGGTTCGCAGGGCTCATGGTACAGGGCTAAAAATAGCAGATGTTCCTGGAAATTACAGGAACAGGTTGGCTTGCCCCATAGCTTTAAAATCTCTGGTGTACAGTTTGGGGGTCACTGCCCTTACATGCCACCCAGCCCAAGCCTGGACAGCTAAACTGCGATTTTATAACCCCACAGCCTGAGCCCCGTGAACCCTAGTTAGCTGACATGGGCCAACCACAGCTGTTTTGTTGTAATGTAGACAGACCCTAAATGGCTTTTGAAAATGGGTCCTAAGTGCCTAAAAAACTTTCCTTAAATTTACCCATTGTCTCTTTCTTCTTATCTGAATTTCAATGGCCAGGATTTTTGGTATATCTGAATTATGTCTTTAGTGGAAATACTACTATTAGTTCTACTTGATGAGTGAAAAAAGAGAAATTTGCCAAATTTGGTTCAAATATGAATTCATTATCTGAAATTCAGCTTAGTTCTGATATTAGTATAGGACAGGGGTTCCCAAACTTGGTTCGCGGCTTGTTCAGGGTAAGCCCCTGGCAGGCAGCTAGACTCTCTGTTTACCTGAGCATCCACAGGTACGGCCGCTCGCAGCTTCCAGTGGCCACGGTTCACCGTTCCCAGCCAATGGGAGCTGTGGGAAGTGATGGCCCGGCCCGCGCCGCTTCCCGCAGCTCCCATTGTCCAAGAACAGCGAACCGCGGCCACTGGGAGCTGCAAGCGGCCATACCTGTGGACGCACAGGTAAACAAAGTGTCTCGTGCCCCACCAGGGGATTACCCTGAGTAAGCCACGAACCAAGTTTGGGAACCCCTGGTATAGGATATATATTGTGTGATATTTGCTAAAGTTTGTAAAACGCTTTGAGATCTGTGGATAAAAAGGGCTATTAAAGAACTAACTATTATTATTAAAATACATGTACATATACACCCACACAAACATGTTCATTGCGCCTATGTGTATACTATATACCTTATGGTATATGTACATGTGGTGTAATCATAGAAATATAAGGCAAATGGGACCTCAAAAAGTCATCAAGTCCAGCCTCCTGCACGGTGGCAGGACTAAGTAAACCTAGACCATCCCTGACAGATGTTTGGAAGTTTTAAAAAGCAGGTTGGACAAAGATCTGTCAGGGATGGTCCACAACATATATTGATCATACGCATTGCTCATGAGTGGCAAAACCACCGGTTATGCTTATCATCCCAAACAAGTGCCAGTGAAACCTTTATATTATACTCCAACATCACGTATTCTGTATATGCCATATTTTATAGAAAAATCTGTTCTGAAAATATTTTAGAGAGCAGCTAACGATGTTATTGACAGTATAACTTTCTGCCTATAAAGCCAGTTGATTTAGGGACTTGTAAACATTTACACACTTGAGTAACTTTCTCATGTGAATCGTCTCATTGACTTCAACTCTGCAGTACTTGGAGCGAGAGAAAGAGTGTAACTCCTCAGTATTAAAAACCTCTCAAAATTAACTAAAATAGCTTTTCCATATATCACACAGTTACAACTTTATGGTGGAAAACCTCTGAATTTTCCAAGGCTACAAGCAAGTACTGTGTATTTCACAAAAAAGTCTGGATTCTCCACCTTGACCAATATAAAGCTACCATTTCTAATCCTAATGAATTATGTAATAGCAAACCTTAAAGCTGTCACTAGTTCAGAATCTATTTTGGGCCTCGAATTCTGGAGCAGTGAGAGAATTTGGGGTTTTAGGCCCCAAACCTGTAAACACATAAGCATAGGAGTAACTTTATACACCATTCCTGATCTAATGCCCATTAAAGTAAACGGGTGTATCAGCAGTGACTTCAGTGGGCCTGATGCAACCCTCACTGAAGTCAAGGGGGGGCTGTTATCGGGCATAAAGTTATTCACATGCATAAATTTCTGTAAAATCAGAGCCCTAGCAGGAAAGCAGGAAATGTTTATCTGACAGGTTGATTTTTAAAAATAAATGGCAGCTGTTTGAAGTTGCTCAGAGTCTTGGAATGTTAGAACTAATGAGGGCAGCGAAGGATAATTGGGGTGGAGAATGCAGGTGACTATGTCTAGAGGGCATAAAAATGTAATTTATCACATACCTATCCCCACGTGTGCCATATATGAGTCTGTGCACATGTAAAACCCCTAGCATGTATGTGTCTACATGTAGATATGTGTGTACACACAAACACACTTGCTGTACGTATGTGGAGAATGTGTGCGCACACAGTATATATTGCCAGAGTGACTGTGTCTCGTATACCATGTGTTGTATATTTCATATCTAGATCTGGCTTTTGTAGACCCAGACATACTGGGGACAAAATTCTTCTTGGGGTCTTCTGTCACCTTTGTGCAAAGGGCAGGGCTAGGCCACAACTCATTCCTCCTCTTTGGTGCTGTTGGTGCTGCAAGGAGCAGTGCATGTGCTGCCTGATGGGTTGGTCATGGCTGGGCCTGCACAGGGGAGCAAGGAGGAGGCTTCTTGTCCCACTCTCTTCCACATCTACTGAAGGCTACTCACAATCTAGCCCATTCTGCCTATACACAATATTCTGTGTTATTTAAGCTGGGGGAAGATGATGCCTAAGCTGCCATTTTTCTTTGCACAACAAATGTCTCAAAAAAACTAAGGCTGACATCCTCATTTGGTGTAGATTGGCAAAGCTCCATTGACTTCAGTTTGAATTCCACTGAAGTCAGCGCAGCAATGCTGATTTACACTCGCTGAGATATGGCCCACAGTTTGCAGAAACTCCAGGGCATGTTGCTTGTGCCCAGTGGGAGCTGGTAATAGGTTTAGTACAGAAAAGTTTCTCCCTGAATCTAGTAGTATTCTTGTCTGTGGTATATTGAGGACTGTGCTGGAATTGCAAGATATCACTTTATGAGTTGGGGAGGGGGGTGTTCCTGCATTTGCTTGCAGATTAAGGGCTCTGTAGGTAAGCATGCAGTCAGAGATGGTGCGGAAAGAACCTTCCTAAAACAAGATGGGGTGAGTTGTGCCTCTCTGCCTTAGAGAGCAGCCTGCTTTTTCTCTCTCTGTTTTTGTTTCTTGTGTGTGTTAGTGTCCTGGATTCTTAGAAATAAAGTACTGTTACATTGCAACCTTCCAGAAAGAATATTATCTAACTTCTTAGTCTGTATGTTGGGAACATAACTTTGGCTTAACCCTGCAACAGGAGAGTCATACAGACATGCTGGGAGTTGTTGCTGAGGCTCCAAAGAGACACAACATGTTTGTGAGAGAGAAACCCACTGGCATGTTGTTTCATCCTGCCCCACCACCACTAATGAGTACTTCTCCCGCCTCCACTCCATCATGCTGAGTAAGCACCACCTGGCTGCTGCTGGCGCTGCTGCTGCTACAAGGGAAAAAGTCTCCCAAGTCCTGTTCGGGAGGAGGAGGTGGCGGCAGCAGACCTGGCGGGTGGTATGTGCCCTTCAAGTACCTCTTAAAAGATAATTAGAGAGGTCCTGGGCTGCTTTAATAATAGGCCTACTCTTTGTTCAGTTCAATCATAATAAAAGACAATGTCATCATTCTGAAGTGAAAACGTCTACCAGGAGTTGGCTAAATAACAGAGCCTCGCACCCTCTCAGAGAAAAACAAAACATACACACACACCTCCATGCGTATGGCATTGTAACAGGACAGGATCCTTCAGCCACGGCTGCTTCTGCTTCACTTGCCCTACATTGTGATCTGGGGAAGCAACCTTTGAAACCCTAATTGTAAACAACCACTTGAGCATTTTTCTAACCTCAGTCACCTCTTGATTTCCTTTCCCTTGCCAAGATTTAGGAAAATGGGCTAAGCAATGTCCTCATTGCACTGCAAGCCCTTTTCTAAAGGGGTCTTAGGGGAAAGTCTGTCAAAGTTTAGGAAGAGAGCACCTGTTGAAAACCTGGATCACACACTTGAAAGAGATTTTAAGTTGAAACAATGGCCAAAATCTCAAATCCTTATTAAAAATAGAGTAAAAAGAATGGTATGAATCCGCAGCCTTAGCACCTTTTTAAATTTGTCAATAATTTCCATCTCCTACAAAGAATTTATTTTTGCCAGGGATTCAATGTAAAGGCATTCGAATACGGTAAGTAGGGCCACTTTATTGCTGTTCACAAATTCACAGGCATTTATTCTGCTTAAAATTTGATATAGGGCATTTTTTGTATTCCCATTTATCGCTTGCCAAGAAATAATTACGAATAGGAGCTAGAAGATTAATTTTAAATAAAAAATCTTCTCAAATGAAAATGTCAGGTCATAAAAATTCCTTTTAAATCATAACAGCATATAAATCTTTGAAATTAACCATGTAATTACAATGTCTATCAACTTTTACCTTGAGCTTTGAGCCTCTCTTTTTAATCTTCCATTCTTTTTTAATGAATAGCTATTTTGAAATTAAAAAGTACTGTTCATTACACATGCCCCACTATAATAGGGTTTTTATCATATTTGCTCTATTTAAAAATACTTGCTACTTTGTAATTATTCACACGCCGATCCCTTCCTATATTGAGTAGAAAATAAAAAATGAAATAGAAGTCAAAGGTGCTTTAGAGCTGAATGATTTACACAATTCATTAAGGACGGTGATTTTTCAGTTAGCATCAGATTAAATGGTTACTTACTCTCAAATAGCCCTTGGGGAGTTGAATTGCTGGGTAGCAAACAGATTAAAGTTTGCATTGAAAGAAAAATTGAATTCAGAGGTAATCAATAGCATAATAGGGGCAGTGAGTGGTGCCTGCTGCCTGAAATGAAATTACCATATTTTTAATCTTAATTTTCCACTCTGTTTATCTGACAGTGCGGATGTGCAATCCAAACAGATAATGAGAGAGTGGGATATTGACACTGCTGTCCTCTGGAGTGCTTGTTTTCAGTGATTAAATGCTGTGATCTGTGATTACTTTGTGCAGGGATGTCAGAGCTGCTGGCCAGAACTATGGGAGGGACACTAACTCAGCAGCTGTAGCTCTCCAGTCTCTCAGGTCCTAATGTCTGAAATTCATTTTCTACTGACTATACTCAGGGGGTGGGGGCGGGAAATACCTATTTATGTATATACTTCTGCAGCACAAATTATAATAATTAATCCTATTATTATTGTTGTCGTCCTGATTCAAAGGCATTTTATTAGATCAATATGTAGTGCACCCTCTCTGTAGTCATTACATTAATGAACCACCAAACTTGCAAGTGATAGCAAGACATGAGTTATTATACAAAGCATGTCTAGCAAAGTTTGGAGGTAAAGTGAATGCTCTTCATAGAAGAAGTAGATGAGCAATAGAAAGTCCTAGTATGACTGGATCAGAGATCCAGCAAAGCTAGTTGCTGTAGATATAAGAAAACCTGAAATGTAAATAATAGCCAATCTATCGTCAGAATACTGTCCAAACTCTTTTCAAATGCAAATGTAATGATAGAGACCTTATTGTTCAAATACAGAGTGATGTGGGGACAAAACACGACTTTAAAAAAGTACAATACATTAACATAGCCAATAAAACTGGAACACAGAGAATAATAACGATGCGTTCTTGTCCTGACAAACACAACTGTAATGTTATTTAATTCCACATAACATGAAATCTCATAAATACGGTATCGCCAGTGTTTTTCTTAAAATAAACACTGCGTAGGCCATTTAAACCTTGATTAGACTAAAACCATCTATATGTTAAATTTATCATCAGGGCCTGATTCTGCAAAATCTGCCAGTCAGCCTACTAGCATAGGCTAGGTTTCTCATGTATAAGGCTTACAAGAAAACAACATGCGAAGCTTCGTAATCTATATAATCTCTATATCTCTGTCTTTATACAATGGATGTATTATTTGAATCTGAATGTGTCAAGTCTTGGGAATTTGTTTATATGGGAAGGCTACCAACGGTCTCTAGTGAAGTAGCATCTCTAAATTATACTGTTTCCACTTTATATTATAATAATAATTAGACTTTTCATTTATAGCACCTCCCATTGGAGGATTCTTTAACACCTTTCAAAACATTTAATATATGAAATCTTCCAACACCTCTGAGAGATATTAAGTCTTATTACCTATTTTACGAAAATATACCAGGGCCTGGTATATTACAGTAAACCAGGAAAACCAGAGGTCTTGAGCTCCCACAGCTGCTCTTCAAGTCATTAGTAGTGGTGAGTGCCCAACTCCTCTGAAAATCATGGCCTAAATACAGTATTGAAAATGGAGGCACTCAAAATGTGGGCATAAGTGACCTTCTCAAAGATGTCTATGGCAGAGTCAGGAATAGAACCCAGATCCCCTGAATCCAGTCCTGTGCCTTAAGCACACTACCCTTCCTCTATTCCTCATCAGAATATCATTCTTGCATGCTGCCCTGTATTTTGTGTGTGTACCTCTGGTATTGGATAGTTTAAACAATTCCAAATCCCTGCCTGCCCCCTTCCCCCCACTCTGACAAATGGATATGAAAACAAGGAGGAAAAATACTGTTTATCTGATAGCTGATTAATTCACTGGACCAAATCTGTGCAGCCCTTAGTCTTTATTCAAGCAAAATCTTCATTGTGCTCGGACTTGGTCCCACAGTAATTATTTCTACGAGTTGGAGTAATAACACAATGTGCAGCTATGCCTCATTCCATCATTCTTTGCTAGGAGCAGCTAAGAAGAGTCTCACTCTGCTCCCCTTCTAGAAACTGATGTATTTTCTTCAAACACATGTAATATTTTGTTTTCTCCTTCATTTTTATGTTCCTCTCTGCACTCTGGAGCACTGATGCAGGACCTTGTTTGAATGCTCAAGCAAAGGCAACTCAAAACAACTTCCTGCTATAGAGGAATGAAGACTCAGAAAGGTGAGTAAGTTAACTCCCTGCTATTGCTACAGCAATCCTCTGTGTGTCAAAGTGGTCAAACACAGCGGCTTTGGGGGTTCATAAAGAAAGCTGAAAAGAATGTTTCACCCTTGAATGGCCAGAGATATTTCCTATACACAGATAGGATAAACAAGAAAAGAAAAGGGAATATCTGTAAATATAAAATACATTTAGGATATGATTTTGAGGTTTATGAAGTGGAATTTATTTTTTATAAAGAGTGAATGTGGCAATAAACATTAGCAGGGAAGAGGTACGCTGTCTGCTCCCACCGCTATAAACTTCAAGGGGAGCAAAAGGAAGCCAAGCCAGATATGGGGCTGAATTCTACCCTCTGTTATACACACTTGTGTAAGCCCAGAGCATCTCCATTCACTTGGTAGTCATGACAGTGTGGATTTCAGAATTTGGCCCCACAGACTATAGTACAGCACATGGTGGCTTACTACAACATAATACTAGCCAAGCACCTCGTCTCAAACAGGGCAATGGCAATTTCATATATACCGATAAAAATTAAAGTTGAGTAATCATTTGCAATGAATGATTTATCTGATAAATCTAGTATCCCTTTCTGCTCGTGGACTATCCAGGAGCCTGCATTAACTTGAAATTGTGTGTTATTTGAAAGGATTCAACTAGCTATTACTGCAATGCTTTAACTATTGGTTGATCATGAGCGGGTTTCTACATTTATTTATTTATTTGTTATACACTCTTTGAGCTGTGTTGGTTAATTGTAGTTGGTCATGTAAGTCACATGTTATGGTTCAGTTCCCTGACTGGATAGTGTGCCAACATAGGCCCTGATGCTGAACCACTAAAGTCAATGAGAGTTTTGCTATTGACTTCAATAGAAGCAGCGTTGGGGTCATAATGCACACTAGCACACTGAGGGGTCTTCATTCCCTTTTAAGGGCCAGTCCAACATATGAAGCTTTAAAGTAATACAGCTGCCAGCCAGAGAGTTGGTCTTTTAGCTCAGCAATAGAGACTAGTGTTTTTAGCACTGAAGGTTCTGGGTTCAAATCTGTTGTTGGCTCAAGCGGAGTCATTGTACAAGTATTTCGCACATGAATACTCATGCATGCTAATTTGAAATACTATTTCCATGAAGACTTGAGCATGCGGCCTTGAAATTTGGTTCCTGCAAACTCATATGCACTAAAATGCTTGGAACGTGAACACGAAAGGGGTGTGAGCATGACTGAAGTAAATCGAGTTAAAAATCTGACCAAACTTTCAGGAAATGGTTTTGCAGTATTTACCCACCTTTAGTAAGAATACAGCAACAAAATGTCTGCAGAATTATAACCTGTGCTTTCAGAAGGCTTTTAAAATGACACCATTTTCTTAGACACAAGGTAGATAAGGTAATATCTTTTATTGGACCAAATTCTGTTGATGGAAAGTACAGTCTTTAGAACTATACAGATTTCTTCTTTGTGTCATTCCCCCTCGATTTTCTTATTAATTTAACCTTCAGACAATGCACATCTGTATGGTCAAGGCTGCATGAGGGTCCCCTCAGATTCACCAATATCCTACTGAGACACTTGGTTTGTCAGATCTTTGAAAATGTTAACACTTGAAATTACTATATTGTCTATATTTTTCATACCCATTCATATAATAATAATATAAAATATAATAAATTTGTATTAACATAAGTAGACATGAGATACACCCTTGATTTATGACATTTTGATCTACTCTACATATTTTGTGAATTATCTTAGATAAAGATGACATCAAAATAAAGGAATGTTCAAAAATTATAGAGGATTGAGAATTCTACTGCAATTCAGAAGCTTGTTAGGGACAGTTTAAATAAGAAATTAACTTAGAGTATCCATCAGTTGAATTAGTACAGTTTCAGTTACTGTCACATATAAACACACAATTTTATTGACATTTCGCAAATTATTCAGCATTCAGAAAATTATAAACTCAGATGTAAACTGCAGACAGCCCCCTGTCCTTTACAACAGGTTCATCTATATTCATTATAACTCTTGAATTGTGCTATCTGTAAGTTCTTCAAACTTTTTATCAGAACTTAAAATGCTGATCTTTAAAACCCTGGAATATTGCTGATAAACACCCATTGAAATGGAAAGTGGTTAAAGAACTGTTTGAACTTCTTTCCTGCCTTCTGACTACCTCTATAGTTGGGGTTTATAAGAACACAAAAGCTTTCTTCTCCCGTGTACCTACAGTCAGCACTTTAAGTATATTGAGCTTTAGGACCCATAAAGAAAGGGGAGAAAATCCAAACCAATCTCTTTCCTTTCACTCTTTAAATCCTGACATGCTCCATCACCTTTTTAAAATAGTGAGCTGCCCTTCCCCAAAATGGAGAAAAGAAACAAAATCAAATGGAAAACAATGGAGGAAGGATAATCTGATCTTTAAATAAGGAGACATGTTGCTCGGCGCTTAAGCAGGGTAAAGTTTCACAGTGATGTCACCTTCTTCTGAAAGTGTGAATCCCACAGGAGGTTAGGGGTAAGCTATAAATATCACTAATCCATTGCGTTTGTATATCTCTTACATATGTGGGATGTTTGGCATGGTTGAATCCACCAACTGTCTGGCGGACTAGTAAGTCTTCACTTCAAACATCGAAGGGAAAGGTGTTCATGTAAAGCAAATGTCTGCTCTCCCCCAACCCCTGATTGACTTACTGCTCATTGATTTCTTTTCATTAAAAGTAAGCCTGTCTTGTCCCATTTCTGACAAAACCTCATGTTCACATGCAAAAACTGTAGCCTTCGCTTTTCATATGTAGAACAACATCCTCCACATGTTTAGCAAGCCCCTTGGTTCTCAGTGAAAAGGTGTGCAAGTAAGTTAATGTACACTTCAATTAGTGGGGTGTTGTCAGCTTAGTTTAGGCCCTGAATTTAGGGTCTGAGTTATAAAAGAAGAGATTTTTACACAATCTCTTAAGAACTGAAATATAGCTTAATGTTTTTAAAAATGTCACTGAATTATTGTTGTTGTTTTTTTTTTTTTTTTGCTATATCACGCATTGTTGGAATACAGTGACAGCCTTGCGCTTGTGTACGAGAACCCAGAAGTGAAGATTTCTTGCGTACAAAAGTAAAATTGTCCAGTCTCTTGTTTTTGTCTGGGTGAATTTAAAACAAATGAGCAGCAGAAATGTTAAAAACAAATTACAGTATTTAAAATCTTTCATTTAAAAGAAAACTATGGTGTAAGTGTAATCATAACCATTGGAATCAGAAAATTTTGCCCCCTGCCATATGATAGGAGTATAACTTTTTGTAACCTCGCCCCATGTTGTGTGACTGGGAAATGAGGATCAGGCCCTTACCGGCACACCCGCGTATCACAGCTTTATTACATTTATTTTGTCAGAAGACAACTAAATCTTTGGCAAAAATGTTCTAACATCAGCATGTCTATATAAAGAAAGATACTACTCAATAGAATTTGAAATTATTGAACTGGTATGCTTGGGTTCAAAAGCAGTCTGGCAATGCAGATGATCTAATGGGTGTATAACTTGTCTACTAAACAAAATGCAAATTATATTTGTAAAGAATTTGATGGGGGTATTTAATGGAGTGAGCTACATTAACCATCACACTGATATAGATCCAGTGTAGCATGAAACATACATGAAGTACATATCTGTCTTGTCCATTTAGATTCTAAATGTTTCAGGGCTGTCTCTTGCTCTGCCTACGTATAGTGCTTGGCACAAGGAGGCCCTGATTTTGGTTGATGACTCTGAGGTCATGCTATAATATAAATGAAGTTTCATTAGCTCTGAGAAACTATGCAAAAGCTGAAATTAAATTAAATGTTACTGAGTGAATATAAACACCAGCTAACTAGGTCAACAGAATGGTCACTGTAATAAAGCCAAACAAGTAAAGAATCTGTGTAGCTCCAAATGATATGAATAAGGCCACCAAACATGAATGCTCCCCATGAGAAAAGGTTACATCTCCACTCCAAAATGCAAGAGTATTTTCAGTTTTGGATTCAAGCCAAGGGTCTTGTCAGCTCTAACTTGCTACAGAAAGAGCAAACATTTGTATCTTCAATTCTCCTTTAAGTTTATACATGTTTAAGTAACTTCTTCTCAGCTTCTGAGGTATACAAAGCATTATGTCCCAGATGTCCCAAATAATCACTCAGAGGCATATGCTTTCAAAGCACTGATTAACACACAACAGAACTATATCCTGGTTTAAAACGTTACCCAGGAAGGGGTTTGAATATTGAAACCGATCCTCAGACTGGACTATGTATTCACTGGGGAGGCTGAGCTGTTCAGTGAACACCAGGGAGATGTATCATGTGACCTGTATTGCTAAGCGTATGGGCTGCTGCCTCTGTACTGTTGTGTGGCTTCACTCTTGATATAAATGACTTGCAGTAACCAAGTCCAGAGCTCCAGGATGCCAGGCAGTTACCGCCCAGTGGCAGAGAATGTTAGATCTAAAGTAATAATAACAATAAATAATAAATGACTGGCAACCTGGCAGTGTTACAACTATATCCAGTGCATAAATGTCAAATCCCTTAATCTCTCTTGGGAGTCTACAAAGAAGCAGAGACATATAAACAAAACCAATGTTTCTTGAGGATATCCAGAATGCTACTGTCAGAAGTAACACACACCTGCCTAGTCACTGCAAATGAAAAATACCAGGCAAATCCAGGTGTCCATCTCAGTGGTCAACCAAGATATTTGGAAGAAACCGTTGTGAGAACAAGAAGTGGCTGTGTGATCAGAAAGTCAGCGAAGTTCAGCAATAGTAGTTACTAACGGATGTCCAATTATTAGTCTATGGTGGTTATTGTTGCCCCACTGCCAAGCAGTAGCAGATGTCAGGGCCTTGCAGGTCAGCTCCCAAGTGGAAATGGAATCAGTGACGTAGAGTGTGGGTGTATTCTGAGGTTATGACTACATTATGGAGCCAATGCCAGTATAGATATGTTGGCACAGCAATGCTGGCATAGCTCCCTAGTGTAGATGTAGTGTACACTGATAGAGTTTTCTCTCTGCATAGCAACACTACCTCACCTAATAACATTAGCTATGTTGAGAGAAGCTGCATCTAAACTGGGTTTTTTTGTCAATATAGCTATGTTGGTCAGGGGTGTGGTTTATTTTTTTTGTACGCCCTCACCTGATGTAAACTATGCCAATACAACTTTTACGTGCAGCTTAAGCCTAACTGTAACCTGTTTTAATTTACACACATACCCCAGTCCTAGAACAGAGGTGGTCAAACAGCATACAGGCAATACCCTTCTTTCAAGAATCTCAGCCCAGTACCAATGCCCAGTTCCCAAGGGCAATTCTACTTGATCTTAATCAGAGACTATAGCAAACAAACTCTCTTGCTGTTTGAACACCTCTATCCACCTAGAAGTTTGTATAATCAAAAACTAATAAGACAAGCATGTCTTCCAATACTAAACACGTGTTCACATGCTAAGAAATAGAGTTTGGAACTCTGTGTGTAACAGTGATGCCTGGTGACACCTACCACAACATTATTTTTATTTGATATTATATTTTATTTGAATTTGATTTGAAAAGAAAAAAGGAAGATGTAACAGTAGCAACTGAAGTAGGTGGTTACTGACTTCTACCATATGGGAGGAGTATAGTCTTTTTTGTAAAGATGAACTATGCCAGATAATGGGGGTCAGATCACAAAATAATGGTTAGTTTCTTACAGATCTTTGTATCACACCTTTATTAAAGAAAGGATTTACATAGGGTCCATCCTGCATGTTCTCCATGCACCAAGCTCCAAATGAAGTGAATGAGAATTCTTCATGTAGAAGACTTGCAGAATCAAGTCTATAATTTCTATCTTGATGGTGAGTGCCCCTTTAAAAATAAAATCATTTTCACAAAGTAGGACACTTAAGCTACTCCATATCTTGAGCAGTAGTGACATAGGTCCTGATCCTGGAAAGTGATCGATACCAACACCTAATGTAGAAATTAAAAGAAGTTGTAGGTGCTCTGCACCTCTGCACAGTAGCAGTTTGTGTATTTTTAACAGACCCAGGTCTTGGAAAGTCTTTCCAATTATACTGGTATATACTATACAGGTCTAGTTATACTGGTACAACTAAGGCTACGATTTAGTCACAGAGGTCACGGAATCTGTGACTTCCAGCGACTTCCATGACTTCAGCCTGCAGTGATCGGGAGCTGCAGGGTCCCCCCCTCCCACAGGGGCAGGGAGCTGTGGGTACCCGCACTGCCTCTGGTGGCCCCTGGAGCTCCAAGCCACCAGGGGCATCAGGGTACCCCGCAGTTCCCGGCCGCTGCGGGCGGTGGGGTCCCTTGGAGCTGCCAGTGGCAGGAGGACCCCCAAACCCCTGGCTGCCACAGGCAGCAGGGAACCCCGTAGCTCCCAGCCACCCCGGGCAGTGGGGGAACTCTCAGAGCTCCCAGCCGCTGCGGCCATGGGGGAACCTTGAGCTCCTGGCCACTGCAGGCCTCTGGAGCTGTGGGCGGTGGAGATACCCCACATCTCCTGGCTGACATGGGAGGCAGAGGCACTCCACAGCTCCTGGCCCCCATGGGCAGCGGGGGCCCCCTCGAGCTACAGGCAGCAGGGGTACCCCACAGCCGCCATCTGCTGCAGGAGGCCCCTACCCACTGCACAGCTGCCCCGCCTCAGGCAGTGTGGGGACCCACAGATCCCCATTTTGTCAGGGATAATTTTAGTAAAACTCAGGGACAGGTCACGGCTTCCATGAATTTCCTTTTTTGCCCATGACCCGTCCGTGACTTTTACTAAAAATATCTGTGACAAAATCTTCGCCTTAGATACAACCCTATATAATGGTATAGGAGGGGCTTTTTTCAATTTATCTAAATCCCTTCTCAAGTGACATAAACTAAACCAAAATAGGCACTCCTATACCTGAATTAGAATGTCTACATGTAGGTGCGGGGGTGTTATTCTCGTATAAAGTCACACATTAGGTTGTACTGGAAAAATTTTCCCTTGTAGACAAGGCCTAATGGCCTGATCTTGCACCTACTGAAATTAATGGGAGTTCTGATTTCAGGGTGAGAAGAAGGCCCTAGTTTAATATTTAGTATAAAATAATATAAAATAGGTATGCTCTGATATTTCCTGGATTACACAGTGTTTGTAACTTCAGAAGAGTTCATTATCCTCAAGATTTTTATTAGCAAATATTTATATTGATGTCCAAAGGTCCCCATCAGCATTGGGGTCTGTGAGAGGGCGGCCTAGGCCCAGAGGTTCCCTGTTGGAGGCCTCAGTGTCCTGCCACACCCCATCCCAGAGAGGAACGGAAGAGAAGTCCTCAAAGTGGCTTAGAGTGGTTGTGGGGTGTAAAAGTGCAGGACTCACCCCTGCGGCGCCTCCTGCTGGTCAGTGGGAATTAGCTCTTTTCCAGCCTGGAGCGCCCTCTGCAGGCTGCTGATCTGCACAGCTCTGGCCCCTGTGTCCCTCACAGACCCCAGCGCCCCTTTCTCTGGGGTTCTGCCCCCTGGCAGTACCCTCACACTCTGCCTCTGGGTCTCCCCTTCCTGGGGAACCCCCAACCCTCCATCCCCACCTTGCCTCAGTCTGGGCTACTGCCAGTCATCACCAAGCCCCCCGCTCCCTGGGGTATTCTGCAGTGCCATGATGACTGCTCTAGGAGACAATGCTATAACATGTTCCCCTCCCAAAACTCCTAGGAGGCACTATGCTTTAAGGCATACAATAATGCCTACTGACACCGTGGCAGTGTGCCACCGTTAACACAGCTCAGCCTCATAGGAGACATGACTGTAGGTTGTCTCTGTGTCAAGAATGTCTCTCTCTGTGATGGCACCAATATCACCATGGTGATGGGTGCTGTCTAAGAACATGAATAGAACATTTGGTGTGACAGGTTATTTTACTTTCTTAGTTTTGCTCTGCTGAAGTGTCAATCATTTACCAAAAATGCTGGAGTTCTTTGGGTGGATATTAGCGAAGAAGGAATCAATTAAGCAATTTTAGTAAATCTTGCCAACAAAGCACTCATCTGCTAGTACAAGCGGAGACATGAAAATCTCTCTTATTCTGAGGATTTTCCAGGTAGGAGTGAAGTCAGACATCCTGAAAAGAAGGCCTTTTAGCAGCTACCTCTCTGTAACGTAGCTTGAGAGTGGAGTAAAACTGCTTTTTCTCATAGGGTACTAATATTGTATCTTCAGATATTTTCTGCTGTTCATAACAGCTGCTATCCCTTGTGCTGCCCTAATGAAGCCTTCGTTTGCATACCTTTGTATCTGACTGTGTATTTCATATCAATTTCCAGGGTAAAGGATGCAACTTTAACAGATTTGGGGGCAAAAGGAGGTTTTAAAGATGTACTAACTTTTTTTTTTATAAAGCTGAACAGTGAGACGTTAAAAGAATTCTTGGAAAATTAAATGCTGTAGTGCTGTTTATCCATCTTTTTGGAGAAGACTAAGCTGGGAGTGCTGTGGTTTTTCTAGTTAGAATTCAACACATGAAACAGGAGCAGTGAGCTTCCGGGCTACAATGCTGTTGGCATTGGGTAATGTTTGTCATTTGGGGTAAATGGGTGAAAAGGAGGGTGGCAAAGATCACTAACACATTTGAGTGTGTTAATTTCTTAGAATCAGGCTTTGTCTATTGTTGCTTGTCCTTCGCCTACGTCACAACAGCAATTTGCATTAAAGGAAGAGGAATGGGATGATCAGAGAAATAGAGAACACACACACACACTAATTCTAAAGACTGGCAACTCAAATATCCTTAACTACATTCTCACTTAATAGAAAACAAATAAATTTTTCTCCTCTAGAAATTCAAACAAATTCATTTTTTTTGTCCTCCTAGTATTGTAATGAAACTCCCTGTCATCAGGGGGGAAAATGATCAGAATCTATGCTTTGCAGGTGGTTTAAGTGTAAGAGAGCTGCTAAAAATTCACTCTAAAATTAGAATAGATGTTATCTGTCCTGTTCCTAAAGGCCTTTTTTTTTTTTTTTTTTGTAGGTTACAGATCCTTTGGAGAAGGCTGTCACAATGCTGCCACTTGTGGGTAACAGTCTCCTGCAAAATATCCAACTGGGGCTGAGTGTTTATAAGTGAGCGTCCTCCTAATTCTCAATCTTGGATTTTTTTGGTGTAGTATTTCTTACTGCTGATTCTGCTTGTGTAATAAAACCAGTTTTTCTCCTATCAGTAGTTTTAATTTCTATCTATTTTTCACATGTTCACTGCCATTTCGATATTTTAAAAAGTTCCTTTTGTTTGTTTCCTGTTTTGTTATGAAGTGAGCAAAAATCCTCTGTTGGAAGAAGCATCCTCATAGCTGAGAGGATTATAAATAACCAAAAAGTCTCTTATTTTCCAGATCTGAAACAAAACTACTGGACTAATACTGGTGTATATGGGTATGTTAAATAAAGAAAAACAGTAGCTGTGGATGGTAAAAACAATAGCAGTATTAGAAGGCTGAATATTGTAGACTATTCAGATGAGAGCAGGTAGCTTTCATGCAAAATTTCTGCATAGCATAGCTGAGCTAGTGAGGTCAAATTTAATCTAGGAGGTTTACTCTTCTTTTGGTGTAGAAAGATCACTGATTTGCTATAATGGTTCCTTCTGAGAGCTCATCAGTGCAGTGCTGTACTAAGGACCTGGTTCAAAGACCACTGAGGTCAACAGGGCTCTGAATCAGGCCCTAACACTGTATGTCACCTCTTTCCCTTTGCAAAGCTTTCTGTTTCCCAGGGACAATTTGAATAGATACTAAAGTGCAGTTTTCCATCTAACCAGCTCTGTGACTAGACTTCTTCTGTGGCACCGTTTCTTTTGCTCGCTTGACTCTTACAATTGTTACTGTTTATAAACTCATTATTCCTTGTCCAGGCAAAGAACTGATAAACTTCATTCCAGAAAAATGTGGGCTTTTAATAGGATTTTAGGCATAATTACATTTTTAGAAATGTATTTACAGAAGGGGTGATTTTAAGGTCAATATAAATCTGACTTTTCATTTTAGCAAGCGTGGAAGTGTTTAATTGTCTGTATTCAGAATCTGAGCCTGCATCCTGTGGTTTTATTTGTTAGGAATCCAAACATGCAACACAAGGAGCTTCTAGATTATGAAAAACTAAGTAGGAGAAACAAGTTAAGAAAAAGGTGTATCATATAAGACAGGTCTGAACAGAAATGCTTGAAAATAGCTAATCCCAGAATGAGTATTAGACTGCTGAAGAGTTTTCAGTGAATGGTCTTGATTGTGAAGGGACTAGAAGCAGGAGTCTGTTTTGCTCACATACCAGGTGCAGTGCAAATAAAGCCTCAGTGTGGCCACAAACTGAGAGAAGCGAAAGCACAATATCCCAGAACAAACTCTTGAGTTCTGCCAGCTCTGCCCTATCTACAAACTGTAGTTCATAGTAAAAATGTGCCTAGTAATGCATATGTCCCTTAAAGCAGAAAAGACTTGGCATATCTGTTAATCAGGGGAGAAACAGAAAAATCCTCAAAGCCAACACTTCTCTAGGATATATTCAGGCAACAGAATCTGTTCGATTGCTTATTCAAAGTGCATGCCAAGGAGAGGATGCAAGTTAAACATGTAAGTGGTTGTGGATATTAGACTAGCGTGTAGTAGAGACAGAGCTGTGACCAGATTAGAGGAGATCTTTTTGCTACAAAATAAAAAGCTTGTTGGAGGTAGGTGGGAAAGAGCCAGACGTTCACTAATCCACTCGGTTGTTTTTTGTTGTTTATGTTCCGTCACTTAAAGTGTCATGTTTTTTTTCAGGTGTTATGACTCTGTCCTTCTCTTCACTCTTCCAGCCTTTTGCCAATATTTTAAAAGGAGTATTGACACTATCTGGCAGGAACTGTGCTACTCACTCTGACATTTGCCTCTATCCTCCCCTCTTCTAATTCTAACCGCTTGTCCTTCACTGTAGTCTCTAACTCAGAAGTGTGTCTCATACTCTGCACCTATCATTTCTGCTACCTAGGCCTACCCTTTACAGCTTCTTCTCCTTTCTGGTTCTTCTCTGGTCCTCATTCTTTACCTTATTTCCAATCACTTTTTCACCTCTGGTTCATTTAGCAGCAAGACCTTGAGTCCTCATTGAAGACCCTTTCTTCCATTCAACTTCCCTCCTAACAACAGGTGTATTCCCCTCTTCCCGTTCATCTTGACAGTGCTTGAGTATGTTGTGTGCTTTCTTATCAACTCCAGCTGGTTTCTTCCCTCTCCATTCCACTGACACCACCCATACCAAGGCTACGTGCTAATTTGAAGGGTCACTTCATTGTTCTTACTCTTCTTGATCTGTTTGATGCTTTTGATACTATCGACCAGTCCATTTCTTCCCTGGGCTTTCATGACTCTCAGCTTTCCTGATTTCTCTCCTAAAGTTCCTTCAGCATTGTCAGGGATCAGGGCCTGCAGCAGAGCTAGTGTCCAAACAGTCTCATCAGTACAGCTGGACTGCAGCAAGCTGCCTGGTTGGCCATGCCACCTGAGCAGCTGCAGAGGCCAGCAGGCTGGCTCTTAATCCAGCAGCAGCTTGCTGGCTGCTCAGCTGTCTCATGCCCACCACTGTGCCTGCTCCTGCATTACCTTGTTGCTGTGCCCCTGCCTTGAACCCCTCCTTGCCTGCTACCCTGCTCACTCCAGTTCCTGACTGTCAGCTTGACTCATGGCTTTGGTTTCTGACTCCAGCTTGACCTGAGCTCTGGCGTCCGGTTCCTGCTCTGTGGTTTGACCCTTGGCTCTGGCTTCTGATTATCTGATTATCGAATCTAGCTCTGACCCTAGACCTTTGTTCCTGACACCCCTCTCCCCCACCACTAGGCTAGACTGCCCTCACCCTCGTCAGCTGACAGGCATCCCCTTTGGTAGCAGCTCATCCTCGCTACACTCTCTTTTTAGTCCTTATCTGCTTCCATGGTTTCAGCTGCCATCTCTATCCTGAAGACTCCCAAATTTACCTCCTGACCTCCACCTTCACATCTCCAGAGAGATCCACAACCATTTCACACTCAGGAGGTTCAAAACTGAACTTCTTATCTTTCCTCATGATCCCTCTCTACCACCTTCCTTCTCTATCATCACTGATGACTCTTCTCTCCTCTCCTCTTCCAGACTCAACTTTGGTGTCATCTTTGACACCTTTTTCCTTCTCTCCTCATATCCAGCCTTTCACTAAATCCTGCCACTTCTTTCTTTGACTTAACAAAATCTGACCTTTCCCGATCATCTCTACTCATTTAAACCCTTTACCTATGCCTTAGTCATATCTCACCAATCTTCCCACATCAGTTATTCCTCCTATAGTCCATCCAAACTACCACTGCTAAAGCCATTTTCTACTTTCACTGCTCCAAACATATCATTCACCTCAAATCCTTCCACTAGCTTCCTATATCAAATGCTAGCTTCTTTTCCTCACCTGCCAATCCTGTATAATCTCACCTCTCCCTGCATTTCTGCTTTTATTACCTCCTAATCTTCTCACATTCTATGCTTTCCTCCAAATTCCAATTTACAAATCTTACCTACTTATATCCTCACCAGTGTTGTCTAGTCATCTTCCTATGACTGAACTATTACACTATATTTTGGTTTCTGCTTGAATTACAGTCTAAACTCTTTGAGGGAAGGCAAATTTTGTTTTGTAAATGAATCTTATTTGTTTGGTAAAGTGTTGCATGCATGATAAATAATGTTATCAATGAATACAAGTGTTTTTAACTAGAGATACGCTGTCTACCCACCTTTAGATTTGGGTCCTTTCAAAATATGGGTTGCTTACTTATCCTTTAGTTTTCTGCCTGTAGTGCCACTAGCTGCTACATACACATAAAATTGCCATTAATTTATACTACAAATTCTGACGGTTAAAATCACATTAAACAATGAGGAATTACATCAAATTGCAGCAAGTGGATGTTCTCATAGACCTCTGAGCAGAGGACTCGGGGAGGGGGGCAATTAGCAGGTATTTCTCCCACACTTGCCTATCTCGGGTTGGAGTTAGGGAGTTTTGATTTTAAAATTAGGTTTCAAAAGTTCAGGTGAGTGAATCAGAGATTAGCAAGTATTAGCACAGCTGTTGTACACATTATCTAATGATTTAAAATGCCCTCTGTTTTACAGTTAGCTAATGATTTAAGTAAAATATCTTTGTTTGACAGCCAATCTGAAATCAACTAGCTTACTGTAACATAGATCCCATCAATCAAATTGCCTATTCCTTTTCCACTATGGTTAACAAAATATTGAAAATAAAGCCCACGGATCTTGTCTACAGTAACAAAAATAAAGAGGGTGCACTATGACACTTCAACGTTCATTATTCTCTTTTTGGTTCGGACATGAGCTCTAGAATGAGACATTGCCCATAAGAATGTTTTATAGATCTTAGTGATTTCTGCTCTCACTAATTTTTAACATCAGGAAAATTCTAATTGCGGGAAAGGTGAGTATGATTGTGCAGGAACTGACTTTTGTACATGGCTACATTTCTTTCAGAAGGGTTCTTTGTTCTCCATCAGCCTGGTGGCTGCTGACTTCTCTGGGCTTTTCAACTGTATGAATTTTGGGTGATGACGTCAGTGGAGTTCCTCTGGATTAACACTTCTATAGCTCAGGAAAAAATGACCCTTTGGATTTAAATTGAGATGATGGTGATGAAGGAAAGTATGATGGACAAGCAGGAATCAGCTCTGTGAGAAGTATTCTTGATCTTGAATCTTGATGGGACGCTGGTGGGGGAGGATCCTCAAAGAAAGGACTTAGCATCCTTCCTGACATCTTTGTGTGGGGAAATCTTGACTGGGCAACGGGCATGGGCTCCAGTTTCCTCAGGAAGGGACTTGAGCTTATTGGGACAAATGGTCTCACTAATTAAATGGCATGTTTTATTAAGGATCTAAAAGTTGAGATCGTTTAAGGTCCTTGTCTGACTAATTTGAAGGAAAGGAGGGAAGCGTAGGATGGTGGAGCTAAAATCTTTGTTCTAAAATACAAACTGACTTAGTTTTACTGAAGCCCTCAATGGAGTTTTAATGAAGGATAATGCATTAGTTCACTAAAAACTGAAACTATTAAAAACATCCTCAAATTATAGGGGTCTGAAACAGGGAAAAATTGTAGCAGGTTCTATGACTCAACATAAGGATCTTCTGCTTAGTTTTTCTGATGTCAGGTGCTTGAGCCCAGCATAGAGATGAAATATTTTTGCTGAGTCATGACTTAATCTGGTGCTAAAGAGAGATTGGAGCCTTTCTGAGACAGAGGGAACTAGTTGCTGGGACAGAGGAGGTCCTGCAGAAAAATCCGAAGAGCAGCCAGTCAAGCTTGGGCTGATGTTTGTTTTGATTTTTAAGTTAATAATAAAAGCAAACCCCAGCAAGGGAATAAAGTTGGACAGTATCCAGTGTGTGTATCCTCTCTTCAGAGTAGGAACTCCAGGTACTTCAATTGCCATCCTTATTTGAAGAAATTTTGAGGTGAAAATTTGAATCCATTGTGAGAGTGATTAAAGCTTTTCTAACTGCCCTTTAACTTGTGCTGCACTCAGAATGCTCTGAGTGTTTGCAGGTAGTAGGAAAGTTCCTTGTTGTCCTGAAACCCTTTTTGTCATTGAGAGATCCGGATTGAATTGTTAATATATGGAAGAGAAAAATGAATTTAATTTGCAGGAAAGAAGAACACTTACGCTATCCTTACTAATATCATCTAAATTACACAAACTGTGAAACAAAGACCCATCTCTTTAAAGACGGACTGTTTCAGATTATAACTGGAGCATTTGCTGCAGCAGAAGTCTCCAATGCAATGCTTTGGCTCAGCAGTGCACTGCAGGATATGCAACTTCATTTAAGCATCTTTTTTTGGGAAGACTTGGTATTGCTGTTTTCCTCCCTGTGCAGATCTGAGTGGTATTAAACAGGAAAAAATACTCTTTTGCTTATGATGAAGAGAGACAACTTAATATGTTCCACACTTCAGGTGTCTGAAATGGCAGGACAGGTAGATGTAAAGACCAAATTCTAAAAAGCATTTTAATTCATAACTCTGTTTTGTCAGCTTTCTTTAATATAGAGCTGACTTAGCTTATGAATTATAACAAACAGAACTATTGATATGTTAATTGTATATGATTATGAATGGTTATTTATGGCATTGGATCTCACTGCTAAACCAATTATGCTCTATTTATAAGGTTTGCATTATACTGCAGTCATGGCTTTAATTAAACTTTAAGTTTCTCTTTTTGTTTGTTGTGCTCCTCCAGCCTTAGATTTGTTATGGACTGCACTAGCCACTTCACAGTTAAGGTTTAAACTAGCTTCTCATCATATAAGATTGATTTTCTTCACTCACACATTACCCAGTGTATACTGCCCATCCACTCTTAACATTGCCCCCATAAATTTAGAATACGATATGCAAAAGTAAGAATAATAAATTACTAGATTATAAAATTCCCTTTCCTGTTCAAGGGATCCATTTCTAATTTTATACTACATACCACTATGTTCATTGCTATATAATATACTTAAGATTGCATGTTTGCATTTTTTACATATGCCTGTCTACATTTACAACACAGTATAAACACCACATTTCATAACATCAGACAGAGCTTTCATTCTAGCTGTGATCATAAAAATAATCAACTCAATACATTAGGGAAAGGGTACAGAAGACTAATGACACAATTTGTATGCTGGAACTATATTCCTTTTGATACCATTCCTATACCTTTTAATAAACAATCTATAGCATCAACAGTATATATTCAATGGCCTCATTCAGAACAAATCAAAAGGTTGTGTGGGTGAAGTAAATCAGGAGCAACAGTGAGTGATGAGGGATTATATGGCAGTGATTCCTTAATTGTTAATTCCCAGACTTTTTAATGTGTGGATTATTTTCTTGTGGTAGAATTTTTGTAAAGATGGTGTAATATTTTGGGGGAGTTTTAGCTGAACTCCATTGAAACACCCTGTCAACATGAACACTGTTTTACCAAATATTTTGTTGGGAAATTGATTTTACATTCTTACTTCCCCCATTACCTGCTTCATACAATTTTTCTTTAGTGCTTCACCTTGAACTTATTTAAGAGTTTTATAGGTGGTGTGGTAGTATCTTTCTGACAGACAGACTGGTGTCAAGATAAACTCTTTGAGTACGGAACTATGTACAGCAGTGAGGTAACAAACTTCCTATTACTCTGTGTAGCTGCAGTCCTGGACTTCTTTGTTTCTACCCCCATCAAGAAAAATGTCACCAGAAACGAAGGACCGCCAGAAAGTTCCGGAAGTCTACACTGTAGCACATCTTCCCTTTTTTTAATCCCTCTTTTAAATTTGTTGAGTGAATCTAAACACTATTAAATTAAACTATTATAAGTACAATAACTGACTTAACTCTTCCGGTTGCTGAAACACTATAAACACCACCCTAACATGTCTCAATCAGGCTTTTAGAATGTTTCACGATCTTCCCTATCTGCTGTATTGCAAACCCTCTTTAGGCAAATCCTTGTCTGTAACAGACCGATTAGTTTCATCGTCCATAACAAGTACGTGTTTGAATTGTTTTAGACTTCTATGTCTGCTCTCACTTCACTTGTCTAAGATGTCAGGTATCCTGAGCAGATGCTTACGATTCTGTCATCAGATTTGGCCTTTGTAATCACAGATTAGGAGCGAGATGACTTTTGTTTGATCGCTGTAGCTTTGACTGGTCAGTGCCCATCTTGACAAATTCTCACCAAGTCTTTAACTGTGGAAGAGGTCTTTCTTCTTTATGGCAATATTTTGTCTCATTGTACTGTCCCAGACGTGTCCTCACTATCAGACCCCTTAGTTATCATTTTGTTTTTGTCCCATCTCTGGTAACTGAATATTCATACATCTGAGTAGTTCACCAAGTGACTTTCTACATTTGAGTAGCTCTATAGTTGAGTACTGCTAGATATGGATCTTCTCTTTCATTCATTGCTTTGGTTGAGTAAATTCTTCATGATACGTACTCCACAGTCAGATATTCCATTGGTCTGAGGATATCTGGGAAGTCCAGGAATTCCAGTCCTTGAACTCTGGTCCATTATTGTTCTTGCAATTCCATGATGTGCAAATACAGATTTATGTGCCCAGTAACAGATCCTGCAGTGGTATCTTCAAATGTGACTACTTCTGGGAAATTGGTACAGTAGTCCATTATAATCAGGTGATCAGTCTTCCCATATCAGTTCCAACTTTGTCCCACAGAATAGTGAGTTTTTCCTGTGATATCATTGGTTATTTCTGCTGTGAATCTCTGTGCTTATGTCATGCTCCCCACCTGCTCACCATTTCTTCAATGTCACTATTCATCTGTGGCTAGAACACAACTTCCCTGGCTCTCCTTTTTGATTTGGTCATTCCCAGGATTCCCTCCTGTGTTCGTTCCAATATTTTTCTCCTTGTTACTATGGAAACAACAATCTATGTTCCCTTCAAGAGCATTCCTGAGATCACTGAAAGTTCATTTTTTACTGGGGGAATATGCAGGTGGGAAGTCTCGATGTTTTCCTCCTTTTACTTATCGTTTGTATTACTGCTCACAGTGTTTCATCTTTTGCTGTCTCGGTCTATCCAGTTCATCCCACATTCTTGGAGATACAGCACATGACACTCTGATCATGTTCACACGTATATTTACTGCTTGTTCCAGTTCATCAGGCGCTGTATTGTCAGGTGGAGAATCTGCCATTACTAAGTGGCATCCAAGTTGGAACTCTGGGGTCACATCATACTTCTGTATTTTGCTGTCATCTTTCAGAAGTAGTTGCTGTATCCTTAGTGCTTTGCCAAGTCCCTTTTCATGTATTGCAATCAGTGGTTTGTGATTAGTTTCTGCTTTGAAGCTGCGACCTCAGAGAAAGTCGTGAAATCGTGTACATCCATATACCAGACTTAGTGTCTCTTTTTCCCACTTGTGCGTACATCTTCTCTGCCGCTGTCATAGCCCAAGATGCATATGAAACTGGCAATTGATCAGTTTTTTTTCTTTTTTGACGCATCTGTGGAGAGTTTGATATTTTTCAATGGGCTAAAATATTGCAGTACTGGAGCTCATGTCGGAATGTGCTTCAAATAATTGAACTCCTTCATGCTATGGCACCTGTGCCCAGTTGGTCACCTTGTGGAGGAGAGGTCTTAGGTGAGTTGTGCAAGCTGTATAGTTAGATATGAATTTGCTGACATAATGCAATGCGCCTAGCAGCCTTTGAATTCCCTTTTTATCTTCATGTCCCAGCATGAATGATGTTGCTTGAATCTTTGATTCATCAGGCAAAATTACCCTTGGAGGCCAGTCTCTCTCTTCCAAGCATGTTGTTTCCATTGTTTGAAATTGACATTTGGTCTCATTCAGTTTAAGGTTATTAGCTCTTTCAATTTCCAGTTTGCTCCTTAGTCATTCCTAAAGTTCAGTAGTTGCACTGCCCCAAATTATGTCATCAATGTACTTTCATACCAGCTGGACCCTCCTAGCATCTGGATCATTGTATGGTGAAATACTTCTGGAGCTGACCATATGCTGAACGGCAGTCTTAGGAAGCAGGATCTTCCAAATAGTGTGTTGCAAGAGCAGATCTTGAAGCTCTGAGTATCCAAGAGAATCTCCCAAAATCAAAGCAATGCATCTAATTTGCTGAAGAATTTGGCTGCTGCCATTTCACATGAGAGTCTACTTCTTGTAAGTAGAAGTGTTCTTGTCTTATGTTTCTGTTCAGCTCCTCAGGGTTCATAGTCTGTAGACACCTCAGCTATAGTCCCCTTCCTTTTTATTTTGCATTTACAAAGGAACCCAATCCATTGGTTCTTCTGTTCTCCAAATTTTACCAGTTGCTGTCACATTTTGAAGCACTTCTCCTAGCCTCTTAAGGTTTTGTGGAACTTTTTGTATAGTATGTAATACAGGTTTTACATCTTCTCTTAACCATATCTTGTATGTTACTGCAGTGGTTCTCACACTTTTTTTTTTTTTGCGGATCACTTGAAAATTGCTGAGGGTCTCAGCAGACCACTTAATGGCCTTTCCAAATGTTGTTTGTACCGTTAGCTATCTATTGTAAAGCGCTTTGGATAAAAGCGCTATATAAAAATCTTTTTTTTTGCTACAAATAAAATCACACCTCATATTTTAATATCAGTAGTCTTACCTTTCTAATGTGATGGATGTGCCCTCTCTCCCCTGCCACAGCAGCCACAGAGCTGAGGCTGGGAAGGAGGGCCATCTCTTCCCCGACAGCCGCAGCCCTGGAGTCGGGGAAAATTGCCTCTTTCTCTGGCCACCACAGCCCTGCACGTCCCAAATTCCCACCACCCCTTCTCACCCCATTGCCCCCTCCCACCTATCTCCTATTTCCCCCCCAAGGCCACCACCTCACCTTATACATGCATCTTCTCCAGGGTCCAGGCACCTAATTAGCGGAGCCTTGTCTGCATGGCTCCACCAATTAGGTGGGTGGCCCTTTATTCTCTCATGTGCAGCCTCCCTGGCACACACCTTAGAGGGAACTATCCGCAGGCCACCTGAATGGAGCTCGCGGACTACTGGTGGGCCATGGACCACAGTTTGAGAACCTCCGTGTTACTGGAAGGCATCCATTTCCTATGAATACATTTTCATGTGATGCTGTTAATACTTCAATATCTGGCTCTATGTTGTCTGTCTGTCTCTATGGTATATAGACACCAAGCACATCACCCATGTGTAGGCTCAAGTCTGGTTCTTTGCCTCTGCGGACCACTGCAAACTCGTGTGTTATTTCTTCTTTGTGTTAGGGTCAGTGTACACCCTCCCAACCCTGGAATTATCCCTCCATTGTTGTCTTTCACAGACGCTTTTGACTCTTCCACTTTTATGCTCTTCTTACATCTCTCTCTATTCAGTTTCTATTATATTTGTTCTCCAGTGTCTGTCTTGTATGTCATGTAAGTGCCATTTTTGTACATTTTGATTAGTTATCTTCTGAGTTTTCAGCCTCCTCCACTATTGTAATTAAAAAACAGCTCTTCCTCTTCTCTTGAGAAATCCCTTTCTGCACTTAATATATGTACTTTCCTGCTTTCTCTGCACATTTTAGTGTTGTAGTTAGGTTTATTACAGTTTCTACATATTTGCCTGAATGCTGGGCATTTCCTATACTCATGCAGCTTGTCATATTATTGACACTGTTTCTACTTATGTTTCTGTCCTTGGCCAACTTAACTTCTGTGAACTTTTCCCTTGTTCTAGTTACAGTACTCAGTCATGTGCCTTGTGCCTTTCTCCAGGCTTTTTATTTGTGTTTCTGTTTGTTCTGCTGCTTGGCGTATACATATTGCCCTTTCTAGTTCCTTAGTAACAGTTCATGGACTTTCATTATTTTTGAGTGTAACAATCTGGTGTTTAATATTCAGTATTCACAGGATTGACTAGTTTGGTCTGTGACACGATCCTCTGTTGCCCCTTCTGTTCTGATCCTGAACATATATCCCTCAAAGTAATATTTTTCTAGGGGCTCAATGATACTCAAACGTTTTTCACCACCATCTTCCCGGAATGCATTGTATGGATTTTTGGGCCTGTTATAGTTAGCGCCAAGCAATCTTTTGCTTATTCTCCAGTTTGTGGCCCTGTGGCTATCCTATATGGCTCATATTGCTGTTTGAACCTTTTCCAGGTATTTTCAAAATTTTCCCTGATTCCTGGGCTGATGGAGTAACCTGCAGTTGCACAGGCTCTGTAGCAGCCATGGCAATGTCACCTCTCACTGAGCCTTTTAGCACACTGCCTTTTACATCTGAAACCATGTAATATCTTGCTGACAAGCAGACCAGCGTAAGGATAAATTCTTTACTGTGAACAGGAACTATGTACAGAAATGAGGTAACAAACTTCTTACTATTCTTTATAGCTGCAGTCTGTGACTATCAGGTCCTGGACTTCTTTGTTTCTGCCCCAACAGGAAGTATCACAGGAAACCAAGGACTGCCTCTAGTATGTACAGGAAGTGCGACATCTCTACACTTTCTGGAAGACTTACTGTATAGCACAGGTGGCTGGTGGAGAAAGCATTTAAATAATATATGTAATATTCTCCTTTGTTACTTGAAACTTCCCAGATGACTTGTCTTGTCTCCTAGTTATTGCATCAGTGCTAGAATGTATTGTGGCTTTACATGGATAAAGTGTGCAAGGGTTGAAATGAAAAGAAATCCTCCCGCTTTGCGGTCACTACTGCAGCACATGGGCCAAAATAGTGTGTACAAAGGTCTGCATCACTTGCATGGAACTTTAAGGCAACTGGATCTGAGAAATCATGGATATAGTAGCTCCTCCTCTGGTCCATGTCCAATTTCACCTTCCATACTGGTTCAGTCACAAGGGATAACAACACTCTAGGCATGGCCAATCCACTGAATGTCATACCCTCCTCTAAATGAGGGGCCTAAGTGGTGTAGAAGACCTATTCAGGTACTCTCTTCCAGGGCAAATTGTATCCATAGTACTTAGGAACAGGAAAATCCTGAAGTACTTACTTAGCCTGAGCAAACCCTGAGTACAAACTAACTCCCACAGACAAGATTCACCTCAATGAGCTCTACCTTGTGAGGACCTAAGCACTTCAATTTCAGTGCAAGTCAGTAGGCAGTGATGGGGCTCAGCACCTCCCAGGAGTATCCAGAACCTGGCAAGATCGAGTAATAAATGTGTAATTTAAAAGATTTTTAAAATCAGTTTTAAACTATTTTCCATGTTCCATTCCTGGAGATGAGGGCAGAACTGTTGGGTAAGTACATCATAAGGGGATCTATTTAATTATTCGCTGTATTTTACATATTAGAACATTAAGTGGGAAAAGTGATGGGCTTTTATTTAGTCTGTTTTATGAGGTAGGTACTAAAATGTCACGTGTTACAGGAGCCTAGTTTGAGATGATGATAATAAATTTAAAAAAAAAAAGATTTGGGTCTTTGCAAACTAATTCTTATCTTTAATATGAGGAACTAACTCTTTTTCAAAAGTGTCTGTCTTATGACATGGAACCTACAGTTAGCACTCCCCAAATGTTCCCTTTTCACAATTATCTAAAGCAGAGACAAATCTTGAAAAGACAATTTTATACTTTCTTGTGTTGCTTCATGGGCTTTAAGTGCCCACAAAAAAAGACTTCCTTATGCTTTAATTTCTCTTTATTTTTCTGACTGTAAAGACCCATGGGGTAAATGCCAGTCCCACAATCCTGCACTTATATGGTTACTGTCAGCCTGCTCAAATGAGGCTTCCTGTTCATTAGCCTTCCTTTCATCTGACAACAATGTCCTGGCTTTGCTGCAATTCTTAGTCAACGCCCATTTCTTCAATAGCCTGTGAATAGTATTAAATAGTGTTTATGCTAGCTATTGTTGCCTTTTGTATGGTTTGTCTAATTCACAGAGAAAAGTCTGCTTTTGTGGTTTAAGACTGGCTACGTCATGGCACACCATGTGCCTTCTGATGGGATCCATTCCTGCTGAGTGATAACATTACAGGCCTGAACTACTTTGCAATACAATCCAGCATTCTTAACAGTCAATACATTCACAGGCAAACTAGTTTACTCTTTATATTAAGAGGTTTAGGGAGGTAAAGCTCTCATAAATACCTCATCATGAAACAAGTAAGATGAATTCAGCAAATTATTCAAAAACTCCCACGTTCCAAACAGATCAACTACCCCAACCATGAAAAATCACTGAAAATATATTAGAAGCAAATATCCCAGGTGTACTGATTCCAGTTGCAAATGCTGTCCTTTTGACAAATAAGGGCACATTTATTGTTTCTAGGTATTGTTCAAGATGACACTTAATACCGTAGTGAGAGCTGCTTCTTTTCTTTGCCTAAAGTACTCACAAAAGAGAAAGGATATTGTGCTGATGATTACATTATCCTTTAGTTCAGGAGCCTTTGCAGGGCAGGTATGTTGCTGTGTCTTGAAAGGGCTTTTGATGTAAGAAGATCATTAGAGGCTCAGTGTGTAATTGATCCTTAGCCGTCCCTGGCTTTTGGTGAAAATGGGTTATTCTAGTCTAACCAGAGGTTTGCTGTAGTAGATATCTAAAATCTTTTTTTTCCCACTTTACTGCACAGTTAATGTTTATATTTTTACCTTAGAGTGGAGTTTCTTATGCAAAGAATCAAATACAATAGGAGAACAAAACTTATACTGAGAGGTGGTGCGATGGGTTTGTACTGAAATGTGTCACAATGAATGTGGTGCGTTTTTGTTAAGCAATTTATCCCCAAATTACTGTGGTTTAGGGGAAAATCACCTGAACAATATCAAGACTAGCTGCTGAAAAAGTTCTAATAAGAAAGGGCCAAATCCTGAAGCCCTTACATAATGTTTACGTGGTTGCTACAGCGGCAGTAATATTCTCCACTGCCAGAGCAAGTGGGAGGTTGGGGTAGGGAGCAGGTGCACCCATATTTCAGTCCTCTGTATCATAAAGGGGTATTGCAAAATTACTTCTCTTGCCAACACAAAAGAGGAACCCTAAAAGGAACTGTGCCTCTCTAAAGCAGAATGTCTTCTCCTGTCCCCCTGGGTATTGTGCCTAGACACAATACTTACTATGGGCAGCATGCAAACAACATACAAAAAGTCCTTACTGATTATTTATTTCAAAACATTTGAAAGTCTGCTTACATCATTGCAGACAATCTTTTCAATTTCAGAGCTGAAAATAAAAGAATGCTCGACTGCTATAGCAACATAAAAACATTTTCTGAAATACGGATCCCACTCCTGAATGAGGGTCGGTTCTGCATTAGAATGAGGTGGGGCAAGTAATACTGCATTCGTTTAAAAACCATGGATAAACTTGAAGAGCTGGGGAAGCTGGCAGGTAAGGATTTTTCATAATATATTCACAAGGAAACAAGCAGACCAAAAGCTCATCTAAAACAATCGTCTAGGCAATGTTACTTTGTCAATGTCAATTAAACAGAGCCCATGCCCTGCACAAAGTTGTTGCCTTATTTTGCTCAAAAGCATGAGAAAGCTGGGGTTTGATTAGGGCTTTTGCCTGGAGACATGGAAATGAACTAGAGTTGTCAGAAAAGCTCATTGATTTTGCAGAACCTGTACGTTATAGTTTGGAGAAATGGCACGCCCTTTGAAAAGTTAATTTTTCAATGTACTACCCATGTTTATGTTTCTGTGCTAACAGTAATGCTTTCACAAACATTTCCAAGTGACCAGCCCTTAGCAATAGTTGGAGGTGAGCAATTCTGACTAGACTTTACAGCTACCAACGTCTTTTGCCATAAATACATTTTACCTTTTTTTTAATGTTCCTAAATTGATTTCCAATAGCTAAAATTTAAACAATAAAGGCAACCTGAGTGTTTGAGGCTGCAGATAAGAGATACAATGTATGCACCCTCCTCATTGATTAACTCTTCTGTTTTTATAGATTCATCCTCTTGGAGGAATCATTAAATACCAGAGGAAAATGATTTGTTGCCATTGATTACATGACATATTGCTCTGACATACACAGTTTTTAGATACATTATTAATTATATCATTAATGTAATTTGCAGACGGAAAGATAAATCATTCAGGATCTGACTTGATATTATTAGATACATTGCATATATAAACACATCTTTAGGTAGGAAAGCATTTGCTATCAAGAATAATAGCTGAAAAGGCCACTAGCTCAGCTTATAAATCATTATGAGCAACAGAAAACGTCTTCTGCTGTTTATTTTATTATCTCTGAAAGGCTGTGTTTCTTGAGATCTCTGTTGTTTTCCTGCAGTAATAATACATATAATCACCACTCATTTTTAGTAGAAGAAAGTCTTGCAATTGTTTCATTTAAATTCTATTCTCATTCTCTCGAGAATTAAGGTTAATAAACTACAAGGCATAGTAAAGCCAAGCTTAATTTGGATCTCCCTAAAGGCATCACTAAACTTTGTTTTCTGTACCGATGGAGGGTACTTTGTGCTTGCTTAATTCTCTAACTTTTTCCAGCAGTGATTGCCAAGAAATTAATTATAACAAGCATTGTGGTGACTGTGTGCTACTGCAGTCCGCTGTGGCTGCTGTCTGACTGACTACAAACGTCCAGCTTCAAAGTGGAGACCTGCACATTCATAGCAGCAAATCATTTTAAGAAAGTTCTTCCTATATTGTGTTTCATTTCAACAGGTCTAGTGCTTTCCTTTGTTTCTCCCGGGTTTAGTAGCAACTAGACAACAGTTACCCTGGGAGCACACTGCAGATTATGCATGCCTGCCTGACATTTGACAGATGCCCTTAGAAGGCTCAGCTTCCTTTTCATGGGGTTGGAGAGAGTGGCAGGCTAGACACATTTGTGGAATGAGTGACATATGTTTAAATGTCAAGGTGGTCCTCCTGAATCAATAAGCCCAGCCCTTATATACTGAAACTGTCTAGGTATGAAATGCCCTTTTCACTTATAGCCGTGAATTCACACCTATTAATATTGTTAAATTCAAAAATAACAGTCCATAATTTGGAGGAAGTTTTGAATGCTGAGGATTACATTTTGCTGATGGTATAGGATAAGGTTCCTTAGGAAGTCTCTGCACCTAGGAATAGTGAATGTTTTTTTAATAGGCACCCTTCAATATGTGAAATTATATTAGACCTATTTTCTCCTTTTACCCGTTAGGCTCTGTCCACATAAGGTGTTGACAAAGTTGTTGCCAGCCTGGTTTTAACTGTAGTATGGATAACTGGGAACTGTCAAAAGGGGAGGAATATTTTTGTACCTACCTAAAGAAAAATTGTTGGAGCCCCAATATCAGTCTGGATTTCTGCATCTTTTATTCTGGTAATCTTCCCATTTTAGAAAATATTCAACATGTGGAAACAGGGGCTTGTTTTAACACTTGACACTCCTGGGCATAGACATTAAAGTCAACATTTTCAAAGTGTCAGTGCCTCAGTTTGATGTATCAAACCTGAGACAGAGAGATACCTCACATCAGACATCCCCCACACTGAGGCACTTAAAATTAGCGGCCCTTTTGAAAATGTTGGCTTAACCACAGACTTTAATAGATATTCAGACAATATTTAAGTCAATTGTTGTTTTGCGGTATTGTAGATGTATGGGTCCTAGGATATGAGAGAGACCAACTGGGGGAGGTAATATCTTTTATTGGACCAACTTCCATCGGTGGAAAAGGCAAGCTTTTGAATGTCCTAGAGCTCTTCAGGTCTCTTATGCCTAACAATCTGTCCTACATTATATTTATCTGTGGCACTCTGGTTACCTTTTCCAGACCTGAGGAAGAGCTCTGTGTAAGCTTAAAAGCTGGTCTCTTCCACCAACAGAAGTTGGTCCAATAAAAGATATTACCTCATAGAATCATAGAAGGTTGGAAGGGACCTCAGGAGGTCATCTAGTCCAACCCCCTGCTCAAAGCAGGACCAATCCCCAACTAAATCATCCCAGCCAGGGCTTTGTCAAGCCTGACCTTAAAAACTTCGAGTGAAGGAAATTCCACCACCTCCCTAGGTAACACATTTCAGTGCTTCACCAACCTCCTAGTGAAAAAGTTTTTCCTAATATCCAACCTAAATCTCCCCCACTGCAACTTGAGACCATTACTCCTTGTTCTGTCATCTGCTACCACTGAGAACAGTCTAGATCCATCCTCTTTGGAACCCCAGGTAGTTGAAAGCACCTATCAAATCCCCCCTCATTCTTCTCTTCTGAAGACTAAACATCCCCAGTTCCCTCAGCCTCTCCTCGTAAGTCATGTGTTCCAGTCCCCTAATCATTTTTGTTACCCTCCGCTGGACTCTTTCCAATTTTTCCACATCCTTCTTGTAGTGTGGGGCCCAAAACTGGACACAGTACTCCAGATGAGGCCTCACCAATGTCGAATAGAGGGAAACGATCACGTCCCTCGATCTGCTGGCAATGCCCCTACTTATACATCCCAAAATGCCATTGGCCTTCTTGGCAACAAGGGCACACTGTTGACTCATATCCAACTTCTCATCCACTGTAACCCCTAGGTCCTTTTCTGCAGAACTGCTGCCGAGCCATTCGGTCCCTAGTCTGTAGCGGTGCATTGGATTCTTCCGTCCTAAGTGCAGGACTCTGCACTTGTCCTTGTTGAACCTCATCAGATTTCTTTTGGCCCAATTCTCCAATTTGTCTAGGTCCCTCTGTATCCTATCCCTATCCTCCAGCGTATCTACCACTCCTCCCAGTTTAGTGTCATGTGCAAACTTGCTGAGAGTGCAATCCACACCATCCTCCAGATCATTTATGAAGATATTGAACAAAACCGGCCCCAGGACCGACCCCTGGGGCACTCCACTTGATACCGGCTGCCAACTAGACATGGAGCCATTGATCACTACCTGTTGAGCCCGACAATCTAGCCAGCTTTCTATCCACCTTATAGTCCATTCATCCAGCCCATACTTCTTTAACTTGCTGGCAAGAATACTGTGGGATACCGTGTCAAAAGCTTTGCTAAAGTCAAGGAACAACACATCCACTGCTTTCCCTTCATCCACAGAGCCAGTTATCTCGTCATAGAAGGCAATTAGATTAGTCAGGCATGACTTGCCCATCCACCTTGTCTCTCTATTAAAGTAAATGGCTGAATTTGCATTGACTTTAATGGGGAAGAATCAAGCCCTCAATGCAGATTCTTCCTGCTTACCCCCCGCCCCCCAAAGATGATATGCAGGAATGTAATGCTCCTAAGGGCCTAACAGCACAATCCAATGTAAGCAATAATACAAGCAGATATTGTTCAAGCTTCATCATTCAACAATCCCAAAGTATTTCAGTCCTGATCTTAGGAGAAATAGCAAAGGAGTCACACAAGACATTGCTAATTATGCCAGGGCATTTGCAGGTAGATAAATATCTATTTGGGATAAAAATAAAACCACCATCATTTTTACTTGTCACCTAAATTGAATTTGAACTCAGCTTTCTAGAGAAACAATTAGAGTGCGTAAACTGACTGCAGCAATTAATACCATCCTTGATCCTATTCGCTGGCCAGAGTGTGTGTTCATGTGTTTGCAGACTGTTTCTACATCCAGGAGAGTCAAAATGTAAACATAAGGGGTCAGATTTTGTTATCTTCATCAGTATAAATCCACAATAACGTCATTGTCAGAACTGCAGGTACTCTGGATTTACATCAGTGAGAATAAAAGATAGCAAAAATTGGCTCAAGAATGAAACGATGACATCAATCTCTTTTATTAGTCCTAGAATCTTATTTTACAGAGGTAAATACAAAAATGAATTGACTGTGTCATGTTAACTTAAATACATAAGGATTTCATTACATGAGAATGTTTAATGTAACCAATATATTGGTATGGTGTGGGTTTTCTAAGACGGGCTATGTAATTCAGAGGTAGCCATTGTCTGAAGTCATATGATAGTGGTAGCTTATGGGATGGCAGTAGATACTCCATAGTTAAAGATGAAATCAGCTCCTTGCTATGACCCTAGTTTTCAACCCCCAATTCTTATATCCCTGAAATAAACTGATCTTCCTGAAATTTTGCATGCTGCATCTCATCCAGGAAAAATATTTTTCTGGGAAGTTTGGTTAAAAAATCAAAGACTTAAAGTTACAGGGTGAAGTCCTGGCTAAATTGAAACCACTGGCAAAACTCCCACTGACTTCAGCGGAGCCAGGATTTCACCCATCCATGGTGTTTTGAAAATTTAGTTGTATCTTATTTAAAAAATACTCTGGTATTTTGGCTCATCCTGTCTCTGAAGTGATTTGTCCTAGATGCTCATATTTGTTTTGTTTTGCTTATCCTGCAAGGCAGAAGTTCTTTTAGTATTTCTGAGAGTGTGTGTGTGTGTGTGTGTGGGGGGATAGGCTGAAAAGTTACAAAAAGCTTTGTTTAAGACTATATAGATATATAGCATACATGTTTATACATATAAATTGACATTCTTCTGGGCAGAGTCAGAGGTAAGTTGGGTAGGCGCTCAGGGGACTGGGGCAAAGCAGGAGTCTAGGAATGGATCTAGAGGGGAACAACAAAAACGGGCAGGGGACCAGAAGGAACTTGGTTTGCGGGTAGGGCATTATGAGTGTGTATGGAGCATGGCATGGAGTTGTGCTTCCTGCTCTCAGACTGGTGTGGATGCTCTGGGGGAGGAGGGTAAGGGGGCATAACACTGACAGGGCATGGAAGGGTGTGGGTGAAGGAAAGTAGGGGGTCCCAGGAATACAGAGGAGTGGGGTATGTAGATATGAAATGGGGCAGAAGAGAGAAGTAAGGAACTGGGGGAGCCAACTGGGGTTTGTGTGCAGGGGTCTGGGGAGGCAAAAAGGGGACAGGGGAAAACAGTGCTGAAGGGATTCCATGTGGATATTCTCTTTCTCTTCCTTCATGCCCTCCCCCACTCACTACTCCCTTATGCCATAGGAGTATAATTCATGTCACCAAACACACCTCCAGTGGACTTGCTGACATCTGGATGACAGAAGCCCCAGTCTTCAAGGCCTCAGATGCTGTTGGAGCAGGACTCTCCTCCTGCAGACTTTATTTGCCATCCCACTCTGGTGCTCATTAAAAAGAAAATCAGGGAAATTCATAAGCATAAACTTAATTAAAAAATGAAGTTGAAAGTGTGTTTGAAGGGAGCCCAGCTAACACTCAAAACCAACATGACACTTTCCTTACAAACCTTTAAAAAAAAACCAAACACTTCAGCTTGAATTAGAAATTCTGGAAATCAATAGTTAAGGGATCCAGCCAATTCCCAGTTACCACATGGACCTCCCTCCATCACTGACCAAGCAGATATAATGTGGCCTCCTAATAAAATTTACAAAAATATACACAAATGTAAAATTATCAGATCACTAGATTATAAAATCCCTTTTCTTATTCAAGGGCTCAGTCTCCAATGATCTCCATGTAACTTACTGTTTTTGACCTTTGCATGTATTTCTTTCAGTTTTATCACATGGCTACCATGTCCTCATCATATATAAAATTACATATTAAAAACTGTTAAAACAATATTAGAATTGCAAAGTCAAGCACTCAGAAGTTAGTAAATGCTAGAGTTAAAGATGCCTGTGTGATCTTAATTCAGTTCCATTATTTATTTGCTTTATGATGTAGCCTTGCCCAACAACAAATCTGGGGCTGGCCAGGAATAGAACCCAGCTTATTGGTGTGCGACCTTAAACACAAACAACCTCTTTTGTCTTGCACTTATCTGTCATTTTTGCTGTCTATCCTATGAACTGAATGAGGCAGGGGTCTTGTAGAATCATAGGATGTAGGACCGGAAGGGACCTCAAGGGGTCATCTAGTCCAGTCCCCTGCATTCAAGGCAGGACTACATAATAACTAGACCATTCCTGACAAGTGTTTGTCTAACCTGTTCTTAAAAACCTCCAGTGATGGAGATTACACTACCTACCAGTACTTAACCACCCTGACAGTTAGGTTTTTTCCTAATGTCCAATCTAAGCCTTCCTTGCTGCAGTGTAAGCCCATTGCTTCTTGTCCTATCCTCAGAGGTTAACTAAAGCAAATTTCCTCCCTCCTCCTTGTGACAACCTTTTATGTACTTGAAAGCTGTTATCATGTCTCCCCTCGGTCTTCTCTTCTCCAGGTTAAACAAACCCATTTTTTTCACTCTTTCTTTATAGGTCGTATTTTCTAGCACTTTAATAATTTTTGTAGCTTTCCTCTGGACTTTCTCCAATTTGTCTACATCTTTCCTGAAATGTGGCACCTAGAACTAGACACAGTACTCCAGCTGAAGCCTTATCAATGTGGAGTAGAGTGGAAGAATTACATCTCGTGTCTTGCTTACAATAGTGTTACACTGTTGAATCATATTCAGCTTGTGATCCACTATAACCCCCAGATCCTTTTCCACAGTACTCCTTCCTAGGCACTCATTTCCCATTTTGTGTGTGTGCAACTGATAGTTCTTTTCTAAGTGAAGTGGAGTACTTTGCATCTGTTCTTATTTCATTTCATCCTATTTACTTCAGACCATTTCTCCAGTTTGTCCAGACATTTTGAATTTTAATCCTATCCTCCAAAGCACTTGTAAACACTCCAAGCTTCGTATCATCTGCAAACTTTATAAGTGTACTCTCTATGCCATTATCTAAATCATTGATGAAGATATTGAATAGAAACGCACAGTCAACCTGTGGAACTCCTTGCCAGAGGGTGTTGTGAAGGCCAAGACTATAACAGGGTTCAAAAAAGAACTAGATAAGTTCATGGAGGATAGGTCCATCAATGGCTATTAGCCAGAATGGACAGGGATGGTGTCCCTCACCTCTGTTTGCCAGAAACTGGGAATGCGTGAGAGAGGATGGATCACTTGATGATTACCTGTTCTGTTCATTCCCTCTGGGGCACCTGGCATTGGCCACTGTCGGAAGACAGGATGTTGGGCTAGATGGACCTTTGGTCTAACCTAGTATGGCCATTCTTATGTTCTTATATTCTTATGACCCAGGACTGATCCCTGAAGGACCCCACTCGATACGCCCTTCTAGCTTGACTGTGAACCACTGATAACTGCTCTCCAGGAACAGTTTTCCAACCGGTTATGCATCCACCTTATAGTAGCTCTATCTAGGTTGTATTTCCCTAGTTTGTTTATGAGAAGGTCATGCGAGACGTATCAAAAGCCTTACTAAAGTCAAGATATACCACATGTACCACTTCCCACCATCCAGAAGGCTTGTTACCTTGTCAAACAAAGCTATTGGATTAGTTTGACACCATTTGTTCTTAACAAATCCATGCTGACTGTTACTTATCACCGTATTATCTTCTAGGTGTTTGCAAATTGATTGCTTGATTATTTGCTCCATTATCTTTCTGGATACTGAAGTTAAGCTGAAAGAAAAGGAGTACTTGTGGCACCTTAGAGACTAACCAGTTTATTTGAGCATGAGCTTTCGTGAGCTACAGCTCACTTCATCGGATGCATAGCATATCGTGGAAACTGCAGAAGACATTATATACACACAGAGACCATGAAACAAAACTTCCTCCCACCCCACTCTCCTGCTGGTAACAGCTTATCTAAAGTGATCATCAAGTAGAGCCATTTCCAGCACAAATCCAGGTTTTCTCACCCTTCCCCCCCCCCCACACACACATACAAACTCACTCTCCTGCTGGTAATAGCCCATCCCTCTTTGAAACCTCTCTTTATAATGCGCATGATAATCAAGGTGGGTCATTTCCAGCACTAATCCAGGTTTTCTCACCCCCCCCCCCACACACCCCCCTCCAAAAACCACACACACAAACTCACTGTGTGTGGTTTTTGGAGGGGGGGGGTGTGGGGGGGGTGAGAAAACCTGGATTAGTGCTGGAAATGACCCACCTTGATTATCATGCGCATTATAAAGAGAGGTTTCAAAGAGGGATGGGCTATTACCAGCAGGAGAGTGAGTTTGTATGTGTGTGTGGGGGGGGGGGGGAAGGGTGAGAAAACCTGGATTTGTGCTGGAAATGGCTCTACTTGATGATCACTTTAGATAAGCTGTTACCAGCAGGAGAGTGGGGTGGGAGGAAGTTTTGTTTCATGGTCTCTGTGTGTATATAATGTCTTCTGCAGTTTCCACGATATGCTATGCATCCGATGAAGTGAGCTGTAGCTCACGAAAGCTCATGCTCAAATAAACTGGTTAGTCTCTAAGGTGCCACAAGTACTCCTTTTCTTTTTACGAATACAGACTAACACGGCTGTTACTCTGAAACCTGAAGTTAAGCTGAGTGGCCTGTAATTTCCCGGGTTGTCCTCATTTCCCTTTTTATAGATTGGCACGATTTGTCCTCTTTCAGTCCTCTAGAATATCTCCTGTCTTCCAAGAGTTTTCAAAGATAATTGTTAGTGGCTCATATCGCCTCAGTCAGTTCCTTGAGTATTCTAGCATGTATTTCAGCAGGCCCAGTGACTTGAAGACATCTAACTTGTCTAGAGTCAGTAACGTGTTCCTTCCCTATTTTAGCCTCAGATCCTACCTCAATTTTATTGGCGTTCGATATGTTAGCTGTCCAATTACTACTAAACTTTTTGGTAAAAACTGAAACAAAAAAAGATATTTAGCATTTCTGTCATTTTTCACATTTTCTGTTATTGTTTCCCCACCACACTGAGTAACAGATCTACCCAGTCCTTGGTCTTCCTCTTGCTTCTAATGTATTTGTACAACGTTTTCTTGTTACAATAGTATATATTCATGTAATCAGAGTGTATCATAATGCATATGCACAAGGGGGTTCAAGGTGTGTAGATGCATTTGGAAATCACACTAGATAGCTATCAGCATCTTTAGGCACCTAAATACCCTTTTAAAATCTGCCCCCTGGCCCCCTGTATCCCATTACCAGTTTGCTGAGCCACCTAGCTCCTCTGCAACATTTAGCCCATTCAGCTTCCTTTTAAAAGCATTACAGAATGGTTAGCAGTCCACTGAATCCAAAGCTACAGCTCTTTGATGAACTGTTGACATTGCTAATGTTTATGGATAAGAAAATGTTACTTTCATGCAAATTAAACTTAATTACTGCTATAGGATAATAATTTTTTCATTAATAGAGCCCTAAATCTTTAAAAGCCTTAAATACTGTATATCTCATTATGTTACACAGTACAAAAATGATGAAAACCTTTCATTAATGATTAGTTGGAAAAGCAATGTAACAGATTATTATACATGCTATCAAGTACTATTAGTATACTGAAATACACAGTTTAATTTAGAACTTTAATATTAGAGTTTTAGTTCTTCGACCATGGAAATTGAATAGAAAATAACTATGAAGATAAATGCTCATTTAATTTTTTTCCCAACCCACATTTTCCACTGTGTACTCTCTTTCCCCCCCCAAATCAAAACAATAAGAAATACATTTTACAGAAAATCTTTAGTATTGAAATAAAAATGAAAATGAAAAAATGAAGAAAAAGTGTGTAATATGGAGGATTGTGTGGTGTTTAAACTGTGTGGCTGCCCTGGAAGCTGATGGACTCACTTCAACAGTGACATACCATAAACATCAGGTGAAAGTGGTCAGTTCATTAATTTGCATCACTGTCTACATCCCCACTGACTCTGGCCCAGCAACATCCATAGGAGTTACACTCCCTGCCTTGGGTTTTCCCCCTTCTCTCCCTTGCCTGGTGTCTTGGTCTATATTAAATACAGAGCTCATCAAAACTTAGAATTTCCATTCCTTGAGAAATGCCAACATTTTGAAATGTCCCTTTGTCTCAAATCAGAATGAAAAGTCCAAATTTTGAAATTTGGTAAAATGAAATTTCTAAAAAAAATTGTTTGGGAAATATTGAAATGATCTTATGGAAACATTTAGTTTTGCATTGTTTTGATTTTGATCATTTAGACTATTATATTTTATGTAATTATATATAATAATGAATAGTCAAAAGAAAGTACTTTCACCTTAATGAAACTTTCTGATCATTTTCCACCAAAAATTTTGACAAAATCGTTATATTATTGCAAAATGTTTCAAATTAGTTGACCCTCCATTTTCTCATAGAAAATGGTGAGTCAATTAAATTGAAACATTTTAGAAAATGGTTCAGTCAGAAAATTTTCAACAAGCTCCATGCATAAGGTTGTGTTGCACAGCCAATTTCACATGCCGTAGTGAGTTGCACGGAAAAAAAATCACGTAAATGACAAAACGGCTTTTCTCCTAAGTGTGTGCAATTGTAGGCCCAACCACGGTATGATGTAAAGTGTATTGCTTTAATTGTCTGAGTCTATTTTTTGAGGAACAGTAATATATGGTACAAAATTATAAGGGGTCTACACCAGTGTATGCGTGTGGAGGAAGGAAGAAATATGCACTCAAACCAGGACTTGATATTACCACAGCTTGGGGAAGCTAATCTTAGGCTCCAGTTAAGCACAATGGCAGAAAAGAGTGAGGACATCCTTGATAGATCAGCAAGGCTCTGGGGGTGGTTTTACTTGCACTGTACATCCTTAGAATACACAGAAGATGTCAGTTTCCTTGCCATTTTATAAAGCTTTCTCCACAGGGATATATTTAATACACTAAAATAAAATAAAATCCCTAGAAAGGAACCAGTTCCTGTCATCTGTGTTGATTTTTCACTTAGTAGACTTCTTTATGGATTAAAACAACTTTCTTCTTCTTCTTGTAAAGCACTGTTCATTGAACCTTGGCCAATAGATGGTATCTCCTTTCCAGAGTCTATGTTATGGGAGGCCTATGGAAGCATATCTGCTCAAGGCATTCATGCAAATTATTACTTACTGCCCTATATACTCATAAATTAATAGCTTCTCTGTGGATGAAAAACAGAAATTAGACAACCATTAAGGTTGAACAATGTATAAAGAATATTAAATATTAATATATGAAATGAAAAAATATTGCAAGAGATATGAATAGATATGCCAAGAGCATAACAAGCCAAACCCAAGAATGTAAATAATAAAAACATGTTTTGAGCTAGATATTCTGGATGGTTTATTATTCAAATTAAAGTTTGTTTTCCCCATTCAATAAAAACAAAACAAAAAGTATTTACTGTCATTGTCCTATTTGCATGAAAGTTCATTTTCATCCTGTGAACAAAAACATATTGAAGCTGGAGAAAATCAGAATGTCAAGGCCACTTTTTTGTTTGTGTTTTTAAAGAGTATTTCTGTGCAGTACCAGCTGCAGTAACTGTATATTTGAGAAAGAAAATACTTTTTACTAGTTTAAGTAATTGTCAGAATAAGTGTTCTTTGACTGAATAATTGTGTAGCGAGCTTGTGCATTTTAATTACTTGTTTCAGCACATGCTATAAAATTGAAATGGAAATTGGATGAAGAGTTTACTTAAAAATAGGATAAAGTTGCTAATGCTACATCTATACTGGCTCACTGCATTTGGCACTCGCCTTTGCCAGTGATGAGTCTGGTTAGATCCCCTTCATAACTACAGGGCGTATAATTTCATATGGAACAGCAGCTGTAAAGGACAAAGTTAAAAAGAGCTGGACCCAAGTCCACTTTACAAAACCATTGCACTCTGGTCCACTTCACCATAATTTATATTAGCTCTGAATTGAGCACTATGGTTGAGAATTATTGTGAGGAATAGGTACTGTATAGTTTGACCTTGAATGTGGACTTTTTCAGACCAAAATAATGCTTGATGTAGTCAGATTCCCATTATATACATCAAGGTAACATGTACGACGTATAAATACATTTAGGGACACGTTGTCCAAATCTGGCCTCCATTTCTTTAGGCTCAACTTTATGCACTATCATTGAATGATGATTTAGTTATGCTTGCAAGGCATTATGAACTGGATTGAAAACCCATTGAAATCATTTAATCTTTTGTGCATAGGAGGGTGAGCACAGTAAACAGAAATCTGCTACATTTGAAGGAAGCCAAAATTGTTTCTCAGGACCATGCAAAAGTACTATGGCCATCTCTGGTGTTTGGGGCGCTTCAGAGCCCGGATTTTTGTTTCTCTCTCTATATTATATAATAATAATAATACCCAGCTCTTATATAGCACTTTTCATCAGTGGAACTCCAGGCACTTTACAAAGGAGATAAGCATCAGTATCTCCCCTTTTACAGAAGTATGTATGTTCACACACATACACACGCACACAGAAGAAGGCCCCACAGAGAGCAAAATATAGCCACAAGGTTGATTCATTAGTGATCACTGGATATCACAAGCAAAACCAAAACTACTCCTGAACAAGAAATGGTCCTGGCTGCATGTGCAATTTGAAAACATGCTTATTGTCTAAGATATATGCTCAGTATTCTCAAAATCAGAAATATAACTGGTGTGGGGAAAAAACAACAAAGACCAAACTTAACCATGTAGCCATGACCACTGGATTTTTCCAGTGAATAATAACAAGCACCAAAACAAAATATTTATCCTCATGTACCAATATTAAAACAAAATCTAAGCTGTAAAAGTGGTCAGGTTTGTATCCAAAGCTGAGAATAGCCAAAGTGAAGTTGTATGAATGAACTATCAGATATAGGGTACATTAAGCTCAGATCCTTCATTTTAAGGAACGTAGCATCTGGTACCTAACTCATGTTTTAGTAAATAATCTGCCTTTAATATGACAAATGAAAACACAGATATGAATTAATGGAAGAAGAAAAGCCCCAATTGTCCATTTGTGTTGCATTGCAAACTGCTAAGTAAAAGCAGCCCAGCATGGTTTAATCATCCTGTTTTCCCTTTCCTTTTCCACTCATTACATTCATTATTGGTCACAAAAGACTGCTCACAAAACAGCTAGTGATTTTAATTTAATGCATCCTTTCTAAAACCTGCAGGGAAATTAAAGGAGGGAGCAACCTGGAGAGGGCTGAGAAATGGGAGGGGGGAAATGGGGCTTGGCACATCTGAGGCTTTAAATGCTAATAGTCAAACATTTCCCAAATAGATCGGAGCTGACCCTAAACACATTGGGAGGGCTTTACTCATTAGTTTGCAAATTGAATCAAATTGACACAAGGAGTTTCCTAGCGCTGCCTTTAAATCTCACTGATCAAGGCTGGTGAGTGACCTCTCAATCTGACAGGCCTACAGTTGCCAAACCATTGAACTATAAGAAAAACCAATAAAACAAAAACATCCAGTGAGATCATGAGTGGCTGGTTTATATCCTTATTTTGTAACATTTTACTGTCTCCACCTACATGTGCACTTGCTGGAATTAGTGGTTTATGACAGATAATTAACTAAGACTGTAGTAACCAAAAATCCAATCAGAATATGCTGTCGGATCTGGGAAACAAGATAAAGTATGGTTAGGGTCAAGAAGATCACAGCAAAAGGGAAGCCCACATGGGATGTTGGTCTAGCAAAAAGGCACACTTACACTGTTACAAGTTAACATAAACCCATCCTGCGGGCCTAGCGCTTGATTCAAAGCTCCTTGAAATTAGTGTCAAGGCTCCCACTGGCCTTGGATCAGGTCTCTAGTGGGGGCATAGAGAAATATGCTGCCATGAGGAAAACCGAGATTCAGTGTGGAGACAGGAGGATGGCTTGGGGTCTCTTGCTTCTTGGGGCAGCAAGGAGTGATGTGCATGATGAATGCTGAAGCAGAGGGGATGGGAATGGCTCTCAGTGCTTTGCTCGACTGGCATCCCGATAGCAGTCATTTCCCTTAGCTCCATGGCGTTGAAAAGGTGCGGCTCTGGCAGGATCCTATGACTGATTGGATGCCAAGAGGCCATGCAGGGCAAAGAAAATGGTGCTCTCGAAATGAACACAGAGGGGGAAACTCCCTGGCTTTGTTAAGAACCGTCTGTGGGAAATGAGCAGCATTCAAATCTATTGTGTGCGTGGGAGGGGGAGGAGGGCTTCCTACAATGACACATGTAGAGTGTATCACAACCAAAGTGATGTTGTATTAATTAAATTTTAAAAAATTATAGAGTGAATTGGAAAAAAAAAATCAAATAGTAAATGTTTGAAAAGAACGTTTGAGCTTGTTTTCTTTTTAAATTAAAAATATAATAATGGCCAGCTCGTTTGAAATGTTGAGAGTACAATCACCTGAGAAACATAACAACACTGCAGGATCGAGGGAGGCCAGCTGAGTCAATCCATACAGTGTTTGTGCACTGGAGTGTACTTTTCCTTTTAGGGCCTGATCCAAAGCCCACTGAAATAAATGGAAAGACTCCCATTGAAGGCAGTGGGTTGGCTGTGACCCTTACTGTTTGTCTTGCTCTTTTTTGTAACAAAGATGTGCTGCTGCTATTTCATCTAGGGGATCTCACAGAAGATTTCATCCTTAGCCTCTTATAACCCCCCTGGGCCAGAAATGCGTATGTAGCAGAGGGGCTGGGACAGACTGATCCGTCTAGTCAAATGTATCACATTTTGAGCAACAATAATGTTTTCTCATAACCATAATCAAGGAAAAAAGCAAATACCATAGGAAGCCAATTTACACGTGCAATATGTTCAATCCCTGGTCTAAAATACAATCTGTTGCTGTCATGAAAATGCTCTTCAGAACTTCAACCGCAAACACGTTTCTTAGCATCCAGCTTTTCTATACTGCTCAGAATGTTATACATGGTACACACAAAAAGAAAAGGAGTACTTGTGGCACCTTAGAGACTAACCAGTTTATTTGAGCATGAGCTTTCGTGAGCTACAGCTCACTTCATCGGATGCACACACAACCTCTCTCTCTTAGTCTCCTCTTTTCTAAGAAATTCAAAGCTAATTTTCCTAACCTCTCCATGTTGCTGTAACATATGAGACCAGGTCTTATCCTTGCTGCTCTCGACTATCCCTTTTCTAATTCTCCAGTGTCGTCATGTAAAATAGCACCTGGGATTATGCATAGTGTTTCAGGTGTGGTCTGTCGGGTTTCCAACTGCTCTCAGATAAAAACTTCATTTCCAAATTCAAAGCTATTCAGTTGGTAGACGTGGACCAGGTGCTGCACTGTAGTGGACTCTCCTGGAGTCTCATCCTGGCCTACTGCGTGGCCTTACGGGTAAACTCAAGGGACAGTTTTCCAGTATGTGCGAACATGACCAATCACCACTTCACTTGCATGCTGTCCCCCTTCCACAGACATTGTTTGTCTGTCTTTTTAGATCGTTAGGGCTTGACAATAGGAACTATGTATCCTGTATGTCTGTAACAGCATTGAGTGCATTATAGGGGCTGCTGTGATACACAATAATAATAATAATAATAAATAATATATCATCTGCTGAGGGCACGAGCTAGAAGAAGTGCTTTATTACTGTGGCTCAGAGAGACGCATTCTTAATACATCAAAACCCACCTCGCAGTACGAACCAAGTGGGAGCTGCACTAACAATATTTTGTATCAGCTTTTAAAATTTCAGACCTCTCCAGGGCCCAGTCCTGGTGTCCTTACTGAAGTAAAACTCCCATTGACTTTAGCTCTGTTTGGGCCTGGATCAGTGCCACACAACCAAACCCATATCCAGGTGTCAATCTGAGTTTACACCTTGAACATCCGTTTGTAACAGAATGAACCCAAACACTGAAGCTGACCACCCCAATCAGTAGGAACGATTTTATTTGGCTCCTGCATTGGAATCCTGAGGTTTGGGAGAATTCAGTTGCAGGATTTGATTTTTTGCCTATTAGAGAACTGAGAGCTTCACATTTACATCCAGAGGATGGATCGGGGGTTTTGGTTCATGCCCATCTTTAATTTAATTGAGTTATGCTTGAGTAAACATTGCAGGATTGGGCTACATGTGGGTGCAGTTTTCTTTGTACTTGTTTAACAGCACTGTGTCTCAGAGACCAGAGCAGAGTGAAAATTGCTGACACAAAACAGAGGAGGAGGGGGTTCAACGTTTTGTGATTTTTGGCAGGTATTTAAAATTAAACATAATTTTTAAAGAGTAACTACCTGTTTAACATCCGTTATCGCCTTTCTAATCCTGGAAATCCCTTAATTGAGTCCAATTGTTTAAATTGTTATCAATTTCTTTTGGGAGGGACATTCATTTCAATCACAACTCTATGGCAAATATATGATAATACAGTATATATGTGGCATATTATCAAGAATAAAAACTCTAATATCAAAATAAAAGATTTCAGATATGATTGCAGGGGCTAGGAGATTAGAAATTAGATGTAAATGGGACCAAGGGGCAAATTCAAATTCAAATCTTTTTTAAAACAGAAGCAGTTGTTATTGTTTTTTTTTTATTTAAAAAAAAATGAATTTGCAGTGAGCTCTCCTCCAGAAAAACTATCACTTCATCAGGCTTATTTATTTATTTAAACTGCCTTTGAAGCTTTTTTGATTAAAACAATTCTTGATTTCAGTTGCATATATTACACGGGCAAAATAAACACCTGTGTTAAGAACAAAGTTTCTTCTTTATTGTATTAAAGATAGGCATTTCCCCAAAGCTGCATTTAGGTTTTGTATTAAAATGAACCCCGAGCTCAACCCTTTTTACAAGGAATTAAGTGCTTGGTAGTGACACATTCTACTAATCTGGAGACAATACTGAGTAACTGTTTTATCCCTTGGGCCCCTTTAATGCTTACTTCCTTAGGCCTTGGATCAGCAAGGTGCTTAAGCATGTGTCTAGTCCCACTGAACTCAGAGGGACTTCTCATGTGCTTAAAATTAGACACATGCTTACAAGCACCTAGCTGAATCAGGGGCCAGTAGCGTGTTCCAAAACTCATGGAAGTCAGCGGGAGTCTTTCTGTCGACTTCAGTGGCCTTTGAATCAGGCCGTAAAGCCCCAGTGCAGGATCTACTGCTTGAGAAATACTGGTGAACACAAATGGGCACACAATGTATCAGTCATTTATATAAGTTTAAACATACATTTAAATATAATTTAGAATTCTATTTTACAACGGCAAACCCAGTCTTTGCTGCAGTGTGCGGTGTTCTGAATGGAAAAAGACTGGAGTGTCATTGACTCTAAGGGTTTCTTTTTTAATATTTTGATTGACAGAAGACTTTAAAAAACTATAATAAGAAAAAGAGTTTATGGTTTTCATTCCTCCTCTGTGCATCTTCCTCTATCTAAAAATAAACTCAGCAGAGGTGACTTGAGCACCTAAAAACTTCACAGGCAAAGTTTAAGCAGCAGTTGGATTCAAAAGAGTTCTGTGTTGTCATCTAGAAGAGTAAAAATGTTATCATCTATTTAAGCACTGCTGACTGATGTGTATGCAAAAGCAAATCAACACAGTCTCACCTACTCTTCAAGCATCAAGGAAACCAGATGAGACCAGTGTCTCAGAGATATGGTGTCAATAGATTTTTTTTAGAAGGGGAATAGAAGGAGAGAATCACATTAAAATGTAATGTTTGTCAATGGCAGTGATAAAAAAAAAGAAAACTTCCCCGGCCATTGCGGGCTACGGCATGCAGCAATCTGAATATATTGGTAATGTGGGGGACTGATTAGTCCTGTAAGGCTGCCTACAGGTTAGCAGGCCTCATTTCAAATCTCTGACAGCAATATGTGTCGTTTCATGCTTCATCCTCATTCCCCATGTTCAACACAAACCGGGGTCACTCTATATATGGAAATCACTGTCTTCAGGGCAAAAAAATTAAAAAAGGTGAGATTGCCGCTTTAACCTCACTGGCCTCAGAAAATATGTTTTAGTCTGATACATTATACTAGTAGGAATTATTTATCAAGAGATACAAGCTTGATATTTCAGAAATAATGAGATGTTCTGGTTTTGCAGCTGAAATTTTATGGTCCAGAGAGCATCAGCTATGAATCCAGAGGAATGAAGTAAACTTGCAATGAATGATATACACTCTGCAGCCAAAGTAGAATGGCTGTGCAAAGGGTAATATGAAAATTATAACACAGTACAAAGCTCTCTGTGGCTAAAGTGCCTTTGTTGCCAAAAAAAAAAAAGAGCAAGGTAGTTTGAAGAAGGTCCAGTCTTGAGATGCTTGGAACATCTACTTATGGAGGTTTTGCTTGCGGAAGGTATTTCACGATGAGAAACCATAGTCGCTAATTCTTACATGCCATAGTTTATGAAAAATATTCCCAAATTCATAGTAAATTAACCTGACAGCAGAAATATAACATTCACATCTTAGTTGGGGAGAGATACTAGTCACTCTTCAGTGAAGGTTGAAGCTTCACTTCCACATGGTAGAATTTTTTCTAGAAAGTTTGAGGTGAATTGGATAAGATGTTTAAAGATATATTAGGGTTGAAATAACTCAGGTTTGAACATATTTATCAATTTTTTTTGTTTTGGGTTGTCATAACTAGTTTGATCAAGGAACTCCAGTCTTCATTTGTTGGTCTTTTGCTTGTTTTGGGGTGGAGGTTGGCAGCATTATTTAGATAATAGAAGTGGCTGTGGTTTCTGGATTCATTATGCATTCCATGGTGTTTATGCATTGTGGATGGCCCTGTTGGGGAGTTTATAAACACATGCTCTTTTGAGCAGCAGCAAAGTGTGTCTCGCCATGCATCCACTAAGCCTACTCTCTTGAACCCGGTCCTACTTATCAGGATTCCTACGCCAAAGGGCACACACAACAGTATCCCTGCTTTTCTTCATTACACAGATCAGGACAATATCTGACTGTGATGCTGGCAGACCAGGTGCCAGCTCATGCCACAGTCACCATGCCTCAATTGAATACTGACAAATACAGAGCTAGAATCAGTCTGACTCACCCTGTGTTTTAGTATTATTTACATTGATAATAAAAATGTGTTCAGGGTTTAGACTTTATGGAATGCTTGTGAGTTGCTGCATGCATTAATCTCACTTGTAATATCTTTATCTCACATTGTAAAATAATATTTGAGCAGTTGTAGTGTGAGACACTGTGACTGTGTAAATCACCAGACAGGAGAGAGACATTAACTAGTGTGAAGTGCTGATCTCCAACAGAAGGTGTTACCATCCTGCCCAACAGGAAAGGTCCATCTACACCAGATGGACTATTGTGGGATGATAAAGAGGACAAAAAGATGTTTGTTGTTTTGCCCTCCCCCGCCTCCTCTGTGAAGATAAGTCATGCAAATGGATTCCTCCTGTCAGCTGAGCTTGCAGCTCAGAGCACAAGGGAGGGGAATAAACCTCCCTAATGAGAAAGAATTGTATCTTTATGCTGCTAGGACTATGGGAGGCAAGGATTACTAGGCATAAGCAAGAGATCCCCAGTGCTTAGCCTCGGTTAGCCCTTCAGGTCATATAGCGCTTGCTTTTTATAGAAACTTCTATTACTTTTTGAAACTTGAGATTGTATCTTATTTGTGCATATGTTTACCTGCTTTAACCTTGTAAATAACACTCTAGTTTCCTTTTCCTGCTTAATAAATCTTGATATAATATATTATAGGATTGGCTACAAGCGTTGTCTTTGGGGTAAGAGCTAAGATGCAATTGACCTGGGGTGAGACTGGTCCTTTGGGAATGGGAGTAACCTAAATATTGGTATGATTCTTGGTATAAGAGACCATCTATCACAAAGGTACGCTCACCTGGGTGGCAAGATAGATCGGAGTACCTAAGGGGACTTTCTGTGACTTCATGTTAAGGCTGTTATAATGCCTGAGGAGTTTATATCTGGTAATTGGTTGGTGAAATCTAAGGATAGAACTCACAACCAGTTTGGAGTTTATGCCCTGTTCCTAACAGTCTGTCCTGAGGTTAGAACTCATGCTATTGAATCACTGCAGACAGCTTTACACCTATATCAATATTATGGAACAGATCCATTGACTTCAATGGAGCTACATTAATTTACAGTAGCTGAGGATCTAGGTAACAGTTAATTTCAGAACTTAAAAAATGCCTAGAATGCATAATCATTTTTGAAACATGTCTAAGTGATGTGTTCAAATCAGCCTCCTTGCACACCTTCTGGTAGGCAGGAATTTTCCCATTGACAGCCATCAGGACGAAACAAGGGATGCTGTAGTAGGGAAGAACTTCACCACAAAAGTGTTTCTTTGGAGGCAAGGGATAGAGGAAGGAGACAAGAAGCCTGAAACACAAGTCTGCTGTCAGCCGTGGTGCAAATAGAATTAGTTTCTTACCGGTACATTGCCCTCATGGGAGGGACACAAGGGGGGGAGGCACCAGTTAAAAGGGGGGCACGTGACCTCCCCACGTGACTCCGCCCCACCCCCAGCCCAGGGCCCCCACGCTCTCCCTGTCCCCTCCCCATGATCCATCCTACATTACCTGTAGGGGGAGGCCTCTGTCCTCCTCCTGCTGCACCAGAGACTTCTGAACTGCAGGGCTCTCTAGAACCACAGCGGTGAAAGGAGCAGAATGTGGGGCCACGGGGAGGTCCCACACTAGCAGCTCCTCTGGTGCAGCTGTACCACCCCCAGCCCCGCCCCCAGCCCTGTCCTCTGGCAGGGCTGCTGTACAGACCCCAGAGAAGAGATGCAGCTGCTTGGAAGGGAAGCGGGCAGGGCTGAGGGAGGTACAGCCATGCCAGAGGAGCTGGCAGCCCCACGTTCTGCTCCTCCTGTGTCTTTCTGGTATGGAGTACCGGCTATAAATATCTTACTGGTATGGCGTACTGGACCGTACAGCCATACTTGCATCACTGGCTGTCAGGTGACACAAGTTAAAGGGGCAAATTCATGCCCCATACAGCAGGACTCGGTGCTGGCTGCCAGTCACTGAGCAATTCATGGCACTGCAGAGGAGGTTTGGGAGGGAAGAGCAGGGCCGTGATCATTGGGCTTATGAACTACATGGCTCCATTTGCCACAACCCCGATCTGCAGCCCCTCCCAGAACCTAAAGCGGTGCCTCAAAGATTTCAATTGATTTTGAGCCACCACCATTTTCTGACTTAAAATTCAAGGGTTTCATATCCGTTTAAAAGAAACAAAGCACAGCTCACCGAAACGGGAAGAAAAAAGGAATAAAAATAAAATCAGTATTTTTAAATTGACTTTGAAATTGTTTAAGAAGTAGTTTGAGCTCCAATGTGTCTCTTAAACAAGGGCAGAATAAACCCAAAGTAATATTTATGTATCTTCTGTCTGTCAATCTAATCTATTCACATCTAGGTACTTATAGTAGAGGGGAGAAACTGTCTCATTAGATCTCATCAAAACACATTTTATTTTACAAAAAGGCTTTTTGTCCAAAATTAATTTTTTGTGTACATTTGGTGGGAATTTTCTGCTTTTTTTTAAATGAAAAAAAAAATGAAAATTTTTCAGTACAGGTTTTAATTTTTTTGTTTGGTTACTGGTCAAAGTGTTCAGGTGTTTCTTTCCAAAACAAAAGATATGTACAGATACCTCGACATCTCTAGGGAATGTTTCTGAAAACTGAAAAACTGGGTGAGCTGGGCCAGTTGGTTTCATTTTTTTGATGAAAAAAGAATATATATTCACAGACAATTCAATATAAACCAGCGATTCCCTCCCCCCGCCCCAAAATATTTTTACCTGACAAATAATTAGCAGTTCAGCCTCTGAATTCCACAGATCACTGTATTCCGACAGCAGCTCTGGGGCTCCAACGTAGCTCCATGGCAGCACTACTCTAGACCCAGGGTATCTCCATTTTGTTACCTCTGTGAATGTATTTCCAGTAAGCAGAAATGGAAATCTTAGCTGACTGCTGGAATTTTAATTAAATCTCAGATAAGTGAAGGACTTGCTTTTGGATACAATTGAAAAAAAAGAACATTCACAAACGTAATATTCAATGGCTACAACTAGTATAAATTAATTAGCTGTATAAATGAATTAACTGAATAGCAGGCCAATAGTATTCAACATGGAGTAATTTGTCTTAGAGGACAAGCCAGTGTACACTGCTGATTCTGTACAATATACAGACTTTTTCATCAGCTGTTCGAGCTGCAGTAAAAAGGTTGTGTTACGGCTCTGACTTTCGCACTAATGAGTCATATGAGACTTGTTCATTCTGCTCAGAGAAGGGCTTACCTAAATATCAGGTACTGTCAGCTATTTAGTTAGGCCTGAAAGACCAAATGAAAAGTAGCCTATTGCAAGTCAGTGACTACACAGAAAATACGTTCAGGAACAAGCCCAATTTCTGACTTGTTATTAATAAAGTAAAAAGAACGAGGAGTACTTGTGGCACCTTAGAGACTAACAAATTTGTTAGTCTCTAAGGTGCCACAAGTACTCCTCATTCTTTTTACTGATACAGACTAACACGGCTACCACTCTGAAACCTATTAATAAAGTGTATCCCCAATGCAGAGATGGTTTTATTTCCTGATTCAACAGTCACTAGGTGCACTGGATACCCAATTCTGTCCTCCACTATCTCCCTGCTACTCCATTTCTGTCATCTGGTTTGCTGGAATGTAAATGAAGGGCAGGATTTGACATGGGTATTTAAAATAGATCTCTCTTTCTATGCTAACAATGGCCTTGACCCTGCATCATTAACTTAAATGGGAGAAGAATCAGGCCCACTGTGGTTATCTTGCCTGAGTAGTCTATTCATTGTTCAACGTGAAAGGCACTTCTGTGAGCAGAGCCCCGGTACGTATTTCCAACAGGAGATGAGTATAGCACTTCTCCTTTTATAAAAATAGGCTTTTTCCAATGGTAAAATCCCAGTCCTATTGAAATCAGTGGCAGCCCTCCTATTGACATCACTCTTTCACTCAGACAAGCAAAAGAAGTGTTGCAAAACCTAATGTAAAATTGAAATGTAAAATAAAGAAATGGCAAAAATGCAAGAAGAGAAGAGTTAATGTGAGGATGTGTTTGGATGCAGTTTCTGCATTGCTCCCTGGCTCAGATCTGTGCTTTAGCATTATATGATTTTTTTGGCATTTTCTTCTCATTTTGAGCAGAGTCTATGCAACTTTTCTACAGGAAAAAAATGCATTTGTGATTACGGGCAACGTCTTTCTGATTTTTTCAAAATTTGTCCTTCACTCCAGGGCTTTTGAGACTCCCTTGAGCAGCAGTTCTGAGAGGAAAAAGAAAAGGGAGAAAAATCCTCACGCAACAAAAACAGTATTTTCAGAATTCCACTCTGCTGCTTTCAGACTATTTCCATCAACCCTCTTATTCATTTTGATTTATTTCCATCCATAAGCAGAGCAGACTAACGCTTTTCTATGCTTTTATTGTTCTTCAAGAATAGGCCTTCTATTGGAGAAAAATAATGTCTCTATGACCACCACTTTGCTCAATGCAGATCTTCATTAATCTGCAGCCACAGTACAGGCTTTTAGTAGCAAGCACTTTTGATGGGAATTGAATTTGATACTGCATTATGGTTGTAGGGCTTCTCACAATAGACTGTGTTCTTTTCTGTGTCTGTGCACAATCAGAGAGACCCAATTAAATAATTTGGTGCAATAATGGAGAACAAAAGAGTATGAGGGCTTAAAGTGAGGGCTTCAGCATTTGTATTCTCCCTTTTCTGTATCATGTTAATTAATTTGCCTCAAAACCAAAAGAAAGAACATAATGTGAAACAGCATAGCTCATCTACAACATGGAGACACTTTAAATGCAGATACCATACCAAATCAACCTTGAACAAAAGGACAGTCTTTGCATTTCCATAAGGGGAAAAAAAGTTGCCAGTAATGTTAACGTTGAATGATCCTGGTACTGGTCATTGGGGATAGCTACTGTTGTTTGGAAGAAGGGTGGGTAGCATGGGAGAATATTTCACGCCTGTGTGATAGCATCTCAAGATAAATAATGTAGTTTTGAAGCCAAATTGGTGACTATAAAACAACTAGACTCAACAGCCCAAGAGATCACAGACTGCTCCCCCCCCCCCCCCCCGCAGGCTGGATTGAGTGTAAAATAGCTCAAAGCATACACCCCTAGAGAGCTCCATCATCACTCCTCTGTTTGATTTGGAAACACCAACAGTATCTCACCGGGCAATAGGGTAATCCGTGCTCCACTATCCCTCAAGTTTGTGACTGTTTATCATGTGGAAATTATCGGTTTCCCCAAAAATGGCTGCTGTGGATTCTAGGGGCAGTCTGTGTACAGTCCTTACTCAGGGAAGTCTCTCACGGAAGCCAGGTGTTTCTGGAAGCTGAAGTCAGCCAGCTTATTTGCAGCCTGAACTATAGAAACTCTATTGCACGCTGCATGAGTTTTCTCCGGTAGTCTCCGTGTAAAGTGAGTGTTCTAAATGTAACCACCAAGTCCTGTAGTCATTTTTTTTTTTCTGTAATAAACAATTTTAACCTTTAAGTGCTTGCATTCCGGAAAGATGCAAACCCAGTGGTTAGTCTGTTGCCTCTGGTATTAGCAAGTGGAAAATGAGCATTCATGGTGAAGGGGAATGGATACCTTCATTATAATTATTACCTGTTAAGTAGTATTTTAGGGTTATTATGGAGATCAATTTATCTAAAGGTTATAAATCTTATTTCATAACATATTAATAGAAGCATCCATGAAAATATGGTCACAAATATTAACTTCCACATGTCTTAGAAAGTTATGCAATTACACTTTTTAAAAAAAAAAATAGCAGTAGATACATTTTATCTTCAAAGGCAGTTTCCCCTGCAAAGAAAAGCAACAGTGCAGTCTTGTCTTTGAACTCTTCAGCAGCGTCATCACTGCAGTTTTCAGGCTACATGCATATCACATCACACTATATGTACTAGAAATCATTCCCAAATCACCACTCACCAAGGTATATTACATACCTTTATTGCTAAGTCTCCATACTTCCCGAGTAGATATGTCCATTTCTATCAGCATTCCTCTTAAAGGCATGTCCTCCTGAATCTTATTTGTGTTGACAAGTTTCTAGAATAAAACTAGGGTGGGAGGAACTATGAGTATCACATATGGCTGAGATATTTGTGTTTTTTAATTATTGAGATTATCTAGGACGAAGTTCCAACCTGGAATCTGTTCCCCTGCCTCCCTTTACTCATTCCCTTTATTACTGCAATAGTCTGTTTTTCTTGATGCCAATGCATTCTTTGCTACATTGGTATACATTGGTAAACATCCCCACCAGCAACCTGCATTAACCACAGCATGGAAGATTGCAGCCACACTTATCAGCCCATTTGGTAGTGTTTGCAAGCTATCATGGTAGGTGGGGTCCATTTTGGTAGGTCTTCAGCCTATAATTGAAATAAATGAGGCATAGAATTGTTACATTTCTGCTTTTCTCATGGGGATATGAAAACAGAATGGCCTCCTTGGGACTTATATGTCTATAACCAGTTCTGATAAAAAAGAGAGAGTGAGAGAATATGTATATCTTCATGTTCTCAGTTAATTCAGTCTAAAAGTATCACACTTATTCAGCAGCAGTTAAAATAGGCTGTGATGAGAGCATGACAATTTCCAGCTAAACTAGAGGATAATTAGAAATGCCCCATAGCAGGCAAGTCAGTGCTTCAATTTATTTGCTGTTTATTACCAAGTCTCTGCCCCTTGGGTGTAATGACTGTAAAGCAGCACCTGCAGCTTCCCAGTGTTTGATTTAGTGCTGTAAATGGTGCTCAGAGAGTAGATTAAGCTGGAATGTGATCAAACCTTATTTGCAATCCGATTATACAAACTGCTCCTTGCACTGACCAGATTGAAGTAATTTCCCTATAGAAACGTTACACTCACTTTGGTGTAAAAATGATTAACATTTGCTGACTGTAGGTCAGCCTTTCACTTCCAGTGTAATTCTTTATCAGGCAATGTGCCCATCTTTTTCTTATGTTTGCCACATTTGTGTACTGTGCAGTATTTAACCAGTGGATATAATCAGCCCATTTTTTCCCCAGGTCTTGTTGATGAATGATTATAATAAATAAGTACTCCAGCATAAGCAGATTAAACCATTCCCCCCCTGTTTGATTGTTCAGCAGTATTGACATGCTTAATGATCTAACAGAGAACAGCTACAGAACGAGGGAATTTCCATATTTTACTGAAAAGGGCTACTGAGGTATTTATAAACAAGCAGTCAGTATACATGTGCTGCTTTACCTTCAGCATTTGTCATGATTTATGGGCACCAGCATCAATCACAGAGCTAACTAGCGTTTCTTTCAAAAAGTGCCTAAATACCCACTGCCACTACTAATCCTTTCACTCTGAAATAATCAGCAACATAAGGCTTCTAGGTTCCCAGTAGTCATTTTTTTGCACCATATCAGGAATTCTGGATGTGCAAACAGTTCTCAGACAATTAGCCTGTGGTAATGAAATGCAACCAAATGTATTCTGAACACTGAAAGCAAACACTTGGCTCTCCACATATTTCTGTGACAATCAAAGAAATATTTTAGCCTGAACTTCATTATCAAGCCTGACTCAAATACCCGCAATAACATGTTTTATTGTATAACATTTTTAAGCTGATTTTCTGCAGACATTTTAGTTGTAACCCTTTAAAGACTTTGTGCACATGTGCACACACACCCCCCCATTCAGCTACTCATTTTCCTAACCACTTTAGAGTCTGAAAAATACCTACTGCTACATGGGTTAATAGTCTTTCGAAGAGATTTCTCAAAGTGTTTGAAATATGTACAACACATTATAGAGCAAATGTCCTTTGAAGGTATCTTCCAAAATTCCTTGCATATTGATATTCCATACAGTCTTTTGTTGTAAAATAGCCATGTGTCCAAATGGTTAGTTACAGTGATCAACTGATTCATCACTCAGTCAAATCTCCTAGTGTTGTTTGTGAAGATTTTTGCCGCAGCACAGACGGCTGGTTTGGGCCCCAAAAGTCCACATGGAGATTTGTCTGACATATTCCATTTGCAGATGTTTGTGTTACACTGACAGTTGCATTGGAATTAGTCAGTTTCATAAAAGAGCAGGGCAATAAAACCATTCCCTTTAACTTTAACATGTTTGTTTGAACTTGCAATGCAGTGATTGTTCAGTAAATGGACACCCAGTGGGCCGAATTCTGGTTTCATTTACATCCCTGCAATGATGCAAATTTTGTTCTGCCATGTCTATTATCTGTATGGGCTCAAACCAAATCCCACTGAAGTCAGAGGGAATCCTTCCATTGACTTCGGGAAGCATTGGATCAGGCCTTATCACTGCAATCACAAAGCTTGCACTTCCTTTTGTTGTTTCCAAGAGAGCATCTTTTAGGTTTTATTAACAGATTAAATGAACAGCCAAGTAGCACAGCATTTAAGCGGAAAATCACATCTTTTCCACAAGAGCAGTTGGAGGGCTTATAGAGTATGTCAAAACAAATTCATTCTAAGAAAACTCCTAATTGTTTTGCTTTATGGCAACAATTCATTTACATGTGGATAGAGCTAGGATGCTGCTGGCAGACATACAAAGAACCAGTAGTGAGCATTTAGTTCATAAAGGTAGCTCCGTATTATAAAGCCTGAGAGAGAGGCGGTTGAAAACAAATATGCAGCCGAACACTTCATGAATGAAACAAGTTCTGCCTGTGCCATGTTTGCAAAAGAAACTGTGATATTTGCTTTTGAATCTTTACAAAAAGAAAATCACCTGGAAGATTGCGACCGCAAATTTGTGTTACAATTACACCTAGATTCCCAAAGCTTTCTACCTAATGGGCGAACAAAGGCCTCTTTTGTTTCCTTTAACAATATATTCTGCTTTGCAGTTAGGACTGGAGTACCAGATTGCTTTGTGAATCTAGTCCAGTGGCAAGAAGAAATGTATCTGAAAAGCAAAAGGTGAGGTTGTAGAGCCACTCTGTTCCTGAGGATAATTTTAGGTTGGTTGGCCCCTAGACATGCTTTTTGCTGGTTCCTCTATTGCAGTTCTTTTCCTGCTCTTGTTCGTTTGTTTGTTTGTGTAGTAAAATTGGCTTACCTATATTGCTGTTATTTTTGATCGTCGTTATTTCTTCGCCATTATATAGGTACAGTACTGAGTTAATTCCACAGGTGCTGTGTGGCTAAATCTCTTGGTCAGCTTTGAAAATTTTAATCTGTGAACATGGCTTGTACTAATGTCAATGAGAATTATGTAATTGTGCAAGGGGAAGTAAGAAATCTCCAAAGGACCTATTCAACTTATTCATAAATGATCTGGAGAAAGCGGTAAACAGTGAGGTGGCAAAGTTTGCAGACGATACAAAACTGCTCAAGACAGTTAAGACCAAAGCAGACTGTGAAGAACTTCAAAAAGATCTCACAAAACTAAGTGATTGGGCAACAAAACGGCAAATGAAATTTAATGTGGATAAATGTAAAGTAATGCACATTGGAACAAATAACCCCAACTATACATACAATATGATGGGAGCTAATTTAGCTACAACTAATCAGGAGAAAGATCTTGGAGTCATCGTGGATAGTTCTATGAAGACGTCCACACAGTGTGTAGCGATAGTGAAAAAAGCAAACGGGATGTTAGGAATCATTAAAAAGGGATAGAGAATAAGATGGAGAATATCTTATTGCCCTTATATAAATCCATGGTACGCCCACATCTTGAATACTGCGTACAGATCTCAAAAAAGATATACTGGCATTAAAAAAGGTTTAGAAAAGGGCAACTAAAATGATTAGGGGTTTGGAATGGGTCTCATATGAGGAGAGATTAAAGAAGCTAGGACTTTTCAGCTTGGAAAAGAGGAGACTAAGGGGGTATATGATAGAGGTCTATAAAATCATGAGTGGTGTGGAGAAAGTGAATAAGGAAAAGTTATTTACTTGTTCCCATAATATAAGAACTAGGGGCCACCAAATAAAATTAATGGGCAGCAAGTTTAAAACAAATAAAAGGAAGTTCTTCTTCACTCAGCACAAAGTCAACTTGTGGAACTCCTTGCTTGAGGAGGTTGTGAAGGCTAGGACTATAACAGGGTTTAAAAGAGAACTGGATAAATTCATGGAGATTAAATCCATTAATGGCTATTAGCCAGGATGGGTAAGGAATGGTGTCCCTAGCCTCTGTTTGTCAGAGGGTGGAGATGGATGGCAGGAGAGCGATCACTTGATCATTACCTGTTAGGTTCACTCCCTCTGGGGCACCTGGCATTGGCCACTGTCCGTAGACACGATACTGGGCTGGATGGACCTTTGATCTGACCCAGTATGGCCATTCTTATGTTCTTATGTTCTTAAGACCTGATCTTGAAGGCCTTACTCAGGCAAAATGGAATCCAATTTCAATGGGAGCTTTCCCAGAAAAAAGACTTCAGAATCAGACCCTTACTCTGGGAAGTTATTAAACTTGGCTGTTTGGGTTGGATGGCTCTTATTTGGGAACAATAGTTTTTCTGTGTTTTAAATAAACATTTATTCTAAACAAAATCTTCTTTTGTATGGTGTAGCTTAGAAAGTCTGACTGCCATGGTGGATTTTTCCCAGATGAGGGTTTTTTTTTCTGTTCTGGAGGCAGGATTGTCTCTTGGCATTCTGCAATTGTGGATTCTGTGGGTGTGCTGCATCTTTCTTTTCACTTCGGCTTGTGAAGATGGTGTAGACAGGCTCTTTCAGGGTGAAAGGGTTTTTCTGGAAGTGGGACTTAACCGAAGAAAAAGACTGGCCCTACTTTGTACCCAAACATATAATTGGGATCTCCAAAGCCTATGAAAATTGTGTCCTTCAGAGGGTACTGCTTTACCCAGAACACATCCTCCTCCATTACTGTCTTGATGTGAGAACTAGATCTGAGTAAAAAAGTAATGGTCTGCCCCACCCCAAATTAGTGGCATGCTCCCCCTCTTGCTCAATTCCCCACTTCCCCTTTTCAGCCAACAGCACTAAGAAATGAAGGTACAGCGTAACAAGCTATGAATGGTTTGAAATGCAGTGTACAGTACATACAGTACTATTTATTTTGTAATATGCTGTAAACATACCTCTACTAGAATATTTACTTGTACAGTGGACACCATTAAAATTGCAAATGTTACTGCACCACTGCATTTACTTTATCCACAGTATTTGACGTTTACTTTGTACTTGGAGAGGTACTGGGTCCAGTGTTGGGCCTCACAATTTCGGAAGGCTGTGAGCAAACGGGAAAGGGTCCAGAAGAGAACAACAAACATGATAAAAGCTTTAGAGAACCTGACCTATGAGGAAACGCTGAAAAAAACTGGGTGGAACATGTTTAGCCTTGAAAAAGGAAGACTGGGGGGTGACCTGATCAGTCTTCCAATATGTTAGGCGGGGGCTGTTATAAAGAGGACGGGATCAATTGTTCTCCATGTCCACTGACAGTAGGAGAAAAAATAATGGACTTAGGTTAGCTATTAAGAAAAGCTTTCTAACTATAAGAGTAGTTAAGCACTGGAATAGGATTGGAAGGAAGGTTGTGGAGTCCTCATAATTGGAAGCTTTTCAAAACAAGTTGAACAAACACCTTCTCAGGGATGGTCTAGGTTTATTTGGTCCTGCCACAGTGCAGAGAGCTGGACTTCATGACTTCTCGAGTTCCCTTCCAGCTCTACATTTTTATGATTCTATGAAATTTAAGGTTTCAGAGTAACAGCCGTGTTAGTCTGTATTTGCAAAAAGAAAAGGAGTACTTGTGGCACCTTAGAGACTAACCAATTTATTTGAGCATAAGCTTTCGTGAGCTACAGCTCAAAATTGGTTAGCCTCTAAGGTGCCACGAGTACTCCTTTTCTTTATGAAATTTAACTACTGGAAGCATGGGCAGCAGGCAGTGGAGGCTGGGGGAAGCTAAGCCTCCCCAAACCTCTGCTAATGCTCAGGGCTCAGCCTCGGATGGCTGGCCAGGACTTGGGGCTCCTCCAGGCTGCTGTGGGCACCAGTGGACCAGCCAGGGTTTGGGGCTGCTCTGGGTGCCGGCAGGACAGCTGGGGGTCGGGGCTGTCTCAGGTGCCAGCTCGCGAGAGTGGGGGTGGTTGGAAGGGGAAGAGTGGGGGTGGGGCCACGGAAGGAAGGAGCGGGGCCTCGGGTGGAGGAGGTGGGGCAGTGAGCTAACCTCCCTGAGCAGGGGGTGCATACACCACCCATGACTGGAAGCAAAAAATATCAGTGCCAAGGTTTTCAAAAGTGACTAGCAATTTCAGGTGCCTCGGTTTTTGCATGAACTGAGACATCTAAAAGAGGTATGGTTTTCAGAAAGTACTAAGTTCCCCTCTCTGAAAGTCAGGTCTGGTTAAGGCTTCTCAACTCAGACACCTGAAAATTTGACGCACACAAAATCACTAGTCACTTGGAGTGAGATTATACCAAAACTTGGTGTAGGATTCTGCCGGTGGTGAATTACATTATTTTGTTTTTTCTCTCAATTACATTTTTGTGCGTGAACCTGCTACTAATGGACACGATGAAATGATAGCCCTGACTTTTGTGAAGTATACAGGCAAAAAGTGTATTGCTTATACATATAGCTTGGTCAAGCCTGGCCTACAAAATCCATGCTATTTCAGTCCTGGGTAAGTAAGTAAAATCCATTTATTCGTGGCTGAATCTAGGTGACACCTTAGCAGAGTCTTTGGAAGCCTTCTTGATCCCTTGCAAGCTTTGAGCGCTGAGCAGTTCACCTCCCAGTACTCTGGCTATGAAGACCTGCCACTATTCCTTCCATGATAATTTTTTTGAGGTTATTTCCATCTCTGTGCCTGTTGTGACCAAATTACATAAGTTTGCGCCTGTTAATTTCTGACAGCAAGGTCTGCTTCTCTCCAATAGTATTTCTAACATAAGCATTCTTCTTTTCAATCCAGGAGACATACAAGAGTCTTCAGCAACACCACATCTCAAACGCTTCAGTTGTCTTTTCATCAGCAGCATTGATTCGCCATGATCCACATCTCTTAAATGGAGGGTGCCAGTTGCCAAAATGGGTGGTAGGTTTTTTTTAGTAGTTCTTTGCGGTGAAAACACTAGGCCGACAGGGCCAGAGCCACAAAAGGGTTTAGGCATCTGGTTCCCAGTCTTAGGTACCTCTGTGTTCCCTAAATCCCCTGCTTGGCTGCTGCCTATCCCTGTAGGCACCTAAACTCACTCAGTGCCTAAATAGTCACTGTAAAAGTTCCCTATGTGCCTAAGTTATGGCCTCTGAGTATAGGCGCTGACATCGTGGATGCTCCAAGGCTGGAGCACCCACAGAAAAAAAATAGTGGGTGCTTAGCACCCACTGGAGCCCCACGGATCAGCTCCTCCCCCACAGTGCCTCCCACCCTCCGGTGGACCCCCTGATCAGCTCCTCTCCCTCCCTCTCCCGCCTGCCAGAGATTAGCTGTTCAGCAGCGTGCAGAAGGTGCTGCTGGGGCAGGGGGAGAAGCGGGGGCAGGAAGAGGCAGGGGAGTGGCAGAGCAGGGCTGGGAAGAGGCAGAGTGGGTGAGGCTTGGGGGAAGGGGTGGAATAGGGGCATGCACCCCCCTGGCCCCAGGAACTTAGGAAGTCGGCACCTCTGCCTCTGAGCATATGTGCTGCTGCCTCACTCTAGATATCCAGATGCCCATTTAACACCTAAGCCCCAGCATGATCCACAAACTGAGGGGAAGGCCTATCTTCCATGCTGGGCCTGATCTATTAGGCATGCTCGGAGCATTCCTAACTTAGCACAAAATGGCAGGAGGAGGAGGCAGCCTCCTTTATACCCTTTTGCCCGGTGGTTAGGGTACTCATTCAGAACGTGTGAGACGCTGGATCAATTCCCCTCTCTACCTGATGAGGGAGAGGAATTTGAACAGGGGTCCCTCACATCTCAGGCCTCCTTCTCCTGCTGCCACCATTATCATTGTTTTCTATTGAGTCAGGCAGCTGCCTAATTCATGTTCACAACAAATGGTTTGGATACCTAAGTCACCTGACTCTAAAAGAGAGATTCCCAGCTGTAGGTCCCAAGCAGAGATAGCGCCTCCCTCCACCCATTCCAGTGATTTTCTGGGTGCCTAAAAGTTGGTGTTGCAACACTGAGCACTGAACACCTAAGTCCCTTTGTGGATCCAGGCCACGCTGCCTAATTCATTTTTGCTTTTCACTTAAGACCCAGTTTGGATCCAGATTGTGACAGAATACACCCTTGTGTTCACACCCTACACATTATTGTACTAATCTTTGTGTAAGGTATGCCTTGTAAGGTATCATTTGAAATATGCATAATTAGTATTGTCCTACTAAAATATGTGTGGCAACATTGTCTGTGAAGTTAATAAATTTCCCTGTCTGATGTTAAGAGTGCATATTCAAAACTCACGTGGCACCACACTGGTCAAAGAGAACTGTCTTGAACAAAGGAGTATATCTTTGCCTTAATTTGTATTTAAGCAGTAAACAGAGTCATCAAGCAACAAGGGAAAATGAAGGTACCTCAAACAGGTGAAAAAGAAACAGCAGGGAGCATCCTTCCACACAGATGTCTCCTAGTTCCCTGCTGGAAATGTTTTTTTCAAGAGGGAGACTGAAACTATAAAAAGAACGGGCAAACACTGGAAGACACCCCCCCTCTCTCCCGCTGTCTGTTTCTGGTATCATATTTAAAGGAAAACAGCTATTGGACTTTGGGAGAAAAGGTCCTGGCCTGAAGAATTTTGTCAGTAACCTTGTTGGAAGCATATGGTGAGAAATTTTGCTTGAATCTAATATAGTTTGTCAAATTAGGCACTAGTCAGTGTTTTATCTTTGGTTTATTTTTCTTGTAACCATTTCTGACTTTGATGCCTCATTACCTGTACTCACTTAAAGTCTCTCTTTTTGTAGTTAATAAATGTGTTTTACTGTTTTATCTAATCCAGTGCATTTAAACTGAAGTGTCTGGGTAACTTGATTTAAGGTAATAAACTGGCATATTATTCCCTTAAAGGAATAACATGCTTAATATGTTTGGCCTGTACAGGAGAGGGCTGGGCTGTATAGAATATACATTTCTGGGGCGAAATCTGGGACTAGGTTGTGTTGGGGACACCCTGCAGTATAACCAAGGCTGGTGAGAACCAGGGTGTAACTGGCAGGCTGCAGTTACACTCAGGGTGTGGTTTGCATGCTGGAAGGCTGCTTGTGAGCAGCCCAGGTGGGAGCTACTTCAGCAAGGCATTGTAAGGTACCCAACGTTACAAGACAGGTGTGAGAGAGCCCCTCACTGCTCTGGATTGCGCCCTGGTATGTCACACAGATTTCAGGAGCTTTTTACAAAAATAAAAATGCATATGTATATACAGACTGTGTAATATATGGGTATGAAAGTATTACACTGTCCACGGGGCAAAGTCCATTGGCTGAGAGGGTCACTTGCTACAGTTTAACACTAGTGATTCACCTACTAACTGGCCGATAGTTTTGGGTGCCAAAAAACTGCTGAATGGATAGCCACGGCAGGCATATAGTCACATGACCTGGTGACAAAATGAGACACTCTTAGCACAGCGTGGCTTGATGTTAATCCTTTAGAACAGAAATATTCTGGGTCAGATTCTGACCCTTGCTACTGTCCCTTTGTGTCACTTTGGTGACAGTTTTATACCAGTGCTCTTCATAGCCCCTAGTGTAAGCGGGGGAGGCACATGCAAAGGGGTTGTGGCTGGAGTGCTGCAGTGTTTTGGTGATCATCAGTTGGTGGTAAAGACCCTACTCTGTGGATCCTGGTGATCTGCAGGAAAGAGAAGCTCCAGTCTGTGGAGGCAGCCATGTTTTCATGGAAGGTCTGTGCTCAACACCGCTCTTCCTGTGCTGATTCCCTTCTCCCTACCAGTGAACTGTGGGTCACCCATGCTGTGCAGTGACTGAGCAAAGTTAAGGCTGCATCAGAGTCTCATGGAAGAAGCATTATCTCAAGTTTGGTTAACCCCATGGATAGCTGCTGCTTTTTGGAGGAGAACGTGCTGCAAAGAGTGGATGCTTCACAGATTGTTTCTTTCCTTCCCGTGTTCCCCAAAACATGCAAAGCCCCAGTGTATAACCGCAGGAGTCTGAAGGTCCCTCTTATTGTAAGGTAGTATCCTAAGGTGTTCCATTTCTGGGCAGCACAGCAGCTGATCCCCTGCCGAGGACAGATGAAATATAGTAATCCCCACTTGTCACTTGTTCCCCTGTTAAATAAAGCAATCAATCCTCCTTTTGCGGAAGGAGCCTGGCATGCCCTACACACAGGAAGGGACATGATGGCACAACACTGCAACAAATGCCAGCAGCAGTGAAGTGAGAGCTCTGGACAGCAGATGCACTTGGCCAGAAAACGAGGTAGCCATAGTGTGGTCGTGGCAGCTTCGTTACACAGACACTGCCGTGGACACTGGGTTACAACTGTGAGGCAGGCATCGCAACAGCAAAAGCACACCAGCGTAAGCACAGACATCGAGAAGACATAGTGCAGACCATCAGGCACACGGGATGAAATATCCCACATTTAACACGGTGTCACACAAAGCAACATCCAGGCCTGATACTGCAGGTAGGCTGGCTGGCCAAGCACACAGCAGTGTAATCACAGAAGCTGGGAAAAACAGAGAACTGAGTTGCCTTTTCATTTGTCTTGTATTATTAAGGGTCTCCAGTAGTGTAGTTGCTGAGGGCAGTGACTGAAAGAGGTAGGCAGGGGTGATATGGGAATAGTAGTTACAGACTGAACAGAAACAGAATTAATATTTGATATCTTACAAATTACTGGGGAGATCCTTAAACCAAGGCAGACATTTATAAACTCTGAGCTTTATTGATGTCTGTGTTATAGGGATAGTCACACAGTACTAACTCCCAAACTCCTGTCCCAGAATGCACTGGGCTCCACACCAATGTTAGAAGGATTGTCTGGGAACAGTCATTTCTTTAGTGGTTCCAAAGTCCTGTTGAGCTGTCGGGGTGCAGTGCCAAGGCCATTACAATATTTAAAGTAGGGCTGTCATATGATTTGGACAAGGGAATGAAGTGCTGTGTTCACCAAGTAAGAGAGATTACTGTAATAGCTGCATTTTGGATGGCCTGGAATGGGGTGGGGGGAATTGTTGTGTACAGGAGGAGGTTACTGTAATCAGCCTGAGATATGGCTAAGTTGTGGACAAGTATTGTAGTCGTTTGTCCAGAAAAAAGGATTGAATCTTCAATGTGTTGTGGAGGAAGAAGTAGTAAGACTTGGTGACAGCCTGGATATGTTGGGAGATGGAGAAGTCAAGGATGACTCCATGGTGGTGAGCCTGAATAATAAGGCAGAGATAGTGGTATTGTCAACAGTCATGGAGGAAAAGTTTTACGTCAAAAAATAAGAAGCACAGTTTTGGCCATGTTAATTATGAGCTGTTGGTGAGCAATATACAATGATATATCAATGAGATAATGAGCTGGGTGGGACTGAACTGAGGGAGACATCTTTGTTGGAGAGGTAGATTTCTGTATTATTGCTAATAGCTGAATGTGGTGGAGTGTGTACTCCATACAGAATGTGAAGGGATTAATGTGGCCTGAGAGAAATGCACTTTCAAAATTTGTGCAGAAAAAATCAGAGTCCAAATTGAGACTGGCTGAGTTGTGCCTTTCTATCTCTAACTCATATGATTTTGTTATATAAAATCAATTGTAATTTATGTCTTTCAAATTTTGAAATTCATAACAGAATTTAATATAATTATAAGTAGGGCTGTCAATTAATCACAGTTAACTCACACGGTTAACTCAAAAAAATTAAGCACAATTTAAAAAATTAATGGCGATCTCACGTATAACAATGGAATACCAATTGAAATTTATTAAATATTTTGGATGTTTTTCTACATTTTCAATATTGATTTCAATTACAACACAGAATGCAAAATGCACAGTGCTCAGTTTATATTATTATTTCTGATTACAAATATATGCACTGTAAAAATGATAAACAAAAGAAATAGTATTTTTCAATTCACCTCATACAAGTACTGTAGTGCAATCTCTTTATCGTGAAAGTGTAACTTACAAATGCAGATTTTTTTTGGTTACATAACTGCACTCAAAAACAAACAGTGTAAAACTTTGGAGCCTACAAGTCCACTCTGTCCTACTACTTATTCTGCCAATCACTAAGACAAGTTTGTTTACATTGATGGGAGATACTGCTGTTTGCTTCTTATTTACAATGTCACCTGAAAGTGAAAACAGGCATTCGCATGGCACTTTTGTAGCCGGCATTGCAAGGTATTTACATGCCAGATATGCTAAACATTTGTGTGCCCCTTCCATGCTTCAGCCACCACTCCAGAGGACATGCATCCATGCTGATGATGCTCGTTCAAAAATAATGTGTTAATTAAATTTGTGACTGTACTCTTTGGGAGGAGAATTGTATGTCTCCTGCTCTGTTTGACCTGCATTCTGCATATGTTTTGTGTTATAGCAGTCTCAGATGATGACCCAGCACATGTTCGTTTTAAGAACATTTTCACAGCAGATTTGACAAAATGCAAAGAAGGTACAGATGTGAGATTTCTAAAAGTAGCTACAGCACTCGACCCAAGGTTTAAGAATCTGAAGTGCTGTCCAAAATCTGAGAGGGACGAGGTGTGGAGCATGGTTTCAAAAGTCTGATGCGGAAACTACAGAACCCAAATCACCAAAAAAGAAAATCAACCTTCTGTTGGTGGCATCAGACTCAGACGATCAAAATAAACATGCGTCCGTCCGCACTGCTTTGGATCATTATCAAGCAGAAGCAGAACCCATCATCAGCACGGAAGCATGTCCTCTGGAATGGTAGTTGAAGCATAAAGGGACATATGAATCTTTACGTAAGTATCTTGGAATGCCAGCTACAACAGTGCCATGTGAACTCCTGTTCTCCCTTTCAGGTGACATTGTAAACAAGAAGCAGTCAAATGATAACCAAACTTGTTTGTCCAAGTGATTGGCTGACCAAGAAGTAGGACTGAGTGGACTTGTAGGCTTTAAAGTTTTACATTTGTTTTATTTTTGAATGCAGTTTTTTTGTATATAATTCTACATTTGCAAATTCAACTTTCATGCTAAAGAGACTGCACTACAGTACTTGTACGCTGCCGATATTTGTAATAAAAAATAAAGTGAGCAATGTATACTTTGTATTCTGTATTGTAATTGAAATTACTATATTTTCAAATATATTAAACATCCAAAAATATTTAAAATAAACGATATTCTATTGTTTTACAGCACGATTAACCGTGATTAATTTTTTTAATCGCTTGACAGCCCTAATTATAAGACCTTTGACAGGTATACATAGCGGCGATGTTACGTGTTGCTGTCTGATTGCTCTTTGGAGACCTATACAGAAAGACTTAGATCAACAATTCAAACTTCCAGTGGATGGGTGTCCTCATCTGAAAACCATCATCTCAACAGACTTTAGCTGGCAACCTTATCGGTAGAGTGGACTACTTTTTCACCTCTATGCTTAATCTCTTCTTGTGTGAGTATTCAGGCTAACTGATTAGACCTCCCAGTCGCAGACTTCCGTTCAGTCACTTGCCCTCACATATCACAGAGGCCTCAGCATCAGAGACGGGCCTTCCATCCCCTAATCCTACGTAACAGCACAGAGGTACCAGAGCTCCTGAGTTGCCTATTTGTCTCCCTGTCACAGACAACAGAAGAAAGAAGTCCCTGCAATGCCCTGCACTGATTGAACAGCTATTATAAAGCAGGGGAACGACTGGAAGAGCAAAACAGAGCAACCAACATTACTCCAACAAAAACACACTGAATAACTCATCAACTCTCAGCCTAACTAATAAGCTAGCTCTGCTGGAGCTCTGGGTCATGGTCAGTGGTGAGAGACACGACAGAGGTGAGAGAAGGAAATGTGACCTAACAGGAAAAAAGTGCAGGTTGTAGCATAAATAATACTGAGCTCCTTATGCTAGGCTTTTCATCAGCAGATCTCAAAGTACTTCTCAAGAGAGGTCAGTAGCACTGTCGTCATTTTATGAATGTGGCACAGAGGCTGGCCTATTGAAGTCAAGGGCAAAATTTCCGCTGTGTGTTCTAACACAATATTCCCTAGTGTAAATAAGGCCATTGACCTCAGAGCAAGCTGTATTGGGCTGGTTTTGAGATGGCATCGTGGACACTTTCAGGTTCTAACACCAAGAATAGAGAATTGAACATAGGACGGGCACACAGAATTAGTGGCCTTCCTTCCAACCCTCCTGCAGCTGGGGTTTGCACAGTCATAATCAGATTTCATAATTTCCGAAGCGGCTGGAAGAAAAGGAGACATTGGTTTCTGGCACACACACAAACTCTGCTCTGTTAGCATAAGGTATGAGTGTTTTTTAATGCTTTTTTTTTTTGGTTAGTTTTTGTAGTTGGTTAATTTTTATAGTCGGTTTCCCTTTACATGTAGTGTCACAGACCCCTGTGCAAAGGGGCATTATGCTAAAGTTGGAGTCTTTATGGTTTGGCTTTATGACTCCTTTGTGGCTCTCTTTTTTTTTTTTTTTTGGTGGTTTACTTTTTGTCGCCTTTCTTCCTCCTGTGTGCCTTCATTACCCAAGGTCAGATGGAGGGCTCACAATAAGTAGAAAGAAGGTGCAGTGCGAACCAGCAGGCCCCATTGAAATGAGGGGCAGCCTATTAGTGCAGCAGAAAAATATTTTGAAATGTATAAGCCGCGCCTACTCTATGTTCTGTTCACAAAACTATACAGTTCACTGGGTTACTTTGTGGATGTAAAAATAACGAAAGAAAAGGCAGTATCTTATTTAATATTTTTAAAAGGTCAGAAAATATCTATATTCTGCATGTACTATAAAGGTTTTTTCTCACACTGTATTTTGAGTTCAGATTATTAAATATAAAAGAATTGGCGCCAGCACTTAAACTGGTATAAATCAGCATAGCCCCACGAACATTAATGGAGCAACATCAAAGTAACCAGCTAAAGGCCGAGATACCCCTTCATGTAAACTTGAAAATGTTGACTACTTATAGCCAGAAAATGGATATCTGGTCCACTCAAAGCAGCCATTAAAGAACACGATTATGCCAGGATATGCTATATGTATGTCATCTTACTACTGTTGAATGTGAGAGAGATAAATAACCCTGATAAAAGACAAAGTATTAACAGCTCAACAAAAAGAGTGGTACAACTGTCTTAATAAGAAACACACCATATAGCTATTGAGCTTTCAAAATTTAAAAAGGATTGGATGGGTTATGTGTGAGGACCCCTTCATGCCAAATGGCAGAGGGCACAGGGGGTGTATAGGGTTCTACAGGGATCCCCTGGATCAGATATCTGCATAATTCACCAAAGGGCAGTGATGAGCTGCCAAAATCTTAACTGGTTCCCTCCTCACCCCACAAGGGGGTCATTGTCCACCCCCGCCACCCGGGACTCCTGCCCCATCCACCCCCTCCCCTGTCCCCTGACTGCCCCCAGAGCTGGGCAGGAGGGTCTTGTGGGCCACCGTAGTGCGTGCCCACCCCACCCCTAAGAGCCAGAGGGACCTGCCGGGGGGCGAGGTGGGGAGTCCCGGAGGTGCTTACCTGGGGCAGCTCCCAGGAAGCATCCGGCAGGTCCCTCTGGCTCCTAGGGGCGGGGGAGAGTAGCTAGTACGGGAGCAGGGGGATCGGCCGCTCCTGACATTGATCACATCAAAAGTGGCACCTTAGGCGCCGACTCCGTGGGTGCTCCGGGGCTGGAGCACCCACGGGGAAAATTTGGTGGGTGCAGAGCACTCACCGGCAGCTCCCCGCCCCACCCCACCCCACCCCACCCCCGGCCCCATCTCACCTCTTCTCCGCCTCCGCCTCCTCCCCTGAATGCGCTGCTCCGCTCTGCTTCTCCGCCCCCCCCCAGGCTTCCCGCAAATCAGCTGTTCGCGTGGGAGGCCTGGGCGGGCTGAGAAGCAGATGGCAGCTTCGCACTCAGGCCCAGGGAGGCGGAGGTGAGCTGGGGCAAGGGAGCATGAGGAGGGCCGCCCGCACCACAGTGGGTAACCTGGGGGAGGGGGCGCGCAGGGGAACCGCTCCTCGCCTCGTCTCACCTCTGCCACCCTCGGCCTGAGCGGGAAGCAGCCGCCTGCTTCTCAGCCCTCCCAGGCTTCCCGCCAAACAGCTGATTCGCGGGAAGCCGGGGGGGGGAGGGCACAGAGAAGCAGAGCGGGGCGGCGCATTCAGGGGAGGAGGCGGAGGCAGAGAAGAGGTGAGCTGGGGCCGGGGGTGGGGTGGGGTGGGGCAGGGAGCTGTCGGTGGGTGCTCTGCACCCACCAAATTTTCCCCGTGGGTGCTCCAGCCCCGAAGCACCCACGGAGTCGGCGCCTAAGGTGCCACTTTTGATGTGATCAGTGTCGGGAGTGGCCGCTCCCCCTGCTCCCGTACTAGCTACTCTCCCCCGCTCCTAGGAGCCAGAGGGACCTGCCGGATGCTTCCTAGGAGCTGCCCCAGGTAAGCACCTCCGGGACTCCCCACCTCGCCCCCCGGCAGGTCCCTCTGGCTCTTAGGGGTGGGGTGGGCACCCACTACGGTGGCCCACAAGACCCTCCTGCCCGGTTCTGGGGGCAGTCAGCCCTGGAGCACCCATGGAGTCGGCGCCTAAGGCGCCACTTTTGGCCGGTTAAATTTAGAAGCCCTTTTAGAACCGGTTGTCCCTTGCGGAACAACCAGTTCTAAAAGGGCTTCTAAATTTAACAACCAGTTCTAGCGAACCGGTGGGAACCGGCTCCAGCTCACCACTGCCAAAGGGTAACATGTAAGCTCTCTACCAAAAGCCAGTAGCCCATTCATTGACATCATCTTTATGAAATATGTGTGCAGATAGTATTTCAGGAATTAAGTATCTGTACCGAAAATTATGTTCTTAAGGTCTTGGAGTTAAGGCAGATCACTAGGAGGTGACGTTCCTCAGAGATGTTCCTTTCAGGCAGGAGGTAACAGACACCTATCTCCCTGTCTGACCATTTGTGTGTTGTACGCCTCTTTGCATACTGAGCCACAGGCAACAGAAGAGATTCTTTCATCTTGTAGATTTCACAGACAGCAGCGGGTGACCTGTTCATGAATAAAGACAAAGGTTGGAACTGGTATATCTTGGAGGGGAGAAAGGGGGGGGGGGCAAGAAACACATGGAGTCCTTCACCTAGAAGGCAGGCAGACACTGTCTCTGTCTCATGAAAGGAGGAAAATGCTGCAAGAGTTTTGGGTGAGCAATATTCTACAGGACATGAGAGTATCTTGTTAACTAAATCTAGGCTCTAGAATGCGAGTTGTAATTTTGTTTTTTATGTAACCATTTGTTTCCAGTACTTCTACTTGCTGCTACTTGAATCTCTAGGCTTTGTTAAATAACCCTAGACCTGATTTCACTACAAACATATCTAAAAGCTGTGTGTTAAGTGGAATGGCGATCTGAGGTGGAGCTAGTAAGCTAGAGTGTACTGCTTCTTTGGAAGCAGCGAATCTGTGAATACTGCCAGTGCCCCGTAGACTTGGGGCTGGACAGTCCAGGGGTTGGAGTATGCCTATCACTAACTTGTGGCATAACAGCAGGGCCTATGAGGCCTAGCGGGGAAACTAACTTCCCTGAACTGCATGTGTTTCTGATGAAGAATAAAAAATTGGCAAAGAAACTGATTGTAATAGCCTGCTGGAAGCTTAAAACTAAAAATAGTGAGTAATTATTTTTTAAAAATGTAGTAAGAACACCTTGACTTTGTCCTTCTAATAGTATTAATAACCTTCTCTTCCTAAATGTTGCCATCACGTATACCCTCAGGAATGTAGGAAATCTGGGTAAAGATAGGAATTGCTAGACTGGATCAGACTCAAAAAGCTATGGAAGTCAGTATCCTGTCTCTTATAGTGGCAGCATCAGATGAAGGTGTAAAAACCCTACAGTTGGCAGGGAGGGAGGAGATTGTCTCACACATTAAGTCTCATCCTGGTCTGTAAGCATGCTGTTTAATACCTTCTCCATGTTTTTATTGTAATTATGATAATTCTGGATATTTTTGATATCCGTTTTATAAATGTCCATCCAAAGCCCATCAAAGAGTCTCCCCATTGCCTTTAGTGGGCTTTGGATAAGGCTGCATGTCATTGTGCATACAGAGAACAGGCCAAGAATATGTCCAGAATGGAAATGAGAGAACAACTGTCATATACAATCTGTGTGCATGTGTGTCTGTGAGAGAGGGGAAAATATGTGTTTCTTAATTGATAACTAACTTTTTTAGGATGCATAAATGATAGAAAAGGGGAAATGCCCAACTTGCACATCTACAAAATCCTTCCTTCAATTACATGCATAACCAAATGAGACTGGAGAATGCATACAGTATCATGCATGTATGCAAGGCATATACTCTGTATTTACAGGAGCCATTTATAGTTATAAGCTTTTTTCTTTGAAAAACTTTCATTTAATAACACACAATATCCTTAGTAACCTTCATACCCACTGTTCTTATTGAACTAAAGCCTTCTATTTCTTTCTGAATAGAAACCACTACTGCCCAGACCTTGTGCAGCTAGGGATTTGAGTGCAATAGACAATTTCAAAGGCTGCTCTTTCTATTTCACAATCAGTGCATTAGGCTAAAATATTCACACAAATGTGCTAGCATTTGAAAGGGTTTGCGGTGTATTGACAAGGTCCTTCTTTTACCTGGAACTATAGAATGATGAATGAACATTAGTGGAATATTCTTTTGGCCTTTAGGTTTACCCTGATCTTCTCACAGAATGCAAATTGACATTATACCCACATTTCTATAGTATTTATTACTGTGGTCATGATGTGAGGGCTTTTTTCAATATGAATAGTGTAAAAGAGGAAACATATTACTGCAAAGAGGCATTATTGTGCTGGGAATGTATAAACAGCTGAGAAGAATAGAGCGACATGCTCATAATGGAAACTGAAAGCTCTTCATTTTGTCCTGATTGTCTCCCCTTCCTTTTTAAACAACCTTCCTTTTTTCTAGCTATCAATACAAAGTTCTTTTTCGTAAAATGAAGTGCATTCATGCTGCCTGAAAGAAGCTTTTAAAGTTGATCTGTGCCCACACAAAAGGGAGGCAGAGCTGAAGCACATCAAGTTGAGGAAGGAAACTTGGACAATGTTCATTACAAAATGATATGGAGGTTCAGAGTGTCGAGCCATGAGTAAAGGATCAGATAAACTTTCCTCCTGATAAACAACTGAAATAATTTTTCTTAGCTGTCAGGTCCTTTTCTCCCATTTCTAGCCTGTTCTCACACTCTTCCCAGCTCGTAAAAGCAACTGAGCACAGCTCTTTGGACTGATAAATGGGCTCCTTTCAATTGGTGGCAGGCTTCAGGAAAAAGAGATAATCCTGGATAATGTGGACACAGTTTTCATTTCATGTCACCCAATTAAACTGCAATTATCCGGAGTGCAACAGCAGAAAAACTGGAAAGAATGGCTAGAGAATGAGGAACTGTGGCTCCCTGGGACTCTTTATACTACACACATTAGCCTAGACTTGTTCTATTCTGATAATAAAGTGCCAGTCTAAGCACTTAGCAGCACACAGCAAGAGATAGACCAGCTGCAACCTGTAACTTAGACGGAAATACCATTACATGTACTATGGCAAATATCTGGCTGATCCACAGTAACTTTTCATAGATCATTTGCATCAGGAATCCAGGATCTGTGCTGCAGTTAACTAAATCCATAGCAATATGGTCATGCTGTGTTCTGATAAATCTTGTAAGATTCAGATGACAGGTAAAATAAAGCCAAAGAACTTTTTTAGCATGACCACAGTGACACTGAGTGCCTGAATAAAGCAGGAACCAACAATTTTCTTATAAAGGCAACCTGTATCTTATTTATTTGCATTTTGGCTGAGATCTGCAATAGGATCAATGTAATATCTTACATGGCCTATTGAGCTACTGCTCTTGCTGTGGAATACTCTGGATGATCTAATATGCCTTTTCTATCTCTGTCATAATCCTGCTAAATTGCAGTTCAACAGATAGTTTTTAAATCTTGGACTTCATAAAACCTGACTGATGCATAGGGATCATTTTAGTCATGTAAAGGCTTTAATTTGAGTTTATTCTTTCATTTTATTTACATAGTGTTGTAACTGTGTTCAGCCCTATCTGACATGTAAAGTGTGTCATACAAATAAAATTTAGCTTCCGTATTTTCTATTAGCAAATTATAAAACTATCAGAGGCAAGTAGAAAGGTCACAGGGCTGTGGGAAAGACCCCCCCCCCCCGCAAAAATAGGAAACTCAATGGTGATGGACAGCAGGGTAAGAAATATGAGTCTCACTACTTTAATGTAGATGATATGCATTTTCATGTTGGTACTTTTGTGGTTCCAGAATACCCAAATCTTCATTTTATCTGAAATTTGTATCTGGTTCTGTGTACAAATTGTGTACCACAACTGAACAGTGCTTTTACAAAACCCTGGCTGCACAAAGGTGATAGATCTCCCAGAGGTGTCGGTAAAATTAGAATTTACCTGTTTTCAAAACAGTAATTTTTCCCCAGCCCCTTTGTTAATTTGATTCTTCCCATTGTACTGTAGATTCTCACAGGCAGGGCTGCTTTGAAAATTGCTTTTCTGTTTAAAAGGTTAAATCAGAAGCTATCACATTCTGATTTAGCCTTTTTAACACCAAAATACTCATAAATCATAGAATATCAGGGTTGGAAGGGAACTCAGGAGGTCATCTAGTCCAACTCCCTGCTCAAAGCAGGACCAATCCCCAATTTTTGCCCCACATCCCTAAATGGCCCCCTCAAGGATTAAACTCACAACCGTGGGTTTAGCAGGCCAATGCTCAAACCACTGAGCTATCCCTTCCCCCCAGTTGCCTTGGGGGACTAAAGGATATGGCAGAAAAGGAAGCCGATCTATGGAGGGGAGATGAACAGCCAGATTCATAGCTGATGTAAATTGGGGTCGCTCCATCAAAGTCTATGGCGCTATGCCAGTTTACCCCATCTGAGGAGTGGGCCCTTTGAATGGCTACTTCTTCCTGCCCACTTCTACAATAGGACTTCTTGGGAGTCTTTTAAAATGGCTCCTAAGCAGCTATTCTAAGAGAAAGGAAAAGTTAAAATGTAGCCTTGGCTTACAAAGAGATAGCAGTGGGATGTGACGTCAAAAACTGCAAACTAACATTCCCTTTTGAAACTCTCCCCCAGCGGCTGCACTTTTTGGTGTCTGGGTAACTTTCATTAGTGACTTACTGTTATAAAAAGCTGAACTGGGAGCTGTTGTGCTTTTTCCGAATAAACCTTAATATTTCAAAGGGGACAGCAACCGGGGAACAGGAAAGAATCTACAGCATTTGGCTGCAAATATTACCAAAGCTTGCAATGTCTGTGAACATATATGATTAAGTGAAAAGATTTTTACTCTTTATATGTGCGCATAGCTCGGCATTGTGTAAATTAAATGATGTGATGGTAAATGAAATCATTTCGTAAGCGCATAAGAACGGCCATACTGGGTCAGACCAATGGTCTATCTAGCTTGGCAGCCTGGCTTCTGATAGTGGCCAGTGCCAGATGCTTCAGAGGGAATGAACACAACAGGGCAGTTATTCAGTGATCCATCCTTTGTCATCAGTCCCAGCTTCTGGCAGTCAGATGTTTAGGGACACCCAGAGCACAGGTTGCATCCCTGATCATCTTGGCAAATAGCCATTGATGGACCTATTGTCCATGCACTTATCTAATTCTTTTTTTAACAAAATTATATTTTTGGCCTTCACAGCATCATCTGCCAACAAATTCCGCAGGTTGACTGTGCATTGTGTGAAGAAGTACTTCCTTTTGTTGGCTTTAAACCTGCTGCCTACCAATTTCACTGGGTGAGTCCTGGGTCATGTGTTATGTTAATGGGTAAATAACTCTTCTCTATTGACTCTTTTCACACCAGTCATGATGTTATAGACCTCTCTCATATTCCCCATCAGTCGTCTCTTTTCTAAACTGAACAGTCCCAGACTTTTTAGTCTCCTCATATGGAAGCTGTTCCGTATGCCTAAGCATTTTTGTAACCCATCTATGTACTTTTTCCAGTTTGAATGCATCTTTTTCTGAGATGGGGTGACCAGAACGACTGCATGCAGCATTCAAGATGTGGGCGTACCATGGATGTATATAGAGGCAATATGATATTTTCTGTCTTATTATCTATCCCTTTCTTAATGATTCCCAACATTCTGGTTGCTTTTTTGACTGCCGCTGCACACTGAGTGGAAGTTTTCAGAGAACTATCCACAATGACTCCAAGATCTCTTTCTTGAGTGTTAACAGCTAATTTAGATCCCATCAATTTATATGTACAGTTAGGATTATGTTTTCCAATGTGCATTACTTTGCATTTATCAACACTGAATTTCATCTGCCATTTTGTTGTCCAGTCACCCAGTTTTGTGAGATCCCTTTGTAACTCCTGAGAGTCAACTTTGGACTTTACTACCTTGAGTAATTTGTGAAAATTAAATGTAAAGTAATTTGGTATTGTCTGCAAATTTTGCCACCTCGCTGTTTACCTCTTTTTCCACATCATTTATGAATATGTTGAACATCACTGGTCCCAGTAAAGATCCTTGGGGAATCCTGCTATTTGCTTCTCTCCATTGTGAAAACTGACCATTTTTTCCTACCCTTTGTTTCCTATCTTTTAGCCAGTTACTGATCTATGAGAGGACCTGCCCTCTTATCCCATCACATTTTACTTTGCTTCAGAGTCTTTGGTGAGGAACCTTGTGAAGGCTTTCTGAAAGTCCAAGTACACTATATCCACTGGATCACCCTTGTGCATGTTTGATGAAATCCTCAAAGAATTCTTAAAGATTGGTGAGGCATGATTTCCTTTTCCTTTTACAAAAGCCATGTTGATTCTTCCCCAACATATCATGTTCATCTATGTGTCTGATAATTCTGTTTTTTATTATAGTTTCAACCAGTTTGCCCGGTACTGAAGTTAGGCTTACTGGTAATTGCCAGGATCACCTCTGGAGCTTTTTTAAAAAACCGGTGTTACATTAGCTGTCCCCAAGTCATCTGGTACAGAGCCTGATTTCCATATGTATGCCTATGACATCATTTAAAATGCCCAACTGATGAGTCTGAATATGGCTTTGGGCAATCGGTGTCCAGCACCATATTATAATTAGGCAATAAAACTTGACAGACAAGGGGTTTCTGGGTTAATCTCATACAGTATTGCAAGGGAGAGGGCCACGTGCTTGAGTGGTTTTAACGACCTGAGATGTACAATAGTTGTAGTGAAATGCACTGTGTCCTTGCTCTTATTAAATGACATTTCCTTTTTTAAAAAATAGGAAAAACGTAATGCAATAAAGAATTCTTTATTAGTTATTTGTATTACAGTAACATCTAGAAACATCAAAATGAGTGCCCCATTGTGCCAGGCACTGTACACATAGTAAGAGATGGTCTCTGCCCCCAAAGAACTTACAATATAAATAGACAAAGAATGGGAAGGGAAAGAAAAGCACAAGCAGTTTAGTGACTTTCCCAAAGCTACATAACAGACAGCATTTGAGCCAGATGTAGAACCCAGGTCTCCTGGTTCCATGCCCTGTCTGTTGGACCACACTGCATTAACTAGACATATCTTTCACAACATTAACAGTCAATCTGAAAATGCCATTTGATTATCAGTTTTATTATCTTAAAAATATAGAAATAATTTAGGTAGATTTAGCCAGACTCTGATCTCATTTGCACTGGGATAAAGTCAGTGTCAGCCCTTTGTAATGCTTCTGTTTCTCCATTTGTTCAATGAATATACAGCTACTTACTGGCCTTAAAAAGATATCACTAGATAATATTTGTAAATCTCTATGAAGACTGAATATTATGCAACTGTTAACATTACTATTATTTAATTTTCTAATAAATGTACCGGGCTGGCTTCTAATTTAGTTTACACTGAAGTAAAGCCAGAATCACTCTACTATAGAAAGTGGGATTTTTAAAGAGTCCCAATTTTAACTTTCTTGTGACCTTCACTCCACATCTACTTGTCCTGAACTTGTCTGGAAGAGAAGGAAATAACTCAGGGAAGTTTTCAATTTACATCATAGCTCTACCAATCCCTGTTTAATTTGATGGGGGAGGAGAGCTAATAACCTATGAATGTCCAGATTTACCAACAGCACCAAGTGTATGTGTACCTTTACCAGTTAGCTAAAGCCAGACTGGGGTGAGTTTCATCAGCTGGAGGTTTTCACATGGCTACTAAAAGTCATAATTTCTCATCGGAAGAGAGCAATGTTACACAACACCGTTCCTTGCTTTTGATTTGTTTGCAAAGTATCCCGGAGCAGGAATTAGAGACATCAGATCAAGCTGAGGCCAGCCACACTGAGTGGAGCAGCTCTATCTGTATCTTATGCTAATGAGATCAGGAGAGGAAGAAATGATAAACTCCAACCCTTCCCTGTCAGCTTGCCTGCATGTCTGCAAACTTGAATAAGTATAACACACTTGTCTAAGCAATTGCACAGGTGCTTTCTTCTTCTCTGGATAATGGCTTATGTTTCAAGAATGCAGGAAAGAACTGGAGAAAATAATTCTGACAAAGTGGTAGCTGTACACTTTGGCGAAATGCTGAAGCTCTTTTAGTGATTTATATACTGTCCCATAGGTGGGTCTGACATTAGCCCATAGGGGACCTGTCAATCATTGTTCCTTTGGAATAACTTCTATCCTGCACCATTGGTTACTTTAAGTAACACATTTGTTTTTATAATATTTTTCTCCTACCAGGGAGTCAATGTGACCTTAACAGATACTCAATAGTTTGGGGAATGTCTCAGTAGATAGACAGATAGATCATTTCATTAATTTACTGCATTCTGAGATGTAACAAGGAAAATAAACAATATAGTGAGCTAGCTCTTCAGCTGGTATAAATGGTGTAGCACCATATTAATGCAGCCAGACTGATCTACATCATCTGAGAATGTGGCCATAGATTCTTTTGCGTTGAAATGAAGGTTGTCTTCTATTCACTCTTCTTCTTGCTCTGGCAGTGGAGACATAACTTGCTCGAGCCAGCAAGGTGAGTGATAAGATTTCAGAACACTACACATGGATAATGAAAAGAGTATGCAGACAACACACTCTTCTTCATAAAATTCAGTTAGCCGGATGTACAAATGCTGAAAAGCTTTTTGGTTATCAGACAAATAAAAGCAAATTTGAAGCCTTTGTCTAAGAATGAAGAGAGAGTTGTGAAATACATGCAAGACATTTACCTCTTCAGATAGGCTAACATCATATTAGATATTTGTGGATCAACAGTTTTAGGAACCCGCAGGAACATATAACTGTTTTAGTTACAGGCCAACCATTGCTGCAATAAATGAGGGACTGAACAGTCTTTGAGCCAAATTCTGCCCTTGTATACCTACATATTCCATTATGAGATCATAGAATATTAGGGTTGGAAGGGACCTCAGGAGGTCATCTAGTCCAACCCCCTGCTCAAAGCAGGACCAATCCCCAACTAAATCATCCCAGCCATGGCTTTGTCAAGCCTGACCTTAAAAACCTCTAAGGAAGGAGATTCCACCACCTCCCTAGGTAACCCATTCCAGTGCTTCACCACCCTCCTAGTGAAAAAGTTCTTCCTAATATCCAACCTAAACCTCCCCCACTGCAACTTGAGACCATTACTCCTTGTTCTGTCATCTGGTACCACTGAGAACAGTCTAGATCCATTCTCTTTGGAACCCCTCTTCAAGTAATTGAAAGCAGCTATCAAATCCCCTCTCATTCTTCTCTTCTGCAGACTAAATAAGCCCAGTTTCCTCAGCCTCTCCTCATAAGTCATGTGCTCCAGATCCCTAATCATTTTTGTTGCCCTCCACTGGACTCTTTCCAATTTTTCCACATTCTTCTTGTAGTGTGGGGCCCAAAACTGGACACAGTACTCCAGATGAGACCTCACCAATGCCGAATAGAGGGGAACGATCACATCCCTAGATCTGCTGGCAATACAGCCCCAAATGCCATCAGCTTTCTTGGCAACAAGGGCACACTGTTGACTCATATCCAGCTTCTCGTCCACTGTAACCCCTAGTTCCTTCTCTGCCAGAGGTGAAAGTAAGCTGGTATGCCCCAGTACGGCGTACTGGCAAGAGCCGGTGCACCGTACTGGGGCAGCCCAGCTTCCCCGGGGGCAATTTAAAGGGCCTGGGGCTCCCAGCAATGCTTGGAGCCCCAGGTCCTTTAACTTGCTTCCAGAGCCCTGCAGGAGCCCATTACAGTGGGCCAAAGAAGGTTGGGTCCGGGTTGTCTAGTACACCGTAGGAGGAAAGGAAATAAGGAAAGGATGATCATAGGTCCATTCCAGTATGCTCTCTGTCCCAAGGAACGATTATCCCCATATTTGATATTACTTCTCTACTACTTTGATATTACTTGTACCAAGCTTTAAGTTTATTCTCAGGTAATAGCTGAGACACAGCTTCAGATTTTAGTATTGTACACACACACACACACACCCCTTAAGGTTAACCTGTCCCCCTCATGTTCAGGCTTGACTTGTTTTTTTCACCTCCCTTTTCTGGAGGGCCATAATCTAGTCTTCTAGTAACTTGTTTGCTGACCAGATGTATTCATTATTTGCAGCTCCTTTGTGCCCATCAGCTAGGTAATTTGCATTTACTCAGAGATTACTAGCTTGCTTTTAGAGTAGCAGCCGTGTTAGTCTGTATTGGCAAAAAGAAAAGGAGTACTAGTGGCACAGGCTAAGGTGTTAGCAGCTCAGAGACTGTCTTAAAAGGGAAACATTTTACTTCCACCAGAGTTCTGATTACTTTCCAGTTTCATCTCCTGCTCCAAATCACACAGAGATCTGAAAAAGAAAGCACAACCTATTGTGGCTCCTTTTGGAGCCCTAATAGGATTTTAATTCAGTACCATGTTTTGTTTGCATTTCTTTTACCCCTTCTCCAATATACACTGTGCACGTCCTGGGAAAATGCACATTCCTTCCATTTAGTTTAACCTCCATATATTATATTAGCCATATTAATTTTACACAAGGTGTAACTGCCTCCCCCATGCCCACAGAGTTTACATGCACACCCACCAAAGCAACAATCTGATCCCCCAAAGCCGCCCCAAGGCTCAGTGTTCCCATCATTCCTCCCCTTTTCTTTTTCCTGTGCACACACACAAAATTCTCTTTTGCTTAACATCCCTTGCACTGTGATTACTCTTTTTTACACAACTGTACCCCGATTACACTTCCATCTTGTACAACTAGACACAACCGGGGCAGCCAAGTTAAGTTCCAATAGAAACCCCTTACATCCTTTAGTGATTTTGATTCCATGACCCAATAGTTAAATAATTTTGATCAGATTCTCTCTCCGCCTGCAGCCTGCAGCAGTCCCTTATAGACCATTTCTGTGGGAAAACAGCCCATTTTCCCTCAGAATAGCTGTAAAGTCTTCTGGGGACAGAAGCCTAGTGGTGGTAGTAGCCACTCTACCTGACCCCCTTGGATAATTTAATTACCAAGCTTCCATCCAATGTGACCGCACAGAGTTGCACATACAGTTACATTTATATAACTGGGTTTTATCATTAAACAAAAACTTCCTTCTCATAACACCACAACTGTTACTCTTTTAACATCTTCACAGCAGTTACCTTTTACCATTTCCACAACTCCCAAATGTTTACTTTCCTGCAAACCCTGTATTATCAATTTTTGCAAAAGCTATTTGTAACTTTTCAGTCACTTCTTTAAATCACTTACTCCTACATTTAGTTCTCTAAGGTAGTTCAATTTGTCTGTAACAACTTAGCCACCAAGTACAATTATTGCCACACAGCTGCCTTAACTTGTGTTGTCTTTACCTTGAGACTGTTCAAAGAGGCAGTAAAACATTTGTCTCCATGGATGCCCATGGATCTTTTACTCCAAAAATTCTAGTCGAATACAGCAGACCTCCATCATACTTTGTCCAAAATAACCAAAAACATCTCACATAAGTATCCAAAGTACCCTCCATTAAAACTTCAGAAAAACAAAAGTGTGGAAAGGCAGGGGGAGAGGTGGAAAGAAACCAATTAAGCCTGTCAGGTCAGTTTAAAGTATAGGCTACCAGCAGCAAATTAAGTAAACAGAGAAAAAGAAGAAGGAAAAGAAGAAAAGGACATAGTTAGCTCTGAGCCAAGAGTAGGCTCCCTGGGTTGAAACAGTTGGGAACACTTATCCCTAGCTTCTCATTCTGGCTCTGGGAGAAGAGTGGGGGGTTGCTACCTGCTCCTGCAAACCCTGCCATTTTGCACTTTGAAACCTTTTTTTTTTTCCCTTCCTTTCTCTCTCTCCACTCTCCCGTCCCAGCTCCAGTCTCTAAAGGTAGTCTGTTAACGCTGCTTTTGACTTTAAACCCTGTTGTGCCAAATCATCTTTAACTACTCCTAACTAATTTGCAGCCCTTGCTGAAGCAGCACCAAACTTGAAAGATTACTGGCAGCTTCCCATAATGCTGCCCTTACTTCAAACCACTCACAAGCAGACTGAAGTGCCTCCTTTCCCTGGAAGGCATTCAGTCCCCATGGGCAGGGACCTTCTCCTCAGCCACCCGCCATCCCTCTGGGTCCCCTAACACTTCCTCCATTTCCTTTTTAATCTCATCCCAGGTTGACCCCTGCACCTGGCATGGGCCCTGATTCTTCCTTATCCAAAAAATCCTTTACCCTGGCTTGCCAGAACCCGCAACTACCATCACGAGAGTTCACTATACCCCCTCCAAGCAGCTGCGCGGACTGTTGGGGAAGGGGACTTACAGGCTGCCACTCACCTATCCGATGTGATGCATCCGAGTCACAGCACCAAGATGTTAGGGGGCTTACTCCTTCACCCACTTACTTCCCTGGTCCTTCTCACATGAACAGAGAGCAACAATACCCAAAGTCCAAAGGTGCAAACAATTCGATGTTTATTGGGGTGAACTTCCAGCAAGCATGATTCCAGTTTCCTTCCTTAGTGTCCTCCTTCCCAACTCTGACACCACAGAGCCTTACACCTGTGTCCCTGTTTCCATTTCCCCCTTTAGCAAAACATGATTCCAATTTCCCCATTCCCATCCCCATTCCCTGTTCCCATTTCCACCCCCCTTCCTGATTGACTGCAGACTATACAGTAAAACTTGAGTTCTGCTTAGCTATACCTTAACCAATCATTTTCCTGAAATTTAACTAACCAATCCTAACATATTGTAACATGATTATTTAACCAATTATATCACACCAACTTAATTAGTTTACACCCAACAAAATTAATTATACAGCAGACAGGAACAATCACAGAACCAGACAGAGATTATACAGACAAACAATAGGGAAATGGGGACTACAGTGATAGAACAACACAGAAATGAGGATTTCACATCCCAGCTATTGATAAGTGAGTTCTTGCCAGACAGGATGCTAATCAAACTAAGTTTCCTTTTACATTTTCTAGGCACTTCCCTTTCTCTGGAGGTGATAGGCATTATCAGGACAGGATTGTATTCCTAACAGCCCAATAGCACCTTATTTCAGTGTGACTAGTTTGGAATGTGAGGATGTGACCGGTCGCTTCCCAGCTTATGGCTGCCTCTGTGCTTAGCCAAAGGCCTTAGCCTAAGAACAGGGCCTCAGACTGTCACAGTAAGAGAAGGCCCTTACACCAGCAGACAGTGATTTTGATTCTTTCTTTTATACCTCTATAACTAACTAAGTGATAAGAACACACCTAAATTTTTAGAGTATAGGCCTTTACAGACAGGCCTGAATATCTATATCCTAACAGCTGCTGTTGGCCTAGCAAGATTAAAAGGATTCCTTGCCTCATCATTAACGCACCCTGATGCTGAGCTAGGTGGCCCTTCTGTGAGAGCCTTTAATTAAAGCTCTCTGCTTTAATAAAATATTTGCATATGTATAACTGGAACTCTGACTGGGGCCGGCTCTAGGATTTTTGCCTCGCCAAGCAAAAAAATTTTTTGTGCTCCCCCCCCCACCCCCACTCCACCCCTTCCCCAAATCCCCGGCCCCGCCTCCTGCCCCGGGCATGCCGCATTCCCCCCCCCGGCCCCGCATTGCTTCCTGCGGCTCCCCCCCGCAGCCCGCTGCCCTAGCTCATCTCTGCTCTGCCTGCTCCCCTGACAGGCGGCGGTGGTGGAGTAGAGGTGAGCGAGGGTGGAGGGGGGGAGCGCAGGAAGTAACGGGGGGCGGGGGAGAGGAACTCTCCCCGCCCCAGCTCACCTCCGCTCCACCACCACCGCCTCCCCCGAGTGCACCGCCGCTCGGCTTCTCCTGCCTCCCTCCCAGGCTTTCCATGTGCCAAACAGCTGTTTGGCGTGCAGCAAGCCTGGGAGGGAGGGGGGAGAAGCCGAGCGGCAGCGGTGCGCTCAGGGGAGCAGGTGGAGGCGGAGCGGAGGCGAGTTGGGGCGGTGGGGGCACATTTCTAGGGACGGCATGGCTGGCGCTGGAATGCCGCCCCTAGAAATGTGCCGCCCTAAGCACCTGCTTGTTTTGCTGGTGCCTAGAGCCGGCCCTGACTCTGACCCTTAGGGCAAGTCTACACTGCAATAAAACACCCGCAGCTGGCCTGGTCAGCTGACTTGGGCTTGTGGAGCTTGGACTGAGGGGCTGTAAAACTGCAGTGTGGACATCTGAGCACAGGCTGGAGCCTGGAGTCTGGGACCCTCCCCGCTTGCAGGATCCCAAGGCCTTGGCTCCAGTCTGAGCCTGAACACCTCCATTGCAATTTTATAGCCCTGCAGCCTGATCCCCGTGAGCCGAAGTCAGCTAACCCAGGCCAACTACAGGTGTTTTATTGCAGTGTAGACATACCCTTAGCAAACTTATGCATTCAGGGTGCCACAGTTTTCAGTGTTTGTGGTAAGAGCAAACAAAGCAGTATGCCATGGTATTTCCTTTGGAGCTTAAAGTGCTTTTTCAGTTTAAAAAACAACAACAAAAAAACCTATCGTGCTTTATCTGCACTAAAAGTGGCTATATTTGCTGTAGAATGCCCTTCACAGAAACTCAAAAATCATTGGTATAAGTAAAGGAGTGTACTGGCCCTTTAAGCTTAAGGGCCAGAAGATCCCTTTCCAGGGATGGTGATGTGAACACAGGCTTACAAACCAGCCAAAGCCAGAAGCGAAGAGCTAGTCCCAGGAATTAACAGTGGGATGGGGAGATGCTGGTATCAGGAGCTTTGTGGTGTATGGTGGGGCAGGGCTTCCCTCTCTCCCAGCCAATCTGGGGAAGCTTTCAGAAGTAAGGTAGTATATATGCCATCTTCCCTCTCAGAACAGAAAGCATGTGGATTGAGGATGGAAGCCTGAGCCAGAAGGCTAGGCTTCTGCTGAGCAGAATAAGGTCTTCATGGATGATAAGAACTTTGGAGAGGCGCTGAACTTTGGGGTTACTGTGGTGGACCTAGTGTTTGTGGCATGGGACTATTTTGAATTACTTTGGGTTGCTGAACCAGTTTCAAGGTAGGGCTGGTGACAGACCGGAGAGAGACTATGCAGGGCTCCCCAGGGTCCCTGCAGAGATGGAGCAGATGGAGGACTCTGTGAAAAGACCTCTTGCTTCTGCGGGTGCCCATCAAATGGGAACTTTGCTATAGCATACTTCAGTATATCTTTAGAAACTATCATTTTGGGAAGCTAAAATGGTGCTAACTGTTGCTGCCTGCCAGACACAATACTAGCCTTATCAGCCATCCAATTTCTAAATCTGACTTAATTTTAGATTAACAGTAAAATTTTCAAAAGCACCCAAGTCCTATTTCCAAAAGTTATCTGGCACTTATGCCCAGATCCTTGAAGGTATTTAGGCTCTTAACTTCCACTGAAATCAGTGGAAGTTAGCAGCCTAAAAACCTTTGAGGTTTTTGGGCCAAAGGCCCAGTTTTTTCAAGATATTTAGGTGTCGCTGAGCTGTTGCAACACCTAACTGATTTAGGAGTCTAAATATAATTTTCAAATGGGATTTAGGCACCTAGAAGTCTAGAGCCCATTGACTGTCAATGGCATTTAGAGTTAGGCTCGTGTCTAAATCCCTTTTGAAAATGAGATGTCAGCTCCTAAATCAGTTAGGTGTTGCAACACTGAACACAGCAATGCTTAAATAGCTTTAAAAATCTGGCACAGAGTGCCTGAATCACTTTTGAACTTTGGATCCTAAGTCACTTTAGCACTTTCTAAAATTTTGCCCAAATAACTAACTTAGGACCAAATCCAATGCCCCTTGAAGTCAGTGAAAGTCTTAGTAGCCACACTGATACATGAAACAAAAATAAATGTATCTCCCTAAGTTCAGAGATACTTGCAGCATACTTCTGAATATGAATTGAATTATGCTGCATCTTACCACATAGTATTGTTTAAACCATCATTATCTAAACAAAAATGAAACTGCTCAATTTTACATGATCTGGTCCTACAGTTTTCTAATATAACACCACCAAATATCAGCACAGAACTGCCATTGTTTGTTCTGTGTGCTCTGTGTGGGGTGTGCTTTGCAGATGGAGTTTCTCTGGGAGATTAATGATGTGTTGAACAGTGTGTTGTAGCTGATACCCTCCTGAACTCGGACACCCGACACTGGACACCTTTACACTGTAAAATCAAGCATTAAGCAAGTAAGTGAATTTTTTATAGATGCTGAAGCCCCAGGAATATCTGTAAATATTACAGTTCTGTTATATATAACGGTTCCTGTTATAAGTGGATTTGTTTTCTCCACTTTTCCACATAAATACAAGTGAAACAGCAACTTATACAATGATGCAGTTCTTACAGAAGGAATTTTGGAAAGAGGCAATCTATGTGTCTGGACAATTTCTGTTAGCGATATGAAGAGAGCCAGATGGTTAAATGGTTTGTATAAGTGTTGCAAAATAGTTTGACAATAGATAGACAAAGGCACCAGTGCCAGTTTATCTTTTTAGCCACGGCTACAGTCATCAAAGTGTCAACTGTCCTGTCTAAGGACATGCTGTTAAAGTGACGAGCAGCCCGGTGGCACCTTAAAGGCTAACATTTATTTGGGCATAAGCTTGCGTGGGTAAAAACCCCACTTCTTCAGATGGGTTTTTTACCCATGAAAGCTTATGCTCAAATAAATCTGTTAGTCTTAAAGGTGCCACCGGACTCCTCGTTGTTTTTCTGGATACAGACTAACACGGCCGCCCCTGTGATGCTGTTAAAGTGGTTATCAACTCCCCAAGACAGAGAGACCCTGTTCAAGTGGCATCATGTGCTTTCACTCTCTCTACCCCGCACCCTATTTGTCAGCCTGTTGCCCTTTTGTGACACAAACCCTGCAGTTTGCAAGGCCGTGGGTATTGTTAGTGCTACTCCATACAGTAGATTGGCAGCAAGGAGTACTGAAGAATGACAGGTTCTATAATACACCCTCATCTTGAAGATGGAGAGCGTCACCTCTAACATTTCCAGCTTTCATTAGCTTGAATGCAATTGTCTAGGTTTAATATTTGGAGTGTTTGCAGTTTTTCCAGCAAATCGCAGTGTCCCCATTATATCACCATAGTCAAAGAGAGGAAAGATAAAGGCATTGTGCAAAGTTTCTGTGGCTTTGCTGACAAGGTTTTATGTACTGGAGAACTCTCGTCTGGCAGTCAATTTGCCTTTGTCTTTCAAAGCAGTGGAAATATCAAGGAAGTATGCCCAAGAGTTCTGTTTGCCATTTGCCAGATTACTGAAGGCATCTTTAGACCTGTGGCAAACAAAAAGGCTTTCAGAAATGATTCTGAAAGTTCTGCTTAGGGGACAAAATCCTTAAAATGTTGCACTTGGAACAGCTAGAGGGATGTGCAGATGAGGAGGAGGAGGACTTGAGACTGGGATTTCATAAGCTTTCCTTGTGTCCATCATAAGAGTCTGACCAGTGAAGAGGAAAAGGAATAAGGTCACTACAGCTATCTATGCTACAGGTTCAACCATGCTAGCTGGAACAGTTCTTGCTGAAAAGTGGTAGTCCCTGGCTAAAATATATAGGTGTGAATTGGGCAAATAAATAAGAGGCCCATAACTAGACTCATTCATAGTTCTGGTAAACTCAACTAGCAAGAAATAGTCTAGCTAATACAGTTTGTTTTGTCTAGCATTCTTCCCTCACCCCTAATATATGATTCTGGCTAGCTGGGCTAAAACTCTAGTGAAGGCACAGCCTGACAGAATGGTTTTTATTGTCTAAAAGCAGGACTAAATGGTGTTCATCCAATGTTCCTGAAGAAGAATAAGAATGGAGTGACTGAGCTGCTTACAAAAATATGTAATTTAGCATTAAAATCAGCTACCATACCAGAGGGCTGGAAGGTATCCAATGTTATAAGTATCTTTAATAAAGGTTCTGTGGATGATCCTGGGATTTACAGAGCAGTGAACATTACTGCCAAGTAAATTAGTTGAAATGACAGAATTATGAAAAATATCGCTTAATATGCCATGGCAGGGACAAATCAGCACTGAATCAGTAAAGGAAAATTGTGCCTCCCCAATCTAATAGGACTCTTGGAGGGGGTCAGACAAGAGGGGACAAAGACAACTAGTTGATATAATTTTTTTGCAAGTTCTAAAAGTCTTTGAAAGAATCCCTCCCAAGAGGGAATTAAGGAAATAAATAGGCATGGAGCAAGAAGTAAAGGTGTGTTTTGAATTCAAGGTAGAAAACAAAGAATAGGGCTTAATGGCCAATTTTCAGCAGGGAAGAATGTTAGTTGTGGAGAACACCAAGGATGCAAACTAGGTGCAGAGTTGTTTGAACCAATTTAGTTATTCAGATTCACATAAACTGAGGCCTTGGCCCTGTAGTATTTCTACTGAATCAGGTGAGAGGCTTATCAAAAGAGACTGGCAAATATGCTCAGATTATGAACTGTCCGGAAACCTTGCCAGTGCCTGAAATGAGTCTTTTTGAAGTTCCAAAAAGTTTGGCTAGCTTTTTTTTTTTTCCATCTGTCAAGTGCCCGTGTACATTCTGATTTCAAACAAGTGTCAGGGGGTAGCCGTGTTAGTCTGTATCCACAAAAACAACGAGGAGTCCGGTGGCACCTTAAAGACCAGTGGTTCCCAAACTTTAACTGCCCACGAACCCCTTTCACTAACTTGTGAAATCTCGTGAACCCCCTCCTAAAAATGAATATTTCCAGGGATTTAAGTTTACATTTCCTCCGCACTCCGTGGGGCTCCTGCTGCTGGACCCCGTTGACCACCCCGGTCAACTGAGCTCCTCTGAGCTTGGGCTGCATGTCCTGCTGACTGCCGGGGCTCTGCCAGCCCCAACCGCCTGGCCCTGCTTTCCCTGGGGCTTCGGCTGCCAGCCCCGCACGGAGCGCTGGGGTTCAGGCGGCCGGCTCCCCTGCTTACGGGGGCAGGGCTTGGGCTGCCAGCCCCAACTTCTCTGCCCCACTCTCCCTGGGGCTCAGGTTGTCTGCCCTGCAACCGGGTCCCACCTGCTGCCTCCAATGCCCAGGGTCCTCTTGCCGCCATTAGTGAAATTTTTCTGGCGAACCCCCTGTAACGTTCTGCGAACTCCCAGGGGTTTGTGAACCCCAGTTTGGGAACCACTGTTAAAGACTAACAGACTTATTTGGGCATAAGCTTTTGTGGGTAAAAACCCCACTTCTTCAGAAGCATGGAGTGAAAATTACAGATACAGGCATACATATACTGGCACATGGCTCTTGTCAACACTGGTTCTCCACTTGTAAGGTAACTCCCTTCTCTTCATGTGCCAGTATATCTATGCCTGAATCTGTAATTTTCACTCCATGCATCTGAAGAAGTGGGTTTTTTACCCACAAAAGCTTATGCCCAGATAACTCTGTTAGTCTTTAAGATGCCACCGGATTCCTCATTGGTTTCAGACAAAATACTCTGAGCATGGCCATCCCTACAGTATTTCTAACCTTGCCAAAATCAGGGTTTGCTGGATATCTCCCAAGAAATCTTATTTCTCATGGAATTCTGAGCCTAATTTTCTGCTGTATTTTCAGCCTCTCATTTCAGGGAAAGGCTGAAGGGTTTATTTTCCGGATGTTGGTAGGTGGTATTTAGGCTGCCAAGTTAGTGTCTGCCCGAACTGCTTAGGTAGCCTAAGGCCCCATTTCATTGTATATTAAACCATGATAACTGAATCTGTTCTAAATAAAATTTTAAACAGTTTCCCATGGGCCAAATTCACCTTCCCTTAGTGCAAGGACCTTCCTGTACCAGCAGGGCCTGAGGTGCCCTCTTTAAGAAATTCAACGCGGAGGAGGGCAGCCACTGCTTCTGCAGCTGTCCTCTTTTAGAAGTTACATCAAGGGAGGCAGGCTTTAAAATCCACTGATGGTCTCCATGTGAGTCATACATGCAGAAGTTATAATGACAATATACTGAAGTACACAGTCCTCCATTCCTTGTAGGCACTCTCTCCCTGGTTGGCACTGGCCACTTTACAGGCTGTCCTGTCTTCTTATCACCCTTTTTCCCATGGAGGAAAGGCTTCTCACCACCAGGGATGCTCCCACTTGATCATTCTGTCACAGCAGCTATAGTACTTCAGCTGGATCAGTACAAGAATCACTGCAACTGTTACACCAACAAGTGTAATATGAGCAGGAGCTTCAGAAGAGAAAAGCGGGGGGGTTGGGAGGGACAAAGAAAGGAAGGTCTTATGCACAAAGGACTGGACTGGAACTCAGAAGATCTGGGATCAATCTGTGATAGATGTCCTGGATTAAATTCTAACATGCGAAGTTGGTCAAATAAGGAACAAGGATGAACCGATATATTTGTAACCAAATCATTCTCACTCAATTTGCTGTTATTCATGGGGTCATGTTCATGGAAACACTTGCAAGTCCCAAGAGTTTCAAAAATCTTCATTATAAGTGTGTTATTTTTTTCTTAGTTATTTGCTAAATGTTTAGATTGTAAACTCTTTAGGGCAGGCACTCTCTTTTAATTACTATTTATGTTTATGGTGCCTAGCCTAATGAGGCCATGTTCCCTGATTGTGGCCCCATGGTGTTACTGACAAACAAATAATAAATAATACTTTGCTATTATTTGCTTTTCATTATTCTCCTGATAAGAAATGACAGCAGGTTGAACCTCCAAAACTGGCTCTTCCTATGAGATCTGTGTAGATTTTTGGGGAGTCACTGAAGACTTGGGTCATCTGGGCTGAGACCCTGCCCTTACACCCCCATTAGTTCCTTGGCAGCATAGCTGGCTCCCCCAGCTGCTATGGTTCAACTACCCTTGAGGTGTGATGGAAATTTACACTGCATAATGGGAACCCCTGCATATTAATGCTGGCTCAGTCAGCATTAGTTGTGCTGGTTTGCCCCATGGGTTTCAAACAGAGCACAGGCTGGATTATGGCTAACTCCCAGCAGGCCGTAACTGCTCCTCCCTGTGGGGCATCCACAGCAGGAAGGGGTAGCATGCTGCGGAGCTGGCAATCCCAACTTCAACACCCAGCGGCTGGGATCTGCAGTTTCTCGCTGCACTCTGATTGCATAAGTGGAAGGGAGCACAGGGCTCTATACAAACAGGACTCACTCCACAGAGGTGTTGCCACCTCTGGGGTAGAAATGGGCAGCTGTTCAAAAGCTCACAGCATATTAATCTCCTCTACATGGAGACCTCTGTAATGAGTGGCAAAGGGCCAGAATTCACAGTGGTCATATTTTTGCCATGAAGTTCTACAGTTGAAAATGATGTATGTTTTGGGTTGGTTTGTAACTTCACAATGTGCTGTGAGTAAAGATCGGTGCATAGCTGCACGATCCCAGGAGCAGAGAACAAATTGTGGCTCAGAGAGTGATCATTCCTCCCCTGTTCTGGATGGGGCAGGGCAGTAAATTACTTCTTCTCTTTTCATGCACCAGTTTACTCTTCCCCATGCACCTAGCCATGTGGCGGGTGCATAGAGGGTGGAGCCACAGCTCCTTCCACTCTCCCATATCTCTCTGCCCCTGCCCTTGCATGCAAGGGAGAGCATTGGGTATGCACCTTCTTCCGCTGGAGAAACAGCCCTTACTCACTGAAAGGGGAACAAGGGGCAATGACCGTTTTTCTCCTGTGATTTCTTTCCACCAATAAATGTGCAGTAGCAGCAGGGCCACCCTTAACAACATCCCAGTTTTTCCTTTGCGGTGCTCACCAGGCAAAAACGGAAGAACGAGCAGCTGCCCAAACCCCTAAAAGTTCTGCCTTCGAGGAGAAGGAAGAAGAAAGTGCTACCACCTGGCCTCTTCTTCCTCGGCGGGAAATATGGGGTTGTTAGCCAGATTGGAAAGTTCAGGGACTGGTTTGGGCTCATTTCAGAAAACCAGTAATTGGATCAGTTGTTCTTCAGATGCGGACTTTGCTCTAATATAATACATAATTTATATCCAGCATATTAGCAATAACATGTGGTGAGAAGAGTGCTATACCTGCAGTAAAGGACTGTTCAGTGCTGGCGAACCGCTCAGCTTTGCCGTCGGCATTTACCCTACTTTGCACCCAGCCATTTACTGCGTGGCAGACTATTTCAACCATGCTTTGACTTCTTAATTAAAAGCACTCCTTTTAAAAGAGCAGTAGGTTCAGTTTTAGTAACTGCCATAATAATCTCTACACTTCAATATGAAGTGCTAAGAGGTGGTAAAAATTTATGACACCCATTCAGACTCAATAAAATATTAGTTAAAAATGCGTGACACAGCATGTCATTTTGTGGCAGGATGCACGTAATACCATTCAGAGCTTTTGGGGAAAAAAAACCCCACCACACTTTTTGAGCCAATATTCCATGCCAATTCAAACTAATTATCTGGCACTCTTTTTTTTTTTTTTTTTTCAAGTGGGTGGGAGGACTGTGAAACCTTTTCATGCTGCTCCTGAACTGGTGAACACTCTTAAGTTTCATGCTATCTGAATTTCTCCTAAGGGTGTGGTAAACATGAAATGTTTAGAAACCGAATAACAGGCCCACTGAATTCTCACATTTGTCTCACAAAGGATATCTCAGGTAATCACCTCAAGACAATCTTCTCAAACCTCATTTGTTGCCAAAGTTAACATAAATGTTCACAATAATAACAAGCAATTAACACTTCTACCAGGTAGCTCTTTGCATCCATAGATCTTTCAGCACTTTCCAAAAGCGAGAAAGGGTTACAATCTTGCAGTTTACAAATGGGGAAACTAAGGCACATAAAGTCAAACCTAAAAATTTCAAACATGGGTTTTTAAAGTTAGGTACCCAAATGTTTTTTCAGGCCCCCGATTATCAGACATGCCGAGTACCTGCAGCTTCCATTGGCTTCTGCCAGTGATTGTGGGTTATGGGTAATTCTGAAAACCAGGATATTTTTATTCTGGTGCTTAAGTATAGATTTAGATGACTAATTTAGGCAGCAACACTTATAAATATTACCCTAAGTGACTTGCCCAAGGTTGCACTGCAAATCTGTGGCATAGCTGAGAAGATAGCCCAAGTGTTCTGACTTAGAGCCCAGGAAATAAATATGGGGAGAGTGTATTAAAGATTTTTTTAAATGACAGCACCTTTACTCGAGCAGTTTTAAATGCAAGGCCTGCCTGGCTTCTCCCCTAATCAATACCTCTTTCTCAGGTAAAGCAACAAAAGCAGTTCAACAGAGAGCAGCTATGGGGGGTTTGCAAACATATTTCCCCCACAGAATGCCCTCTATGAATAATGGGGTGAGCAGGCAGCTCTGGACCCGTCTCTCTACAATAGTGGTGGTAATAATACTTGAAACATTTTGTCTCCAAAGCACTTTACAAACATTAACTAATGCAGCAGACAATTAGGAAGTTATACATGGCCCACGCTACCAGGATCCCATTGCTTCTGTCAGCTTTCCTTTCACTGCTGACTCCTGAATTAGCAATGAAGTACTACTGCCTTATATGCACTCACACAAACTTATAAAGAACATCAGTCATGATAAATTATGCTAACATGTATTAGCACAGAAGAATGTAATCTTTTCAACCATGCATTTATAGCTCTGGCAAGGAAAGATGTGGTCTTGTGGTGAAGCACTGAGCTGGAACTCAGGAGATCTCTGTTTAAATCTTTGGCTCTACCTGTGTGACTTTTCATAAGTTAGTTTTTGTGCCTCAGATCCCAACCTATCAAACTAGCCTAATCATCTTCCTTTCTCCCATCATTTATTGTTCAGATACCACAACAGTGTTGGACATGGCATAAGAATCTGAACAGAATTTGTGTCTCACCTGTGATGGGGGAGGAGGAGTTACAAAGGGCAGGTAGGGCTTTGACTTTCAGTGAGAGATTTTTAGATACACTGTTAAAAATCTCCCACTTAGATTGTAAATTCCTTGGGGCAGGATATGCGTTTGTACAGAATTTAGCACAGTAGAGACCTCTACGTGCTACTGTATGTGACTGAGGAGCCAATGGCGCGCATAGGGTTTTACCTGGATCCCCTGGGTTGGATATCTGCATCATAGTTCACTGAAATGTGGCATGAGAGATCTCTACTGAGAGGCAGGAGCCCACTGGTTGACATAGTCATTTCACAATGTATGTATGTATGGGTAATATTTAAGGAGATATGTATCTATCCTGAAAATTATGTTCTTAAGTTCTTGGAGTTAAGGCAGGTCACCAGTAGGTGACATACGTCAGAAATGTACCTTTCACACGGGAGGTATCAGACACCTATCTCCCATTTGTGTATTGTATGCACTGTCCATTTGTGTATTGTATGCCTCACACTGTATGCCTAGCTGCATACCGAGCCAGGTGTGAAATGAGAGTGTGAAATCTCCAACAAAAGAAATCTATAAAATGGAACAAACAGCAGGGAATGTCCTGTTTATGAATAAAGACAAAGGATGGAGGTGGTATATTTTGGAGGGCATAGGGGGGCAGCAAAGAAACACATACGGAATCCTTCACCTATGGGGCAAGTGTAAGCCCACTCAAAGGTTACATGAGCAGACTGTACATCTGTCTCATGAAAGGAGGGTCACATCCAACCTGGCTGTAAAGCTTTACAAGGATTTTGGGTGAGCAATACTTTACAAGGTGTGAGAGTATCTAATTTTGTCTAGGCTTTGGAATGCGTGTTTTGATTTTATTTCATTTCTAACTATTTGTTTCCAGTACTTTTACTTGTTACTGCTTGAAAGTCTAGGCTTTGTTAAACCAGCTTATACTTGATTTTACTATAAACCTACCTAAGTGCTGTGTATTAAGGTGATCTGAGGTAGAACTAGCAAGCTGAGGGATAGTGCTTCTTTGGAAGCAGCAAATCCGTGACTACTGCGAGTGCGCAGTGGACCACAGTCTGGACACTCCACGAGATGCTTGGAGGGCTCGAGGGCTGGGGTTTGTCAATTGCTAACCTGCAGAGTGACACCAGGGTCTGTGTAGGCCTAGAGGGGAGTGCTGGTGTTGCTCGTGGCCGGTGGAGTTCAGGAGCTGACCCATGGCAGGCACAGAGAAGGTTTCCTCATGCAAAGGGCAGGAGCTAGTGAGGTGCCTCACAACCGTGGGTACCCCCAGTAAACATCACACCATAATACAAACAATTTCAAATAGAGCTGTCGATTAATCACAGTTAACTCATGCGATTAACTAAAAAACCTTAACTGTGATTTAAAAAATTAATGGCGATTAATTGCACAATTAAACAATAGAATACCAATTGAAATTTATTAAATATTTTGGATGTTTTTCTACATTTTCAAATATATTGATTTCTATTACAACAAAGAATGCAAAGTGCACAGTGCTCACTTTATATTATTTTGTATTACAAATATTTGCACTGTAAAAATGATAAACAAAAGAAATAGTATTTTTCAATTCCCCTCATACAAGTACTGTAGTGCAGTCTCTTTATCGTGAAAGTGCAATTTACAAATGTAGATTTTTTTTTTTGGTTACATAACTGCAGTCAAAAACAAACAGTGTAAAACTTTAGCACCTACAAGTGCATTTAGGCCTACTTCTTGTTCAGCCAATCGCTAATCAAACGCATTTGTTTACATTTATGGGAAATACTGCTCCCTGTTTCTTATTTACAATGTCACCTGAAAGTGAGAACAGGCATTCGCATGGCACTTTTGTTGCCGGTGTTGCCGGTATTTACATCCCAGATATGCTAAACATTCATATGCCCCTTCATGCTTTGGCCACCATTCCAGAGGACATGCTTCCATGCTGATGATGTATGTTAAAAAAATAATGTGTTAATTAAATTTGTGACTGAACTCCTTGGGGAGAATTGTATGTCCCCTGCTCTGTTTAACCTGCATTCTGCCATATATTTCATGTTATGGCAGTCTCGGATGATGACCCAGCACATGTTGTTTGATTTACGAACACTTTCACTGCAGATTTGACAAAATGCAAAGAAGGTACCAATGTGAGTTTTCTAAAAATAGCTACAGCACTTGACCCAAGGTTTAAGAATCTGAAGTGCCTTCCAAAATCTGAGAGGGATGAGGTGTGGGGCATGCTTTCTGAAGCCTTAAAAGAGCAAAACTCAGATGCAGAAACTACAGAACCTGAACCACCAAAAAAGAAAATCAACCTTCTTCTGGTGGCATCTGACTCAGATGATGAAAATGAACATGCATCGGTTCGCACTGCTTTGGATCATTATCGAGCAGAACCCGTCATCAGCATGGACGCATGTCCTCTGGAATGGTGGTTGAAGCATGAAGGGACACATGAATCTTTAGTGCATCTGGCACATAAATATCTTATGACGCTGGTTACAACAGTGCCATGCAAATGCCTGTTCTCACTTTCAGGTGACATTGCAAACAAGAAGGGGACAGCATTAGCTCCAACAAATGTAACCAAACATGTTTGTCTAAGCGATTGCCTGAAGTAGGCCTGATTGGACTTGTAGGCTCTAAAGTTTTACATTGTTTTATTTTTGAATACAGTTTTTTTTTTATACATAATTTGACATTTGTAAATTCAACTTTCATGATACCGAGATTGCACTACAGTACTTGTATGAGGTGAATTGAAAATGCTATTTCTTTTGTTTTTTTACAGTGCAGATATTTCTAATAAAAAATAAATATAAAGTGAGCACTGTGCACTTTGTAGTCTGTGTTGTAATTGAAATCAATATATTTGAAAATGTAGAAAACATCCACAAATATTTAAATAAATGGTAATCTGTTATTGTTTAACAGTGCGATTAATCGTGCTATTAATTGCAATTAATTTTTTAAATCACTTGACAGCCCTAATTTCAAACCAAGAACTACATCTCATATTACTATAATCTACTCTGTATTTTCCTTTTTCCTGGGAGTTTTAATACATAAGTTTTATTTATCTTTTGAAAAAATATTTTTCTGAGCGCAAGCTAAAAATGACATCAATCCTAAAGCAAAATAATCAATTTAAAACATCAAGGGATCAGTCAAAAGGGTCAGAGCCAATAATGAGTGTTTGCACAGTCATATGTTTAATATAGCATACTCATGTTTTCCCATTCATTTTGTACATTCATCAGCAGGGGAATTATTTCCCAAATGTGCATCTTGATTTTCTGGTATTTTGACACACTGGGCCTGAGAGTCATTGCACAGCACATGAAATTTATGTCAGAAAAACACAGAATGCTTAAATTGAATGATCCACATGTTAGCATCACAGAGCAATATAAGCAAGAATGTCACACAAATGCAAGTCCCTCACTTTAGGCTTCTAGTGAATGTGGTTATGTGGTTTTATCAAGGTGTCTCTTGGCAGTCTTGTTTCTGGACATTTTGAAATTTTTCTGTTTCATCTCAGTGCCCAACAGTGACCTCAGTGTTTTCAAGAAGAACAGAACAAATAGCTGATAGAAAAGGGAGTTAAAGTAGCCATACTGAACAAATAAATTGGCAAGTGTATCTAATAATTGCATGGGTTCAGCATTTTTCTGCGATAAATGAGTAAACTTTAAATGTATCTCTGAGATGTACTATCACAGGCATTGCCATGGGCAAGTTTTATCCAATGATGAAACAGCAAGGCCTAGTGAGATAAAGATGATAGAAGGGGTACTATCAGGTGGCAGCTGGGTAATTACAACTCTCTATTTGGGCTCTGTAGTGATGCTGCATGTGATAAGTGGAGAATAATGAAGAAAAAGGAGTAGTGATAATGCAGGAGCTAAATGGTAGAAAATAGCCTATCAGTCCACAGTCCTCTGAGTGCCTATGGGGACTTTGAACTATCTTCTTCAGTTTTCAACCACAGAAAAAATACTCTCTCTCTTTCTTCTTCCTTTGCTAAATTTATGTCTGGTGGGACAAAAGGAAAAACTGAAAGGAAATCAAGGGTATGTGAAGAGAATATGACCTTTTCAAATAACTCTGAAGGTCACTATGTAATTATTCTAAAATAAAAGTATCCTGTAATCTTTTCTGTACCCACAAAAGATGCACATACATTTTTTATAACAATTCTGCACAATGTTGTTGGGGATCATATTTTATGAAAGGTCAACTAAAGTATTTGTAATTATATCTTGTTGAGTTCTTCCTCAGAAGAACACAAATGTCATTTGTTACTACACAGTCAGACTGTGATTAAAGCGAAAGACAGGCCAAAGACAAATTCATTGCATGTAAACAAAAATACTGTTTTCTCACCAAGGATTTCATTTTGCAGCTGCTGAGCAAAATATAGGAGGGGAAAAAACAAGAATTTGTTATTGCAACTTTAACCCTGGTTCTTTTTCTACAAATAGTGGTACGCTTTACAACTTACAATTAGTGTGGGGCCGAGTAGTGTTTGCATATTTCCTTAGAGCTCGACTGCCCCACTCCAATTAATAACACAAATAAAAGGATAATGCTGATATGCTACTTCTAATTAGGAGTGCTGACTTGTGAGTGTCAGAGACATTGGATGAGGCTATCATGTGTGTGTGTGAGAGAGAGAGCGCTATAACTGCCACTTAAAGATGAGTTGAAAAGAATTTTGACAATTTCCCCTCATAGTTAGCTGAATAGTCAGCCTAAAAGTGACACTACACACTCTATTCCTTTAAAGTTCATTTTTATTTTTCTCCTTAGGACCTTTAACATCCAGCCTTGCTCAGATTGCTGTGCACCAACCTAATGGAATGCCCTGGTTCACAGTATGTGTGTGATGTCACATCAATGGCAGTACCTTGCTGGGGCATGGAGCCAGTCTACTGGGAACAGAAAGATTCCATCAGGGAGAATAGTTGATATATTTCCATTGGGGTAGACATCACTAGTCCAAGGATGAGAAAAGGGAATTTTATATAATGCCTGGGTTTTGGAGACTTAAATGCTGAAGTTGCTCATATTGCTAAGTTGAGGGAAAACTGACAAAAGCATTTCCTAGCCAATTGTAAGCAGAGAATTTTTAACTGATCTGCTTCAGTGCCCAAAGTGACATGACCTGAAGGAAAATTTGGCTAAAGCACTCACATACTACAGTGATGAGGGCAGTATATGAAATAGATTCTACATAGAATTGAATAGTTGTTTATAGGCTGAAAATCTCATAACTAAAAATGTAAGGAAATTCCCAGGAAAGAGTGTTTGCATTCAAAGCATCTACTTGCTTGTTGTCATTACTATTCATTACTATCTTGTTCAAAAATGCTAAATATGCTATGCTAATTGTCATGTTTTTGCGGCATAGACCATTTTCCAGAGCGTATTTAAGATGAATCTCACCAACTGTAAGTTTAGGCTAATTTGCTTTGTTTCATTTAAAATATGGGTCCCAAAAGGAGATAGATAAATATCATAGAATCAGATGTTCGTGGTGGAGAAGAACTATCAGGTCATCCTAGTCAGCTAGTGTAGTTGCACTATCTTGGCCAGTGCCTTCTCCCATTGAAGTAGTGGAGTTTTGCCCAATAGCCTGATTCTTATTTATGCTAACAACATTTTACACTGCTCTACTTGTGTAATGGAAATATAATTTACTCCCACTTTAAGGCCCCTTTGCAGTGCCAGAGTGGTATAAAGTATCCTTAGAATAAATGAGAATCAGGCCCAATGGGAGCAAGATGGGGCCATGATAGACATTTCTCCCACTTTAAACCATGCAAAGTGCACCTCTGTACTACAGTGATGAGTGACCTTATACAAACCTAGACAGAAAGACAGACTGGAATAATAATGACTAATAAACACACCACTATTCTTCCTGTCACTCAGGCCTGTAACCTGGGAGTTATCTTTGACTTATCTCATGCACTCATGTATGTTCATGCCAGTTCTTCCTATTCCACATTTCTAAGAGCCTTTCTCCATACAGCTAAAACTCCTTCAGATTCCATCATCTCCAGTCTTGATCACTGTAACCTCCACCTCACTGGCCTCCCTGACATGCACATCACCCTTCCATCTCCTGCCCATACAAACCCACAGTCACTAAAGATCTTATTCTTTGCCTGTCAGTCTGACCACCTCATTCTCTCTTGAAAGTCCTCCAGTAACAGGGAAAAACAGCCAAGAAAGGGTTAAGGACTGTCTACATGACCAAACGGGATTTAAGGGAAAGGACTATCTATCTCCTCTTTTCAAAGGCTGAGAGACAAAGGAAAAACTGCTACAGACTGCAGCCTACATCGGTCAGAATTGCTTTGTCTTGTGATGGAACAACAAATTGTGCCCTTAGGCAAGGGCCTGAAGCAGACTTGAACATGGCACTGGTTCTTTCCTGAGCTGGTGAGAAGGAGCCAACCAGTTTATACTCCTCCTGCTCTCCTGCCTCAATTTCTTGTGATGGCAACTTTATATAACTCCATTTGTCCACTTAGCCAACAATCATTTCTGCACTCATTCCCACGCTGCTCCCTATGCTTGGAACACTACCCTGAGCTGGTCTGCAAAGCTTCAACACTATCCTCATTTACATCTCTCTCTTGAAGATCCACTTCTTCTGGAATGCCTACAAGAAGACTGCTGTCTAATTCATCTACTTCTTTATTATCATTGATCAGCATTCATGAATGAACTACTTATTTATTGTATATAGAGGTAGGGGGGTATATGGACACTGTAACTGAAGCTGGGAATTGGTGTGAGAGAAAGATGAGAGAGCTGAATTCTGGACAGAGGACTGAGGGAAGAGAATTTACTTTATTTCACTTAAAAGTGAAAACACAGCTGTGTAATTAATGACAAGTCTATTATCACTGATCACATTTTCTTTAGCATTCTGAATACTTTTTTCTTCTTCAGCATGTTTTTCTTGATCCAATAAATTATCTCCTGCCACTGAAAACAATCCCACTTCTATCTTTTTTTTCATATGAAACACTTGAAGTTAGAAACCCACCATGGTTTCTACAACTAAATTAAAATCCAAAACCATCTTCTAATTCAGATGACTAAAATGCACAAACCAGTGAATTTTTCATCACTGTGAACATGATATACTTGCCACCTAACTCAATGGGAATTTTTACTTCATTAATAAGTCTGAGCCCTTTTTCTATTCCTACTCTTTGATTATCTAGTGTCTCAACCCTAAAATGCATTCTCCTTGTGTACCTCCTTACAGCAATTTATTGAAACTGAGTCTTTGGACCACAGACCTCCATCACTTTCCAGTCTTTTTTTCCCCTTACCAATCTCCTTTTTACTCCTTAGATTGCTAGGCATGTACAAGGAAAATGCATAGAAACGTATAATTTTCACATTCATTCATTCATTCATTCATTCATTCATTCCCTTGCTCGAATAGTTTGCCTACCACTTATCTCTATCAGTATCTATCTATCTATGTATCTCTCTATCTATCTCCGTAGTTATAGTACAGGGTTTTAGACAGAAACAGGCTTTTGACACAAGTTCATAATCATATGAGACCACAAGTCTGTTTATTGATATGATTTCCCATTTACCAATTGCAGTTTGAAGACAATAGTACAGTTCTATATATTGACTCAGCAGAGTTGCAATAAATCAGATCTTATCAAATTCTGGATACTCCTTTTAAAAAGTAACTAGTTTTTGTAATCTGAGATACAGTATTTCAGTTTTTTTGACTGTATTTCAAACAGTAATGGTGAAAAACTACTGATAGCAAAATGTAGAATAACTAGCCCATTAAGACCACCGAATGTTTCATTTCTTCATACATTTTATGCAAATTGGTAGTGAGTGGACTTAATCTGATTAGTTTCTTCCCTTTACTAATAAGGTGATCACTCTAAAGTTGAGGGAAGTGAAGTATTAAAACATTTCCCCATTAAATACTTATATATATTTGGAGATCTGATAGGCTGCACACTCAAGGAAGTGCACAATCTTTTTCAGTAACTTTGCCTAGAACTTTGTCAAATTGGAGAGCCACTCCCCCACTAAATGGCATCCACACAATAATCACTTTTGGGCTCTGATGTGTTGTGATCACTCTCTTCTCATTATTTTCTGGCTGCTGATAGGGAAGAGAATATTTCCCTCATCTCTCTTTCCCTCATCTCTCACTCTTTCCCCTCACTTTCTGGGTTCATGAGGAGACAAGGAGCAGTCCTGGTGTCTCTTGTTCAGTGTTATCTGACAGCTATGAACTCACATAGAAATGAACTGCACAGTAACCTATGGGGCTCTGAAGAGCTGCATCTGGTTTCAGAGCCACACAGTGGGAATACAGCCAACAACCGGAATAATGTAACTATGTGAACCCAAAGAGCTTCTGTCCAGTACAGCATTAAGAGAAGGGTGTTGACCAAAAGCTACTGTCCTGTTGTTCTAATTGGCTTTGACAACTGGCTGCATTCAAAGGTTTCGTCTAAGTGAGTGATTCTACACTACAGTGATAGGATAGGACTCAATGAGAAGAGCTGCTCTCCACATCTCTGAATGATATCTCATATCTTGTGTGAAAGCTGATATACCCTCCAACTCCACTGAAGCTATTTTAGTTAAGCTACAACAATTCAGTTGGCTAAATCCTTACTAGTGATATGTGGTTAGAGATCACCCAGAGCTGATACTGGGTCTGTGGATCTTGTCCTTAAGAAATGTTAAGATCCTTATTATTTTCTCAGCGATTTCAGTGGAAGTCTTAACAATAACTAAGGATGGACAGAGACGACATTGTCAGTAAGGACATTAATTCAAATGCGCATCAAAACGCATGACAGAGATTAATGACAAAAACCAGCTCTCCCACAAAAATTCTCATTCTAGCCGCACAACCTGTGATTAGTTCACTTAATCAAATTTCCAATTAAGCTGAAGACTACGTCAGGAAGGCACAAGTCATCTAATGGATAGTAGTAAGCATGGGCTAGTAGAGGAACAATTTAGGACTGGTGTTTGATGGCTGGAGTTATCCTGCCGTGAATTCCCTTGTGGAGGAAATTCTCAAATAGAGAGGATGTTTTGCCAAGAAAATTAGTTGGTTTTAATAATTACTATAATGTTACTGTTTTTTCAAGAGCTGATATCTTCAACTGAAATCAACATGACTATAGTTTCACAATGAACACTTAGAATCTGTAATATACAAGGTTCAAAGCTGTGTAGCTGTGGCTCCAGCACTGGGAGAGAGCTCTCCCAGCGCAGTAATAAAACCACCTCCGTGAGGGGCTTAGCTATCAGTGCTGGAAGTCTGGCTCCACTACCTACACTGTGCACTGTCTACACTACCACTTTATAGCGCTGAAACTTGCAGCGCTCAGGGGGGTGTTTTTTCACACCCCTGAGTGAAGAAAGTTTCAGCGCTGTAAGTGGCAGTGTAGACAAGGCTTTAGTCTCATAGTTAAGGCCCTAGACTGGGACTCAAGACATCTGGGTTCAAATTCCCACCCCTACCATAGACTTTCTGTGTGACTTTGAACAAGTTACTTAATTGCTGTGTGCCTCAGTTTCCCATCTGTAAAATGAGGATAATAGAAAGACAGAAAAGTAGGGCTGGACAGGTCATTTAGTTCAGCCCTCTGTGCTGAGGCAGGACCAAGTAAACCTAGACCATCCCTGACAAGTGTTTGTCCAACCTGTTCTTAAAAAAACTCTAGTGATGGGGATTACACGACCTCCCTTGGAAGCCTATTCCAGTATTTAAATACCCTTATGGTTAGAAAGTTTTTCCTAATATTTAGCTTAGATCTCTCTTGCTGCAGATTAAGCCCATTACTTTTTGTCCTAACTTCACTGGACATGGAGGACAATTGATCACTGTCCTTCTTATAACAGCCCTTAGCATCGTTGAGCTCAGGTGCCCCCTCAGTCTTCTTTTCTCCAGACTAACCATGCCCAGGTTTTTAACCTTTCCTCACAGATCAGGTTTTCTAAACTGTTTCTAAATCATTTTTGTTGCTCTTCTCTGGACTCTCAATTTATCCACATCTTTCCTAAAGTGTGGCACCTAGAACTGGACACAATGTTCCAGCTGAGGCCTCACCAGTGCTGAGAAGTGAGGGACATTTACTTCCCATGTCTTACATATGACAATCCTGTTAATACACCTCAGAATAATATTAGCCTTTTCACAACTGCTTCACATTGACTGACTCATATTCAATTTGTGATCCACGATAACCCCCAGATCCTTTTCAGCAGTACTACCACCTAGCCAGTTATTCCCCATTTTGTAGTTGTGTGCTTGATTGATTTTTCCTTCCTAAATGTATTACTTTGCACTTGTCTTTACTGAATTTCATCTTGTTGAATTCAAACCAATTTGTCAAAGTAGTTTTGAATTCTAATCCTGCCCTCCAAAGTGCTTGCAATCCCTCCCAGCTTGTCCTATGCAAATGCCAGCATATTCTGCATTCCATTAGTCAAGTCATTAAAGAAAATACTGAATAGTACCAGAATCAGGACTGATCCCTGCAGGACCCCACTAGATATGGCCTCCCAGTTTGACAGCAAACCATTTGTAACTACTCTATGAGCATGGTATTACAACAAGTTATGCACCCACCTTATAGTAATTTCACCTAAATCACATTTCCCTTGCTTATGAGAATGTCATGTGGCACTGTGTCAAAAGTTTTACTAAAATCTAACTATACCATGTCTACTGCTTCCCCCCATCTAGTAGGCCAGCAGTCCTATCAAAGGAAATTAGGTCAGTTTGGCATGATTTGTTCTTGACAAATCCATGCTGCCTATTCCTTATAACTCTATTATCCTCTAGGTGCTTACAAATTGAAAGATTAATAATTTGCTCCAGTATCTTTCCATGTATCAAAGTTGGCTGACTGGTCTGTAATTCCGCAGGTCCTCTTTGTTCTCCTTCTTAAAGATAGGTACTATGTTTGCCCTTCTCCAGTCCTCTAGCATCTCGCCTATCCTCCAGGAGTTCTCAAAAATAATCACTAATGATTCTGAGATTACTTCAGCTAGTTTCTTAAGTACCATGAGGGTATTTCATCAGGTGAATTATCCCTTATCTGCCAACTGCAGGGGTCTTGCCACTTTCACTGAAGCATCTGTGTGATCTAGTAGGGCAATTCCTATGTTCTGGTGTCTTGTCTGTTCAGATTGTAAACTCTTTGGGGCAAGGACTGTCTCTTATTATGTATTTACACAGTACCAACCGCAAGGGGAGGCCTGATCTCAGCTGGGGCCTCTAAGCATGACTAATAGAAATAAGTAACCACACATTTATTTATTGTTTACAAGCACATTAATTATATGTCTATTCATTTGTGTATAATAGCTCTACTTTACCAATGATATAAGGCCTTTCTCCTCTGTATGTCAAGACCAGTCTGAAACTATGTACCAGGGTCACATATTCCTGTATTGAAATAAACTTGAAAAAAGTACATTTATATTTTTAAATAAGTGGCAAAGCTCCTTGCACATCTATGGGTGTTGGCCAATTCTTCAGCTTAAGACTTCTTTTTTTGTCTTGTTTAATTTGCTCCCTAATCATCATCTCTCTGCTCAGAACGACTGAGAGCACAGCCCACTTTTTCAGATGGAAGCTGGAGTCTGCAGCCTGTTTGGAGGCCACTTTAAATACCCCTGCAACAGGAACATGTTCAATGGATAACTTATCTTCACCAAATTATTTTCCAAGGTATTTGTTCAAGAAGGCTCCGCACTTCAATGATACATGTATTCTTTTGATATCAAGAAAATGTAGTCATCTTCTGGTTCTATTATTCCACTGTGTTGGATTTCTAATGAATTTTACCTTTTGCTGCACCGGGAATTTATTCTTTAAACAAAAGTATTACTTTAACAGGTCCTCAATTTAAAATGGCTTCATGGTATTTCTGAACTTGCTTTCTCTCCAGTTTCCTTCTATTAAATACTTCTGTTCCTTGGCTGTGTTTCCCTCATGTAGGATACAACAGGTAAGAAGAGCTACAGAAGCAGGATACCTCATACTATCCATCCTGAAACACTCAGCTAAATCTCCACAGGCTCTTGGCAAGAAAGTCCATATGGTTCGAAAGCTGAGTGGCTCCAAAACATGGTTACTTGCTTCTTCCCAAGCCAGTTGGTGTCGAGTGGACTGAGTACAGGCTTTACAAATCAAAAGAGGTAGCTTCTATTCCCAATCCCAAGTCACATAAAACCAGATTTGACATCCAATGAAAGCAGTCCTTCAATCTCTTTGTCCTTCATTTACTTGCCAGGAAAATGGGGAATCAGTTCCACCCTTTGTGCAGTAGCTTCAAAATTTCAACCCTAGAATTTGGGAGTCTGGAGCTGCTGCTGAGTAGGTTTCCTCCTTTATAATGCTAGCAGTGCACTGGGGGCATGGAGTTCTGGGTGGGCTTTGTGCTGCAGAAGGAGCAAAGCCACAAATGGACCTCAAAAAATAATAGGGATTATTATAGGGAATTTTATCTGAAAGCCCTGTATTACTGCAGCAATATCATATTACAAAAGCCACTTTCGCCCCAACATTATGATGCAACATGCTATGAAAGGAGAAGAAATGAAAAACAATGTCTCAATGGCTTCATTTCTTTTAATACCTAATTTTCAAAGAGATCCTGGAACTTAATGTAAGAGAATTCCAAGGTACAGAGGAAAAGGCACTCTCTCTTCAGCTCCCGCAAGTACACATTTTAGCAGTGATTATGCTAATTCTGGCCTGAAGTCCCTGTAAATGGTTGGATAGCCACTTACCTCAGTTGTCTTGAACTCTGTATAAGCAGCCTGAAACAGGAGAAAATTAATTATGCTCACAATATATTACTAGTTGTCAGTGACGAGTGATGTCGATAAAGCTGGTAATCATTTTGTAGATTTGCCTTAAATGCAAGGTAGTGTGATATACCTCATTCATTTTGCTTGAAAGTTATCCTTTGTGCGGACAAGTACCATTGTTACTCTATCACATAAAGAATGACGTATGTTTAAAATAAGTAATTATTAATCTAACTTATTTAACTACTTAATGAAAATTTTTATTTCCACAGAACATGCTTAATAGGATGATGATTGATGATTATTACAGCATGCATTTCTAAGGTGTCCATCACTGAAGCACTGGAAAGCACATTTTTAAAAAAAATGCTAAATACGGAATCCTATAAAAGAACCCCAATGCTCCCCTCCTCCTCCTCCTCCTCCTCCTCCTGAGTGGGGAACGGATTCATGGGGAATCATCAAGAGTATATTGCTAAAGAGCCTCCAGAACTTCATCAGCTGCAGGATTGGACAGAGAGTGAGGTCTTGAAGCTCTATCCTATAGATAGCTCTGGTTGACTTAGCTGGATCTCCTGTGAAAGTGAGGTCCACAGATAATTTTTGCCATTATTCACCCTGCTCCTTATTGAAGACAGACAGTTTTAAATTATACGATCTAAAATCTGGCAGTTACATATAACTAAAAATGCTACACAGTTACATAATTAACTGAGAACTGTTTACAGCTTATATGGGAAAATTTAAAGCTATTGACTGATAAGCCATATGACAATCTGCAACAAATGCTGGTTCCCAACCAAATCTTCCAATTCAGAAGTAGTGATCCACCAAACACTAACTGGGAATCACTTCAAAAGAGGTTTCCTGAATCAGAGAAGTCCAAAATTTTATTTTTGCCAGTTGATGAAAGTTTTGAAAAGATTAAGGGTCCCAAACTTAGAGTCCAACAGAGCTATGCTCAGTGAATGAGCTAGGTGAGGAAGGGGTTAGGAGGGCAAGGGAGGGAAAGCTAAGCCCATGAAATTCAGCTTTGATAAATGTAAGTTAATTCATACTGGCAAAAAGAATCTAAACTACTAACAGTAGCTAGACATGGGCCTTATTCAAACCCCTGCATCCAAACACCCCTGCACATTGATGTCGTTCAAAATCTGAATATTTCTGTGCCTCAGTTTCTTTCTCTATCTATAAAATGGGGATAATACTTATCTACCTCATAGAAATGTTGTGTGGAGTACTTGGTAAATGTTTTTGTAGTGATCTGAAGGCATAACATTCTAAATGTTGTGAACCTGGGGAGAACTAAGGTGTGGGCAGCAATCCCTTAGATATGGGCCAGTGATGGAGGCAGGATACAGGATCTGATGGGCCAACTCTATGATCTAGCACAGCAAATTCTATGTTCTTAAATAAATGTTAATTCAAAGGAAATTGTAAACTGCGGCCGAAACCTTTCTAACATGTGTTCCAAAAATTAAGCACTTAAATCCACATTTAGGCACCTAGATTCATGGACTCATGGAGTTAAAGGCCGGAAGAGACCATTACATCATCTAATCTGGCTACTTTATCTCACAGGCCACTCAATTTCACACAGTTGCTCCAGTGTTGAACCCAGTAACTTGTGTTGGGGTAAAGTATGTCTTCCAGAATGGCATCTAGTCTTGATTTGAAGACACCAAGAGATGGGAAATCTACCACTTCCATTGATAGTTTGTTCCAGTGGCTAATCAACCTCACTGTTAAAAATGTGTGTCTAATTTCTAATTTGAATTTGTCTGCTTTTAATTTCCAGACACTGGTTCTTGTTATGCCTTTCTCTGATTGATTATGGAGCCCATTAGTACCTGGTATTTTCTCCCCATGAAGGTACTTAAACACTGTAATCAAGTCATCTCTCAATCCTCTTTTGGATAAACTAAAGAGATTGAGCTGTTTAAATTTCTCACTTCAAGGCATTTTCTCAATCCCTCAAATCATTTGTGGCTCTTTGTTGCACCTTTCCCAATTTTTCAACATCTTTTTAAAATGTGGACACAAAACCTGCAGGCAGTATCCCAGTATCAATCTTATCAATGCTGCTAACTGAGGTAAAATCATCTTTCTACTCCAATCGTTTCTTTCCTGTTCATACATCCCGTGATCACAATAGCTTTTTGTCAGTTGTCACACTGGGAGCTCATGTCGAGCTGCTTGTCCACTATGACTCCTAAATCCTTTCTGGAGTCACTTCTTTCCCGAATACAGAAAATATATTGACAAACAATATATAGGGAACCTATAATGATTTGGAGGCAGGGTACCTGTCTAGCTGTAAAGCACCACGCACTCCAATTGTACTCTATCAATAATAAACAGTATTAATAATTATAATATACAAGAATTATGTTGTTTCAAACAGCCTCTCTGTAACAAAAATCTGCACATTCTTCTTATTTACATATCATGACAAGTGGCCGCCAAGCACACAGTCACTGAGGTTATCAATAAAAGCAAAAGCAAGAAACGGCAAAAGCAAAAATACAAATAGTACCCCAACTAATACAGCAGTCTGGGTTTCCTAGTGCCACCCCCAACTTCTCTCTAGATATATATATTCAATGAATAGATATGTATTGCACAGGAACAATAAATAATAATAAATGTAAGTGAAGAAATTTATAGGTGAATCTCAATCACTAAACTAAATAGATATTGTTTGTAATTAGCATTACATCATTTATGAGTTACTACTTTTTCGTATTCAACAAAAAGAAGAAAAGTGAAATGATTCTCAGTTTATTAATACATTTGGAAATGAAAGACAAATGTATCTTTTATTTAATCAAATCCTATACTAAGAGCAGAAACAGCCTATGATTTCATCCTACTTTATATGGTACCAGATAGGAAACACAAATTTCCCTCAAGAAACCCTGCAAAACATGCAGCAGTCAATGAAGCAGGAGTTATGGTCAAAAGCTTAAAGAATGGGACTCAACCACGTGTTTAAAGTTAAGTACATGGTTATGTGCTTTGCTGCACTGAGGCTGATAATTTAAAATTTGCAAATTCTTTCCTGATAAATTACGATTAATCTAAAAAATGAACATATAAAATGGCATTGTGTTTTCAATGCTTATTAACCCATCTATTATTTTTAATCTATATAAATGGTTTCTTAATGTATTATATTGCATATATCGTTACGACAGTGGTTTCTTCAATTTTGCTGAATGAAGAGTAGTCAAAACACAAATATGTTCTCTTTTCTTAACTTCTTAGTTCAGCTACATACTACCTTCCTTTGACTCTCTGAGAATATACAATATTTGTAAAATAATTTTGGAAAAACAAAGTAGTATGGGAAATCATCTGTTTGATGACAATTCATGAATAGAAAAAAAGCATACATCTGATGAATAATTGTTCACTGCAAATAATTCACACAGCACTAGTTAGTTCTTTAGTTTGAGCATACATTACATGCACCATGCAATACAGTAGCAGTTTGTCATTTTACTGCTGGCTATAGTTATCCATATGAGGCAGTCACTGCTCATGTAAAAGTGGGGGAGGTGTGTCAGTAATGTGCGGGAGGGGGCTCTGGGCTGGGGTGGGAGGAAGTACGGGAGGGAGTGTCAGGGCATGGCTGAGGGTGCAGGCTCTGGGGTGGGGCTGCAGATGAAGGATTTGGGGTAAAGAAGGGGGCTCCAGGCTGGGACTGAGGGGTTCGGAAGGCAGGAGGGGGATCAGGGCTGGGGCAGAGGGTTGGGGTGTGGGAGTGTGTGTGTGTGTGGCTCAAGGGTGCAGGCTCTGGGCAGCACTTACCTGAAGCAGCTCCCGGAAGCAGCAGCATGTCCCTCCTCCGGCTCCTATGCGGAGGGGCGGCCAGGTGGCTCTGATGCCCGCTGCCGCATCTGCAGGCGCTTCCCCTGCAGCTCCCGTTGGCCACAGTTCCCAGCCAGGAGGAGCTGTGGGGGTGACACTTGGGCCAGGGGCAGCGTGCGGAGCCCCCTAGCTGCTCCTATGCATCCCTGGAAGGGGGATATGCCGCTGCTTCCCGAAGCCGCGCAGAGCAGCCCCTGACCCTGCTTCCCAGCTGGAGTGCCGGAGCTGGGCAATCCCCAAACCACGGTCCCCAGTGGGAGCTTGAGGGCCAGATTAAAACAGCTGGCAGGCCAGATGCGGCCAGCGGGCCATAGTTTGCCCACCCCTGGGCTATGACATGGACCAGCAGCAGCGCCGCATAAAAGCCATGGAGGTGCAGCAGTCATAGCAGAAGGCCAAGGAGGCCAACAATCAATCCAGTACCGAGCTTTTACAAATTTCTGCATGCCATCCTCGACGGAGACCTCCCCCTTCCCACTAGCACCATGGATACTTCTGAGGAACCCAACTCACAGGCCCCTGCTGTGAACAGCGATGAGGAGGAACTGGAAGAGGGAGAGGAGATGGAGTATGGGGGACAGGTGACTGGGGGATCCAGCTGTGCAGCGAGCCAGGACCTGTTTTTTTACTCCACTGCAGTCCAGCCCATCCCACCAGTCGAGCACAGATGAGCCAGATGCATGGGAAGGAAACTCTGGTAAGTATGCAGTTTGCTTTGAAATGGCACCCCCAAAGTAGCAGGATACATCTTTTGAATTACTCATTTTTACTTGTGCTAGAAGAGGTAGTGGAACAACCAAGAGAAGCAGAGTTGCTATCTGCTTTTCATTCCCCTCTAGAGTTAGGCAGTGGGGACCAGGCGGAGCAATTCATTTACGTGAACTGCCCGTTTACGTGTCCCATGACTCCTCCATAGAGATCTCAATGAAACTTTCATGGAGGTATTCTGCAATCGTCTGCCGAAGGTTTCTGGGGAGGGCTGCCTTATTTCTTCTGCCATAGTAGGCCACTTTCCCATGCCACTCAGTGATTACTTCAGCAGCACCATTGGGCCCAGATAGCACTGGGTCTCCAGTAGCAGCTGTGCTCCCTCTGCCTTTGTCAGGAGTGAGGTGCCAGCTAAAATCACCTCACCTGTGGAAAACAGTGCCACTATTCAGGTCCATGGCTTTATACATTTAGAATCATGCACAGCAATCTAGTCTCCAAGGAAGCATCATGACCCCCATGGCTCCTCTTGTGGCTCTGCAAGTACTGCAGGATTGTGTCCCAGTGCTTGCAATGCTCATGACAATAGGACAGAGCTGTCCAGGTTCCATGCACAGGTTTGTGGGATTTTGAAGAAAAGCTGTGAAAATGATGGCAGGCATATGGAATTATGGGATGGAGAACGCTGCATTACAGGAAGTTGACCCCGTGTTACCAGTCACTGCTGTGTGACTCGTTTCAGCCCCATCAGGCATTGCAAAAAAATTCCCAAAAGACCCCGTGCTGGATGGTGGCCAGATGCACAGTGTGATACCTATCTCTGATGCGCTGCACTCTGCATTGGTATAAGCACTACTGGTGAGGACGTGCGTTGTCGATACAAGAAGCCAAGTGTAACCGTGCAAGCGACGTAATGACTGTGACAGTTGTATGCCGATGTTCCTTAGGTCTATATTCATTTGTAGTGTAGTCATGGCCCCTCTCACCAGCAGAAGTTGGTCCAGTAGAAGACACCCACCTTGTCTTTCTAACAAGTGCTGCTAGATATTTAAACAACTAAGAAAACGAGGGGCTAGATTCTGCCTCAACTTACATCCCCTGCTACAAATTGAAGCCTCTGAGTTAGGTAAGATGTAAATCTGACTCAATATCCCTGTTACTGTACTCTTAGAATTAAATCTAAGCAGGTGCAATACAAGCTCCTTACAATACAAGCAGGTGCAATACAAGGTGCAGCTAAGGCTCAAGGATGACGGCAGGACCAAACAAAAGCAGTATAAATCTCAGCCACGGAGGGCTGAGTGAAAGATGTGAGCTTTATGGAAGGATTTGTGGAGGTGGTGAAGACAGCATGCCACACAGAAAGATGGCAGACGTTCCAAGTTTAGGATTTTGCACCCCATCCCACTGATTTTCTTCACTATGTCATGTTCCAGTGCTGTCTGATGCTGTAATACCCTGCTCCAGGAAAAGGACAGTCTTTAAAAATTACTGCAGAACCTGGTGTGATAAGTCAGTTTAAGATTCTGGGTTTTTCATTAATTGGTTTGTTTTTAACTTCCCCCCCCCCCCAGGACAGGGCAGAACAAAAAGAGCAGAACAAAAAAATAATCTGCTGTAAGGAAAATCTAGGTTAAATATTAGGAGAGAGTTAACTATAAGAAGATTTTGGCAACAAAAGAAGCTGCTAGAGAGATGTTTAAAGGTAGTTACTCATCTATTACAGGTGGTTCTAAGTTCTTGCAAAAACTTAAACTTAGATTTTAACAGTATTATAAATACATTTGCACAGCCTATCAAAACCCCCTTTGAAACTGTTTTCAACTGCAACAGATGGTTTCTGGTCAGTAGACTACTGGCCTCCACCCACACAGCATGATGGCAAAAGTGTAAGCAAAGTCTCATTTTAATTGAGAAGTAAAATTATTTAAAATTATAATGCATTTTGCAGAATAAATTGCTGTAGTGTTATCTAATTATTTAATTGGACTGGTGCTAGTTACAATTTCCGACTTACCTCAGGGTTGCATAATGTAATATATTGTAGGGTCCAATCCACATCTCTTATGTATGTGATTCTCCATTAAGATAAAAGGGAGTTTCACAGACACAAGAACTGAAGGATGGAGGCAATAAATAAAAGGAACCATAAAAAGAGAATTTCTGGTGAGCAAAGCTTTTCCCATAAAATTTAAAGAAATTCAATAAAGGTTGGTAGACCTAAGTTTGACCTGGCATTTTTAATATGATAATTTTTCAGTCCATATGATTTTTACATGTGTCATATTGTTTCCACATTTAATGCCTTCACACTTTTCTTCATCTTAAATAAAATTACAAGCTAATGCAGGCATCCTGAGGGTCGGAGGAGGACAATTTTGACATGGAACAACATTTCAGGTTTCATTTTTCTCTTTTACAGCTTGGATTATACAGTTTCTAGATGTACAGGTAGAATAAGAATAGAGCAGGAAATGGCAACAGGCAAAATGTTACGGTTACCTTTCAAGTGAAATCAACAAATTTCCCCTTTAACTTTCTGAATATTATATACTGCACATATATAATACAATTTTGTTCAGTGTAACATTTTTCATCCTGATTGTATGTTAAACTGTTTTATAGAGTTAATGTAAGCAATAAAATAAAGTAATAAATTTTAAAAAACCTATTGGCCCCAGTCTTCCCCACACAGGAATAAATATGTAGGGAAACTCTTAAAGGGTCAAACTATGAAGTTTCTTCTAAATTCTCCCATCAGGCTGACAAAGTTTGCACACCCCTCATGGGAGCCTTCTGAGACAAAGGGCATCCATGTGAGATCGCTTGCCTCCATATTTTGACCCACTTACCAGCTCCCACTAACAACTAGAGGAGACAGATTTCAGAGTGGTAGCCATGCTAGTCTGAATCAGCAGAAAGAACGAGGAGTACTTGTGGCACCTTAGAGACTAAAAAATTTATTTGAGCATAAGCTTTCGTGGGCTGAAGCCCACTTCATGGAAAATACAGTAGAATGATAGATAGATATATATACAGAGAACTTGAAAAAATGGGGGTTCCCATACCAACTCTTAACGAGACCAATCGATTAAGGTGGGCTATTATCAGCAGGAGAAAAAAAACTTTTGTAGTGACAAACTATAGGAGATGTGCTGACAGGGGCGCCCTCACCACCAACCTCCTCCAGAATCCACTCCACTTCAACCCACTGAGAGGGAGCAGTCTACATCACTGCAGACTCCGTCAGCAGCAAAGTGAGCTGATTTGAGCTGCTGATTGGCTATGGGGATAGAAACTAGCATAGTTTGGCCATCCTCTCTTCTCCTTCCCATCGTGCCCTTTCCAAGGGCCTGGTGCAATGACCACTGAAGTAAAAGGGAGCCTTTTGATTGACTTCAATGAGCATTGGATCACATTCCAAATCTGTGGAACTGAGACTGTGAAGAACGCCCCGGGAGGGGATCTCTATGGGGTTTGTAGAGCACAGAGCTACTGGAAGGCTGTTTCAGACAGCAGGATCTGCAGAGAAGAAAGCTCTTGCACAAATGGATGGACAATAGTGAGTGCAAAGGATCATTTTAAAAATCATATACTGTAACCCTGACAGTGCCATTTTAAATAAGAACATAGCAAGAGTCCCCCTTTCTAACCATAGATATTTGTATATACAATAGGTGCACAAGCAACTGCATATATTCTTAATATCATGAAGAAGATTAGCACAAAAACAATGAGTAAGAAGGAGTCACAGGACTAAATGGCAGACATGAAAGATGTGGTCAGCATCCACTGGAATAGTTTTTTCTCACAAATCACCCACCAACATCCTGACACACGAATACCACTTTTATTTGTATCTCTGCCAATTGCCATATATGTCAGTTTAGTAATGGCTTCTATCCTTAACTGGCACCAGCCTGGATCTCAGAACGTTTCTGCTCTTCAGAGATGAAAGAGGAGCGAAATGTGTGATGTGCCAAGGAGAAGTAACAGAATGCAGGATAAATGTCAACAAAAGTCTCTTAGCACTAAAATACAGTCATGATATGTGAAACCATATGCAGAGGTCAGATACCCATATTGAAATGCATCATTTATGAAGATAAGGGTTGCAGTTAGAACTTTTTCTGTCCTTTATGGGTGAATTTATAAAGTGGTTGTTATAATTTTAACTATTACTTCTTATGGGACCTTAAAATTGAACTAGTGTATTATTAATATTTTAATAGACACCTGATTTTTCTGCTCTTCTTCCTTCACTGAGTTGATGACCACAATACACGTGTGACATGGACTCTGTGACTATGTATAGTAAGAGGCAGTCTGTGCCCTGAAGAACTTACAATCTAAATAGACCCATAGAGTGGAAGCAAAAGGAAGTATTATGACCCCCTTTTACTGATGAGTAACTGACAGACTTGATTGGGAATTTTCCAACAAAATTGTTTTGTCAGAAAATGCTGAAATGGTTGGTTTTGACAAATCTCCCAGTTAAAAAAAATGTTACAACATCCCTTTCTGACATTTTCAATATGAAAAAGTTTCATTATTCGGTTTGAAATTGAAATGTTAGTTTATTTACACTAAAAAGGGTTAATTTTTAAAGGCCAAAATAAAAATGAAAGATTTTAAAATTATTGAAACAAAACATTTTGATTGACTCAATCTGAAATTCTTTCGGGTTATCAGTTGGTAAACATTTTTGAGATTTTGCATTTTTATCAGAATTTGGGATGAGAAAAAATGTTTGAAATCTGGAAAACTCACTGGATAGGAAATCAATAAAATAGATTCTGAGGCCAGAAGGAACCATTGTGATCATCTGGTCTGACCTCCTGTATAGCACAGGCCATAGAACTTCCCCAAAATAATTCCCAGCCTTAGTGACTAAGGTGCAGAGTATTGAAGTGACTTGCCCAAGGTCACATAGGAAGTCTGTGGCAGAGCTGGGAATTAATCAGAGAGCTCCAGAGTCTCAGTCCTGTACCTTTAACTATAAGACCCTCTCCGAAGATCATAAAAAGAATTTAGAAAATTAAATTATATTAAATTTTGCTCCTTAGGGCTAATCTTCAGTAACACAATAAATCAAAAACCATAATCTGGAACAGAGTTTACTTACACCTCTTAGAGACAGGCAGCATCTAGCTCATCCAGCCAGCCAGACCACCTATATATTGGTAGGCGGAAATACTCCTGTTTGGCAGAAGTGCACTGAAGAATGAAATATTGCAAGAAAAGAATATCCTGTCTATAACCCACCATTTGGTTCACAACAATATAAAAATGCAAAACCTAAATCTAAACAAAAAATGTTGGTAAGAGTGAGGCTTGAGAATGAACAGATTTCTTTATGGACTAGAAGTCACCAGCAATAAATGGAAACTTAGACCAGTGGATTGATAAGTGTGGGTCTTGGTATTCTCTGAATATAACTGAATAATAAGGCTTTATAATTGTTAACCATTTAGGAAATTAGTGTAGGGGTCTGTTTTCCCCACAAAGAAAATTTATAGCTCCTATTAAAAATAAGGCCTTACACTGAGATAGTGTCTTTTATCCTAAAGAGTTTTACTAACTATATACACATTACAGCTGAAGTAAGAATAGAAAAAAAATACCTGATATTGACAAAGAATTTCAATTTGAATATATCTTCAACCCTTCCATGTCTGCCTTCCACGACTATCAATCTCTCAAGTTTTACTGAGAAAAATACTTCTTGAAATGTAAATGGTAAGCTCAAATGTTCTTATATTCACTGGAAGCAAATTCTGAACTGTACAATCACTTGTTATATTTGAAACCTGAAATCTGCACTGTGTTGGTAAGTTATCCACCCAGGGAACAGAAACAATGTCAGCTGACTTAGGTAATTAAAACAGGAATTTTGAAGATCAAAAGTTAAATATTCACAATCAACTGTGTGTGAGATATTAATACAGAAAAAAATGGGAAAAACTTTAATTTTGAATGATGAATAAATCTGAGAATTTTGGAATCTGTTTGTGGACATTTTCCAAACAGAAAAAAGGAGAAATCAACACCTATATTAATTAATACACATTTTAGCTCTAGTACTATCTAAGGAATCATTTACCCCATTACTGAAATATAGGCAACTGTGGGTTGCAAGACAAAAGGTAAGCATTCAATACAATGTGCAATGCTAGGAGCCAGGAGGCAAAGGTATGGCCAAAGACATGAAGGCAAACCTTCACTCTTATGAAAAGTGCCCTAGGATTTTTAATATCCATGCCGAGTAGACAGGTTCTCTGTGTGTAAACTTGGATCCAAAAAAGCCCTACACAGTTGGTTCCATAGAAATATAATGATCTATAAGAGTAATACATAGCACTTAACATTTTCAAAGTGCTTTATAAATATTAACTAATTCATCCTTATGACACCCATGTGAGGGAGCTAAATAAGTGTTATTGTCTCATTCATACGGATAGGAAACTACATCAGAAAGGAATAAACAACTTTCCCCTGGCCAAAGAGGGAGCAGTGTAAGAGCCAGGATTAGAATTCAAGAAATCTTAGTTCTCAAACCACAGCTCTCTGTCCCTGAATGACCAATGGCTGAGTCGACTGCCAGCATTCAAGCGTGTGGTTCCAGTGAGCCTAGAAATGTCAAATCTGAGTCTTAGGGCCGATCTACTACACTGAGGGAGAGCTTCTCTCATCAGCATAGTTAATCCTCCTCCATGAGAGGCGTAGCCTATGTCGATAGGAGAAGCTCTCCTGTCGACAGAGCTCTGTTTACACCAGGGGTTAGGTCACTATAACTGCATTGCTGAGAGGTGTGGATTTTTCACATCCCTGAGCAACATAGTTATACCAATGTAAGTTTATAATGTAGACCTGGCCCTCGACCACTGACTTATCTCCTCCATGAAAGTGACCCATGTACTGGAGCGGTGCAAAGGAACTAGAAAGCAGTTGGACCTAGCCAGCTGAAAATTTCCCAGGCATGGAAGAGCTCTTAGCATGAGGCGATTTACCTGGCCTCTGAGCCACTCCTGTTATCCCTGGCACAGAGTGGGATACTCTGTTCAGCTGGCATACTGTCCCTTAAGGACTGTAGCCGGCTGGTATAAAATTAGAGCAGCCTCCAAGATGCTCTAACCCATGCAGGATGTTAGCAGGGTACAGCTCTGCCCTGTGAATCAGACAGCCAGACAGTCCCCTGTCCTTCTGGTACAACAGAATATGGGCCTTCAACTATTATGAGCCACCAAAAGAAAGAGGCTTTTTGTGGTATGTCTGGTTTTTGTGTGGATAGTTTCCAATGAATGCCATTATTTTATCTCTGTTAAATATACACCATGACGGTATAGATCAGGTCTTGGCTAGGTTTGATTGGTTTGGGTTTTTTGGAGGACCAACAGAGTGCATAGAAGGTATTGGTTGGGGGACTCTATTGCTTCTCTAGTGTCTTGCCGCTACTTGGCAGATGCAACAAAAAGCAAAGCCTGTTGAGTGTCATTAGGAAGAAGTGTACAGCAAAGTGTGTCAAAGTTAATACAAAGCATTTTTTTCTGTACATTAGCAAACATTTTTCCGACAGTTAAAGAAAACTTATCATTTGAACGAGGTATTTTCTGCACCAGTGTTCCATCAGGTTTGTAATTAGAAGTGTTTGTATTTGAATGGAAAAATATGCAAGATGCTCATATGTCCTCGTTAAATTTATTCATGAATGTGAACATTCTTGTACTGCAAACTAGAGGGGATGGCGGCTCCTTGACCAATTAATATTACTGCTAATGTATATCAAAGATAAAAATAAGTCACATAAAAATATCTTACATGTTGTACAGTCAGAGCCACCCAGAAAAGTACATTTAAATAGCCATACAGGAAAATAAATGAAAGACAAAGAATTCTAATACATTTGAAACATACAACTAAATAGTCAACTAATTATGGGTAGAACAAGAATATTCTTGGTTTATTTGTATTTTAATATATATTTTAAAACATTTAATAATATATACAATTTTTAAAATATAAATAAACCAAGAATACACATCAACTCCGCTCCACTATTCTTAATCTACCTATAGTTAGCTGACTATTTACTTGTAAGTATATACTGTATATACTTGTGTTTAATTCACCAAATTAGTGCGGTAATTTTTTCCTGATTTCTTTAAGTGTTTTGTTTTGACATTTTTGAAATAAAACATTTTGATTTGTGATTTGAAATTACATTTTTATTTTTACTTCAATTTAATTTTTTAAAAGATTAAAAAAACCTCTAAAGCTAAACAAAACATTCTGTTCAACCTGAAATGATTTTTTTAAAAATTTTCTGGTTTGCTGCAAAATATGAATTTTTTTGGTCTCAGGTAGACCCAAAAATTTTTGAATGTTTCAGTACAGCCAGAAAACCAAAAAATCAGTTATTTGCACAACTCTTATGGTGACACCAATCTCACCCTTCTTACAGTATAAAAATTCTCTCTCCTAGTTGATTGTATTTCAGAAGGCAACATTTCAGGAAAAGGTATTTGGACATTCTTGGCAAGATTGTGACCTGATTTACCATGGTGAGTACTAAACTAGATAGACTGGTACGATATTCCCTATATTAATATGTTAATCTCTTTTGGGGCTCAGTTCTGAGGCCAATCAACACAAGAAACTCCATGTAGTTCCGCCCAGGGAGCAGATGTCAGATTAAGCCCCAGGCTAGTTGTAGAACAAGAACATCTTCCTCCAATTGCCACATTTCTGGCCCTGTTAATGGAGTATTATTTTAAGCTTGGGCCATGCAGATTCACACCACACCCCAGCCACTCTGCAATCAAAAGCCTGAACATTGGAAGACGGCACTGAACAAAAATACTTTGCAGTTGCCAAATGTTTAAACATAAGACCAGTTCCAATGATGTATTTTAAAGTGTTTCCTAAAACTGAAATATAAAATGTTATTCATTACTGCCTGGAGTAAGATTTCACGGCATGTTATTATATTCTGAAGTAGTTACCACTTTGTCACTGATATGGGTTGGTGAAACATCACTCCAGACTGGATTCACTATGCTTATGTAACTGATCAGTGAGTGGAAACCTGCAAGTCCTCTATTCAGTTTGGTAAACATGGGCTTGTCTGTCACTTCTCATTGTTCCTCTTCAAAGTACTGTTGCCACCTTATCTGGCAACAGCTTTCTTTAAGAGTGCTACTCATGTGAAATAATCTTTCACCACTGAGTCCAATATTTCCTTAGCACAAGAAGAGACATTTATCTTGCTGTTAATGGTTAATTAATTTTGAAAATGTATATTACAACACACACACACACAAAAGCCATACTGGACAATGGAGCGAAATGTCCCTTCTTCAAATTGACTCCTATTTAGTTCTTCCAATGTCATCCAAAACACAGATAACTTTTCTTTCATGAATTGTTCTCCTGAATGATTTATACATGTTGTGTTATCTGAGGCCCTTTCCAGGTCCCCTTGTGGATTCAGCCAGCCATCAGCTGCATAATTGTTAATTTTAACACTATAAAAGGTTCTGATGCTGAACAGATAAAGCATTGGTGGAAGAATTAATTGAAATGTATCTTCCAATCATGCTGGTTCCCTACTTCCAGTTTCACAAAAATTATACATTGGATTTGAGGTTAAAATACATTTACATTTGTGCTACCCAGAAAGCTTTAGGACTAGTAGAAAATAGATAAGTTAATTGTTTCTAAAACCCATAAAGGGTTTACCATGATAATAATTCAGAGCAGTCTACTGTTCATCACCCATTGCACAGTGAGCAGCCATACAGAGGATTCTTCCCAAGCTACAGCAGACATAATTGGTCAGGAGATCTGTGACAGGAGTCTTTTACAACAGCAGGAGATAGACTGACAGGAAAAGAACTCAAGCTCTACCAATATTTAATCTGGATATTAAACACTCCATGCTTCCTAGAGCTTCTAATATTTTTTTCAAATGTTTTCTCTGTGCATGTATGCTTCCAGGGAAGTATTATGAAGTAATGCCATCAGTTTCTGATTCTTTAATTTACATTTTTATTATAAGTATATAAATGCATACAAAACACACAAAATTGGTCTGAAAGACCATATGGAGGACCATAGCAGGGATAAAGGGGATTAGAGATTATTGAATTTTTAGTTAGACCTATACAAGAGATTACCTTATTTAAACTGACTACCCCAAAATATCCCAAACAAATAGGGTTGCCACCTGTCTGTTTTTTTACCTGGACAGTCTGGTTTTTGCTTCTGTATCTGGGTGTCATTTAAGGTTGCCAGGTGCTCAGGTTTCGGGGACCTGGCAACCCTAAATGGCATCCAAGCCAAAAACCCAACTACTGTGGGGCAAGGGAATGTGCCGGTCATTAATCTGCACCAGCCCCTGCTCAGCTATGTTGCCTCCTCCGGGCAGGCTCCTTGAGATGATCCAGCAAGTGATGGAGGTAGAGCAGGGTGGGGAGAGGAGCAAGTGATGGGAGCCAGGCCTTGGGGGGAAGAGGTGAAGCAGGGGTGGGGCCTCAGAAGAAGAGGTGGAGCAGGGACGGGCCTGGGGGAAGAGGTGGGACGGGGTGGGCCTTGGGGCCAAGAGTCAGGGAAGGGGGCAGAGTCTAAGGAGTCCGGTTACTGGGAATTAGAAAGGTGGCTACCCTACCAAACACACTGAGTGCAGTTCTGTTGGACTTTTGTTTGATGACCACCATTGGTAAGCAACTGATTTTTAGCATTGTATAATTGTAAATATATATATTTGGTGGCAACCGCCTCTTCCAGAATCCTAGCTGGGACCTTCCTTTCTGGTATACTTTTTGCCCATAAAGCTTTGGATTTCTGACCATCCTCTCAACAATCATCCATTCATAAAGGGGGGGCCTACAGCATCCTCTAGAGTCAACATTGTTCCATAAACCAAAAGTTATATTGGGAGAGGGAACTTGCACCCTCTTCAATCCTAAAACCTGACCAAGTGTTACATTTCTGTACTTTTTCTGATCTCCACTAGTTCTTTATTGGATTGGATATGTGATGATTAGAGGATATGGTGCATTAATGAACTAACCTTTCACCTTTTAAATCCTGCTTAGGTCAAGTGAAAGAGCTAGAGCAGTTTCATCCTTGACCTTAGTATGTTTGTCTACATAACAAAAAGAACCACATTTCTGCCCCACTGCAGAGATCCAATAGTGAAACAGCAGCAAAATGAGAGGAAAGTGGACTGATAAAGCTGGGAGGGAAAACTTGCATAGTACCTGCCTGCATTATGCTTGTATTTAGTCGGTTTTATGAGTCCCTACTTCCATGAATACCAAATTCAACAAATACAGTGTAAGAAAAGAATAGTATTAGAATCTGCTTTATGCTAAGATGCTTGAATAACATTTTATTGCTTAGTCAAATACTCAGTATTTTCCCTCGCTATTATGTCTCTCACGGGAAACAATAGCGTGTTCGTTGTTTCAAGTCACACAGCAGATTCAAGGGTTATGTGTCTATAATTTTAGGACACAAAGGCACAGAGCCAGAAAATAAACACAGGTGCCAACTGAACTTAGATATGACATAGTCTAGTGTATTGAGCGCTTTCTGCAGCAAAGCTCAAGGAGGGCATATGGGGCCAGAAATGGGCGAAGTTTACGCATTACTATTTGTGGAATATAATTCCCATTTCTCAGCAATCCATGTCTTTAATTGCATTTCCTTTGTAAGATGAATGTAGGTATGTAGAACTGTAGGCCGAATTACAATGCAGCACCACTGATTTTCTAAGCCTGGGATTTTGCGTATTTAATTTTGCTTTTAAATCCATACTGTGGTGGGCACTTATGCATACAATAGAAAAGGAGATATGTCCCAATCAGTTTATAAGATAGTATGAAGAAAATGCATAATAGAGCAACTAGATATATAAATAGAATAATACAAAGAAACCTAATCTACTGCAAAGCTATAATTCCATCCTTCTACAACACAAGTGCAGAGCTAAACTGGTTTATGAATAGCTCAAGAATCCATAGACAGACCTATATAGCCTTGGTCAAATTGAAAACCTTGAATTATTATTTATCGTTATTATTAAATTTTAAGAAAGAGACTATATCAAAAAAGTAAATATTAGCAAATACTAATTTTGAATGGAATATATGTGACAAAGGATCAGGTTTCTAATTGTTCTCTCCCTCCCCCGCTACCCTTAGCCCTTTTTCTTTTTCTGTGTGGGGGGAGGGGGGAGGGAGAAAATGAATATTGAACACAGGGAGTTAAATTCTGCCCTGGCTTACATCTTGTGCAACTCCATTGATTTCAAGTCAATAGGGATGCTTGGAATGTAAGTGCAGAATTTGGCCTGGGATGTGAAAGATAAATGAGAATTTCAAGAGCAAAAGATGCAGAACTAGTATTTTTACATAACTGACATGATGTATGTCAACCATGATGTATGAAAAACTAAAAATATGAAATGTAAATAAAGAGTAAGGTTTGCTCACCGGAATGGCCTTAGAGTTTTGGAGATCATCCATAAAAATGTCCTTGGAGTGTCTCCCCTTCACCTACCCCTTGTTGCTTCACCACCCGTGCAAGAACAAAAAGCTGGGACAATGCACTCAGCCACACCTGAAGGAGCCAACCCAGCTAGATAGGAAAGACAGCTGTAACCTCAGTAAGAATTCATTCTCAGTGAAGGAGCTTTCATTTTTTTAATTTTATTTTTAAGAGTCAAATTCGGGATCTAAGTGCATTTTGCATGCACACAAGTACCTCTTATGACCTATTGCAGAGTAGCAGCCGTGTTAGTCTGTATCCGCAAAAAGAAAAGGAGGACTTGTGGCACCTTAGAGACTAACAAATTTATTTGCGCATAAGCTTTCGTGAGCTACAGCTCACTTCATTGGATGCATTCAGTGGAATATACACAGAGAACATGAAACAATGGATATTACCATACACACTGTAATGAGAGTGATCAGGTAAGGTGAGCTATTACCAGCTGGAGAGCGGGGGCTGCGGGGGAACCTTTTGTAGTGATAATCAAGGTGGGCCATTTCCAACAGTTGACAAGAACATCTGAGGAACAGTACGGGGAGTGGGGGGGGGGAATAAACATGGAGAAATAGTTTTACTTTGTGTAATGACACATCCACTCCCAGTCTCTATTCAAGCCTAAGTTAATTGTATCCAGTTTGCAAATTAATTCCAATTCAGCAGTCTCTCCTTGGTGTCTGTTTTTGAAGTTTTTTTTGTTGAAGAATTGCCACTTTTAAGTCTGTAATCGAGTGACCAAAGAGATTGAAATGTTCTCCGACTGGTTTTTGAATGTTATAATTCCTGATGTCTGATTTGTGTCCATTTATTCTTTTACATAGGTCCAACAAAGAAAATAACAGAACGCCACTAGCCATCCCCTTCAACCCCCAACTAAAACCTCTCCAACGCATCATCAAGGATCTATAACCTATCCTGAAGGACAACCCATCACTCTCACAGATCTTGGGAGACAGGCCAGTCCTTGCTTACAGACAGCCCCACAACCTGAAGCGAATACTCACCAACAACCACAAACCACACAGCAGAACCACTAACCCAGGAACCTATCCTTGCAACAAAGGCTGTTGCCAACTGTGTCCACATATCTATTCAGGGGACATCATCACAGGGCCTAATCACATCAGCCACATTATCAGAGGCTCGTTCACCTGCACATCTACCAATGTGATATATGCCATCATGTGCCAGCAATGCCCCTCTGCCATGTACATTGGCCAAACCGGACAGTCTCTACGTAAAAGAATAAATGGACACAAATCAGACTGCTGTGCCTCATTAACTCTCCATCCTGGGCTCTCATACAATGCTTTGCTAGTGCCAAGCTGCAAACCCTTCCAGATGCTGTTATCACTCAGCACAACACCATGTGGAGCCCCAGACCCAGCTACATTGCATGAGTGCTTCCTGAGACACTCATGAATCACACAGAAAAAGGCACCAGCAAATCTCCCAAGCCCCCAGCCTTGCTCCCCCAGACTATACTGTCTTGCCTTGGTCAGACTTCTAACCAGTATAAGTTTATTACCCACTCTTCTCCCCCTCAATGTGGAGAGGACACACACTAGCCTTTGTAAGCCAAGATGAGATTTCCCAAGCACTTTAACAAAAAAACACACTGTTTTAGGTAAAATATTAAACAGATTTATTAACTACAGAAAGGTAGATTTTAAGTGATTATAAGGGGTAGGCCTAAAAGGTCCAAGATAATTACCAAAGAAAATAAAAGGTGAGCACACAGTCTAAATATTAAATCCTATTAAACTAGACAGTATTGGGATCAAGCAGTTTTTCTCACCCCACTGGATGTTGCAGGTAGGGTACAGTTCTTAATATACAGGCTTCCCCTTTAAGTCTGGGACCAGTCTTCTCAGTTCAAGTCTTGGTCTTCCCAGCATTCTTGTTGCTTCCAGCATAAGTAGGGGAGGAGAAAGGTAAAAGCATTGTGCCACTGTCCTCTATTTTATATTCTCACTCCATGTACCTTGAAAACACTAGCTTAGACATGTCCTGGTGGGCTTTGTTGCATCACAAAGTTGAGCAATCCCTCACTGTGTGATGCTTGTGTAGCTCTCTTACAGCATTGTAAATTCCTTGTTTACAACTCCCCCGCTGATTAATGGTAACGTAACACCTTCCTGGGACTGGATCACTTTGTTGTCACTGGGCAACTCCCAAATTCAGAACACATTTCAGTAAGAACCATACAGCAGAATCTCAACTTCACACACACTCATACTATACATATTTTGACAGAACAAAGGGTTTCAGCAGATTGTGACCTTTCATATGATATCTTACATGGCATGCCTCGTGTGAAATATATCATAATTATATAAGGTGAATATGGGGGTTCCAGGGTGCTGCTTTGAGATACAGAGTGCCACAATTGGACCTGCACATATGTGAATGCTTTTGGGGAAATAAAACAGATCCGCTGCAGTGCCCTGGTGTTAGGTAGCCCAGACGTTACTAAAGTCTTTATCCTGCAGACAGATGCTGCCAAATGCAGACCAGGTGGCTGTCTTCTCTCAGGAGTCTGAGGATGGAGATGACCCCATTATAAACCTGAGCAGAAAACTTCTTCTGCTGGAACAAAACTATTCGGTGGTTGAGACAGAATGGCGGTAATAAAGTGGGCCATCGGGGTGCTGAGGCATTACCTGATTGGAGCACCTTTCATTCTAATCACTGACCATGCCCCTTGAAAATAACTGTATATTATGAGAGAAAAGAATCCTAGGTTGCCGCAATTGTACCTGGCTCTGCAACCATATACATTTATGGTTTGCCACCAGTCTGGAGCCACCCATGTGAATGCAGACCTTTTTTCTTCGGAGGGGGAAAACTTGGTAGACTAAGAGTCCATCTTGGACTTCACTCTCGGAGGGTGGGGGGAAATAGGGGCATGTAACAGGGCCGTCTGCCCCTTTAAGGCAGGAAGCAACCAGCCCTGTTCTGGACAGGAGCCCAACAGGCAGCTGCTCCAAATCAGCTGGACAGCAACAAGTTATTGGGGCCAATGATCCCAGCTAAGAGGGTATAAAGGAGGGTCCATCACCACGAGGGTGCCCGGCAGCAGAAGGCAGTGAGCATGCTCTCCTATAGCTGCAGCAGAGGATGGCAAGGAGGCAAGCCTGACCTGTGAGTAGTTGAAGGTCTGAAGAACCTACAAGTTAGGTGGGGAACAGGACTATTACTTTATGTTGTTTCATGTTTCCTTTCTTTTATGTGGACTAATAAACTGAGCCGTGATGCAAGTGCTATAAACTGAACAGGGTGCGGCTGATTCTTCCAGGCTGGTAATGGGGCCACCAGTTTCAGTCACTGTTTCAGTCACTGTTGCGCCATGAAGTTCTGGAAATGCTTCAGGAGCATTAGGCTATAACATGTGAGTTAGACACCACCCCCCACACCACTCCATCCCATCTGTTACAAAACATTTTGGTGAGGGAGATGTTTGGGGAGTCTTTGTTGGAGGGGATCATCACGGCTTACCTTTGGAATAGCCGGAGGCCAGCTTCCCTTAAAGAAACAATGGTTAGCCCTTTGCTCAAGAAATTGTCTTAGTGTTGATTAGCTTCTCTGATCTTCCTTTTTGAATAAATGTATAGGCAAGGTTGTGCTCATCCATTTACAGTGTGCTTCACATGGGGCTAAATTTAAGATTGATCAGAAACTTAAGCCAGTGAAGAATATGGCTGGCCCATTTGTTAGTGGTGCCTCTCACAGTGAGTGCTTGTGCACCTTGGTCTGTCTTAACTTCTGGTTTTTAAGATGCTAATTTTAACTGATGTGTTAAATAGGGTTGTCATAAATAAAGGGAAGGATAACCATCTTTCTGTTTACAGTGCTATAAAATCCCTCCTGGCCAGAGGCAACATCCTGTTACCTGTAAAGGGTTAAGAAGCTCAGCTAACCTGGCTGGCACCTGACCCAAAGGACCAATAAGGGAACAAGATACTTTCAAATCTTGCGGTTGGGGTGGGCGGGGGGGGGGGGAGGTTTTTGTTTGTGCTCTTTGTTTACATGTTTGTTCTCTCTTGGGACTGGGAGAGGCCAGACAGAATCCATCTTCTCCAACCCATCCTAATCCAAGTCTCCAATATTGCAACCAATATAGGTAAGCCAGGCAAGGCGGATTAGTTTATCTTTTATTTTATGTGAATTTTCCCTGTGTTAAGAGGAAGGTTGATTCCTGTTTTCTGTAACTTTAAGGTTTTGCCCAGAGGGGGATCCTCTGTGTTCTGAATCTGAATACCCTGTAAAGTATTTTCCATCCTGATGTTACAGAGGTGATTCTTTTACCTTTTCTTTAATTAAAATTCTTCTTTTAAGAGCCTGATTGATTTTTCATTGTTCTTAAGATCCAAGGGTTTGGGTCTGTGTTCACCTGTACAAATTGGTGAGGATTCTTATCAAGCCTTCCCCAGGAAAGGGGGTGTAGGGCTTGGGGGGATATTTTGGGGGAAGATGTCTCCAAGTGGTCTCTTTCCCTGTTCTTTGTTTAAAACGCTTGGTGGTGGCAGCGTACTGTTCAAGGCCAAGGCAAAGTTTGTACCTTGGGGAAGTTTTTAACCTAAGCTGGTAAGAATAAGCTTAGGGGGTCTTTCATGCGGGTCCCCACATCTGTACCCTTGAGTTCAGAGTGGGGAAAGAACCCTGACAGGGGTGGTTCCTGATTATCTCAGAGACAGCTGCTCTCCTTGTGCAATACCAGATGAGATCATGAGGTAACCAAACCAATAAACGTTTGAATAAATGTCTGGTAGTTTGAGGCAGGCATTTTCAGTGAGACATCCTCAGTTTTGATATCAGCTTCTCTGTTATCTGCCAGAGTCCAAATCTGTTGACCCTTTGATCATACTGCAAGGCTTTTCCTGAGGGGAAGGACTGTGGGAGTGAATGATGACAGAGTCTGAGTTTTGGGGGGGAGGGTGGTTGACTTTAAGCTGGATGGGTAGGCAACAGTTCCCATCCAGCAACTATTTGAGAGTTTGAAAATATTACTCATCTCAGATCAGAACAAAAAAATCAAAATCTTGCAAATATCTGAACTGAAAAAATTTCTTCATTTTAGGTCAACTGAAACATTTTTGTGTTGATTTTTGACCTTTTTTCAGTCTAATTAGCTTATACTTTGAAACAAAATCATCAAGCAACAAAAAAGAATGAGGAATTTTTTCATTTTGAAGATTACATTTTCTGAACTTTTCTTGTTAAGTCAGGAAACTTGTTGAACTAGATCATGCTTCACAAACAGTTTCAATTTCACAAATTGGCATTTTTCAACAAAATGATTGCTGAAAAAATTGATTACCTCTACCTTATGTCAATTTAAATAAATAAGCATTCAAAAATAGCATTAATCTGGGGCCTGGCCAGTACAAGAGTGGGTTTATTACCAACACACATTATCGGCTGGAATTATTTATGGATGACTATAATATCTGCAGAGTTAAAACACAATACTATTTAAATGTTTATATTCAGATCCAGGTGCACATAAAACTGCAATCAAATCATACTTGATTAAACTGTGTTTAGCTTCTTCAATAAAAAAATGAAAAGAAAATGAGAATACAACCAGGTTTTTCTCCTAAGTTTAGCCACAAATGTCTTCATAAATATCGTGTCTATTGAACTGATATCTCATGTGATGTTAGAATAATTATGTCTGCAGAGACACACCAAAAATAAAATTTCAATGTACTTTGTATTGTCAGGGAAATATCCAAGATTCCCAATCATGTTCAGTCCTGCATAGATAGTTATTGCAATGATCTTTCACTAATTTGGCTGGAATCACCTCTGTAACTCTTAATAATGACATTAGTATTTAGGCATTTGTATGTCTAAGCGCTTACATAAGTAATCATATACACACACGTTAGCTTAGTTTTATTTAATATTCTGCAATTGTTACAACTTTTTCTTCTGATTCAAAAAGTCTGAGTGCCTGAAGGAAACCTGACTACTCTAATTTATTGTTTTGTCATAAATCTGTGTATGCTGCGAGCCAAAATAAACTAACTGCATCTACACTTAGAGGTAAAAAAATCTCATGTAAAACTTGTCTCTGCCTCTAAAATATAAAAACATCTATAAACTTGTTATCGTGTGACGGGATAGTTCTAACCTATGTAGGAGACACTCCATTCTCCCATTGCTGAAAAGGATTTATGTGACTTCATTGCCTCTAGCATTAATAGGAATTACACCTAAAGTCCTTGCATGCCTATAGACCCCAATATGTTTATCTTAAAAACAACCAATCATAAAAAATAGGTGACTGGTAATGTGGTTTAATAAACTGACCTTTTATCTCCAGGGTCTTGAGCTCAAGAGTGAACTAGGTCATAAGAAAATTGGCTTCACTTTTAATTTAGAGCCTGATCCAAAGCCCATTAAAGTCAATGGGTTTTGAATCAGACTATTATCACTGCATAGTGCATCTTTGTCTATCCTTTGTCTTCCTTTCCAAATGCAAACAGATGGACATCATACCAAAAGGACTAAAGGTAAAAACTCCATTACAATCTACATACCACACAGACTATGCTGAGAGATTGCGCCACACACTCTCAAAGAAACTGTGAAACCACCTGATCAACATCCTATACAGCAAACAGGGAAAGATTAAGAATGAGCTCTCAAAACTGGATACTATCATAAAAAAACAACCTTCCACACAAACTTCCTCGTGGCTGGACTTTACAAAAACTAGACAAGCCATTTACAACACAAACTTTGCTTCTCTACAAAGGAAAAAGGACACTAAACTATTTAAACTGCTACATGCCACAAAGAGCCACAACAGTTTTTCCCTTAGCCCACCCAACAATATTGTTAATCTTTCCAGCTATACTCTTAGCCCAGCAGAAGAGTCTGTCCTATCTCGGGGCCTCTCCTTTTGCCCCTCCAGGCCCATGAACATGATACAGTTCTGTGGTGACATAGAATCCTACTTTCAACATCTCTGACAAAGAATATTTCCAACACACCTCTGAACAACATACTAACCCACAGAATCCTTCCTACCAACACTACGCAGTCATAAATATAAAGGGAAGGATAAACACCTTTAAAATCCCTCCTGGCCAGAGGAAAAACTCTTTCACCTGTGAAGGGTTAAGAAGCTAGGATAACCTCACTGGCACCTGACCAAAATGACCAATGAGGAGACAAGATACTTTCAAAAGCTGGGGGGAGGGAGAAACAAAGCCTGTCTCTCTGTCTGTGTGATGCTTTTGCCAGGAACAGAAAAGGAATGGAGTCTTAGAACTTAGTAAGTAATCTAGCTAGATATGCGTTAGATTCTGTTTTGTTCAAATGGCTGATAAAATAGCTGTGCTGAATGGAATGTAGATTCCTGTTTTTGTGTCTTTTTATAACTTAAGGTTTTGCCTAGAGGGATTCTCTATGTTTTGAATCTGATTGCCCTGTAAGGTATTTACCATCCTGATTTTACAGAGGTGATTCTTTTATTTTTTTTCTTCAGTTAAAATTCTTCTTTTAAGAACCTGTAGGCTTTTTCATTGTTCTTAAGATCCAAGGGTTTGGGTCTGTGTTCACCTATGCAAATTGGTGAGGATTTTTATCAAGCTTTCCCCAGGAAAGGGGGTGTAGGGTTTGGGGAGGATTTTGGGGGGAAAGATGCTTCCAAGCGGGCTTTTTCCCGGTTGTATATCTGTTAGACGCTTGGTGGTGGCAGCAATAAAGTCCAAGGGCAAAAGATAAAATAGTTTGTACCTTGGGGAAGTTTTAACCTAAGCTGGTAAAAATAAGCTTAGGGGGTTTTCATGCACGTCCCCACATCTGTACCCTAGAGTTCAGAGTGGGGAAGGAACCTTGACAGACATACACAAAGAAGGATTCTGCGTGGAGTCCTCCTGAAGGTCGAAACAGACTGGACTTCTACATAGATTGCTTCCATCGACATGCATGGGCTGAAATTGTGGAAAAGCAGCATCACTTGCCCCATAACCTCAGCCGTGCTGAACACAACGCCATTAACAGCCTCAGGAACAACTCTGACATCATAATCAAAAAGGCTGACAAAGGAGGTGCTGTTGTCATCATGAATAAGTTGGAATATGAACAAGAGGCTGCTAGGCAGCTCTCTAACTCCACATTCTACAGGCCATTATCCTCTGATCCCACTGTGGGTATGTTTACACTACGAAATTAGGTCAAATTTATAGAAGTCGGTTTTGTAGAAAGCGGTTTTATACAGTTGATTGTGTGTGTCCCCACACAAGTGCTCTAAGTGCATGTAGTCGGCGGAGTGTGTCCACAGTACCAAGGCAACTGTCGACTTCCAGAGAGCTGCACTGTGGGTGGCTATCCCACAGTTCCCGCAGTCTCCACCACCCATCTGAATTCTGGGTAGAAATCCCAGTGCCTGATGGGGCTAAAACATTGCCGCGGGTGGTTCTGGGTACATATCGTCAGGCCCCCGTTCCCTCCCTCCCTCCATGAAAGCAAGGGCAGACAATTGTTTTGCACCTTTTTTCTTGAGTTACCTGTGCAGACGCCATACCACGGCAAGCATGGAGCCCGCTCAGCAAACCGTCACCGTATGTCTCCTGGGTGCTGGCAGACATGGTACTGCATTGCTACACAGCAGCAGTTAATTGCCTTTTGGCAGCAGACAGTACAGTATGACTGGTAGCCGTCATCGACGTAGTCCTGGACGCTCTTTTAATCGGGCGGCTGGGCAAACATGGGAGTGACTCAGCCAGGTCATTTCCCTTGTTTCATCTCATGGCGATTCAGTCCTACCGGCAGTGCGCTGTCTTTTAACCTCCAGCCAGCAGAATATGATGGCTAGTCATCATACTGCACCGTCTTCTGCCAAGCACCCAGGAGATGACGATGGCTAGTGGTCGTACTGCACAGTCTGCTGCCAGCAAGATGTATAAAGATAGATGAAGTGGCTCAAAACAAGAAATAGACCAGATTTGTTTTGTATTCATTTTCTCCTCCTTCCCTCTGTGAAATCAACGGCTTGCCAAACCCAGTTTTGAGTTCTATCCTTGAGGTTTTGAGTTCTATCCTTGAGGGGGCCATTCAGTTTCTCGCAAAGCCACCCCCTTTGTTGATTTTAATTCCCTGTAAACCAACCCTGTAAACCATGTCATCAGTTGCCCCTCCCTCCGTCAGGGCAATGGCAGACAATCGTTCCGTGCCTTTTTTCTGTGCAGATGCCATACCACAGCAAGCATGGAGCCCGCTCAGATCACTTTGGCAATTAGGAGCACATTAAACACCACGCGCATTATCCAGCAGTATATGCAGCACCGGAACCTGACAAAGTGAAACCAGGCGAGTAGGCGACATCAGCGCGGTAACGTGAGTGATGAGGACATGGACACAGACTTCTTTCAAAGCAGGGGCCCTGGCAATGTGGGCATCATGGTGCTAATGGGCCAGGTTCATGCGGTGGAACGCCGATTCTGGGCTCGGGAAACAAGCACAGACTGGTGGGACCGCATAGTGTTGCAGATCTGGGATGATTCCCAGTGGTTGTGAAACTTTCGCATGCGTAAGGGCACTTTTATGGAACTTTGTGACTTGCTTTCCCCTGCCCTGAGGCTCAAGAATACCAAGATAAGAGCAGCCCTCACAGTTGAGAAGCGAGTGGCAATAGCCCTGTGGAAGCCTGCAATGCCAGACAGCTACCGGTCAGTTGGGAATCAATTTGGAGTGGGCAAATCTACTGTAGGGGCTGCTGTGATGCAAGCAGCTAACGCAATCAAATATCTGCTGATATCAAGGGTAGTGACCCTGGGAAATGTGCAGGTCATAGTGGATGGCTTTGCTGCAATGGGATTCCTTAACTGTGGTGGGGCCATAGACGGAACCCATATCCCTATCTTGGCACCGGAGCACCAAGCCGGCGAGTACATAGACCGCAAGGGGTACTTTTCAATAGTGCTGCAAGCACTGGTGGATCACAAGGGACATTTCACCAACATCAACGTGGGATGGCCAGGAAAGGTACATGACGCTCGCATCTTCAGGAACTCTGGTCTGTTTCAAAAGCTGCAAAAAGGGACTTTATTCCCAGACCAGAAAATAACCGTTGGGGACGTTGAAATGCCTATATGTATCCTTGGGGACCCAGCCTACCACTTAATGCCATGGCTCATGAAGCCGTACACAGGCAGCCTGGACAGTAGTCAGGAGCTGTTCAGCTACAGACTGAGCAAGTGCAGAATGGTGGTAGAATGTGCATTTGGACGTTTAAAAGCGCACTGGCGCAGTTTACTGACTCGGTTAGACCTCAGCGAAACCAATATTCCCACTGTTATTACTGCTTGCTGTGCACTCCATAATATCTGTGAGAGTAAGGGGGAGACGTTTATGGCGGGGTGGGAGGTTGAGGCAAATCGCCTGGCTGCTGGTTTCGCACAGCCAGACACCAGGGCGGTTAGAAGAGCACAGGAGCGCGCGGTGCGCATCAGAGAAGCTTTGAAAACCAGTTTCATGACTGGACAGGCTACGGTGTGAAAGTTCTGTTTGTTTCTCCATGATGAAACCCACCGCCCCTTGGGTCACTCTACTTCCCTGTAAGCTAACCAGCCTCCCCTCCTCCCTTTGATCACCGCTGTCAGAGGCAATAAAGTCATTGTTGCTTCACATTCAAGCATTCTTTATTCATTCATCACACAAATAGGGGGATAACTACTAAAGTAGCCCAGGAGGGGTGGTGGAGGAGAGAAGCACCAGGAGGGGTGGTGGAGGAGGGAAGGACAAGTCCACACAGCACTTTAAAAGTTTAAAACTTTAAAACTTATTGAATGCCAGCCTTCTGTTTCTTGGGCAATCCTCTGGGGTGGAGTGGCCGGATGGCCAGAGGCCCCCCCACCGCGTTCTTGGGTGTCTGGGTGAGGAGGCTATGGAACTTGGGGAGGAGGGTGATTGGTTACACAGGGGCTGTAGCGGCGGTCTGTGCTCCTGCTGCCTTTCCTGCAGCTCAACCATATGCTGGAGCATATTGATTTGATCCTCCAGCAGCCTCAGCATTGAATCCTGCCTCCTCTCATCACGCTGCCGCCACATTTGAGCTTCAGCCCTCTCTTCAGCCCGCCACTTACTCTCTTCAGCCCACCACCTCTCCTCCCAGTCATATTGTGCTTTCCTGCACTCTGACATTGTCTGCCTCCACGCAGTCGTCTGTGCTATGTCAGCGTGGGAGGACACCATGAGCTCAGAGAATATTTAATCACAAGTGCGTTTTTTTCGCCTTCTAATCTTCACTAGCCTCTGGGAAGGGGAAGATCCTGTGATCACTGAAACACATGCAGCTGGTGGAGGGAAAAAAAAAAGAGGCAGTAGTATTTAAAAAGACACATTTTCTAGAACAATGGCTACACTCTTTCACGGTAAACCTTGCTGTTAACGTTACATACACAGCACATGTGCTTTCGTTCCAAGGTTGCATTTTGCCTCCCCCCACCATGTGGCTAGCCCCTCACCCCGCCCCCTGGCTAACAGCGGGGAACATTTCTGTTCAGCCACAGGCAAACAGCCCAGCAGGAACGGGCACCTCTGCGTGTCCCCTTAAGAAAAGCACCCTATTTCAACCAGGTGACCATGAATGATATCACTCTCCTGAGGATAACACAGAGAGATAAAGAATTGATGTTGTTTGAATGCCAGCAAACATACACTGCAATGCTTTGTTCTACAATGATTCCCGAATACGTGCTACTGGCCTGGAGTGGTAAAGTGTCCTACCATGGTGGGTGGAATAAGGCTGCCTCCCCAGAAACCTTTTGTAAAGGCTTTGGGAGTACATCCTGGAAAGCTGCAAATGCCAGGGCAAATTAATCATTAAACATGCTTGCTTTTAAACCATGCATAGTATTTTAAAAGGTACACTCACCAGAGGTCCCTTCTCCGCCTGGCAGGTCTGGGAGGCAGCCTTGGGTGGGTTTGGGGGGGAATGCCTCCAGGTCCAGAGTGAGAAACAGTTCCTGGCTGTCGGGAAAACCGGTTTCTCTGCTTGCTTGCTGTGAGCTATCTACAACTTCATCATCATCATCTTCCTTGTCCCCAAAACCTGCTTCTGTGTTGCCTCCATCTCCATTGAAGGAGTCAAACAACACGGCTGGGGTAGTGGTGGCTGAACCCCCTAAAATGGCATGCAGCTCATCATAGAAGCGGCATGTTTGGGGCTCTGACCCGGAGTGGCCGTTTGCCTCTCTGGTTTTCTGGTAGGCTTGCCTCAGCTCCTTAAGTTTCACGCAGCATTGCTTAGGGTCCCTGTTATGGCCTCTGTCCTTCATGCCCTGGAAGATTTTGACAAATGTTTTGGCATTTCGAAAACTGGAACAGGGTTCTGATAGCACGGATTCCTCTCCCCACACAGCGATCAGATCCCTTACCTCCCATTCGGTCCATGCTGGAGCTCTTTTGCGATTCTGGGACTCCATCATGGTCACCTCTGCTGATGAGCTCTGGCCAGCGTGGCAAGCTGCAGGTGACCATGCAAACAAGAAATTGAAATTCAAAAGTTCGCGGGCCTTTTCCTGTCTACCTGGCCAGTAGACAGGATCTAAGTTGAGAGTGCTGTCCAGAGCAGTCACAATAGAGCACTCTGGGATAGCTCCCGGAGGCCAATACCATTTAATTGTGTCCACAGTACCCCAAATTCGACCCAACAAGGCCAATTTAAGAGCTAATCCACTTGTCAGAGGTGGATTAAGGAAATCAATTTTAAGAGCCCTTTAAGTAAAAAAAAAAGGGCTTCATCGTGTGGACGGGTGCAGGTTTACATCGATTTAATGCTGCTTAATTCGACCTAAACTCCTAGTGTAGACCAGGGCTGAGGAATACCAAAAGAAACTACACCATCTGCTCAAGAAACTCCCTGAAAAAGCACAAAAACAAATCCTCACAAACACACCCCTGGAACCCCGACCAGGGGTATTCTATCTGCTTCCCAAGATCCATAAACCTGGGAATCCTGGATGCCCCATCATCTCTGGCATTGGCACCCTGACAGCAGGCTTGTCTGGCTATGTAGACTCCCTCCTCAGGCCCTACGCTACCAGAACTCCCAGCTATCTTCGAGACACCACCGACTTCCTGAGGAAACTACAATCCATCGGTGATCTTCCTGAAAACACCATTCTGGCCACTATGGATGTAGAAGCCCTCTACACCAACATTCCACACGAAGATGGACTACAAGCCGTCAGGAACAGTATCCCCGATAATGTCATGGCAAACCTGGTGGCTGAACTTTATGACTTTGTCCTCACCCATAACTATTTCACATTTGGGGACAATGTATACCTTCAAATCAGCGGCACTGCTATGGGTACCCGCATGGCCCCACAGTATGCCAACATTTCTATGGCTGACTTAGAACAAAGCTTCCTTAGCTCTTGTCCCCTAACACTCCTACTCTACTTGCACTACATTAATGACATCTTCATCATCTGGACCCATGGAAAAGAAGCCCTTGAGGAATTCCACCATGACTTCAACAATTTCCATCCCACCATCAACCTCAGCCAAGACCAATCCACACAAGCAGTCCATTTCCTGGACACTACTGTGCTAATAAGCGATGGTCACATAAACACCACCCTATACCAAAAACCTACTATACTTACCTACATACCTCCAGCTTCCATCCAGGACACACCACACGATCCATTGTCTACAGCCAAGCTCTAAGATACAACCGCATTTGCTCCAATCACTCAGACAGAGACAAACACCTACAAGATCTCTATCAAGCATTCTTAAAACTATAGTACCCACCTGTTGAAGTGAAGAAACAGATTGACAGAGCCAGAAGAGTACCCAGAAGTCACCTTCTACAGGACAGGCCCAACAAAGAAAATAACAGAACGCCACTAGCTGTCACCTTCAGCCCCCAACTAAAACCTCTCCAGTGCATCACAGATTTACAACCTATCCTGAAAAATGATCCCTCACTCTCACAGATCTTGGGAGACAGACCAGTCCTCACTTAAAGACAGCCCCCCAACCTGAATCAAATACTCTCCAGTAACCACACACCAAAAACACTAACCCAGGAACCTATCCTTGCAACAAAGCCCAATGCCAACTCTGTCAACATATTTATTCAAGTGACACCATCATAGGACCTAATCACATTAGCCACACCATCAGGGGCTCATTCACCTGCACGTCTACCAATGTGATATATGCCATCATGTGCTAGCAATGCCCCTCTGCCATGTACATTGGCCAAACTGGACAGTTTCTACGCAAAAGAATAAATGGACACAAATCTGACATCAGGAATCATAACATTCAAAAACCGGTAGGAGAACACTTCAACCTCTCTGGCCACTCAGTAAAAGATTTAAGGATGGCAATTTTGCAACAGAAAAGTTTCAAAAATAGACTCCAACGAGAAACTGCTGAGCTTGAATTAATATGCAAACTAGATACCATTAACTTGGGTTTGAATAGAGACTGGGAGTGGCTGGGTTATTACACATATTGAATCTATTTCCCTAAGTTAAGTATCCTCACACCTTCTTGTCAACTGTCGAAATGGGCCATCTTGATTATCACTATCTCCTGCTGATAATAGCTCATCTTAATGTATTAGCCTCTCAGAGTTTGTATGGTAACTTCCAACTTATCTGTATGTATATATATATCTATATCTTCTTACTATATGTTCCATTCTATGCATCCAGTGAAGTGGGCTGTAGCCCACAAAAGCTTATGCTCTAATAAATGTTAGTCTCTAAGGTGCCACAAGTACTCTTGTCTATCTTTGGTAATTTTAAATTGCCTTTTGCCTTGGTCTCCTGCTTCTTCCCATCACCAAAATGGGTGGAGAGAGAGGGGAGAGAGAGTCAGTTCAAGAAACACCTAGTGTTGGATTATCCAAGATGGTACAATCTAGGATCGCACTGAGAGCTGATTCATAGATTATAAAGCCAGAGGGGACCATTGTGATCATCCAGTGTGACCTCTAAAACACAGGCCACAGAACTTCCACCAAAATAATTTTGAGAGCGTATCTTTTAGAAAAATATCCAATCTTGATTCAAAATGTGCCAGTCATGGAGAATCCACCATGACTCTTGGTAAATTGTTCCAATGGTTAATTATCCTCTCTGTTAAAAATTTATGTCTTGTTTCTAGTCTGAATTTGTCTAGCTTCAACTTCCAGCATTGGATCATGTTATACCTTTCTCTGATAGATTGAAGAGTCCATTATCATCCATTTGTTCTCCATGTAGGTACTTAAAGACTAATCACCCTTTAACCTTCTCTTTGTTAAGCTAAAAAAATAGACTCAAGGAGCCAGGGCCAGTGCAAGGATATTTTGTGCCCTAGGCGAAACTTCCACCTTGTGCCCCCCTCCCCCTCAGAAAACTAGTAAACTTAGCATTATAAACAGCCTGTCAGAATGGGTAATGGATGTTGTAATGTCTCTTTTTTACCTTTTTTAAGGCGTTTCAGTTTGCCATTGCCTCTGATGGTGTCCCATTCAAAGTCTTACTCTTGTGCAAAGCTAACCAATTGAGCCTGGCATTGCATCACCAGCCAGGTTAGGCAGGGTGACAAATCCCCCTTGCCCCACAGGGCCATTATCCCCTGGTGACTCATTTCTACTCCAAGTCTGTAAAGCAGACTTTTAAGGTAAATACATTATTCCTTCAATATTACCCATGCACACATCTCACAAAGATTCTCACTCTTGACAAGTTACCAGCCTTGTGTAGATCCCTTCCACGTTCCTCTTTGTGGGTAAGTGCCCTGTAAGACACGTGCGGGGTGCAGTGAGTTTGTCAGGCCTGTGGTGACAGCTGTTTGTGAAGATCAGGGGGCCCTTTGCTAAGGGGTGCTGGTGTCACAGTGAGCTTGGGGTGGCTGACAGTATGGGGCAGGGCACTGAGGCTGGTGGGGCAGGTAACATTCACTGGGCTGGGGGGCAGGCGGTGCCGGGATGGGGCAGGGGCAGGTACCTGTCAGTCTCCAGTGCTCAGGCCGCGCCAGGGCCAGCAGCCTCTTCACCTCAGAGTCTCCCCTGCTTGCTGGGGGGCCACGCCTCCTCTCAGGCTCCCCGGCCGCTGCAACCACGGCTGCCAGTGAAGACACGGGCGGGGGCGCTGCCACGGAGGAGACACAAGGGGCCGGGCTCAGCTGGGCCCTGCACCTGCCGGCCAAGAGCAGCAGGAACCAGGCACCGCTCAGGGGGAGCTGGGCGGCCCGAGCCTAGGGTGCCTATGCTCCCCGCCTGCCCCTGCTGCTGCGGAGGCTGCCGCCACCCTGGGCTCGGGCCGCCCGACTCCTCCCTAGCAGCCCCCGGTTCCTGCTGCTCTCGGCTGGCAGGTGTGGGGCCTCAGCCAAGCCTGGCCCCTTGCATCTCCTCCATGGCGGCATCCCCCGCCCACGTCCTCCTGGGCAGCTGCAGTGGCCGGAGACCATGAGAAGAGGAGTGGTCCCTGTGCAAGTGGGGGAGACTCCGAGGTGAAGAGGCTGCTGACACTGGCACTGCCTGAACGCTGGAGACTAACAGGTACCTGCCCCTAAGCAATAGTGTAAAAAAAATTTTGGGGCACCACTTTTTGGTGCCCCCAAATCTTGGCGCCCTAGGTGGCTGCCTAGTTAGCCTAGTGGTTACACCAGCCCTGCAAGGAGCTCAGTCACTATAAGGCATGTTTTCTAACTTTCATCATTCTCATTTTCTAACTTTCATCATTCTCCTGGCTCTTCTGTAAGCCCACTCCAATGTATTCTGGACATCACAATTGGACACAGTAATCCAACAGATAAATTAACCTCTCTGTTCCTACTCAAGATATCTGTTTATGCATCCAAGGATCACATTAGCCCTTTTGTCCACAATGCCACATGATAATTGTTCTCTTTACAGTTGCTGCTGGAACTGGCCCACCTTGATTATCACTACAAAAGCCCCCGCCGGCCCTCCTGCTGGTAATAGCTCACCTTAAGTGATCACTCTCCTTACAGTGTGTATGGTAACACCCATTGTTTCATGTTCTCTATGTATATAAATCTCCCCTCTGTATTTTCCACTGAATGCATCCGATGAAGTGAGCTGTAGCTCACGAAAGCTTATGCTCAAATAAATTTGTTAGTCTCTAAGATGCCACAAGTTTCAGAGTAACAGCCGTGTTAGTCTGTATTCGCAAAAAGAAAAGGAATACTTGTGGCACCTTAGAGACTAACCAATTTAAAGTACTCCTTTTCTTTTTGTGAATACAGACTAACACGGCTGCTACTCTGAAATCTATCATTGTAAAACCAGTTAGCCAGCTTTTAATACATAGGGATGGTGTCCCTAGCCTCTGTTTGCCAGAAGCTTGGAATAGGCAACAGGGGCTGGATCACTTCATGATTACTTGCTCTGTTCATTCCCTCTGAAGCACCCAGTATTGGCCACTGTTGGAAGACAGGATACTGGGCTAGATGGACCATTGGTCTGACCCAGTATGGCTGCTCATATGTAATGTGTACCATGTTAATATTTTATTATTCTATTCAAGGCCACATTAATATTTTGTGGGCCACAGCCCCTAGACTGTGACCTTGCCCCCTGCACTCTGCCCAGAGGCTCTGTCTGAACTGTCTCTTCCCCCCTCCGCCCCCGAAACCCTGCCCAAACTCCACCCCGAGGCTCTGCACCCAAGGCTTCACCCCTGCTCAGGCTCTTCCCCCTGAGGCCCCACCCACCACTTGCACAGCAGGGGAGGGAGCAGAGGAAAAAGTGGGGAGCAAGGGAAGGAGGGGCGGAGAGGAGCGAGCCATGCGCCGGGCCTCAGGGAGGAAGAGGCCAAGCAGGGATGAGACCTCAGGACAGATACTGGCAGAGCATGGGGAGGGGCCATGGTCCGGGCACCGGGGCTACTTTTGAGTTTGCACCTGGAGCCAATGGAAACCAGGTACTGATTCTATTTTTGAAAATCAAAATGGCATGTGGTACCAAGTCAAATGCTTTATGCCAAGACTAAGTATATTATATAACTCCTTTACCAACCAAACTTGTAAACTCATAAAAAAATATGAAGTTAATTGACAGGATGTATTTTCCATAAACCCATATTGATTGGCATTCATTATATTACGCGCCTTTAATTCTTGATTGAGTACATCAGCTGCTCCATTATCTTGCCCAGGATCAATATCAAACTGAGACTGTCACCGGGTTCCTTATTCACCAAGGTGGAGGGCAGCTCATCTGGGGATTAGCATTGCTTGGTCTGACACCCCGTCTGGCTTTTCGCTTGCACTGCAGCCCCTCTCGTTGTCTAGAAGTTGCAGTGCTTTGTCTCTGTAAATGGGGATGGCTCCCTCTTCATGGCTCGGCCCTCCAGCCAGGTCGCTCAGTGTTTTCCCCTTCCAGGGTGTCAAAGTCTTATCAGCCTGCCTGTCTGGGTATCATTCTCAGCAGTCCTCTAAGTCAAAGCCCTGCCATTTCCCCAAGTGGCTGATAGGGGAACCCAGGCCTGCCCTTTACTGTATATTCCAGCTCAGGGACCCTCTAATCAGCAGCCAAGGTCTGCTCCATCCCAAACCTTGGTGCCATTTCTCTGAGCCTTCTCCTACTCCACCTCTATCAGGCTTCAGCTCCACCACCCTTCTAGTAAACTCTTGAATCCCAGGGCTTCTCCTCTCCCCCTGGGTTTCCTCCTTTCCCTCTCTAATGATCAGAGGGTGACTGCAGCCCGTTTCTGCTGCTAACTCCCTGCCTTTGTACTAGCCCTGCCAGTTCCTTCTCCACAGAGCTGGGCTCCATCATCAATCAGGGGTTGCTTAACAAACCTTATTCCCCTCAGGTGTGGCCAGCAGGCTAACTGACCCCTTCTCAGCCTCATTAATCTTTTCCAGGCTAGTGTGGGGTGAACACCTCATCACACAGCCCGGTAATTACCTATGTCATCCTATTTCCCCTTCTTAAATATTGGCACAACATTAGCATGCTTCCAGTCCTCTGGAACTTCCCCAGTGTTCCAAGACTTATTGAAAAATCAATATTAACAGTCCAAGTTAATATTAACAGTGCAAGTTATCCGGACCTACTGACTTTAAAATATCTAACTTTAGTAGCGGTTGTTTAAAATCCTCCTGAGATACAAGTGGAATGGAAAAAGTCTCATCATATGATATGATGATATCATCTGTTCCCCCTACCCGTCCCAAAATACAGAACAGAATTTTTTATTGTATACTTCTGCCTTTTCTGGATTGACAATTCTACTATTTCCATTGAGTAATGGACCGATACTATTTTGGGGATTCTTTCTTGTTCCCAAAATATACTTTAAAAACTTCTTTTGTCCTTAATTCTGCTGGCCATAGATTTCTCCTTGTGTCCCTTTGTTTCCCTTATCAATGTTATACAGTTCCTAGTTTCTGATTTGTATTCATTACTGTCAGCTTCCCTTTTCTTCTGTTTTTATATATCATTCTTTAAAGCGGTCTTCATTTCCCCTCTAAATCAGGTTGTGTTTTTAACCAATATGGCCTAATTCCTCGATTGTGGCTTTGGGGGTATCTGGTAAGGTGTTCTTAAATTATTATCATTCATGTTTTTCTGATTAAATATGGATTTCCCCCATGTTGAATGCAGCACTTCTTGAATCAGGAAGTGGTCATCAGCAATATTTAGAAATTCCAAGAATGTTTTAGTACCGGCAATATGAGACCTTGAGCTTATATTACTCAAATTGAAGTCTGTGTGAAGAAGCTCATATTGCACCTGTCCATGTTATGTCTGAGAGAAATTATATCAATTTCACATTTTCATTAAACTTTCAATTTAATGCATCACAAAATCAAAAATAAACCTGGCGATGTACATTGATTGTGTTTGTCATATTCTCATGCCAGGCCAAATCAAATGTTATTGTAACATTTCATTTCACACAAAGTATTCTTGGACATTTTGGCCCTTCTTGTTTGCTAGTAATTGTTTCCGTCTGTGAAAAAAATTCACTATGGATCTGATCCAAAGCTCACTGAAGTCAATGGGAACCTTTCAATTAACCTCGGTCGGTTCTGGATCAGGCCCTATATTCACATTAGAAACAGTGGGTGAACTCCTGGCTTCATTGTAGTCAATGAGACCTTTGTCACGGACTTCAATGGGGCGAGGATTTCAATTTGTGAGCGTGAAGACATGCAGCACTGTATCTGTCAGATAGAGCTACTGCTGCTGCTAAACACAACAGTACTAGTGTTTCTAATATGCACACATGCACCACTCTGCCTCTAATTGGATTATAGCATGATATACAGAAAATTGTTCCCTCATTAATTCTAGTGTTTGCAGTACTCAAATATGTACAACTATAATTGGTAGACAGGTATTCTCTTCAAAAATGGAGCAGTTATCTATGCCAGCAAAGAGAAACTTCATCTACAGTGGATAGAGAGATTATATCTTACAGCAGATGTTTGCTTCAGGTCTTGCCATGCTATATGTTTCAAATACGGCAAGGCAGGCCTGATTGTTCAAGCAGTGCCAAGGTGAGGACAAAAATCCGTTTGCATTTTTAGCTTTGCGAGAGCAAAGTGAAGTCAAAGGTCCAGATAAATGCAACTAAAGACTAACTGAATTGCATTTAGTCTTTGCTCTAAATGCTGTTTGGCCTTCCTAGTTGCAGAAAAGTGGCAGGATTGAGAAGCCTGTTTTGAACGAGAGAACAATATAATAATCTAATAGTTTCATGAAAGCATCCACAGATTTTAGGTCTACTCCACTCAACTACTAAATCTGGGGTTTTCAAAGGGGCCTAAAGGAGTAAGGGCACAAAATCCCATTGAAATTCACTGGGATTTGGGGGCCTTATTCCCTAAGGCTGGGATTTTCAAAGGAGCCTAACTTATTTACGGCCTGAGCCAATAAGAATTCATCCAGAATGAATACTTTTTCCCCATAATCCTTTTCATGTGTTATAACATCTGATAGTCAAATATAGAGCAAGACAACAGAAAACAGAAAATCAAAGGAATTTCTCTTTCTGGGGTAATTTGATTTGGTTTTTCCCACTGATTAGAAGGAAATGTCTCAACCAACATTGGTAAAATGCTGGCATATTTCTAGCTCCCCTGCATGAATGTAGATGCTTACTTTTCTATAGCATCCATGAAAAAGGATCAGATTTTTAAGTTGTGAACTTCATTTGTCAAAAAACTATCTTTATCTTTTACTTTCATTGCTAATAAACTACTCCGATGGATAGGAAATAAATTGGCTGTGAAAGGCTTAGATCTGCTTGGCACAATGCAGCCAAAAAGCTTAAATAAGATTAATGCACAGAGGGCCAAATTCATCCTTTGTGTAACTCTATTGACTTAATTTGGCCATTTGTTTAACATTGACAGTTCTTTTGTATCCTATCCTGTACAATATACATTTATTTTATAGCCAATCTTTAATTCCAACTGTATTCCATCATGCTTGATAGAATTAAATATCACAATTACAGGGAAGATAAGTAAAAATAATAAGAGAGAAAAACTAAGAGGTTTAAGTAATGCGGAAAATATGTTTTCAATGGAGATTTGAAATAAGACAGGAAGTTGACAAAGTAAAGAAAAATAGAAAGGTTGTTCAGATAACAGGGGCTACAGAGAAAAAGTTGTGACACAGATAGTAGTAAGAGTGTGTTGAAGGTCAAGGAAGAGGCCAGTGTTAACCAAGAAGAGGGAGCCAGAGAGGAGTCTGAATGCACTTTCTGCAGCAAGTCCATGGAGAGTTTTTTTTTTAAAAAAAGAAGGACATTGCTTTTTAACTGGATTTTGAAAATCCATGTGCATCATTTGAGTTTTCAGAGAATATGGTTGATGTGGGTGCATGAGAAGGTAGCTAATGGCATTTAGCACTCGTTGGATCATAGGGACCTGGGTCCTCAGGTCCCCATAGACAAAGGAATTTCCATTACCGACTTAATAGAGCATAGATGAGAATTTTAGCAGTTGTGGTGCTGAGGCACTGTTGTTCCTAAGGTGTGGTGGTCAAATTTGCAAATGTGAGAGGGCTGTGGACAGTGGCAGTGCGTGGCACAATAGAATGTATGAGTTCTGGAAGAAAAAAAGTATAGTATTCTTAAATATCATTTACTTCCTCTATCAGGCAGCTGTAACCTGCCTTTGTAGGTAGAGGGACTCAAATGTCTTTAGTCGCTTATTAGTACAATTTTATAATCTTACTGTATGATCATGTCAAACCCTCCAAGGAAAAGTTTAACAAAAACTTAAAATACTAATAAAAAGAGAAAGCAGAATTTAGATCCATGTACATAAAAACATTGCCTAACAATTATTGAAAAGTTATAGATAAGAAATATTTCTAACCATCTTACAAAATGTTAACCGTGACGAGCCCACTAAATAACTAACACAGAGAAACTAGGCTAGATTCAGTCCAGGATCTAGGCCAGCAAAAAGACAGCATTATGTAGGCAATAAAAAGTCTGCTATGAGGAGGCTTCAGTGGTGGAATGCAGGATCTGCCCCAAAAGTAGGTAATAAGACATGTGCAAGACAGCCATGAACACAATCTGGTTCAATATTTCCCATCGGCAGCCTCCGACAGCCCAGTATATGTAAAGTGGCCTTCCCCTGGCAGTATACTTGAGCCAGGGCAGGAGCAATACTACCATCTGCCCTCCTTAGGGGTGGATCTCCTCCTGAAACACACTGGCTGAGCTGCTGGCAATGGTATAGTTTACAGCACTGGTTCCCAAACTTGTTCCGCCGCTTGTGCAGGGAAAGCCTCTGGCAGGCCGGGCCGGTTTGTTTACCTGCCGCGTCCGCAGGTTCGGCCGATCGCGGCTCCCAGTGGCCGCGGTTCGCTGCTCCAGGCTAATGGGAGCTGCTGGAAGTGGTGCGGGCCGAGGGACGTACTGGCCGCCGCTTCCAACGGCCCCCATTGGCCTGGAGCAGCGAACCGCGGCCACTGGGAGCCGCGATCGGCCGAACCTGCGGACGCGGCAGGTAAACAAACCGGCCCGGCCCGCCAGGGGCTTTCCCTGCACGAGCGGTGGAACAAGTTTGGGAACCACTGGTTTACAGCATCAAGAAAACTGAACCTGTGACATTAAGTGCTCTCAAGTCCTGGTTCTTTTAGGCTGAGCCAGACTTACATATTTACATGATTCTGGTACCAAGCAAGGGAATACCCTTCAGCATTTCCTTAGTGAGCTGGTATGACAGTAGAGGCACCACTGGCATCTCCCAATTGGACAAAACTCAGAAAATTGGCCAAACTTATAGATAAGGATAAAATCTTACTAGAGCTATCCTGCTGGGTTCAGAGTAGCAATGAGACATCCTCTATAAATAGGGATAGGACATGTTTTTTCAGCCCTAACTTAGGCCTGAAGGCTTGTTTCTTATTAAGCTCTTCATTCCTGACTTCTCTGTAACCACCTGGAAACAGTAATTCTTAAGAATCAAATGGTAAAGAGAGCCAAGTATTCTCCTGGTATAGCAGACAGCAGAGATGACTGTGGGTACCTCTGCTAAGCTTCACTTGAGAGCGCAAACCCCAAAGAGTTCGTTCTGGCCTTTGTTTTAGCCCTTCTGTGTGCATTGAACAAAGTTCCAAAAGTGGTTACTGTAGTTCAGTGATTCCAGGAGACCACCCCACTAAGTGAAGTCAAAGGCTTTCTCAACACTGAACTGCTCACAGCTCTTGGGACTTGCCTACCATCCCCAACACACAAAACAACTTTATTTGATTTATGGCTGTGTATCATCCCTGAACAAACTCAGATTGGTCAGCAAAATATATTTATGCCAATGTGATGTGGTGGGGGCACCCCATCTAGTGCAGGGTGGGGGCACCCCATCCTCCTTGCATGCAAAGGGGGAATTCCCAGTCCATGAATAGGTTCACTGCACTGTTCTAGGTCCCAGAGTTATAAAGCCTAATGGCTAAAGCCAATAGGATCACCCTTATCCACAGGATGCTAAGGCCTATTGGCCACAGTCAACTGGGTTGCCCTTATCATCAGGGTGGTAAGGTTTAGTGGCCAGAGACAATTGGGTGGCCCTTATCCTCAGGGCAGTAAGGCCTAGTGGCCAGAGTCAATTGATTGGCCTTATCCACAGGGTGGTAAGGCCTACAGACCAAAGTCAAGGAAAACAGGCTGCCACTTAGGTGTGGCCAGGGTAGGGGGACCCAGGTCCTCCCTGCTCCTACAAGTCCCAACCCAGGACTCTGTCAGTGGCGAGGATCTCCACCACTGAGTCAGCAGCGATCTGGCCACAATGAGCTGACTGGTCTCAGCCCTGCAGCTGGTGTCCCCCCAGGCTACCTCCTACCGTGTCTCTTGTAGTCATGGTCCAGGCATCTCCAGGGTCTCAGTACTCATCGGCACAGATTGTTCCCAGTGGTCTTGGGCTCTCCTGGACGTCCACTGGTGTCTGGGTCTCCACCTGGGTCTCAGCATTCCCAGCGTCCGTTGTTGGCACCTATGGCGCTTCCTGGGCTGGAGCCTGCAGCAAGCATCCTTCCTCTTCAACTGTCATCCCAGACTGAGTTGGGATGCTTACTTTTAAACTACTGCGACACTTGTAGTATGCCCAGTAGGGTGTGGTGGGTGTGGCTTCCTCAATCCACAATGCAGAGTAACCCTTTCCAGTCTAGCGCAGTGGGTGCAGCATATCACAGCCAGGCAAAAACCTCCCTGCTCTTCTGGTCAATACTGTGAAGTGGAAGGAAGGTGGTCCTTGCCTGGTTTAAGCAATACCATGATAGACTGCTCTCTAAAAGCCTAGAGAAACCTTTCCAGTATCTTCCCTTTGGCAAAAGCCTCACAATACATTCCAAAAAGAGAGGATCTCATTTAATTTATTATTTGTTAATATTCTTATTTGGGGGAACCTTCAGTTCTCAAAGCCTTTTTCCCACTTAGCATGAATGTCATTTCCTGATCTCAGTTCCTAAGATAAATGAGCCCAAAGCTAATGATTATGCCCTTGGCATGAAAGGTAATTTAACTTCAGTTAGGACAAGAAAGTTGTGATGGGTTCAGTAGACAGAGACTGCTCAGAGGAGTAGAAGTCTCTATAATATTGTGTGAATACATTAGCCCAAATTCTGACTTTAGTGGGAGTTTTGCTTGATTAATATGGGGAATTTGGCTCATTGTTCAGGGGCAAAACTTTACTCATAAGAATAGTTCAATTGAAATCAAAGGGCTATTCATGTGAAAAAAGTTATGCATATACATAAATGTTTGTAAAGACCTTAATTTAGGGGAATCATTGGGACCCTACTCTGAAAAGTGATTCTTTAAAAATGATATTGTGGGGTCTGTGCTAATTGTCTCCCTGTGATTTCCAGATCAACTATATTCAGTTTAGAAGTAAAAAGCTTTTTGTTTTTTTCAAATTGCCACTGATGCAATTTCATCTTGGAATCTAAGAGCAAAGTGACTTCTTTCTGGCTTATGAACCACCAGCAGCAAAGATACTGCGGCCAGAACTTAGTTACCAAGCACGCTGATTACATATGAGCCAGAATGGAATCCAACTTGCCCAAAGATATAATTTCTGCAGGGCCAACAGGATTAAAAAATAGCAGAAATGAATTTTAATCATTGAAGTAAATTAGTATGACTCTGATTTCAAATGGGGTGCAGATCAATTGAATAAGAAGATGCCAATTTTACAGCCTCACTTTTCAAAGTAGGACTACATTTTAAACTCCTTGCTTATGGTCCACATTAGCGGGGATCCCATTCTGAGTTTGATTCTGCAGCTGCCCTCTCCATGGAGTTTCCTTTGATTTCAACAGGAGCTCTGTGTGTAGAGTAGTTGTAGGATCCGTCCCACAAAAATTATTAGAACATATTCTAGCCTTACCAAAAGCATTAGATTTATTTTTAATAGTTTTTTTTTAAATTCTAGAAGGCCTGAAAGCTTCCAAACCTAGTAAAAGCTTTAACTTAAAATAGCAAACCCAATAAACCGATATATTTATTATGAAAAGTTTACTCTCCAGCTGAGTTTTTGTATGCCAAATTCCAACCAGAACCACACTTTTACAGCCAGATTATAAAATAGAAACCTAGAAAACAGTGCTTCATGATGGAATCATTACTAGACACTTAACTACAGTTGTGCGACCAGTGCTCTACTAATAAAAGGTGAATATTATTGAAAAATAATACTATTGAACATTTTGAAGTGCTCTTTGCAAGCATATAATTGAATCTGGCATATATGCTATATATGTAAAATTTGTTTTCTCTCTACTAGTGTGCTTGTACTGGTGAGGTGGTAGATTATAAGCAACACTCACAAATCTGAGGAACTATACCATATAGAAAAGTGTGTTTAAGATACTACAGTGCCTGCCAACTTTTGACAACTGAAAGTAAATGTGGAATTGGTGGCTGATACCTGCACAAAGAAAACTGTCAGCTTCCCAGTTTGTATATGGAAAAGCTTTATTGCACAAACAAAGCAGTAAAATCACAATGTGGTTCTAGAAATACAGTGCAGTGATAAGTCTATTGAGCTTATGAGTCAGGTTTTCACTTCGCTGGAATGATTAGGTGAAGATTGCTATCTGGCTAACCATTATTCCTCTAATACTTTTTATCTCTCTGACTTGCCACCTTATTATTAAATTCAAATGACACAAATTAGGAAGAATTCTGGTGTTTACCTGCTCTCTCGCTACTCTAAACTGTGCTTGAAAATAAAAACAGCCTCTTAAAACTATACCTAACTTCAGGGAGAGCAAAGATGAAATATAATTTTTCAAATCACAAGAGTGGAATATTACCGATCACTTAAACAGGCTAATAGAATTGAGGGGATTGTAGTTGTTTACTTTAAACATACTCAACTTTCCAAAATTTATATCTGGGAACACATTCTAAAATTTAAACTGGGCTGCTAAAATAAAATATTAAAGTTTCAGATAAAGTGTATTATTATTTTACCTTTGCATGGTAATGCAGCTACTCATTTTGCTATATTGGAAGCAAAAGTTTGCATCTGAATTTGCATTATTTCATAATTGACAAGTCAAATGCAAGTAAATTACATTAGGCAGGATCATTTTCTCATTATTCTCAGTAATTATAGCGATATTACTGTATCATCTGAGCAATTAACTGATACATAACGACACAGGTTTAACATAAATCCAGGTAAGTAAATAAGTAAATTCAGTTAAATCTTCCACTCTTGATTAGGAATGTCAAGTTTCTAAAATAGCGTGTGATGTTAGGTACCATGAGCCCTGTCCTGCTCCAAGCGGATCAGTCCCACTGTGCTCTAATACTTAGGCACAACAGGGTGTGTGAAGGGTGGAGTGAAAGCCTAAACTCTACATTCACTCCAAATCGGAGTCTGTAGGTCCAAATGTACTCCCAGGGAAGTCAACATCACCTCGTTCACACCTCTTGACAGCAAATTACCATAGAAATACAGAGCTTTAACTGCGGACATTACTGAATTAGCCGTATGTGTATTCTATAGCAGCCCGTGGTTACCACGAGCGTTACCTGGAAAGAAAAGCACTTTTGAAACTAGATCTTGGTATATAGGGTTTCATTTAAAAACTAGAAAAATGTACTCAGCCCAATACATAGCAATTTATCAGTCTGAGAAAGAATGTCAAATAATTTATGACCAATAAAATCTTTAATTTTGATTAGGTTTTCACTTTTTGGAATCCTAGCAAATAATCAGAAGCATACATTTGTGAAGTCAGACATTTGCAAATGGTGACATTTTTCAAGACAGGAGTCAGTGAGGTGGGGCATCCTTGTGCTGTCCATTACCTAGACGCTTATTTTTCTTATTCTTTCACAGAGGCATGAGTATATCAAGATGCACGTGTTCATTGTTCTGATCTCCCCGAGGGATTTGAGAGGCAATGATGAACACTTACCTTAGAAAATCTCCTGAATCGCCCCCCCACCCCACACACATCCCCAATCTGTGTTTATCAGCCATTCCTGTCAGCTATGGCGATAGCCTTTCTTTACGTGCAGTGTCTGTGAAAAACTGAAATGTTTGTACCTTCCTCATTTCTCCAGATTCACTGCTCTCCCTTGTGAACCAGAGGTTCAAACAGGTCTCAGAGTAGCAGCCCTGTTAGTCTGTATCCGCGAAAAGAACAGGAGGGCACCTTAGAGAGGAACACATTTATTTGAGCATAAGCTTTCCTGAGCTACAGCTCACAGTCCACAAACCAACGCCTGGACGGACTAAAAACTGTTGCCACTCTGTCCACGTCAATCAAATTGGCAAGTCTACACCTAGCCCCTAAGAAGAGACTCGTGGGTTTTATTTTTGAACCATCCTTCTTTGTACTCCTGGCCACTGTCGTTTTTCTGCCTCACCTTGTCCGATACAGCTGGGCTCGCAGCGAATTGTTGGACAGGAGAATGCCATGGACCACTACATTTCACTATATAGAGTACTCGGATCTAAGGGTGTGGAGGGAAACCCCATTCCCCTTGTTATACTAACCGACTGGAGTCATATCTAAAACAGGAGACCAGAGAGGAAAATGAAACATCCTTGTGAATCGTTCACAAGGCGGATCCCGTACTCCTCATACGAATTTCCGAGTTAATGAGAATTTTGACAGGATAGGGAGTAAGGGATCGGGCGCCTATCCCACACTCTTCTAAGGGTCTGGGATTGGACGGGCAGTAGCAGCCAAAGGGTGGCTCTTCTCTCTGTTTTAACTCTTTGTCACGGCTTTTATTGGTTCTCACGGTGGTCGGGGCCATATAAATAACGTTCTCCCTTCCTCCCCTGGCACTGAAATACAGGACGGAACTGATTGTGCCGGCATCTGATCTAGGCAAAAAGAGCTATGGGATTATTTTTCCGCAATAAAGGATGCTATGAAATTGCTCCTTAGTTAATACAAATGAGATGATTTGAAATATTAACTTTTCATTTCAGAGCGGGAAACTATTGGCAATGGATTGAAAAAATGACCTGGAGAACAGTAATACCTAGGCTGGCTACAGCCACTCTTGGTCACTTCTTCAACCTTCAAGAAATAGGATTTCCACTCTAAACCTAAACGGCAGTCAATGCTTGTAGATAGCTTAATCTCCCTGCTTTTGACAACCGATTGTAACTTTTTTCACAGCTAAATGGATTGTGGGGGGTCAAAAGTTGGCAAGGTGGTTTTGAAGATTAAGAGGAATATGTATAAATGAGTGGTTAAGGGATAATATATTAAATGTGAAGACGGGTAGGTACATTTTATGTGTACACTATTCAGGGAATTTTAACTGGTAAGATCTTCAAGTGGTGTAGATAGGCAGCTCCACTGAAGTAAATGGAGCTGTACTGATTTTCGCCAGCTCGGGCTGGCTATCAGTTGGGACATGTGTATATGCAACACACCACACATACAGAGAGAGGGAGAAAGAAAAGAAAATATCTCACATCTTTACTTCAGCTTCAGCGCTAGAGCTTCTGAAAATGTCTTAGTAGCATAAAAACGGTGGGATTATAAGGGAGGAGTCCTTGGGGCACTTTAGAGACTAACAAATGTATTTGGGCATAAGCTTTCATAGTTTTTCATAATGGATGATGATCCATTCTGATCATGGATGGTCCTAACCCGCTCTGGCTAGAGACCGGCAGATTAACCATAGCTGAAGTTTGTGCTCCTCCGCCCCTTGGCCGACTTTTGAAAGCAAGTGCTTCCCAAGAGAGCCCCTCAAACACACCGTTTCACCAACGCAAGCGCATACTTGATGCGAAACGAACTTTTCACAGAGCTACTTTTACTGTGGCAACAAAAGAAATCCCCTCACACATTTCCCCCAAACGCCTTGCCCCGATGATTACTGAAACGGAGCCTGGGACTGACTAGGGGTGTTCCCTCTCGCGCTGAGCGAAGGGATGGTGGCGCCCATCCCAGCTGTTACTTCATCTGCCTCTTGGATCCAGCCTTGCCTTTAGCGCTTAGTGCCAGCCGAGATCTGTCGGTGTACACCTCGGCCTGATGTTAACGTGGGAAAGAGTTAATGGTGTATTGGAGTTCGTACTTCCACATACCACACAGGTAAGTCAAAACCAACCTGCCGAAGTACAAACAAGGCGAGCGAGTTCACCCTGACTGACAGGCCAACTTGCTAGCAACACATGCAGACAGATCGGGTCGGGGTGAGTGAGTGAGAAGTAGCATATCAAGAAGCAAAGAAAATATGCAAATCGAAGAGCCAGGGCGCTGCCAACAGCACGGGTTGTGGGTTTTTCCAACAGGGGAGAGAATTCTTTGTTTCATTGGGTAAAAGTAAACAAAACCTTGGCAACGAACGAAATTTAAAGACGCAGTCTTGGGATCAGGGCGATTTACACCCGTTTTCTTTTTATAGGCCTCAGGTTGACGCGGCTCTAGGTATTGAGTGCCGGCGGTGCGGTGTAGCTACACATGACGCCTAATTATCTCCAGGCTAGTATATAAAGAGAAAACTAGCAGTAGGCTTTTCACGAGGCTTTGAAAACAACCACCAGCACAAACGTAGAAGGGGGCCGATGACAGCGAGCGGTGCCTGTTGTCGACTTAAAATGGGCTGTTTAAAACAACTGGCCACAGCACCTGACATCAAGTTACTCCGGTGACCCTAAATCGGAGTCAATCTCCTTCCTGGGACATTTCCTCTGTGGCAAAGGGAGTCTGGGGAAGGCAGTATCTCCAGGATCAACAGTCAAGGAGAAAGGGGGACTGTCCTGCTGTGTAACTCAACAAGTGTGTGTGTGAGGGAGGGAGAGATCCTGAACAATTGACTGAAATAAACTCTCTCTGCCTAGTGAGAAGCCGCCGATTTGCGGGTGCCGGACGTGGCGGCTCTTCGGAGTTGGGTAATACTCAGAGGATGTGTTTCGACACCAACTTAGCTGGCGAGCGCTGCGCAGACTCCGCTTCTGCCCGGCAGGGCAGGCTCTGGTGTCTCCACCCCCCTAACCTGCAGTGAAGTGAAAGGGAGGGGAATGCTGTTTAATCAATGGCTGGGGGTGGGAGCCGGCGCTCCCGCTGGCCCTCCCTCTCACTAGCCCCGCCGGGCCCCACGTTCCCCTGCACGCAGACACACACAAACACACACTGTACATGCAACACATAGCCAGCCCTCGTGCACACCCAGAGAGCGCTTTACCTGCCTGCCTCTGGCTGCCGCTGCAGAGGGGCAAAAAGAGCGAGCGCCTGAGACTGCTGCAAGCCACACAGGGGACTTTATGACCGGCTCCGCTCCTGCCTGGCTGAGATCGCCGAGCATTTTAATCGGAAACCCCCTCGCCCGCTCTTCCCTCCCCCGCCCGCCCCCACGTTAGTCACTCTCTGGCCGGGCAAGCCCCGAGAGCCCGGAGCAGAGGCAGGCGAACAGAGGAGCAGCCGGGCGGGGGGCGAGCGAGCCGGAGCGGAGCTGCCCGGGAGCCCGCATGAAACTTGGCGAAGTTAGTTGGAAGCTCTGGGAGCCGCCGCCGAGCTCCAAGTTGGAACCTGATCCCGGGACTCGGCGCTGAGCGGGGCCGCTGGTCCCTGCCCGGCACGGCTCGCGCGCCCGAGGGGCCGCAGCAGGAGGCGTCGCTGAGCGCGGCCCGGAGTGGGGGCCAGTCCCGCCCCCCAGCAGGCGAAGGAGAAGAAGCGAGTATGTCCGAGGAGAAAGCGGCTCGCAGCGGCTCGCCGGGGGCAGAGATCTGGCTGTGAGCGGACGGGACCCGGCTGATCGCCAGCCTCTCGCCAGAGCGGCCCGGGGAGGGAAGCGGACAGCGCCCGCTGCCCCCGCCACACGCCCTGCGCCCGGAGAGCGCCGGCCCGCGGTTCGTTTGCAGGCTCGCGATGGGAAGGACTCTGTGATCGTTGCTTGGCTCGCGGCTCGCCTTGCACGGAAGGAAGCCGCCGTGTCTCCCCTGCAGCCCCCGGCCGCTGTCAAATGACAAGTCCCCGGGCAGAGTCGAGCTAGTGGAAGGGGAAGGGGGGATGTTTGCACTTTTCCATTGGTCCCTTTGAACCCGAATCCAACCCGAGGGGCTGTTGGAGAGAGTTTCAGCATCCAGCTTGAGAAGAGAAAGAAACTTCGCGGCGCAAAGCAGAGCCCGGGACAGTCTCCTGGCTGGGGGCCAGCTCTGGAGGGAAAGGAAAGCGGTGCACAGGGGACCTGAGGTTTGGGACATCGCCTTTCAGGGTGCGGAGAGGAGCCCGAGGTTGGGGCCATCGAGAGCCCAGCAGCCCCCAGGCGCGGGACTTTTCCCCCCGGGAGGCCGAGAGGGAGGAGCGGGCCGAAGTTGGGGCTGCAGTTCCCGGACTCGTTCTGCTGCGGAGCAAAGATTGATTTCCTGCGGGCTGCCAGCGGCGGGGGAGAGGTGACCGGGGCAGGCGGCCGGCAGCGCGGGGTGGGCTGCAGCTTGCAGCAGCTGCAGGGCTTGCCGGGGGCCAGCATGTCCAAGCCGGTGGATCATGTCAAGAGGCCCATGAACGCCTTCATGGTGTGGTCCCGGGCGCAGCGCCGGAAGATGGCCCAGGAGAACCCCAAGATGCACAACTCGGAGATCAGCAAGCGCCTGGGGGCCGAGTGGAAGCTGCTCACCGAGGCGGAGAAGCGGCCCTTCATCGACGAGGCCAAGCGGCTGCGGGCCATGCACATGAAGGAGCATCCCGACTACAAGTACCGGCCCCGCCGGAAGCCCAAGACCCTGCTCAAGAAGGACAAGTTCGCCTTCCCGGTGCCCTACGGCCTGGCGGACCCCGACCACCCGCACGGGCTGAAGGCGGCCGGGCTGCACGGCGGGGCCGGCGGGGGCCTGGTGCCCGACTCCCTGCTGGCCAACCCGGAGAAAGCGGCCGCCGCCGCAGCCGCCGCAGCCGCCCGGGTCTTCTTCCCCCAGTCGGCGGCCGCCGCCGCCGCAGCCGCCGCCGCCGCGGCCGCCAGCAGCCCCTACTCGCTGCTGGACCTGGGCTCCAAAATGGCAGAGCTCTCGTCGTCCTCCTCCGCCTCGGCGCTGCCCTACGCCTCCTCCTTGGCCTACCCCAGCGCCGCGGGAGCCGGCGCCTTCCACGGGGCCGCCGCCGCCGCAGCTGCCGCCGCCGCCGCCGGGGGGCACACTCACTCGCACCCGTCCCCGGGCAACCCGGGCTACATGATCCCCTGCAACTGCAGCGCCTGGCCCAGCCCGGGCCTCCAGCCGCCCCTCGCCTACATCCTGCTGCCCGGCATGGGCAAGCCCCAGCTGGACCCGTACCCGGCAGCCTACGCGGCGGCGCTATGACATCTCGGCCGTGCGGCCAGAGCCGAGCGGCGGACTCCCAGCCTCGGCTCCCGGGAGAGCCGCCTGGGGCCAGGTGCGGAGGGCTGGGCGCCGGCAGCTGCGGACCCGCCGCCCGGGAAGGGGCAAGGGCGGGATGGGGGCGAGTGTCGGTGTAAACGGGAGCGTTTCAGCCCTGCGCTCCTGCCGCAAGCTTCTCTCTGCTCCAGCAGCAGGTGGTGCCTGTCCGGCCATCCTCGGACCTGTTGCGTGTTGCCCACAGACATCACTGAGAAGAAACTCCCTAGCTGGAGGTGGCTCGCCCATCTGCCTCCCTTTTTTTAGAATTGGTGTGTGTTGCATGCAGCCTTTGCAGATACCTGAGCTGAAAGGGCTTGTTCTTCACAGGCCCTGGAAACGTCATTCTCTCACTGGTTTCTCCCTACGTGCATCTTCCTTTGCCTGCCTTGTCTCCCCTCCCGCCCCCCAAATCTGTGCTATTTGAACTTCTCCAAAACGTCCTCACTCCAACACCACCACCGCCAAAAAAGGGGCAAATTGTTGACAGAACGGAGGGACAAATCTGGCGTTTGGATCTGAAAGGTTTCCTCCGTTTTGTATCAAGTCCTATGCGAATGGGAGCAGGAAACACAAAAAGAAATAGACTGTAAAGTGAAATACTGTCCGTCTGATCTCCCCAACCCCCGGCCCCCTCCCCCTTTTCCCCCTTAACGTATCCCACAGGACTTCCTGAAGTCCTCTCCTATGGGACACTCATACAAATTGCATTCTTAATGTACAACCTGTGTCTCTTATTTTCCCGATCCTTAGGTCCCACGTTAAGACTGTAAATTTGTAAATTTCTGTGGAAAAGTTAGCTCTTTGATTGAAAATATGTTGCTTCCTTTGCCCACATTTGAGTCAGTTTTAGACTCAAAAAAAAAAAAAAAAAGAAAAAGAAAAAAAGAAAAGAAAAGAAAAGAAAAGGAACGCCTTTCAGAGTAAATACAAATATTGCGTCACCATTTAAGGATCGCAATTTTATCTAAGGTTAAATCAGACTTTTTGTCTGAGTGATAATTATATATTTATTATTTAGCTTAACTGAAACAGAGGTTGCTTTGACAGCAGAAGAATATTCTCATGTTCAAAGAATCGTTCCCTATCAAACATGAAGTGTTTAAATGTGTTTGGGAGTACCCTTCCTACCTGCTTAGGTTATTTTTAGAGCAACTGCAATTCAATTGCAAATAATGATTTAAAAACAAAAAATAAATTTTAGAGAAAAACCTTCATC